>NC_091750.1:4238888-4844444 GCF_043380555.1 Nothobranchius furzeri
AACAATGGGTCTGACTTAGGGCCTCCAGGAGAGAAGCCCAAGCAAGACGCGCCCCGAGGAGCGTCTTGACACATGTCAACACTGGGTCTGACACAGGGCCTCCAGGAGAGAGGCCCAAGGAAGACGCGCCCCCAGGAGTGTCTTGCCACATGTCACCACTGGGTCTGACTGAGCGCCTCCAGGAGAGAGGCCCAAGCAAGACGCGCCCCGAGGAGCGTCAGGCCATATGTCACTACTCAGTCTGACTGAGCGCCTCCAGGAGAGAGGCCAAAGCAAGACGCGCCCCGAGGAGCGTCTTGCCACGTGTCAACACTGGGTCTGATTGAGGGCCTTCTGGAGAGAGGCCCAAACAAGACGCGCCCCGACGAGCGTCTTGCCACATGTCAACAATGGGTCTGACTGAGGGCCTCCAGGAGAGAAGCCCAAGCAAGACGCGCCCCGAGGAGCGTCTTGCCACATGTCAACAATGGGTCTTACTGAGGGCCTCCAGGAGAGAAGCCAAAGCAAGAAGCGCCCCGAGGAGCGTCTTGACACATGTCAACATTGGGTCTGACAGAGGGCCTCCATGAGAGAGGCACAAGCAAGACGCGCCCCGAGGATTGTCTTGCCACATGTCAACAATGGGTCTGACTGAGCGCCTCCAGGAGAGAGGCCCAAGCAAGAGGCGCCCCAAGGAGCGTCTTGCCACGTGTCAACACTGGGTCTGACTGAGCGCCTCCAGGAGAGAGGCCCAAGCAAGACGCGCCCCGAGGAGCGTGCTGCCACATGTCACCACTGGGTCTGACTGAGCGCCTCCAGGAGAGAGGCCCAAGCAAGACGCGCCCCGAGGAGCGTCTTGCCACGTTTCACCACTGGGTCTGACTGAGCACCTCCAGGAGAGAGGCCCAAGCAAGACGAGCCCCGAGGAGCGTCTTGCCACATGTCAACACTGGGACTGACTGAGTGCCTCCATGAGAGAAGCCCAAGCAAGACGCGCCCCGAGGAGCGTCTTGCCACATATCAGCACTCGGTCTGACTGAGCACCTCCAGGAGAGAGGGCCAAGCAAGACGCGCCCCGAGGAGCATCTTGCCACATGTCACTACTCGGTCTGACTGAGCGCCTCCAGGAGAGAGGCCCAAGCAAGACGCACCCCGAGGAGCGTCTTGCCACATGTCAACAATGGGTCTGACTGAGAGCCTCCAGGAGAGAAGCCCAAGCAAGACGCACCCCGAGGAGCGTCTTGCCACATGTCAACACTGGGTCTGACTGAGCGCCTCCAGGAGAGAGGCCCAAGCAAGACGCGCCACGAGGAGCGTCTTGCCACATGTCAACACTGGGTCTGACTGAGCGCCTCCAGGCGAGAGGCCCAAGCAAGACGCGCCCCGAGGGATGTCTTGCCACATGTCAACACTGGGTCTGACTAGGCGCCTCCAGGAGAGAGGCCCAAGCAAGACGCGCCCCGAGGAGCGTCTTGCCACATGTCAGAACTAGGTCTGACTGAGCGCCTCCTGGAGAGAGTCCCCAGCAAGACGCGCCCCGAGGAGAGTCTTGCCTTATGTCAGCACTCGGTCTGACTGAGCGCCTCCAGGAGAGAGGCCCAAGCAAGACGTGCCCCGAGGAGCGTCTTGTCACATGTCAACACTGGGTCTGTCTGAGCTCCTCCAGGAGAGAAGCCCAAGCAAGGCGCGCCCCGAGGAGCCTCTTGCCACATGTCAACAATGGGTCTGACTGAGGGCCTCCAGGAGAGAAGCCCAAGCAAGACGCGCCCCGAGGAGCGTCTTGACACATGTCAACACTGGGTCTGACAGAGGGCCTCCAGGAGAGAGGCCCAAGCAAGACGCGCCCCGAGGAGTGTCTTGCCACATGTCACCACTGGGTCTGACTGAGCGCCTCCAGGAGAGAGGCCCAAGCAAGACGCGCCCCGAGGAGCGCCAGGCCACATGTCACTACTCAGTCTCACTGAGCGCCTCCAGGAGAGAGGCCCAAGCAAGACACGCCCCGAGGAACGTCTTGCCACGTGTCAACACTGGGTCTGATTGAGGGCCTTCTGGAGAGAGGCCCAAGCAAGATGCGCCCCGAGGAGCGTCTTGCCACATGTCAACAATGGGTCTGACTGAGGGCCTCCAGGAGAGAAGCCCAAGCAAGACGCGCCCCGAGGAGCGTCTTGCCACATGTCAACAATGGGTCTTACTGAGGGCCTCCAGGAGAGAAGCCCAAGCAAGATGCACCCCGAGGAGCGTCTTGCCACATGTCAGCACTCGGTCTGACAAAGGGCCTCCAGGAGAGAGGCCCAAGCAAGACCTGCCCCGAGACGCGTCTTGCCACATGTCACCTCTGGTTCTGACTGAGCGCCTCCAGGAGAGAGGCCCAAGCAAGACGCGCCCCGAGGAGCGTCTTGTCACATGTCAACACTGGGTCTGTCTGAGCGCCTCCAGGAGAGAAGCCCAAGCAAGACGCGCCCCGAGGAGCGTCTTGCCACATGTCAGAACTGGGTCTGACTGAGCGCCTCCAGGAGAGAGTCCCCAGCAAGACCTTGCCCCGAGGAGCGTCTTGCCTTATGTCAGCACTCGGTCTGACTGAGCGCCTCCATGAGAGAGGCCCAAGCAAGACGTGCCCCGAGGAGCGTCTTGTCACATGTCAACACTGGGTCTGTCTGAGCGCCTCCAGGAGAGAAGCCCAAGCAAGACTCGCCCCGAGGAGCGTCTTGCCACATGTCAACAATGGGTCTGACTGAGGGCCTCCAGGAGAAAAGCCCAAGCAAGACGCGCCCCGAGGAGCGTCTTGACACATGGCAACACTGGGTCTGACAGAGGGCCTCCAGGAGAGAGGCCCAAGCAAGACGCGCCCCGAGGAGTGTCTCGCCACATGTCACCACTGGGTCTGACTGAGCGCCTCCAGGAGAGAGGCCCAAGCAAGACGCGCCCCGAGGAGCGTCAGGCCACATGTCACTACTTAATTTGACTGAGCGCCTCCAGGAGAGAGGCCCAAGCAAGACGCGCCCCGAGGAACGTCTTGCCACGTGTCAACACTGGGTCTGATTGAGGGCCTTCTGGAGAGAGGCCCAAGCAAGATGCGCCCCGAGGAGCGTCTTGCCACATGTCACCAATGGGTCTGATTGATGGCCTTCTGGGGAGAGGCCCAAGCAAGATGCGCCCCGAGGAGCGTCTTGCCACATGTCAACAATGGGTCTTACTGAGGGCTTCCAGGAGAGAAGCCCAAGCAAGACGCACCCCGAGGAGCTTCTTGCCACATGTCAGCACTCGGTCTGACTGAGCGCCTCCAGGAGAGAGGCCAAAGCAAGATGCGCTCGGAGGAGCGTCTTGCCACATGTTAACACTGGGTCTGACAGAGGGCCTCCAGGAGAGAGGCCCAAGCAAGACGCGCCCCGAGGAGCGTCTTGCCACATGTCACCTCTGGTTCTGACTGAGCGCCTCCAGGAGAGAGGCCCAAGCAAGACGCGCCCCGAGGAGCGTCTTGTCACATGTCAACACTGGGTCTGTCTGAGCGCCTCCAGGAGAGAAGCCCAAGCAAGACGCGCCCCGAGGAACGTCTTGCCACATGTCAACAATGGGTCTGACTGAGGGCCTCCAGGCGAGAGGCCCAAGCAAGAAGCGCCCCGAGGAGCGTCTTGCCACATGTCAACACTGGGTCTGACTGAGCGCCTCCAGGAGAGAGGCCCAAGCAAAACGCGCCTGGAGGAGCGTCTTGCCACATGTCAACACTGGGTCTTACAGAGGGCCTCCAGGAGAGAGGCCCAAGCAAGACGCGCCCCGAGGAGCGTCTTGCCACATGTCAACACTGGGTCTGACTGTGCGCCTCCAGGAGAGAGGCCCAAGCAAGACGCGCCCCGAGGAGCGTCTTGACACATGTCAACACTGGGTCTGACAGAGGGCCTCCAGGAGAGAGGCCCAAGGAAGACGCGCCCCGAGGAGTGTCTTGCAACGTGTCAACACTGGGTCTGATTGAGGGCCTCCAGTAGAGAGGCCCAAACAAGACGCGCCCCGAGGAGCGTCCTGCCACATGTCAACACTGGGTCTGACAGAGGGCCTCCAGGAGAGAGGCCCAAGCAATACGCCCCCCGAGGAGCGTCTTGCCACATGTCACCACTGGGTCTGACTGAGCGCCTCCAGGAGAGAGGCCCAAGCAAGACGCGCCCCGAGGAGCGTCTTGCCACATGTCAACACTGGGTCTGACTGAGCGCCTCCAGGAGAGAGGCCCAAGCAAGACGCGCCCCGAGGAGCGTCTTGCCACATGTCAACACTGTGTCTGACTGAGCGCCTCCAGGAGAGAAGCCCAAGCAAGACACGCCCCGAGGAGTGTCTTGCCACATGTCAACACTGGGTCTGACTGAGTGCCTCCATGAGAGAAGCCCCAGCAAGACGCGCCCCGAGGAACGTCTTGCCACATGTCAACACTGGGTCTGACTGAGCGCCTCCAGGAGAGAGGCCCAAGCAAGACGCGCCCCGAGGAGCGTCTTGACACATGTCAACACTGGGTCTGACTGAGCGCCTCCAGGAGAGAGGCCCATGCAAGACGCGCCCCGAGGAGTGTCTTGACACATGTCAACACTGGGTCTGACTGAGGGCCTCAATGAGAGAAGCCCAAGCAAGACGCGCCCCTAGGAGCGTCTTGCCACATGTCAACACTGGGTCTGACAGAGGGCCTCCAGGAGAGAGTCCCCAGCAATACGCGCCCCGAGGAGCGTCTTGCCTTATGTCAGCACTCGGTCTGACTGAGCGCCTCCAGGAGAGAGGCCCAAGCAAGACGTGCCCCGAGGAGCGTCTTGTCACATGTCAACACTGGGTCTGTCTGAGCGCCTCCAGGAGAGAAGCCCAAGCAAGACGCGCCCCGAGGAGCGTCTTGCCACATGTCAACAATGGGTCTGACTGAGGGCCTCCAGGAGAGAAGCCCAAGCAAGACACCCCCCGAGGAGCGTCTTGACACATGTCAACACTGGGTCTGACAGAGGGCCTCCAGGAGAGAGGCCCAAGCAAGACGCGCCCCGAGGAGTGTCATGCCACATGTCACCACTGGGTCTGACTGAGCGCCTCCAGGAGAGAGGCCCAAGCAAGACGCGCCCCGAGGAACGTCTTGCCACGTGTCAACACTGGGTCTGATTGAGGGCCTTCTGGAGAGAGGCCCAAGCAAGATGCGCCCCGAGGAGCGTCTTGCCACATGTCAGCACTCGGTCTGACTGAGCGCCTCCAGGAGAGAGGCCAAAGCAAGATGCGCTCGGAGGAGCGTCTTGCCTCATGTTAACACTGGGTCTGACAGAGGGCCTCCAGGAGAGAGGCCCAAGCAAGACGCGCCCCGAGGAGCGTCTTTCCACATGTCACCTCTGGTTCTGACTGAGCGCCTCCAGGAGAGAGGCCCAAGCAAGAAGCGCCCCGTGGAGCGTCTTGTCACATGTCAACACTGGGTCTGTCTGAGCGCCTCCAGGAGAGAAGCCCAAGCAAGACGCGCCCCGAGGAGCGTCTTGCACATGTCAACAATGGGTCTGACTGAGGGCCTGCAGGCGAGAGGCCCAAGCAAGAAGCACCACGAGGAGCGTCTTGCCACATGTCAACACTGGGTCTGACTGAGCGCCTTCAGGAGAGAGGCCCAAGCAAAACGCGCCTGGAGGAGCGTCTTGCCACATGTCAACACTGGGTCTGACAGAGGGCCTCCAGGAGAGAGGCCCAAGGAAGACGCGCCCCGAGGAGCGTCTTGCCACATGTCAACACTGGGTCTGACTGAGCGCCTCCAGGAGCGAGGCCCAAGCAAGACACGCCCCGAGGAGTGTCTTGCCACGTGTCAACACTGGGTCTGATTGAGGGCCTCCAGGAGAGAGGCCCAAGCAAGAGGCGCCCCGAGGAGCGTCTTGCCACATGTCAACACTGGGTCTGACAGAGGGCCTCCAGGAGAGAGGCCCAAGCAAGACGCGCCCCGAGGAGCGTCTTGCCACATGTCAACACTGGGTCTGACAGAGGGCCTCCAGGAGAGAGGCCCAAGCAAGACGCGCCCCGAGGAGCGTCTTGCCACATGTCAACAATGGGTCTGACTGAGCGCCTCCAGGAGAGAGGCCCAAGCAAGACGCGCCCCGAGGAGCGTTTTGACACATGTCAACACTGGGTCTGACAGAGGGCCTCGAGGAGAGATGCCCAAGGAAGACGCGCCCTGAGGAGCGTCTTGCAACGTGTCAACACTGGGTCTTATTGAGGGCCTCCAGCAGAGAGTCCCAAGCAAGACGCGCCCCGAGGAGTGTCTTGCCACATGTCAACACTGGGTCTGACAGAGGGCCTCCAGGAGAGAGGCCCAAGCAACACATGCCCCGAGGAGCGTCTTGCCATATGTCACCACTGGGTCTGACTGAGCGCCTCCAGGAGAGAGGCCCAAGCAAGACGCGCCCCGAGGAGCGTCTTGCCACATGTCAGCACTCGGTCTGACTGAGCGCCTCCAGGAGAGAGGCCCAAGCAAGACGCGCCCCGAGGAGCGTCTAGTCACATGTAACCACTGGGTCTGACTGAGCGCCTCCAGGAGAGAGGCCCAAGCAAGACGCGCCCCGAGGAGCGTCTTGCCACATGTCAGCACTCGGTCTGACTGAGAGCCTCCAGGATAGAGGCCCAAGCAAGACGCGCCCCGAGGAGCGTCTTGCCACATGTCACCACTGGGTCTTACCGAGAGCCTCCAGGAGAGAGGCCCAAGCAAGAAGCGCCCCGTGGAGCGTCTTGCCACATGTCAACAATGGGTCTGACTGAGGGCCTCCAGGAGAGAAGCCCAAGCAAGACGCGCCCCGAGGAGCGTCTTGCCACATGTCAACAATGGGTCTGACTGAGCGCCTCCAGGAGAGAGGCCCAAGCAAGACGCGCCCCGAGGAGTGTCTTGACACTTGTCAACACTGGGTCTGACCTAGGGCCTCCATGAGAGAAGCCCAAGCAAGACGCGCCCCGTGGAGTGTCTTGCCACATGTCAACACTGGGTCTGACAGAGGGCCTCCAGGAGAGAGGCCCAAGCAATACGCGCCCCGAGGAGCGTCTTGCCATATGTCACCACTGGGTCTGACTGAGCGCCTCCAGGAGAGAGGCCCAAGCAAGACGCGCCCCGAGGAGCTTCTTGCCACATGTCAGCACTCGGTCTGACTGAGCGCCTCCAGGAGAGAGAGCCAAGCAAAACGCGCCCCTAGGAGCGTCTTGCCACATGTCAACACTGGGTCTGACAGAGGGCCTCCAGGAGAGAGGCCCAAGCAAGACGCGCCCCGAGGAGTGTCTTGCCACATGTCAACACTGGGTCTGACAGAGGGCCTCCAGGAGAGAGGCCCAAGCAATACGGGCCCCGAGGAGCGTCTTGCCATATGTCACAACTGGGTCTGACTGAGGGCCTCCAGGAGAGAGGCCCAAGCAACACGCGCCCCGAGGAGCGTCTTGCCACATGTCACCACTGGGTCTGACTGAGCGCCTCCAGGAGAGAGGCCCAATAAAGACGCGCCCCGAGGAGCGTCTTGCCACACAACAACACTGGGTCTGACTGAGCACCTCCAGGAGAGAGGCCCAAGCAAGACGCGCCCCGAGGAGCGTCTTGCCACATGTCAACACTGGGCCTGACTGAGCGCCTCCAGGAGAGAAGCCCAAGCAAGACGCGCCCCGAGGAGCGTCTTGCCACATGTCAACACTGGGTCTGACTGAGTGCCTCCATGAGAGAAGCCCCAGCAAGACGCGCCCCGAGGAGCGTCTTGCCACATGTCAACACTGGGTCTGACAGAGGGCCTCCAGGAGAGAGGCCCAAGCAAGACGCGCCCCGAGGAGCGTCTTGCCACATGTCAACAATGGGTCTGACTGAGCGCCTCCAGGAGAGAGGCCCAAGCAAGACGCGCCCCGAGGAGCGTTTTGACACATGTCAACACTGGGTCTGACAGAGGGCCTCGAGGAGAGATGCCCAAGGAAGACGCGCCCTGAGGAGCGTCTTGCAACGTGTCAACACTGGGTCTTATTGAGGGCCTCCAGCAGAGAGTCCCAAGCAAGACGCGCCCCGAGGAGTGTCTTGCCACATGTCAACACTGGGTCTGACAGAGGGCCTCCAGGAGAGAGGCCCAAGCAACACACGCCCCGAGGAGCGTCTTGCCATATGTCACCACTGGGTCTGACTGAGCGCCTCCAGGAGAGAGGCCCAAGCAAGACGCGCCCCGAGGAGCGTCTTGCCACATGTCAGCACTCGGTCTGACTGAGCGCCTCCAGGAGAGAGGCCCAAGCAAGACGCGCCCCGAGGAGCGTCTAGTCACATGTAACCACTGGGTCTGACTGAGCGCCTCCAGGAGAGAGGCCCAAGCAAGACGCGCCCCGAGGAGCGTCTTGCCACATGTCAGCACTCGGTCTGACTGAGAGCCTCCAGGATAGAGGCCCAAGCAAGACGCGCCCCGAGGAGCGTCTTGCCACATGTCACCACTGGGTCTTACCGAGAGCCTCCAGGAGAGAGGCCCAAGCAAGACGCGCCCCGAGGAGCGTCTTGCCACATGTCAACACTGGGTCTGACTGAGCGCCTCCAGGAGAGAGGCCCAAGCAAGAAGCGCCCCGTGGAGCGTCTTGCCACATGTCAACAATGGGTCTGACTGAGGGCCTCCAGGAGAGAAGCCCAAGCAAGACGCGCCCCGAGGAGCGTCTTGCCACATGTCAACAATGGGTCTGACTGAGCGCCTCCAGGAGAGAGGCCCAAGCAAGACGGGCCCCAAGGAGTGTCTTGACACTTGTCAACACTGGGTCTGACCTAGGGCCTCCATGAGAGAAGCCCAAGCAAGACGCGCCCCGTGGAGTGTCTTGCCACATGTCAACACTGGGTCTGACAGAGGGCCTCCAGGAGAAAGGCCCAAGCAATACGCGCCCCGAGGAGCGTCTTGCCATATGTCACCACTGGGTCTGACTGAGCGCCTCCAGGAGAGAGGCCCAAGCAAGACGCGCCCCGAGGAGCTTCTTGCCACATGTCAGCACTCGGTCTGACTGAGCGCCTCCAGGAGAGAGAGCCAAGCAAAACGCGCCCCTAGGAGCGTCTTGCCACATGTCAACACTGGGTCTGACAGAGGGCCTCCAGGAGAGAGGCCCAAGCAAGACGCGCCCCGAGGAGTGTCTTGCCACATGTCAACACTGGGTCTGACAGAGGGCCTCCAGGAGAGAGGCCCAAGCAATACGGGCCCCGAGGAGCGTCTTGCCATATGTCACAACTGGGTCTGACTGAGGGCCTCCAGGAGAGAGGCCCAAGCAACACGCGCCCCGAGGAGCGTCTTGCCACATGTCACCACTGGGTCTGACTGAGCGCCTCCAGGAGAGAGGCCCAATAAAGACGCGCCCCGAGGAGCGTCTTGCCACACGTCAACACTGGGTCTGACTGAGCACCTCCAGGAGAGAGGCCCAAGCAAGACGCGCCCCGAGGAGCGTCTTGCCACATGTCAACACTGGGCCTGACTGAGCGCCTCCAGGAGAGAAGCCCAAGCAAGACGCGCCCCGAGGAGCGTCTTGCCACATGTCAACACTGGGTCTGACTGAGTGCCTCCATGAGAGAAGCCCCAGCAAGACGCGCCCCGAGGAGCGTCTTGCCACATGTCAACACTGGGTCTGACTGAGCGCCTCCAGGAGAGAGGCCCAAGCAAGACGCGCCCCGAGGAGCGTCTTGACACATGTCAACACTGGGTCTGACTGAGGGCCTCCATGAGAGAAGCCCAAGCAAGACGCGCCCCGAGGAGCGTCTTGCCACATGTCAACACTGGGTCTGACAGAGGGCCTCCAGGAGAGAGGCCCAAGCAATACGCGCCCCGAGGAGCGTCTTGCCATATGTCACCACTGGGTCTGACTGAGCGCCTCCAGGAGAGAGGCCCAAGCAAGACGCGCCCCGAGGAGCGTCTTGCCACATGTCAGCACTCGGTCTGACTGAGCGCCTCCAGGAGAGAGGCCCAAGCAAGACGCGCCCCTAGGAGCGTCTTGCCACATGTCAACACTGGTTCTGACTGAGCGCCTCCAGGAGAGAGGCCCAAGCAAGACGCGCCCCGAGGAGCGTCTTGCCAAATGTCAGCACTCGGTCTGACTGAGCGCCTCCAGGAGAGAGGCGCAAGCAAGACGCGCCCCTAGGAGCGTCTTGCCACATGTCAACACTGGGTCTGACAGCGGGCCTCCAGGAGAGAGGCCCAAGCAAGACGCGCCCCGAGGAGCGTCATGCCACATGTCACTACTCGGTCTGACTGAGCGCCTCCAGGAGAGAGGCCCAAGCAAGACGCACCCCGAGGAGCGTCTTGCCACGTGTCAAGACTGGGTCTGATTGAGGGCCTCCAGGAGAGAGGCCCAAGCAAGACGCGCCCCGAGGAGCGTCTTGCCACATGTCAACACAGGGTCTGACAGAGGGCCTCCAGGAGAGAGGCCCAAGCAATACGTGCCCCGAGGAGCGTCTAGCCACATGTCACCACTGGGTCTGACTGAGCGCCTCCAGGAGAGAGGCCCAAGCAAGACGCGCCCCGAGGAGCGTCTTGCCACATGACAGCACTCGGTCTGACTGAGCGCCTCCAGGAGAGAGGCCCAAGCAAGACGCGCCCCGAGGAGCGTCTTGCCACATGTCACCACTGGGTCTGACTGAGAGCCTCCAGGAGAGAGGCCCAAGCCAGACGCGCCCCGAGGAGCGTCTTGCCACATGTCAACACTGGGTCTGATTGAGCGCCTCCAGGAGAGAGGCCCAAGTAAGACGCGCCCCGAGGAGCGTCTTGCCACATGTCAACACTGGGTCTGACTGAGCGCCTCCAGGAGAGAGGCCCAAGCAAGACGTGCCCCGAGGAGCGTCTTGCCACATGTCAACACTGGGTCTGACTGAGCGCCTCCAGGAGAGAGGCCCAAGTAAGAAGCGCCCCGAGGAGCGTCTTGCCACATGTCAACAATGGGTCTGACTGAGCGCCTCCAGGAGAGAGGCCCAAGCAAGATGCGCCCCAAGGAGTGTCTTGACACTTGTCAACACTGGTTCTGACTGAGGGCCTGCATGAGAGAAGCCCATGCAAGACGCGCCCCGAGGAGTGTCTTGCCACATGTCAACACTGGGTCTGACAGAGGGCCTCCAGGAGAGAGGCCCAAGCAAGACGCGCCCCGAGGAGCGTCTTGCCACATGTCACCACTGGGTCCTACTGAGCGCCTCCAGGAGAGAGGCCCAAGCAAGACGCGCCCCAAGGAGCGTCTTGACACATGTCAACACTGGGTCTGACTGAGGGCCTCAATGAGAGAAGCCCAAGCAAGACGCGCCCCGAGGAGCGTCTTGCCACGTGTCAACACTGGGTCTGACTGAGCGCCTCCAGGAGAGAGGCCCAAGCAAGACGCGCCCCGAGGAGCGTCTTGACACATGTCAACACTGGGTCTGACTGAGGGCCTCCATGAGAGAAGCCCAAGCAAGACGCGCCCCGAGGAGCGTCTTGCCACATGTCAACACTGGGTCTGACAGAGGGCCTCCAGGAGAGAGGCCCAAGCAATACGCGCCCCGAGGAGCGTCTTGCCACATGTCACCACTGGGTCTGACTGAGCGCCTCCAGGAGAGAGGCCCAAGCAAGACGCGCCCCGAGGAGCGTCTTGCCACATGTCAGCACTCGGTCTGACTGAGCGCCTCCAGGAGAGAGGCCCAAGCAAGACGCGCCCCTAGGAGCGTCTTGCCACATGTCAACACTGGTTCTGACTGAGCGCCTCCAGGAGAGAGGCCCAAGCAAGACGCGCCCCGAGGAGCGTCTTGCCAAATGTCAGCACTCGGTCTGACTGAGCGCCTCCAGGAGAGAGGCGCAAGCAAGACGCGCCCCTAGGAGCGTCTTGCCACATGTCAACACTGGGTCTGACAGCGGGCCTCCAGGAGAGAGGCCCAAGCAAGACGCGCCCCGAGGAGCGTCATGCCACATGTCACTACTCGGTCTGACTGAGCGCCTCCAGGAGAGAGGCCCAAGCAAGACGCACCCCGAGGAGCGTCTTGCCACGTGTCAAGACTGGGTCTGATTGAGGGCCTCCAGGAGAGAGGCCCAAGCAAGACGCGCCCCGAGGAGCGTCTTGCCACATGTCAACACAGGGTCTGACAGAGGGCCTCCAGGAGAGAGGCCCAAGCAATACGTGCCCCGAGGAGCGTCTAGCCACATGTCACCACTGGGTCTGACTGAGCGCCTCCAGGAGAGAGGCCCAAGCAAGACGCGCCCCGAGGAGCGTCTTGCCACATGACAGCACTCGGTCTGACTGAGCGCCTCCAGGAGAGAGGCCCAAGCAAGACGCGCCCCGAGGAGCGTCTTGCCACATGTCACCACTGGGTCTGACTGAGAGCCTCCAGGAGAGAGGCCCAAGCCAGACGCGCCCCGAGGAGCGTCTTGCCACATGTCAACACTGGGTCTGATTGAGCGCCTCCAGGAGAGAGGCCCAAGTAAGACGCGCCCCGAGGAGCGTCTTGCCACATGTCAACACTGGGTCTGACTGAGCGCCTCCAGGAGAGAGGCCCAAGCAAGACGTGCCCCGAGGAGCGTCTTGCCACATGTCAACACTGGGTCTGACTGAGCGCCTCCAGGAGAGAGGCCCAAGTAAGAAGCGCCCCGAGGAGCGTCTTGCCACATGTCAACAATGGGTCTGACTGAGCGCCTCCAGGAGAGAGGCCCAAGCAAGACGCGCCCCAAGGAGTGTCTTGACACTTGTCAACACTGGTTCTGACTGAGGGCCTGCATGAGAGAAGCCCATGCAAGACGCGCCCCGAGGAGTGTCTTGCCACATGTCAACACTGGGTCTGACAGAGGGCCTCCAGGAGAGAGGCCCAAGCAAGACGCGCCCCGAGGAGCGTCTTGCCACATGTCACCACTGGGTCCTACTGAGCGCCTCCAGGAGAGAGGCCCAAGCAAGACGCGCCCCAAGGAGCGTCTTGACACATGTCAACACTGGGTCTGACTGAGGGCCTCAATGAGAGAAGCCCAAGCAAGACGCGCCCCGAGGAGCGTCTTGCCACGTGTCAACACTGGGTCTGACAGAGGGCCTCCAGGAGAGAGGCCCAAGCAATACGTGCCCCGAGGAGAGTCTTGCCACATGTCACCACTGGGTCTGACTGAGCGCCTCCAGGAGAGAGGCCCAAGGAAGACGCGCCCCGAGGAGCGTCTTGCCACATGTCAACACTGGGTCTCACTGAGCGCCTCCAGGAGAGAAGCCCAAGCAAGACGCGCCCCGAGGAGCGTCTTGCCACATGTCAACACTGGGTCTGACTGAGCGCCTCCAGGAGAGAGGCCCAAGCAAGACGCGCCCCGAGGAGCGTCTTGCCACATGTCACCACTGGGTCCTACTGAGCGCCTCCAGGAGAGAGGCCCAAGCAAGACGCGCCCCAAGGAGCGTCTTGACACATGTCAACACTGGGTCTGACTGAGGGCCTCAATGAGAGAAGCCCAAGCAAGACGCGCCCCGAGGAGCGTCTTGCCACGTGTCAACACTGGGTCTGACAGAGGGCCTCCAGGAGAGAGGCCCAAGCAATACGTGCCCCGAGGAGCGTCTTGCCACATGTCACCACTGGGTCTGACTGAGCGCCTCCAGGAGAGAGGCCCAAGGAAGACGCGCCCCGAGGAGCGTCTTGCCACATGTCAACACTGGGTCTCACTGAGCGCCTCCAGGAGAGAAGCCCAAGCAAGACGCGCCCCGAGGAGCGTCTTGCCACATGTCAACACTGGGTCTGACTGAGCGCCTCCAGGAGAGAGGCCCAAGCAAGACGTGCCCCGAGGAGCGTCTTGCCACATGTCAACACTGGGTCTGACTGAGCGCCTCCAGGAGAGAGGCCCAAGCAATACGAGCCCTGAGGAGCGTCTTGCCATATGTCACCACTGGGTCCTACTGAGCGCCTCCAGGAGAGAGGCCCAAGCAAGACGCGCCCCGAGGAGCGTCTTTCCACATGTCAGCACTCGGTCTGACTGAGCGCCTCCAGGAGAGAGAGCCAAGCAAGACGCGCCCCGAGGAGTGTCTTGCCACATGTCAACACTGGGTCTGACTGAGCGCCTCCAGGAGGGAGGCCCAGGCAAGACGCGCCCCAAGGAGCGTCTTGACACATGTCAACACTGGGTCTGACTGAGGGCCTCAATGAGAGAAGCCCAAGCAAGACGCGCCCCGAGGAGCGTCTTGCCACGTGTCAACACTGGGTCTGACAGAGGGCCTCCAGGAGAGAGGCCCAAGCAATACGTGCCCCGAGGAGCGTCTTGCCACATGTCACCACTGGGTCTGACTGAGCGCCTCCAGGAGAGAGGCCCAAGGAAGACGCGCCCCGAGGAGCGTCTTGCCACATGTCAACACTGGGTCTCACTGACCGCCTCCAGGAGAGAAGCCCAAGCAAGAGGCGCCCCGAGGAGCGTCTTGCCACATGTCAACACTGGGTCTGACTGAGCGCCTCCAGGAGAGAGGCCCAAGCAAGACGTGCCCCGAGGAGCGTCTTGCCACATGTCAACACTGGGTCTGACTGAGCGCCTCCAGGAGAGAGGCCCAAGCAAGAAGCGCCCCGAGGAGCGTCTTGCCACATGTCAACAATGGGTCTGACTGAGGGCCTCCAGGAGAGAAGCCCAAGCAAGACGCGCCCCGAGGAGCGTCTTGCCACATGTCAACAATGGGTCTGACTGAGCGCCTCCAGGAGAGAGGCACAAGCAAGACGCGCCCCGAGGAGCGTCTTGACACTTGTCAACACTGGGTCTGACAGAGGGCCTCCAGGAGAGAGGCCCAAGCAATACGCGCCCCGAGGAGCGTCTTGCCATATGTCACCACTGGGTCTGACTGAGCGCCTCCAGGAGAGAGGCCCAAGCAAGACGCGCCCCGAGGAGCGTCTTGCCACATGTCAGCACTCGGTCTGACTGAGTGCCTCCAGGAGAGAGGCCCAAGCAAGACGCGCCCCTAGGAGCGTCTTGCCACATGTCAACACTGGGTCTGACTGAGCGCCTGCAGGAGAGAGGCCCAAGCAAGACGCTCCCCGAGGAGTGTCTTGCCACATGTCAACACTGGGTCTGACAGAGGGCCTCCAGGAGAGAGGCCCAAGCAAGACGCGCCCCGAGGAGTGTCTTGCCACATGTCAACACTGGTTCTGACAGAGGGCCTCCAGGAGAGAGGCGCAAGCAACACGCGCCCCGAGGAGCGTCTTGCCATATGTCACCACTGGGTCTGACTGAGCGTCTCCAGGAGAGAGGCCCAAGCAAGACGCGCCCCGAGGAGCGTCATGCCACATGTCACTACTCGGTCTGACTGAGCGCCTCCAGGAGAGAGGCCCAAGCAAGACGCACCCCAAGGAGCGTCTTGCCACGTGTCAACACTGGGTCTGATTGAGGGCCTCCAGGAGAGAGGCCCAAGCAAGACGCGCCCCGAGGAGCGTCTTGCCACATGTCAACACTGGGTCTGACAGAGGGCCTCCAGGAGAGAGGCCCAAGCAATACGTGCCCCGAGGAGCGTCTAGCCACATGTCACCACTGGGTCTGACTGAGCGCCTCCAGGAGAGAGGCCCAAGCAAGACGCGCCCCGAGGAGCGTCTTGCCACATGTCACCACTGGGTCTGACTGAGAGCCTCCAGGAGAGAGGCCCAAGCAAGACGCGCCCCAAGGAGCGTCTTGCCACATGTCAACACTGGGTCTGACTGAGCGCCTCCAGGAGAGAGGCCCAAGTAAGACGGGCCCCGAGGAGCGTCTTGCCACATGTCAACACTGGGTCTGACTGAGCGCCTCCAGGAGAGAGGCCCAAGCAAGACGTGCCCCGAGGAGCGTCTAGCCACATGTCAACACTGGGTCTGACTGAGCGCCTCCAGGAGAGAGGCCCAAGTAAGAAGCGCCCCGAGGAGCGTCTTGCCACATGTCAACAATGGGTCTGACTGAGGGCCTCCAGGAGAGAAGCCCAAGCAAGACGCGCCCCGAGGAGCGTCTTGCCACATGTCAACAATGGGTCTGACTGAGGGCCTGCATGAGAGAAGCCCAAGCAAGACGCGCCCCGAGGAGTGTCTTGCCACATGTCAACACTGGGTCTGACAGAGGGCCTCCAGGAGAGAGGCCCAAGCAAGACGCGCCCCGAGGAGCGTCTTGCCACATGTCACCACTGGGTCTGACTGAGCGCCTCCAGGAGAGAGGCCCAAGCAAGACGCGCCCCGAGGAGCGTCTTGCCACATGTCAGCACTCGGTCTGACTGACCGCCTCCAGGAGAGAGAGCCAAGCAAGACGCGCCCCGAGGAGTGACTTGCCACATGTCAACACTGGGTCTGACTGAGCGCCTCCAGGAGAGAGGCCCAAGCAAGACGCGCCCCGAGGAGCGTCTTGACACATGTCAACACTGGGTCTGACTGAGGGCCTCAATGAGAGAAGCCCAAGCAAGACGCGCCCCGAGGAGCGTCTTGCCACGTGTCAACACTGGGTCTGACAGAGGGCCTCCAGGAGAGAGGCCCAAGCAATACGTGCCCCGAGGAGCGTCTTGCCACATGTCACCACTGGGTCTGACTGAGCGCCTGCAGGAGAGAGGCCCAAGGAAGACGCGCCCCGAGGAGCGTCTTGCCACATGTCAACACTGGGTCTGACTGAGCGCCTCCAGGAGAGAGGCCCAAGCAAGACGTGCCCCGAGGAGCGTCTTGCCACATGTCAACACTGGGTCTGACTGAGCGCCTCCAGGAGAGAGGCCCAAGCAAGAAGCGCCCCGAGGAGCGTCTTGCCACATGTCAACAATGGGTCTGACTGAGGGCCTCCAGGAGAGAAGCCCAAGCAAGACACGCCCCGAGGAGCGTCTTGCCACATTTCAACAATGGGTTTGACTGAGCGCCTCCAGGAGAGAGGCCCAAGCAAGACGCGCCCCGAGGAGCGTCTTGACACTTGTCAACACTGGGTCTGACTGAGGGCCTCCATGAGAGAGGCCCAAGCAAGACGCGCCCCGAGGAGCGTCTTGCCACATGTCAACACTGGGTCTGACAGAGGGCCTCCAGGAGAGAGACCCAAGCAATACGTGCCCCGAGGAGCGTCTAGCCACATGTCACCACTGGGTCTGACTGAGCGCCTCCAGGAGAGAGGCCCAAGCAAGATGCGCCCCGAGGAGCGTCTTGCCACATGTCAGCACTCGGTCTGACTGAGCGCCTCCAGGAGAGAGGCCCAAGCAAGACGCGCCCCGAGGAGCGTCTTGCCACATGTCACCACTGGATCTGACTGAGCGCCTCCAGCAGAGAGGCCCAAGCAAGACGCGCCCCGAGGAGCGTCTTGCCACATGTCAACACTGGGTCTGACTGAGCGCCTCCAGGAGAGAGGCCCAAGCAAGACGCGCCCCGAGGAGCGTCTTGCCACATGTCAACACTGGGTCTGACTGAGCGCCTAAAGGAGAGAAGCCCAAGCAAGACGCGCCCCGAGGAGCGTCTTGCCACATGTCAACACTGGGTCTGACTGAGTGCCTCCATGAGAGAAGCTCCAGCAAGACGCGCCCCGAGGAGCGTCTTGCCACATGTCAACACTGGGTCTGACTGAGCGCCTCCAGGAGAGAGGCCCAAGCAAGACGCGCCCCGAGGAGCGTCTTGACACATGTCAACACTGGGTCTGACTGAAGGCCTCCATGAGAGAAGCCCAAGCAAGACGCGCCCCGAGGAGCGTCTTGCCACATGTCAACACTGGGTCTGACAGAGGGCCTCCAGGAGAGAGGCCCAAGCAATACGCGCCCCGAGGAGCGTCTTGCCATATGTCACCACTGGGTCTGACTGAGCGCCTCCAGGAGAGAGGCCCAAGCAAGACGCGCCCCGAGGAGCGTCTTGCCACATGTCAACACTGGGTCTGACTGAGCGCCTCCAGGAGAGAGGCCCAAGCAAGACGCGCCCCGAGGAGCGTCTTGCCACATGTCAACACTGGGTCTGACAGCGGGCCTCCAGGAGAGAGGCCCAAGCAAGACGCGCCCCGAGGAGTGTCTTGCCACATGTCACCACTGGGTCTGACTGAGCGCCTCCAGGAGAGAGGCCCAAGCAAGACGCGCCCCGAGGAGCGTCATGCCACATGTCACTACTCGGTCTGACTGAACGCCTCCAGGAGAGAGGCTCAAGCAAGACGCGCCCCGAGGAGCGTCTTGCCACGTGTCAACACTGGGTCCGATTGAGGGCCTCCAGGAGACAGGCCCAAGCAAGACGCGCCCCGAGGAGCGTCTTGCCACATGTCAACACTGGGTCTGACAGAGGGCCTCCAGGAGAGAGACCCAAGCAATACGTGCCCCGAGGAGCGTCTAGCCACATGTCACCACTGGGTCTGACTGAGCGCCTCCAGGAGAGAGGCCCAAGCAAGATGCGCCCCGAGGAGCGTCTTGCCACATGTCAGCACTCGGTCTGACTGAGAGCCTCCAGGAGAGAGGCCCAAGCAAGACGCGCCCCGAGGAGCGTCTTGCCACATGTCACCACTGGGTCTGACCGAGAGCCTCCAGGAGAGAGGCCCAAGCAAGACGCGCCCCGAGGAGCGTCTTGCCACATGTCAACACTGGGTCTGACTGAGCGCCTCCAGGAGAGAGGCCCAAGTAAGACGCGCCCCGAGGTGCGTCTTGCCACATGTCATTACTGGGTCTGACTGAGCGCCTCCAGGAGAGAGGCCCAAGCAAGACGCGCCCCGAGGAGCGTCTTGCCACATGTCAACACTGGGTCTGACTGAGCGCCTCCAGAAGAGAGGCCCAAGCAAGACGTGCCCCGAGGGGCGTCTTGCCACATGTCAACACTGGGTCTGACTGAGCGCCTCCAGGAGAGAGGCCCAAGCAAGAAGCGCCCCGAGGAGCGTCTTGCTACATGTCAACAATGGGTCTGACTGAGGGCCTCCAGGAGAGAAGCCCAAGCAAGACGCGCCCCGAGGAGCGTCCTGCCACATGTCAACAATGGGTCTGACTGAGCGCCTCCAGGAGAGAGGCCCAAGCAAGACGCGCCTCGAGGAGTGTCTTGACACTTGTCAACACTGGGTCTGACAGAGGGCCTCCAGGAGAGAGGCCCAAGCAATACGCGCCCCGAGGAGCGTCTTGCCAAATGTCACCACTGGGTCTGACTGAGCGCCTCCAGGAGAGAGGCCCAAGCAAGACGCGCCCCGAGGAGCGTCTTGCCACATGACAGCACTCGGTCTGACTGAGCGCCTCCAGGAGAGAGAGCCAAGCAAGACGCGCCCCTAGGAGCGTCTTGCCACATGTCAACACTGGGTCTGACAGAGGGCCTCCAGGAGAGAGGCCCAAGCAAGACGCGCCCCGAGGAGTGTCTTGCCACATGTCAACACTGGGTCTGACAGAGGGCCTCCAGGAGAGAGGCCCAAGCAATACGCGCCCCGAGGAGCGTCTTGCCATTTGTCACCACTGGGTCTGACTGGGCGCCTCCAGGAGAGAGGCCCAAGCAAGATGCGCCCTGAGGAGCGTCTTGCCACATGTCAGCACTCGGTCTGACTGAGCGCCTCCAGGAGAGAGGCCCAAGCAAGACGCGCCCCTAGGAGCGTCTTGCCACATGTCAACACTGGGTCTGACTGAGCGCCTCCAGGAGAGAGGCCCAAGAAAGACGCGCCCCGAGGAGTGTCTTGCCACATGTCAACACTGGGTCTGACAGAGGGCCTCCAGGAGAGAGGCCCAAGCAACACGCGCCCCGAGGAGCGTCTTGCCATATGTCACCACTGGGTCTGACTGAGCGCCTCCAGGAGAGAGGCCCAAGCAAGACGCGCCCCGAGGAGCATCATGCCACATGTCACTACACAGGTCTGACTGAGCGCCTCCAGGAGAGAGGCCCAAGCAAGACGCACCCCGAGGAGCGTCTTGCCACGTGTCAACACTGGGTCTGATTGAGGGCCTCCAGGAGAGAGGCCCAAGCAAGACGTGCCCCGAGGAGCGTCTAGCCACATGTCAACACTGGGTCTGACTGAGCGCCTCCAGGAGAGAGGCCCAAGCAAAACGCGCCTGGAGGAGCGTCTTGACACATGTCAACACTGGGTCTGACTGAGCGCCTCCAGGAGAGAGACCCATGCAAGACGCGCCCCGAGGAGCGTCTTGACACATGTCAACACTGGGTCTGACTGAGGGCCTCAATGAGAGAAGCCCAAGCAAGACGCGCCCCGAGGAGCGTCTTGCCTTATGTCAGCACTCGGTCTGACTGAGCGCCTCCAGGAGAGAGGCCCAAGCAAGACGTGCCCCGAGGAGCGTCTTGTCACATGTCAACACTGGGTCTGTCTGAGCGCCTCCAGGAGAGAAGCCCAAGCAAGACGCGCCCCGAGGAGCGTCTTGCCACATGTCAACAATGAGTCTGACTGAGGGCCTCCAGGAGAGAAGCCCAAGCAAGACACGCCCCGAGGAGCGTCTTGACACATGTCAACACTGGGTCTGACAGAGGGCCTCCAGGAGAGAGGCCCAAGCAAGACGCGCCCCGAGGAGTGTCATGCCACATGTCACCACTGGGTCTGACTGAGCGCCTTCAGGAGAGAGGCCCAAGCAAGATGCGCCCCGAGGAGCGTCAGGCCACATGTCACTACTCAATCTGACTGAGCGCCTCCAGGAGAGAGGCCCAAGCAAGACGCGCCCCGAGGAACGTCTTGCCACGTGTCAACACTGGGTCTGATTGAGGGCCTTCTGGAGAGAGGCCCAAGCAAGATGCGCCCCGAGGACCGTCTTGCCACATGTCAACACTGGGTCTGACAGAGGGCCTCCAGGAGAGATGCCCAAGGAAGACGCGCCCCGAGGAGCGTCTTGCAACGTGTCAACACTGGGTCTTATTGAGGGCCTCCAGTAGAGATGCCCAACCAAGACGCGCCCCGAGGAGCGTCCTGCCACATGTCAACACTGGGTCCGACAGAGGGCCTCCAGGAGAGAGGCCCAAGCAATACGCGCCCCGAGGAGCGTCTTGCCACATGTCACCACTGGGTCTGACTGAGCGCCTCCAGGAGAGAGGCCCAAGCAAGACGCGCCCCGAGGAGTGTCTTGCCACATGTCAACACTGGGTCTGACTGAGCGCCTCCAGGAGAGAGGCCCAAGCAAGACGCGCCCCGAGGAGCGTCTTGCCACATGTCAACACTGGGTCTGACTGAGGGCCTGCATGAGAGAAGCCCAAGCAAGACGCGCCCCGAGGAGCGTCTTGCCACATGTCAACACTGGGTCTGACAGAGGGCCTCCAGGAGAGAGTCCCAAGCAATACGTGCCCCGAGGAGCGTCTTGCCATATGTCACCACTGGGTCTGACTGAGCGCCTCCAGGAGAGAGGCCCAAGCAAGACGCGCCCCTAGGAGCGTCTTGCCACATGTCAACACTGGTTCTGACTGAGAGCCTCCAGGAGAGAGGCCCAAGCAAGACGCGCCCCGAGGAGTGTCTTGCCACATGTCAACACTGGGTCTGACAGAGGGCCTCCAGGAGAGAGGCCCAAGCAACACGCGCCCCGAGGAGCGTCTTGCCATATGTTACCACTGGGTCTGACTGAGCGCCTCCAGGAGAGAGGCCCAAGCAAGACGCGCCCCGAGGAGCGTCTTGCCACATGTCAGCACTCGGTCTGACTGAGCGCCTCCAGGAGAGAGGCCCAAGCAAGATGCGCCCCTAGGAGCGTCTTGCCACATGTCAACACTGGGTCTGACAGCGGGCCTCCAGGAGAGAGGCCCAAGCAAGACACGCCCCGAGGAGTGTCTTGCCACATGTCACCACTGGGTCTGACTGAGCGCCTCCAGGAGAGAGGCCCAAGCAAGACGCGCCCCGTGGAGCGTCATGCCACATGTCACTACTCGGTCTGACTGAGCGCCTCCAGGAGAGAGGCTCAAGCAAGACGCGCCCCGAGGAGCGACTTGCCACGTGTCAACACTGGGTCTGATTGAGGGCCTCCAGGAGAGAGGCCCAAGCAAGACGCGCCCCGAGGAGCGTCTTGCCACATGTCAACACTGGGTCTGACAGAGGGCCTCCAGGAGAGAGACCCAAGCAATACGTGCCCCGAGGAGCGTCTAGTCACATGTAACCACTGGGTCTGACTGAGCGCCTCCAGGAGAGAGGCCCAAGCAAGACGCGCCCCGAGGAGCTTCTTGCCACATGTCAGCACTCGGTCTGACTGAGAGCCTCCAGGAGAGAGGCCCAAGCAAGACGCGCCCCGAGGAGCGTCTTGCCACATGTCACCACTGGGTCTTACCGAGAGCCTCCAGGAGAGAGGCCCAAGCAAGACGCGCCGCGAGGAGCGTCTTGCAACATGTCAACACTGGGTCTGACTGAGCGCCTCCAGGAGAGAGGCCCAAGTAAGACGCGCCCCGAGGAGCGTCTTGCCACATGTCAACACTGGGTCTGACTTAGCGCCTCCAGGAGAGAAGCCTAAGCAAGACGCGCCCCGAGGAGCGTCTTGCCACATGTCAACAATGGGTCTGACTGAGCGCCTCCAGGAGAGAGGCCCAAGCAAGACGCGCCCCGAGGAGTGTCTTGACACTTGTCAACACTGGGTCTGACCTAGGGCCTCCATGAGAGAAGCCCAAGCAAGACGCGCCCCGTGGAGTGTCTTGCCACATGTCAACACTGGGTCTGACAGAGGGCCTCCAGGAGAGAGGCCCAAGCAATACGCGCCCCGAGGAGCGTCTTGCCATATGTCACCACTGGGTCTGACTGAGCGCCTCCAGGAGAGAGGCCCAAGCAAGACGCGCCCCGAGGAGCGTCTTGCCACATGTCAGCACTCGGTCTGACTGAGCGCCTCCAGGAGAGAGAGCCAAGCAAGACGCGCCCCTAGGAGCGTCTTGCCACATGTCAACACTGGGTCTGACAGAGGGCCTCCAGGAGAGAGGCCCAAGCAAGACGCGCCCCGAGGAGTGTCTTGCCACATGTCAACTCTGGGTCAGACAGAGGGCCTCCAGGAGAGAGGCGCAAGCAATACGCGCCCCGAGGAGCGTCTTGCCACATGTCAACACTGGGTCTGACTGAGCGCCTCCAGGAGAGAAGCCCAAGCAAGACGCGCCCCGAGGAGCGTCTTGCCACATGTCAACACTGGGTCTGACTGAGCGCCTCCATGAGAGAAGCCCCAGCAAGACGCGCCCCGAGGAGCGTCTTGCCACATGTCAACACTGGGTCTGACTGAGCGCCTCCAGGAGAGAGGCCCAAGCAAGACGCGCCCCGAGGAGCGTCTTGACACATGTCAACACTGGGTCTGACTGAGGGCCTCCATGAGAGAATCCCAAGCAAGACGCGCCCCGAGGAGCGTCTTGCCACATGTCAACACTGGGTCTGACTGAGCGCCTCCAGGAGAGAAGCCCAAGCAAGACGCGCCCCGAGGAGCGTCTTGCCACATGTCAACACTGGGTCTGACTGAGCGCCTCCAGGAGAGAAGCCCAAGCAAGACGCGCCCCGAGGAGCGTCTTGCCACATGTCAACAATGGGTCTGACTGAGCGCCTCCAGGAGAGAGGCCCAAGCAAGACGCGCCCCGAGGAGCGTCTTGACACTTGTCAACACTGGGTCTGACCTAGGGCCTCCAGGAGAGAAGCCCAAGCAAGACGCGCCCCGTGGAGTGTCTTGCCACATGTCAACACTGGGTCTGACAGAGGGCCTCCAGGAGAGAGGCCCAAGCAATACGCGCCCCGAGGAGCGTCTTGCCATATGTCACCACTGGGTCTGACTGAGCGCCTCCAGGAGAGAGGCCCAAGCAAGACGCGCCCCGAGGAGCGTCTTGCCACATGTCAGCACTCGGTCTGACTGAGCGCCTCCAGGAGAGAGAGCCAAGCAAGACGCGCCCCTAGGAGCGTCTTGCCACATGTCAACACTGGGTCTGACAGAGGGCCTCCAGGAGAGAGGCCCAAGCAAGACGCGCCCCGAGGAGTGTCTTGCCACATGTCAACTCTGGGTCTGACAGAGGGCCTCCAGGAGAGAGGCGCAAGCAATACGCGCCCCGAGGAGCGTCTTGCCACATGTCAACACTGGGTCTGACTGAGCGCCTCCAGGAGAGAAGCCCAAGCAAGACGCGCCCCGAGGAGCGTCTTGCCACATGTCAACACTGGGTCTGACTGAGCGCCTCCATGAGAGAAGCCCCAGCAAGACGCGCCCCGAGGAGCGTCTTGCCACATGTCAACACTGGGTCTGACTGAGCGCCTCCAGGAGAGAGGCCCAAGCAAGACGCGCCCCGAGGAGCATCTTGACACATGTCAACACTGGGTCTGACTGAGGGCCTCCATGAGAGAATCCCAAGCAAGACGCGCCCCGAGGAGCGTCTTGCCACATGTCAACACTGGGTCTGACTGAGCGCCTCCAGGAGAGAAGCCCAAGCAAGACGCGCCCCGAGGAGCGTCTTGCCACATGTCAACACTGGGTCTGACTGAGCGCCTCCAGGAGAGAAGCCCAAGCAAGACGCGCCCCGAGGAGCGTCTTGCCACATGTCAACACTGGGTCTGACTGAGCGCCTCCATGAGAGAAGCCCCAGCAAGACGCGCCCCGAGGAGCGTCTTGCCACATGTCAACACTGGGTCTGACTGAGCGCCTCCAGGAGAGAGGCCCAAGCAAGACGCGCCCCGAGGAGCGTCTTGACACATGTCAACACTGGGTCTGACTGAGGGCCTCCATGAGAGTATCCCAAGCAAGACGCGCCCCGAGGAGCGTCTTGCCACATGTCAACACTGGGTCTGACAGAGGCCCTCCAGGAGAGAGGCCCAAGCAATACGCGCCCCGAGGAGCGTCTTGCCATATTTCAACACTGGGTCTGACTGAGCGCCTCCAGGAGAGAGGCCCAAGCAAGACGCGCCCCGAGGAGCGTCTTGCCACATGTCAGCACTCGGTCTGACTGAGCGCCTCCAGGAGAGAGGCCCAAGCAAGACGCGCCCCTAGGAGGGTCTTGCCACATGTCAACACTGGTTCTGACTGAGCGCCTCCAGGAGAGAGGCCCAAGCAAGACGCGCCCCGAGGAGTGTCTTGCCACATGTCAACACTGGGTCTGACAGAGGGCCTCCAGGAGAGAGGCCCAAGCAACACGCGCCCCGAGGAGCGTCTTGCCATATGTCACCACTGGGTCTGACTGAGCGCCTCCAGGAGAGAGGCCCAAGCAAGACGCGCCCCGAGGAGCGTCTTGCCACATGTCAGCACTCGGTCTGACTGAGCGCCTTAAGGAGAGAGGCCCAAGCAAGACGCGCCCCTAGGAGCGTCTTGCCACATGTCAACAATGGGTCTGACAGATGGGCCTCCAGGAGAGAGGCCCAAGCAAGACGCGCCCCGAAGAGTGTCTTGCCACATGTCAACACTGGGTCTGACAGAGGGCCTCCAGGAGAGAGGCCCAAGCAACACGCGCCCCGAGGAGCGTCTTGCCATATGTCACCACTGGGTCTGACTGAGCGCCTCCAGGAGAGAGGCCCAAGCAAGACGCGCCCCGAGGAGCGTCTTGCCACATGTCAGCACTCGGTCTGACTGAGCGCCTCCAGGAGAGAGGCCCAAGCAAGACGCGCCCCTAGGAGCGTCTTGCCACATGTCAACACTGGCTCTGACAGCGGGCCTCCAGGAGAGAGGCCCAAGCAAGACGCGCCCCGAGGAGCGTCATGCCACATGTCACTACTCGGTCTGACTGAGCGCCTCCAGGAGAGAGGCCCAAGCAAGACGCACCCCGAGGAACGTCTTGCCACGTGTCAACACTGGGTCTGACTGAGGGCCTCCATGAGAGAAGTCCAAGCAAGACGCGCCCCGAGGAGTGTCTTGCCACATGTCAACACTGGGTCTGACTGAGCGCCTCCAGGAGAGAAGCCCAAGTAAGACGCGCCCCGAGGAGCGTCTTGCCACATGTCAACACTGGGTCTGACTGAGCGCCTCCAGGAGAGAGGCCCAAGCAAGACGTGCCCCGAGGAGCGTCTTGCCACATGTCAACACTGGGTCTGACTGAGCGCCTCCAGGAGAGAGGCCCAAGTAAGAAGCGCCCCGAGGAGCGTCTTGCCACATGTCAACACTGGGTCTGACTGAAGGCCTCCAGGAGAGAAGCCCAAGCAAGACGCGCCCCGAGGAGCGTCTTGCCACATGTCAACAATGGGTCTGACTGAGCGCCTCCAGTAGAGAGGCCCAAGCAAGACGCGCCCCAAGGAGTGTCTTGACACTTGTCAACACTGGGTCTGACTGAGGGCCTGCATGAGAGAAGCCCAAGCAAGACGCGCCCAGAGGAGTGTCTTGCCACATGTCAACACTGGGTCTGACAGAGGGCCTCCAGGAGAGAGGCCCAAGCAAGACGCGCCCCGAGGAGCGTCTTGCCACATGTCACCACTGGGTCTGACTGAGCGCCTCCAGGAGAGAGGCCCAAGCAAGACGCGCCCCGAGGAGCGTCTTGCCACATGTCAGCACTCGGTCTGACTGAGCGCCTCCAGGAAAGAGAGCCAAGCAAGACGCGCCCCGAGGAGTGTCTTGCCACATGTCAACACTGGGTCTGACTGAGCGCCTCCAGGAGAGAGGCCCAAGCAAGACGCGCCCCGAGGAGCGTCTTGACACATGTCAACACTGGGTCTGACTGAGCGCCTCCAGGAGAGAGGCCCAAGTAAGAAGCGCCCCGAGGAGCGTCTTGCCACATGTCAACACTGGGTCTGACTGAAGGCCTCCAGGAGAGAAGCCCAAGCAAGACGCACCCCGAGGAGCGTCTTGCCACATGTCAACAATGGGTCTGACTGAGCGCCTCCAGTAGAGAGGCCCAAGCAAGACGCGCCCCAAGGAGTGTCTTGACACTTGTCAACACTGGGTCTGACTGAGGGCCTGCATGAGAGAAGCCCAAGCAAGACGCGCCCAGAGGAGTGTCTTGCCACATGTCAACACTGGGTCTGACAGAGGGCCTCCAGGAGAGAGGCCCAAGCAAGACGCGCCCCGAGGAGCGTCTTGCCACATGTCACCACTGGGTCTGACTGAGCGCCTCCAGGAGAGAGGCCCAAGCAAGACGCGCCCCGAGGAGCGTCTTGCCACATGTCAGCACTCGGTCTGACTGAGCGCCTCCAGGAAAGAGAGCCAAGCAAGACGCGCCCCGAGGAGTGTCTTGCCACATGTCAACACTGGGTCTGACTGAGCGCCTCCAGGAGAGAGGCCCAAGCAAGACGCGCCCCGAGGAGCGTCTTGACACACTTCAACACTGGGTCTGACTGAGGGCCTCAATGAGAGAAGCCCAAGCAAGACGCGCCCCGAGGAGCGTCTTGCCACGTGTCAACACTGGGTCTGACAGAGGGCCTCCAGGAGAGAGGCCCAAGCAATACGTGCCCCGAGGAGCGTCTTGCCACATGTCACCACTGGGTCTGACTGAGCGCCTTTAGGAGAGAGGCCCAAGGAAGACGCGCCCCGAGGAGCGTCTTGCCACATGTCAACACTGGGTCTGACTGAGCGCCTCCAGGAGAGAAGCCCAAGCAAGACGCGCCCCGAGGAGCGTCTTGCCACATGTCAACACTGGGTCTGACTGAGCCCCTCCAGGAGAGAGGCCCAAGCAAGACGTGCCCCGAGGAGCGTCTTGCCACATGTCAACACTGGGTCTGACTGAGCGCCTCCAGGAGAGAGGCCCAAGCAAGAAGCGCCCCGAGGAGCGTCTTGCCACATGTCAACAATGGGTCTGACTGAGGGCCTCCAGGAGAGAAGCCCAAGCAAGACGCGCCCCGAGGAGCGTCTTGCCACATGTCAACAATGGGTCTGACTGAGCGCCTCCAGGAGAGAGGCCCAAGCAAGACGCGCCCCGAGGAGCGTCTTGACACTTGTCAACACTGGGTCTGACAGAGGGCCTCCAGGAGAGAGGCCCAAGCAATACACGCCCCGAGGAGCGTCTTGCCATATGTCACCACTGGGTCTGACTGACACCTCCAGGAGAGAGGCCCAAGCAAGACGCGCCCCGAGGAGCGTCTTGCCACATGTCAGCACTCGGTCTGACTGAGCGCCTCCAGGAGAGAAGCCCAAGTAAGACGCGCCCCGAGGAGCGTCTTGCCACATGTCAACACTGGGTCTGACTGAGCGCCTCCAGGAGAGAGGCCCAAGCAAGACGTGCCCCGAGGAGCGTCTTGCCACATGTCAACACTGGGTCTGACTGAGCGCCTCCAGGAGAGAGGCCCAAGTAAGAAGCGCCCCGAGGAGCGTCTTGCCACATGTCAACAATGGGTCTGACTGAGCGCCTCCAGTAGAGAGGCCCAAGCAAGACGCGCCCCAAGGAGTGTCTTGACACTTGTCAACACTGGGTCTGACTGAGGGCCTGCATGAGAGAAGCCCAAGCAAGACGCGCCCAGAGGAGTGTCTTGCCACATGTCAACACTGGGTCTGACAGAGGGCCTCCAGGAGAGAGGCCCAAGCAAGACGCGCCCCGAGGAGCGTCTTGCCACATGTCACCACTGGGTCTGACTGAGCGCCTCCAGGAGAGAGGCCTAAGCAAGACGCGCCCCGAGGAGCGTCTTGCCACATGTCAGCACTCGGTCTGACTGAGCGCCTCCAGGAAAGAGAGCCAAGCAAGACGCGCCCCGAGGAGTGTCTTGCCACATGTCAACACTGGGTCTGACTGAGCGCCTCCAGGAGAGAGGCCCAAGCAAGACGCGCCCCGAGGAGCGTCTTGACACATGTCAACACTGGGTCTGACTGAGCGCCTCCAGGAGAGAGGCCCAAGTAAGAAGCGCCCCGAGGAGCGTCTTGCCACATGTCAACACTGGGTCTGACTGAAGGCCTCCAGGAGAGAAGCCCAAGCAAGACGCGCCCCGAGGAGCGTCTTGCCACATGTCAACAATGGGTCTGACTGAGCGCCTCCAGTAGAGAGGCCCAAGCAAGACGCGCCCCAAGGAGTGTCTTGACACTTGTCAACACTGGGTCTGACTGAGGGCCTGCATGAGAGAAGCCCAAGCAAGACGCGCCCAGAGGAGTGTCTTGCCACATGTCAACACTGGGTCTGACAGAGGGCCTCCAGGAGAGAGGCCCAAGCAAGACGCGCCCCGAGGAGCGTCTTGCCACATGTCACCACTGGGTCTGACTGAGCGCCTCCAGGAGAGAGGCCCAAGCAAGACGCGCCCCGAGGAGCGTCTTGCCACATGTCAGCACTCGGTCTGACTGAGCGCCTCCAGGAAAGAGAGCCAAGCAAGACGCGCCCCGAGGAGTGTCTTGCCACATGTCAACACTGGGTCTGACTGAGCGCCTCCAGGAGAGAGGCCCAAGCAAGACGCGCCCCGAGGAGCGTCTTGACACACTTCAACACTGGGTCTGACTGAGGGCCTCAATGAGAGAAGCCCAAGCAAGACGCGCCCCGAGGAGCGTCTTGCCACGTGTCAACACTGGGTCTGACAGAGGGCCTCCAGGAGAGAGGCCCAAGCAATACGTGCCCCGAGGAGCGTCTTGCCACATGTCACCACTGGGTCTGACTGAGCGCCTTTAGGAGAGAGGCCCAAGGAAGACGCGCCCCGAGGAGCGTCTTGCCACATGTCAACACTGGGTCTGACTGAGCGCCTCCAGGAGAGAAGCCCAAGCAAGACGCGCCCCGAGGAGCGTCTTGCCACATGTCAACACTGGGTCTGACTGAGCCCCTCCAGGAGAGAGGCCCAAGCAAGACGTGCCCCGAGGAGCGTCTTGCCACATGTCAACACTGGGTCTGACTGAGCGCCTCCAGGAGAGAGGCCCAAGCAAGAAGCGCCCCGAGGAGCGTCTTGCCACATGTCAACAATGGGTCTGACTGAGGGCCTCCAGGAGAGAAGCCCAAGCAAGACGCGCCCCGAGGAGCGTCTTGCCACATGTCAACAATGGGTCTGACTGAGCGCCTCCAGGAGAGAGGCCCAAGCAAGACGCGCCCCGAGGAGCGTCTTGACACTTGTCAACACTGGGTCTGACAGAGGGCCTCCAGGAGAGAGGCCCAAGCAATACACGCCCCGAGGAGCGTCTTGCCATATGTCACCACTGGGTCTGACTGACACCTCCAGGAGAGAGGCCCAAGCAAGACGCGCCCCGAGGAGCGTCTTGCCACATGTCAGCACTCGGTCTGACTGAGCGCCTCCAGGAGAGAGGCCCAAGCAAGACGCGCCCCTAGGAGCGTCTTGCCACATGTCAACACTGGGTCTGACAGAGGGCCTCCAGGAGAGAGGCGCAAGCAACACGCGCCCCGAGGAGCGTCTTGCCATATGTCACCACTGGGTCTGACTGAGCGTCTCCAGGAGAGAGGCCCAAGCAAGACGCGCCCCGAGGAGCGTCATGCCACATGTCACTACTCAGTCTGACTGAGCGCCTCCAGGAGAGAGGCCCAAGCAAGACGCGCCCCGAGGAGCGTCTTGCCACGTGTCACCACTGGGTCTGACTGAGCGCCTCCAGGAGAGAGGCCCAAGCAATACGTGCCCCGAGGAGCGTCTTGCCCTATGTCACCACTGGGTCTGACTGAGCGCCTCCAGGAGAGAGGCCCAAGGAAGACGCGCCCCGAGGAGCGTCTTGCCACAAGTCAACACTGGGTCTGACTGAGCGCCTCCAGGAGAGAGGCCCAAGCAAGACGCGCCCCGAGGAGCGTCTTGCCACATGTCAACACTGGGTCTGACTGAGCGCCTCCAGGAGAGAGGCCCAAGCAAGACATGCCCCGAGGAGCGTCTTGCCACATGTCAACACTGGGTCTGACTGAGCGCCTCCAGGAGAGAGGCCCAAGCAAGAAGCGCCCAGAGGAGCATCTTGCCACATGTCAACAATGGGAATGACTGAGGGCCTCCAGGAGAGAAGCCCAAGCAAGACGCGCCCCGAGGAGCGTCTTGCCACATGTCACCAATGGGTCTGACATAGCGCCTCCAGGAGAGAGGCCCAAGCAAGACGCGCCCCGAGGAGCGTCTTGACACTTGTCAACACTGGGTCTGACTGAGGGCCTCCATGAGAGAGGCCCAAGCAAGACGCGCCCCGAGGAGCGTCTTGCCACATGTCAACACTGGGTCTGACAATGGGCCTCCAGGAGAGAGACCCAAGCAATACGTGCCCCGAGGAGCGTCTAGCCACATGTCACCACTGGGTCTGACTGAGCGCCTCCAGGAGAGAGGCCCAAGCAAGACGCGCCCCGAGGAGCGTCTTGCCACATGTCAGCACTCGGTCTGACTGAGCGCCTCCAGGAGAGAGGCCCAAGCAAGACGCGCCCCGAGGAGCGTCTTGCCACATGTCACCACTGGGTCTGACTGAGCGCCTCCAGGAGAGAGGCCCAAGCAAGACGCGCCCCGAGAAGCGTCTTGCCACATGTCAACACTGGGTCTGACTGAGCGATTCCAGGAGAGAGGCCCAAGCAAGACGCGCCCCGAGGAGCGTCTTGCCACATGTCAACCATGGGTCTGACTGAGCGCCTAAAGGAGAGAAGCCAAAGCAAGACGTGCCCCGAGGAGCGTCTTGCCACATGTCAACACTGGGTCTGACTGAGTGCCTCCATGAGAGAAGCCCCAGCAAGACGCGCCCCGAGGAGCGTCTTGCCACATGTCAACACTGGGTCTGACCGAGCGCCTCCAGGAGAGAGGCCCAAGCAAGACGCGCCCCGAGGAGCGTCTTGACACATGTCAACACTGGGTCTGACTGAAGGCCTCCATGAGAGAAGCCTGAGCAAGACGCGCCCCGAGGAGAGTCTTGCCACATGTCAACACTGGGTCTGACAGAGGGCCTCCAGGAGAGAGGCCAAAGCAATACGCGCCGCGAGGAGCATCTTGCCATATGTCACCACTGGGTCTGACTGAGCGCCTCCAGGAGAGAGGCCCAAGCAAGACGCGCCCCGAGGAGCGTCTTGCCACGTGTCAACACTGGGTCCGATTGAGGGCCTCCAGGAGACAGGCCCAAGCAAGACGCGCCCCGAGGAGCGTCTTGCCACATGTCAACACTGGGTCTGACAGAGGGCCTCCAGGAGAGAGACCCATGCAATACGTGCCCCGAGGAGCGTCTAGCCACATGTCACCACTGGGTCTGACTGAGCGCCTCCAGGAGAGAGGCCCAAGCAAGACGCGCCCCGAGGAGCGTCTTGCCACATGTCAGCACTCGGTCTGACTGAGAGCCTCCAGGAGAGAGGCCCAAGCAAGACGCGCCCCGAGGAGCGTCTTGCCACATGTCACCACTGGGTCTGACCGAGAGCCTCCAGGAGAGAGGCCCAAGCAAGACGCGCCCCGAGGAGCGTCTTGCCACATGTCAACACTGGGTCTGACTGAGCGCCTCCAGGAGAGAGGCCCAAGTAAGACGCGCCCCGAGGAGCGTCTTGCCACATGTCACCACTGGGTCTGACTGAGCGCCTCCAGGAGAGAGGCCCAAGCAAGACGCGCCCCGAGGAGCGTCTTGCCACATGTCAGCACTCGGTCTGACTGAGCGCCTCCAGGAGAGAGGCCCAAGCAAGACGCGCCCCTAGGAGCGTCTTGCCACATGTCAACACTGGGTCTGACAGCGGGCCTCCAGGAGAGAGGCCCAAGCAAGACGCGCCCCGAGGAGCGTCATGCCACATGTCACTACTCGGTCTGACTGAGCGCCTCCAGGAGAGAGGCCCAAGCAAGACGCACCCCGAGGAGCGTCTTGCCACGTGTCAACACAGGGTCTGACTGAGGGCCTCCATGAGAGAAGTCCAAGCAAGACGCGCCCCGAGGAGTGTCTTGCCACATGTCAACACTGGGTCTGACTGAGCGCCTCCAGGAGAGAGGCCCAAGTAAGACGCGCCCCGAGGAGCGTCTTGCCACATGTCAACACTGGGTCTGACTGAGCGCCTCCAGGAGAGAGGCCCAAGCAAGACGTGCCCCGAGGAGCGTCTTGCCACATGTCAACACTGGGTCTGACTGAGCGCCTCCAGGAGAGAGGCCCAAGTAAGAAGCGCCCCGAGGAGCGTCTTGCCACATGTCAACAATGGGTCTGACTGAGGGCCTCCAGGAGAGAAGCCCAAGCAAGACGCGCCCCGAGGAGCGTCTTGCCACATGTCAACAATGGGTCTGACTGAGCGCCTCCAGTAGAGAGGCCCAAGCAAGACGCGCCCCAAGGAGTGTCTTGACACTTGTCAACACTGGGTCTGACTGAGGGCCTGCATGAGAGAAGCCCAAGCAAGACGCGCCCAGAGGAGTGTCTTGCCACATGTCAACACTGGGTCTGACTGAGCGATTCCAGGAGAGAGGCCCAAGCAAGACGCGCCCCGAGGAGCGTCTTGCCACATGTCAACCATGGGTCTGACTGAGCGCCTAAAGGAGAGAAGCCAAAGCAAGACGTGCCCCGAGGAGCGTCTTGCCACATGTCAACACTGGGTCTGACTGAGTGCCTCCATGAGAGAAGCCCCAGCAAGACGCGCCCCGAGGAGCGTCTTGCCACATGTCAACACTGGGTCTGACCGAGCGCCTCCAGGAGAGAGGCCCAAGCAAGACGCGCCCCGAGGAGCGTCTTGACACATGTCAACACTGGGTCTGACTGAAGGCCTCCATGAGAGAAGCCTGAGCAAGACGCGCCCCGAGGAGAGTCTTGCCACATGTCAACACTGGGTCTGACAGAGGGCCTCCAGGAGAGAGGCCCAAGCAATACGCGCCCCGAGGAGCATCTTGCCATATGTCACCACTGGGTCTGACTGAGCGCCTCCAGGAGAGAGGCCCAAGCAAGACGCGCCCCGAGGAGCGTCTTGCCACGTGTCAACACTGGGTCCGATTGAGGGCCTCCAGGAGACAGGCCCAAGCAAGACGCGCCCCGAGGAGCGTCTTGCCACATGTCAACACTGGGTCTGACAGAGGGCCTCCAGGAGAGAGACCCATGCAATACGTGCCCCGAGGAGCGTCTAGCCACATGTCACCACTGGGTCTGACTGAGCGCCTCCAGGAGAGAGGCCCAAGCAAGACGCGCCCCGAGGAGCGTCTTGCCACATGTCAGCACTCGGTCTGACTGAGAGCCTCCAGGAGAGAGGCCCAAGCAAGACGCGCCCCGAGGAGCGTCTTGCCACATGTCACCACTGGGTCTGACCGAGAGCCTCCAGGAGAGAGGCCCAAGCAAGACGCGCCCCGAGGAGCGTCTTGCCACATGTCAACACTGGGTCTGACTGAGCGCCTCCAGGAGAGAGGCCCAAGTAAGACGCGCCCCGAGGAGCGTCTTGCCACATGTCACCACTGGGTCTGACTGAGCGCCTCCAGGAGAGAGGCCCAAGCAAGACGCGCCCCGAGGAGCGTCTTGCCACATGTCAGCACTCGGTCTGACTGAGCGCCTCCAGGAGAGAGGCCCAAGCAAGACGCGCCCCTAGGAGCGTCTTGCCACATGTCAACACTGGGTCTGACAGCGGGCCTCCAGGAGAGAGGCCCAAGCAAGACGCGCCCCGAGGAGCGTCATGCCACATGTCACTACTCGGTCTGACTGAGCGCCTCCAGGAGAGAGGCCCAAGCAAGACGCACCCCGAGGAGCGTCTTGCCACGTGTCAACACTGGGTCTGACTGAGGGCCTCCATGAGAGAAGTCCAAGCAAGACGCGCCCCGAGGAGTGTCTTGCCACATGTCAACACTGGGTCTGACTGAGCGCCTCCAGGAGAGAGGCCCAAGTAAGACGCGCCCCGAGGAGCGTCTTGCCACATGTCAACACTGGGTCTGACTGAGCGCCTCCAGGAGAGAGGCCCAAGCAAGACGTGCCTCGAGGAGCGTCTTGCCACATGTCAACACTGGGTCTGACTGAGCGCCTCCAGGAGAGAGGCCCAAGTAAGAAGCGCCCCGAGGAGCGTCTTGCCACATGTCAACAATGGGTCTGACTGAGGGCCTCCAGGAGAGAAGCCCAAGCAAGACGCGCCCCGAGGAGCGTCTTGCCACATGTCAACAATGGGTCTGACTGAGCGCCTCCAGTAGAGAGGCCCAAGCAAGACGCGCCCCAAGGAGTGTCTTGACACTTGTCAACACTGGGTCTGACTGAGGGCCTGCATGAGAGAAGCCCAAGCAAGACGCGCCCAGAGGAGTGTCTTGCCACATGTCAACACTGGGTCTGACAGAGGGCCTCCAGGAGAGAGGCCCAAGCAAGACGCGCCCCGAGGAGCAACTTGCCACATGTCACCACTGGGTCTGACTGAGCGCCTCCAGGAGAGAGACCCAAGCAAGACGCGCCCCGAGGAGCGTCTTGCCACATGTCAGCACTCGGTCTGACTGAGCGCCTCCAGGAAAGAGAGCCAAGCAAGACGCGCCCCGAGGAGTGTCTTGCCACATGTCAACACTGGGTCTGACTGAGCGCCTCCAGGAGAGAGGCCCAAGCAAGACGCGCCCCGAGGAGCGTCTTGACACATGTCAACACTGGGTCTGACTGAGGGCCTCAATGAGAGAAGCCCAAGCAAGGCGCGCCCCGAGGAGCGTCTTGCCACGTGTCAACACTGGGTCTGACAGAGGGCCTCCAGGAGAGAGGCCCAAGCAATACGTGCCCCGAGGAGCGTCTTGCCACATGTCACCACTGGGTCTGACTGAGCGCCTTTAGGAGAGAGGCCCAGCATGAGAGAAGCCCAAGCAAGACGCGCCCAGAGGAGTGTCTTGCCACATGTCAACACTGGGTCTGACAGAGGGCCTCCAGGAGAGAGGCCCAAGCAAGACGCGCCCCGAGGAGCGTCTTGCCACATGTCACCACTGGGTCTGACTGAGCGCCTCCAGGAGAGAGGCCCAAGCAAGACGCGCCCCGAGGAGCGTCTTGCCACATGTCAGCACTCGGTCTGATTGAGCGCCTCCAGGAAAGAGAGCCAAGCAAGACGCGCCCCGAGGAGTGTCTTGCCACATGTCAACACTGGGTCTGACTGAGCGCCTCCAGGAGAGAGGCCCAAGCAAGACGCGCCCCGAGGAGCGTCTTGACACATGTCAACACTGGGTCTGACTGAGGGCCTCAATGAGAGAAGCCCAAGCAAGACGCGCCCCGAGGAGCGTCTTGCCACGTGTCAACACTGGGTCTGACAGAGGGCCTCCAGGAGAGAGGCCCAAGCAATACGTGCCCCGAGGAGCGTCTTGCCACATGTCACCACTGGGTCTGACTGAGCGCCTTTAGGAGAGAGGCCCAAGGAAGACGCGCCCCGAGGAGCGTCTTGCCAGATGTCAACACTGGGTCTGACTGAGCGCCTCCAGGAGAGAAGCCCAAGCAAGACGCGCCCCGAGGAGCGTCTTGCCACATGTCAACACTGGGTCTGACTGAGCCCCTCCAGGAGAGAGGCCCAAGCAAGACGTGCCCCGAGGAGCGTCTTGCCACATGTCAACACTGGGTCTGACTGAGCGCCTCCAGGAGAGAGGCCCAAGCAAGAAGCGCCCCGAGGAGCGTCTTGCCACATGTCAACAATGGGTCTGACTGAGGGCCTCCAGGAGAGAAGCCCAAGCAAGACGCGCCCCGAGGAGCGTCTTGCCACATGTCAACAATGGGTCTGACTGAGCGCCTCCAGGAGAGAGGCCCAAGCAAGACGCGCCCCGAGGAGCGTCTTGACACTTGTCAACACTGGGTCTGACAGAGGGCCTCCAGGAGAGAGGCCCAAGCAATACACGCCCCGAGGAGCGTCTTGCCATATGTCACCACTGGGTCTGACTGACACCTCCAGGAGAGAGGCCCAAGCAAGACGCGCCCCGAGGAGCGTCTTGCCACATGTCAGCACTCGGTCTGACTGAGCGCCTCCAGGAGAGAGGCCCAAGCAAGACGCGCCCCTAGGAGCGTCTTGCCACATGTCAACACTGGGTCTGACTGAGCGCCTCCAGGAGAGAGGCCCAAGCAAGACGCGCCCCGAGGAGTGTCTTGCCACATGTCAACACTGGGTCTGACAGAGGGCCTCCAGGAGAGAGGCGCAAGCAACACGCGCCCCGAGGAGCGTCTTGCCACATGTCAACACTGGGTCTGACTGAGCGCCTCCAGGAGAGAGGCCCAAGCAAGACATGCCCCGAGGAGCGTCTTGCCACATGTCAACACTGGGTCTGACTGAGCGCCTCCAGGAGAGAGGCCCAAGCAAGAAGCGCCCAGAGGAGCGTCTTGCCACATGTCAACACTGGGTCTGACTGAGCGCCTCCAGGAGAGAGGCCCAAGCAAGAAGCGCCCAGAGGAGCGTCTTGCCACATGTCAACAATGGGTCTGACTGAGGGCCTCCAGGAGAGAAGCCCAAGCAAGACGCGCCCCGAGGAGCGTCTTGCCACATGTCAACAATGGGTCTGACATAGCGCCTCCAGGAGGGAGGCCCAAACAAGACGCGCCCCGAGGAGCGTCTTGACACATGTCAACACTGGGTCTGACTGAGGGCCTCAATGAGAGAAGCCCAAGCAAGACGCGCCCCGAGGAGCGTCTTGCCACGTGTCAACACTGGGTCTGACAGAGGGCCTCCAGGAGAGAGGCCCAAGCAATACGTGCCCCGAGGAGCGTCTTGCCACATGTCACCACTGGGTCTGACTGAGCGCCTTTAGGAGAGAGGCCCAAGGAAGACGCGCCCCGAGGAGCGTCTTGCCACATGTCAACACTGGGTCTGACTGAGCCCCTCCAGGAGAGAGGCCCAAGCAAGACGTGCCCCGAGGAGCGTCTTGCCACATGTCAACACTGGGTCTGACTGAGCGCCTCCAGGAGAGAGGCCCAAGCAAGAAGCGCCCCGAGGAGCGTCTTGCCACATGTCAACAATGGGTCTGACTGAGGGCCTCCAGGAGAGAAGCCCAAGCAAGACGCGCCCCGAGGAGCGTCTTGCCACATGTCAACAATGGGTCTGACTGAGCGCCTCCAGGAGAGAGGCCCAAGCAAGACGCGCCCCGAGGAGCGTCTTGACACTTGTCAACACTGGGTCTGACAGAGGGCCTCCAGGAGAGAGGCCCAAGCAATACACGCCCCGAGGAGCGTCTTGCCATATGTCACCACTGGGTCTGACTGACACCTCCAGGAGAGAGGCCCAAGCAAGACGCGCCCCGAGGAGCGTCTTGCCACATGTCAGCACTCGGTCTGACTGAGCGCCTCCAGGAGAGAGGCCCAAGCAAGACGCGCCCCTAGGAGCGTCTTGCCACATGTCAACACTGGGTCTGACTGAGCGCCTCCAGGAGAGAGGCCCAAGCAAGACGCGCCCCGAGGAGTGTCTTGCCACATGTCAACACTGGGTCTGACAGAGGGCCTCCAGGAGAGAGGCGCAAGCAACACGCGCCCCGAGGAGCGTCTTGCCATATGTCACCACTGGGTCTGACTGAGCGTCTCCAGGAGAGAGGCCCAAGCAAGACGCGCCCCGAGGAGCGTCAATGCCACTTGTCACTACTCGGTCTGACTGAGCGCCTCCAGGAGAGAGGCCCAAGCAAGACGCGCCCCGAGGAGCGTCTTGCCACGTGTCACCACTGGGTCTGACTGAGCGCCTCCAGGAGAGAGGCCCAAGCAATACGTGCCCCGAGGAGCGTCTTGCCCTATGTCACCACTGGGTCTGACTGAGCGCCTCCAGGAGAGAGGCCCAAGGAAGACGCGCCCCGAGGAGCGTCTTGCCACATGTCAACACTGGGTCTGACTGAGCGCCTCCAGGAGAGAGGCCCAAGCAAGACATGCCCCGAGGAGCGTCTTGCCACATGTCAACACTGGGTCTGACTGAGCGCCTCCAGGAGAGAGGCCCAAGCAAGAAGCGCCCAGAGGAGCGTCTTGCCACATGTCAACAATGGGTCTGACTGAGGGCCTCCAGGAGAGAAGCCCAAGCAAGACGCGCCCCGAGGAGCGTCTTGCCACATGTCAACAATGGGTCTGACATAGCGCCTCCAGGAGAGAGGCCCAAGCAAGACGCGCCCCGAGGAGCGTCTTGACACTTGTCAACACTGGGTCTGACTGAGGGCCTCCATGAGAGAGGCCCAAGCAAGACGCGCCCCGAGGAGCGTCTTGCCACATGTCAACACTGGGTCTGACAAAGGGCCTCCAGGAGAGAGACCCAAGCAATACGTGCCCCGAGGAGCGTCTAGCCACATGTCACCACTGGGTCTGACTGAGCGCCTCCAGGAGAGAGGCCCAAGCAAGACGCGCCCCGAGGAGCGTCTTGCCACATGTCAACACTGGGTCTGACTGAGCGCCTCCAGGAGAGAGGCCCAAGCAAGACATGCCCCGAGGAGCGTCTTGCCACATGTCAACACTGGGTCTGACTGAGCGCCTCCAGGAGAGAGGCCCAAGCAAGAAGCGCCCAGAGGAGCGTCTTGCCACATGTCAACAATGGGTCTGACTGAGGGCCTCCAGGAGAGAAGCCCAAGCAAGACGCGCCCCGAGGAGCGTCTTGCCACATGTCAACAATGGGTCTGACATAGCGCCTCCAGGAGAGAGGCCCAAGCAAGACGCGCCCCGAGGAGCGTCTTGACACTTGTCAACACTGGGTCTGACTGAGGGCCTCCATGAGAGAGGCCCAAGCAAGACGCGCCCCGAGGAGCGTCTTGCCACATGTCAACACTGGGTCTGACAAAGGGCCTCCAGGAGAGAGACCCAAGCAATACGTGCCCCGAGGAGCGTCTAGCCACATGTCACCACTGGGTCTGACTGAGCGCCTCCAGGAGAGAGGCCCAAGCAAGACGCGCCCCGAGGAGCGTCTTGCCACATGTCAGCACTCAGTCTGACTGAGCGCCTCCAGGAGAGAGGCCCAAGCAAGACGCGCCCCGAGGAGCGTCTTGGCACATGTCACCACTGGGTCTGACTGAGCACCTCCAGGAGAGAGGCCCAAGCAAGACGCGCCCCGAGGAGCGTCTTGCCACATGTCAACACTGGGTCTGACTGAGCGATTCCAGGAGAGAGGCCCAAGCAAGACGCGCCCCGAGGAGCGTCTTGCCACATGTCAACACTGGGTCTGACTGAGCGCCTAAAGGAGAGAAGCCAAAGCAAGACGCGCCCCGAGGAGCGTCTTGCCACATGTCAACACTGGGTCTGACTGAGTGCCTCCATGAGAGAAGCCCCAGCAAGACGCGCCCCGAGGAGCGTCTTGCCACATGTCAACACTGGGTCTGACCGAGCGCCTCCAGGAGAGAGGCCCAAGCAAGACGCGCCCCGAGGAGCGTCTTGACACATGTCAACACTGGGTCTGACTGAAGGCCTCCATGAGAGAAGCCCAAGCAAGACGCGCCCCGAGGAGAGTCTTGCCACATGTCAACACTGGGTCTGACAGAGGGCCTCCAGGAGAGAGGCCCAAGCAATACGCGCCCCGAGGAGCATCTTGCCATATGTCACCACTGGGTCTGACTGAGCGCCTCCAGGAGAGAGGCCCAAGCAAGACGCGCCCCGAGGAGCGTCTTGCCACGTGTCAACACTGGGTCCGATTGAGGGCCTCCAGGAGACAGGCCCAAGCAAGACGCGCCCCGAGGAGCGTCTTGCCACATGTCAACACTGGGTCTGACAGAGGGCCTCCAGGAGAGAGACCCATGCAATACGTGCCCCGAGGAGCGTCTAGCCACATGTCACCACTGGGTCTGACTGAGCGCCTCCAGGAGAGAGGCCCAAGCAAGACGCGCCCCGAGGAGCGTCTTTCCACATGTCAGCACTCGGTCTGACTGAGAACCTCCAGGAGAGAGGCCCAAGCAAGACGCGCCCCGAGGAGCGTCTTGCCACATGTCACCACTGGGTCTGACCGAGAGCCTCCAGGAGAGAGGCCCAAGCAAGACGCACCCCGAGGAGCGTCTTGCCACATGTCAACACTGGGTCTGACTGAGCGCCTCCAGGAGAGAGGCCCAAGTAAGACGCGCCCCGAGGAGCGTCTTGCCACATGTCAACACTGGGTCTGACTGAGCGCCTCCAGGAGAGAGGCCCAAGCAAGACGCGCCCCGAGGAGCGTCTTGCCACATGTCAACACTGGGTCTGACTGAGCGCCTCCAGGAGAGAGGCCCAAGCAAGACGTGCCCCGAGGAGCGTCTTGCCACATGTCAACACTGGGTCTGACTGAGCGCCTCCAGGAGAGAGGCCCAAGCAAGAAGCGCCCCGAGGAGCGTCTTGCCACATGTCAACAATGGGTCTGACTGAGGGCCTCCAGGAGAGAAGCCCAAGCAAGACGCGCCCCGAGGAGTGTCTTGCCACATGTCAACACTGGGTCTGACAGAGGGCCTCCAGGAGAGAGGCCCAAGCAATACGCGCCCCGAGGAGCGTCTTGCCAAATGTCACCACTGGGTCTGACTGAGCGCCTCCAGGAGAGAGGCCCAAGCAAGACGCGCCCCGAGGAGCGTCTTGCCACATGACAGCACTCGGTCTGACTGAGCGCCTCCAGGAGAGAGAGCCAAGCAAGACGCGCCCCTAGGAGCGTCTTGCCACATGTCAACACTGGGTCTGACAGAGGGCCTCCAGGAGAGAGGCCCAAGCAAGACGTGCCCCGAGGAGTGTCTTGCCACATGTCAACACTGGGTCTGACAGAGGGCCTCCAGGAGAGATGCCCAAGCAATACGCGCCCCGAGGAGCGTCTTGCCATATGTCACCACTGGGTCTGACTGAGCGCCTCCAGGAGAGAGGCCCAAGCAAGATGCGCCCCGAGGAGCGTCTTGCCACATGTCAGCACTCGGTCTGACCGAGCGCCTCCAGGAGAGAGGCCCAAGCAAGACGCGCCCTTAGGAGCGTCTTGCCACATGTCAACACTGGGTCTGACTGAGCGCCTCCAGGAGAGAGGCCCAAGCAAGACGCGCCCCGAGGAGTGTCTTGCCACATGTCAACACTGGGTCTGACAGAGGGCCTCCAGGAGAGAGGCCCAAGCAACACGCGCCCCGAGGAGCGTCTTGCCATATGTCACCACTGGGTCTGACTGAGCGCCTCCAGGAGAGAGGCCCAAGCAAGACGCGCCCCGAGGAGCGTCTTGCCACATGTCAACACTGGGTCTGACAGCGGGCCTCCAGGAGAGAGGCCCAAGCAAGACGCGCCCCTAGGAGCGTCTTGCCACATGTCAACACTGGGTCTGACAGCGGGCCTCCAGGAGAGAGGCCCAAGCAAGACGCGCCCCGAGGAGCGTCATGCCACATGTCACTACTCGGTCTGACTGAGCGCCTCCAGGAGAGAGGCCCAAGCAAGACGCACCCCGAGGAGCGTCTTGCCACGTGTCAACACTGGGTCTGATTGAGGGCCTCCAGGAGAGAGGCCCAAGCAAGACGCGCCCCGAGGAGCGTCTTGCCACATGTCAACACTGGGTCTGACAGAGGGCCTCCAGGAGAGAGGCCCAAGCAATACGTGCCCCGAGGAGCGTCTAGCCACATGTCACCACTGGGTCTGACTGAGCGCCTCCAGGAGAGAGGCCCAAGCAAGACGCGCCCCGAGGAGCGTCTTGCCACATGTCACCACTGGGTCTGACAGAGAGCCTCCAGGAGAGAGGCCCAAGCAAGACGCGCCCCGAGGAGCGTCTTGCCACATGTCAATACTGGGTCTGACTGAGCGCCTCCAGGAGAGAGGCCCAAGCAAGACGCGCCCCGAGGAGCATCTTGCCACATGTCAGCACTCGGTCTGACTGAGCACCTCCAGGAGAGAGGCCCAAGCAAGACGCGCCCCGAGGAGCGTCTTGCCACATGTCACCACTGGGTCTGACTGAGCGCCTCCAGGAGAGAGGCCCAAGCAAGACGCGCCCCGAGGAGCGTCTTGCCACATGTCAACACTGGGTCTGAATGAGCGCCTCCAGGAGAGAGGCCCAAGCAAGACGCGCCCCGAGGAGCGTCTTGCCACATGTCAACACTGGGTCTGACAGCGGGCCTCCAGGAGAGAGGCCCAATTAAGACGCGCCCCGAGGAGCGTCTTGCCACATGTCAGCACTCGGTCTGACTGAGCGCCTCCAGGAGAGAGGCCCAAGTAAGACGTGCCCCGAGGAGCGTCTTGCAACATGTCAGCACTCGGTCTGACTGAGCGCCTCCAGGAGAGAGGCCCAAGCAAGACGCGCCCCGAGGAGCGTCTTGCCACAAGTCACCACTGGGTCTGACTGAGAGCCTCCAGGAGAGAGAGGCCCAAGCAAGACGCGCCCCGAGGAGCGTCTTGCAACATGTCAGCACTCGGTCTGACTGAGCGCCTCCAGGAGAGAGGCCCAAGCAAGACGCGCCCCGAGGAGCGTCTTGCCACAAGTCACCACTGGGTCTGACTGAGAGCCTCCAGGAGAGAGGCCCAAGCAAGACGCGCCCCGAGGAGCGTCTTGCCACATGTCAACACTGGGTCTGACTGAGCGCCTCCAGGAGAGAGGCCCAAGCAAGACGTGCCCCGAGGAGCGTCTTGCAACATGTCAGCACTCGGTCTGACTGAGCGCCTCCAGGAGAGAGGCCCAAGCAAGACGCGCCCCGAGGAGCGTCTTGCCACATGTCACCACTGGGTCTGACTGAGAGCCTCCAGGAGAGAGGCCCAAGCAAGACGCGCCCCGAGGAGCGTCTTGCCACATGTCAACACTGGGTCTGACTGAGCGCCTCCAGGAGAGAAGCCCAAGCAAGAAGCGCCCCGAGGAGCGTCTTGCCACATGTCAACAATGGGTCTGACTGAGGGCCTCCAGGAGAGAAGCCCAAGCAAGACGCGCCCCGAGGAGCGTCTTGACACTTGTCAACACTGGGTCTGACTGAGGGCCTCCAGGAGAGAAGCCCAAGCAAGACGCGCCCCGAGGAGTGTCTTGCCACATGTCAACACTGGGTCTGACAGAGGGCCTCCAGGAGAGAGGCCCAAGCAACACGCGCCCCGAGGAGCGTCTTGCCATATGTCACCACTGGGTCTGACTGAGCGCCTCCAGGAGAGAGGCCCAAGCAAGACGCACCCCGAGGAGCGTCTTGCCACATGTCACCACTGGGTCTGACTGAGCGCCTCCAGGAGAGAGGCCCAAGTAAGACGTGCCCCGAGGAGCGTCTTGCAACATGTCAGCACTCGGTCTGACTGAGCGCCTCCAGGAGAGAGGCCCAAGCAAGACGTGCCCCGAGGAGTGTCTTGCAACATGTCAGCACTCGGTCTGACTGAGCGCCTCCAGGAGAGAGGCCCAAGCAAGACGCGCCCCGAGGAGCGTCTTGCCACATGTCAACACTGGGTCTGACTGAGCGCCTCCAGGAGAGAGGCCCAAGCAAGACGTGCCCCGATGAGCGTCTTGCAACATGTCAGCACTCGGTCTGACTGAGCGCCTCCAGGAGAGAGGTGCAAGACGCGCCCCGAGGAGCGTCTTGCCACATGTCACCACTGGGTCTGACTGAGAGCCTCCAGGAGAGAGGCCCAAGCAAGACGCGCCCCGAGGAGCGTCTTGCCACATGTCAACACTGGGTCTGACTGAGCGCCTCCAGGAGAGAGGCCCAAGCAAGACGTGCCCGGAGGAGCGTCTTGCCACATGTCAACACTGGGTCTGACTGAGCGCCTCCAGGAGAGAGGCCCAAGCAAGAAGCGCCCCGAGGAGCGTCTTGACACATGTCAACAATGGGCCTGACTGAGGGCCTCCAGGAGAGAGGCCCAAGCAAGACGCGCCCCGATGAGCGTCTTGCCACATGTCAACACTGGGTCTGACTGAGCGCCTCCAGGAGAGAGGCCCAAGCAAGGCGCACCCCGAGGAGTGTCTTGCCACATGTCAACACTGGGTCTGACAGAGGGCCTCCAGGAGAGAGGCCCAAGCAACACGCGCCCCAAGGAGCGTCTTGCCATATGTCACCACTGGGTCTGACTGAGCGCCTCCAGGAGAGAGGCCCAAGCAAGACGCGCCCCGAGGAGCGTCTTGCCACATGTCAGCACTCGGTCTGACTGAGCGCCTCCAGGAGAGAGGCCCAAGCAAGACGCGCCCCTAGGAGCGTCTTGCCACATGTCAACACTGGGTCTGACAGCGGGCCTCCAGGAGAGAGGCCCAAGCAAGACGCGCCCCTAGGAGCAACTTGCCACATGTCAACACTGGGTCTGACAACGGGCCTCCAGGAGAGAGGCCCAAGCAAGACGCGCCCCGAGGAGTGTCTTGCCACGTGTCAACACTGGGTCTGATTGAGGGCCTCCAGGAGAGAGGCCCAAGCAAGACGCGCCCTGAGGAGCGTCTTGCCACATGTCAACACTGGGTCTGACAGAGGGCCTCCAGGAGAGAGGCCCAAGCAATACGTGCCCCGAGGAGCGTCTAGCCACATGTCACCACTGGGTCTGACTGAGCGCCTCCAGGAGAGAGGCCCAAGCAAGACGCGCCCCGAGGAGCGTCTTGCCACATGTCACCACTGGGTCTGACAGAGAGCCTCCAGGAGAGAGGCCCAAGCAAGACGCGCCCCTAGGAGCGTCTTGCCACATGTCAATACTGGGTCTGACTGAGCGCCTCCAGGAGAGAGGCCCAAGCAAGACGCGCCCCGAGGAGCGTCTTGCCACATGTCAGCACTCGGTCTGACTGAGCACCTCCAGGAGAGAGGCCCAAGCAAGACGCGCCCCGAGGAGCGTCTTGCCACATGTCACCACTGGGTCTGACTGAGCGCCTCCAGGAGAGAGGCCCAAGCAAGACGCGCCCCGAGGAGCGTCTTGCCACATGTCAACACTGGGTCTGACTGAGCGCCTCCAGGAGAGAGGCCCAAGCAAGACGCGCCCCGAGGAGCGTCTTGCCACATGTCAACACTGGGTCTGATAGCGGGCCTCCAGGAGAGAGGCCCAAGCAAGACGCGCCCCGAGGAGCGTCTTGCCACATGTCAGCACTCGGTCTGACTGAGCGCCTCCAGGAGAGAGGCCCAAGTAAGACGTGCCCCGAGGAGCGTCTTGCAACATGTCAGCACTCGGTCTGACTGAGCGCCTCCAGGAGAGAGGCCCAAGCAAGACGCGCCCCGAGGAGCGTCTTGCCACAAGTCACCACTGGGTCTGACTGAGAGCCTCCAGGAGAGAGGCCCAAGCAAGACGCGCCCCGAGGAGCGTCTTGCAACATGTCAGCACTCGGTCTGACTGAGCGCCTCCAGGAGAGAGGCCCAAGCAAGACGCGCCCCGAGGAGCGTCTTGCCACAAGTCACCACTGGGTCTGACTGAGAGCCTCCAGGAGAGAGGCCCGAGCAAGACGCGCCCCGAGGAGCGTCTTGCCACATGTCAACACTGGGTCTGACTGAGCGCCTCCAGGAGAGAGGCCCGAGCAAGACGTGCCCCGAGGAGCGTCTTGCAACATGTCAGCACTCGGTCTGACTGAGCGCCTCCAGGAGAGAGGCCAAAGCAAGACGCGCCCCGAGGAGCGTCTTGCCACATGTCACCACTGGGTCTGACTGAGAGCCTCCAGGAGAGAGGCCCAAGCAAGACGCGCCCCGAGGAGCGTCTTGCCACATGTCAACACTGGGTCTGACTGAGCGCCTCCAGGAGAGAAGCCCAAGCAAGAAGCGCCCCGAGGAGCGTCTTGCCACATGTCAACAATGGGTCTGACTGAGGGCCTCCAGGAGAGAAGCCCAAGCAAGACGCGCCCCGAGGAGCGTCTTGACACTTGTCAACACTGGGTCTGACTGAGGGCCTCCAGGAGAGAAGCCCAAGCAAGACGCGCCCCGAGGAGTGTCTTGCCACATGTCAACACTGGGTCTGACAGAGGGCCTCCAGGAGAGAGGCCCAAGCAACACGCGCCCCGAGGAGCGTCTTGCCATATGTCACCACTGGGTCTGACTGAGCGCCTCCAGGAGAGAGGCCCAAGCAAGACGCACCCCGAGGAGCGTCTTGCCACATGTCACCACTGGGTCTGACTGAGCGCCTCCAGGAGAGAGGCCCAAGTAAGACGTGCCCCGAGGAGTGTCTTGCAACATGTCAACACTGGGTCTGACAGAGGGCCTCCAGGAGAGAGGCGAAAGCAACACGCGCCCCGAGGAGCGTCTTGCCAAATGTCACCACTGGGTCTGACTGAGCGCCTCCAGGAGAGAGGCCCAAGCAAGACGCGCCCCGAGGAGCGTCTTGCCACATGACAGCACTCGGTCTGACTGAGCGCCTCCAGGAGAGAGAGCCAAGCAAGACGCGCCCCTAGGAGCGTCTTGCCACATGTCAACACTGGGTCTGACAGAGGGCCTCCAGGAGAGAGGCCCAAGCAAGACGTGCCCCGAGGAGTGTCTTGCCACATGTCAACACTGGGTCTGACAGAGGGCCTCCAGGAGAGATGCCCAAGCAATACGCGCCCCGAGGAGCGTCTTGCCATATGTCACCACTGGGTCTGACTGAGCGCCTCCAGGAGAGAGGCCCAAGCAAGACGCGCCCCGAGGAGCGTCTTGCCACATGTCAGCACTCGGTCTGACTGAGCGCCTCCAGGAGAGAGGCCCAAGAAAGACGCGCCCCGAGGAGCGTCTTGCCACATGTCAACACTGGGTCTGACAGAGGGCCTCCAGGAGAGAGACCCATGCAATACGTGCCCCGAGGAGCGTCTAGCCACATGTCACCACTGGGTCTGACTGAGCGCCTCCAGGAGAGAGGCCCAAGCAAGACGCGCCCCGAGGAGCGTCTTTCCACATGTCAGCACTCGGTCTGACTGAGAACCTCCAGGAGAGAGGCCCAAGCAAGACGCGCCCCGAGGAGCGTCTTGCCACATGTCACCACTGGGTCTGACCGAGAGCCTCCAGGAGAGAGGCCCAAGCAAGACGCACCCCGAGGAGCGTCTTGCCACATGTCAACACTGGGTCTGACTGAGCGCCTCCAGGAGAGAGGCCCAAGTAAGACGCGCCCCGAGGAGCGTCTTGCCACATGTCAACACTGGGTCTGACTGAGCGCCTCCAGGAGAGAGGCCCAAGCAAGACGCGCCCCGAGGAGCGTCTTGCCACATGTCAACACTGGGTCTGACTGAGCGCCTCCAGGAGAGAGGCCCAAGCAAGACGTGCCCCGAGGAGCGTCTTGCCACATGTCAACACTGGGTCTGACTGAGCGCCTCCAGGAGAGAGGCCCAAGCAAGAAGCGCCCCGAGGAGCGTCTTGCCACATGTCAACAATGGGTCTGACTGAGGGCCTCCAGGAGAGAAGCCCAAGCAAGACGCGCCCCGAGGAGTGTCTTGCCACATGTCAACACTGGGTCTGACAGAGGGCCTCCAGGAGAGAGGCCCAAGCAATACGCGCCCCGAGGAGCGTCTTGCCAAATGTCACCACTGGGTCTGACTGAGCGCCTCCAGGAGAGAGGCCCAAGCAAGACGCGCCCCGAGGAGCGTCTTGCCACATGACAGCACTCGGTCTGACTGAGCGCCTCCAGGAGAGAGAGCCAAGCAAGACGCGCCCCTAGGAGCGTCTTGCCACATGTCAACACTGGGTCTGACAGAGGGCCTCCAGGAGAGAGGCCCAAGCAAGACGTGCCCCGAGGAGTGTCTTGCCACATGTCAACACTGGGTCTGACAGAGGGCCTCCAGGAGAGATGCCCAAGCAATACGCGCCCCGAGGAGCGTCTTGCCATATGTCACCACTGGGTCTGACTGAGCGCCTCCAGGAGAGAGGCCCAAGCAAGATGCGCCCCGAGGAGCGTCTTGCCACATGTCAGCACTCGGTCTGACCGAGCGCCTCCAGGAGAGAGGCCCAAGCAAGACGCGCCCTTAGGAGCGTCTTGCCACATGTCAACAATGGGTCTGACTGAGGGCCTCCAGGAGAGAAGCCCAAGCAAGACGCGCCCCGAGGAGTGTCTTGCCACATGTCAACACTGGGTCTGACAGAGGGCCTCCAGGAGAGAGGCCCAAGCAATACGCGCCCCGAGGAGCGTCTTGCCAAATGTCACCACTGGGTCTGACTGAGCGCCTCCAGGAGAGAGGCCCAAGCAAGACGCGCCCCGAGGAGCGTCTTGCCACATGACAGCACTCGGTCTGACTGAGCGCCTCCAGGAGAGAGAGCCAAGCAAGACGCGCCCCTAGGAGCGTCTTGCCACATGTCAACACTGGGTCTGACAGAGGGCCTCCAGGAGAGAGGCCCAAGCAAGACGTGCCCCGAGGAGTGTCTTGCCACATGTCAACACTGGGTCTGACAGAGGGCCTCCAGGAGAGATGCCCAAGCAATACGCGCCCCGAGGAGCGTCTTGCCATATGTCACCACTGGGTCTGACTGAGCGCCTCCAGGAGAGAGGCCCAAGCAAGATGCGCCCCGAGGAGCGTCTTGCCACATGTCAGCACTCGGTCTGACCGAGCGCCTCCAGGAGAGAGGCCCAAGCAAGACGCGCCCTTAGGAGCGTCTTGCCACATGTCAACACTGGGTCTGACTGAGCGCCTCCAGGAGAGAGGCCCAAGCAAGACGCGCCCCGAGGAGTGTCTTGCCACATGTCAACACTGGGTCTGACAGAGGGCCTCCAGGAGAGAGGCCCAAGCAACACGCGCCCCGAGGAGCGTCTTGCCATATGTCACCACTGGGTCTGACTGAGCGCCTCCAGGAGAGAGGCCCAAGCAAGACGCGCCCCGAGGAGCGTCTTGCCACATGTCAACACTGGGTCTGACAGCGGGCCTCCAGGAGAGAGGCCCAAGCAAGACGCGCCCCTAGGAGCGTCTTGCCACATGTCAACACTGGGTCTGACAGCGGGCCTCCAGGAGAGAGGCCCAAGCAAGACGCGCCCCGAGGAGCGTCATGCCACATGTCACTACTCGGTCTGACTGAGCGCCTCCAGGAGAGAGGCCCAAGCAAGACGCACCCCGAGGAGCGTCTTGCCACGTGTCAACACTGGGTCTGATTGAGGGCCTCCAGGAGAGAGGCCCAAGCAAGACGCGCCCCGAGGAGCGTCTTGCCACATGTCAACACTGGGTCTGACAGAGGGCCTCCAGGAGAGAGGCCCAAGCAATACGTGCCCCGAGGAGCGTCTAGCCACATGTCACCACTGGGTCTGACTGAGCGCCTCCAGGAGAGAGGCCCAAGCAAGACGCGCCCCGAGGAGCGTCTTGCCACATGTCACCACTGGGTCTGACAGAGAGCCTCCAGGAGAGAGGCCCAAGCAAGACGCGCCCCGAGGAGCGTCTTGCCACATGTCAATACTGGGTCTGACTGAGCGCCTCCAGGAGAGAGGCCCAAGCAAGACGCGCCCCGAGGAGCATCTTGCCACATGTCAGCACTCGGTCTGACTGAGCACCTCCAGGAGAGAGGCCCAAGCAAGACGCGCCCCGAGGAGCGTCTTGCCACATGTCACCACTGGGTCTGACTGAGCGCCTCCAGGAGAGAGGCCCAAGCAAGACGCGCCCCGAGGAGCGTCTTGCCACATGTCAACACTGGGTCTGAATGAGCGCCTCCAGGAGAGAGGCCCAAGCAAGACGCGCCCCGAGGAGCGTCTTGCCACATGTCAACACTGGGTCTGACAGCGGGCCTCCAGGAGAGAGGCCCAATTAAGACGCGCCCCGAGGAGCGTCTTGCCACATGTCAGCACTCGGTCTGACTGAGCGCCTCCAGGAGAGAGGCCCAAGTAAGACGTGCCCCGAGGAGCGTCTTGCAACATGTCAGCACTCGGTCTGACTGAGCGCCTCCAGGAGAGAGGCCCAAGCAAGACGCGCCCCGAGGAGCGTCTTGCCACAAGTCACCACTGGGTCTGACTGAGAGCCTCCAGGAGAGAGAGGCCCAAGCAAGACGCGCCCCGAGGAGCGTCTTGCAACATGTCAGCACTCGGTCTGACTGAGCGCCTCCAGGAGAGAGGCCCAAGCAAGACGCGCCCCGAGGAGCGTCTTGCCACAAGTCACCACTGGGTCTGACTGAGAGCCTCCAGGAGAGAGGCCCAAGCAAGACGCGCCCCGAGGAGCGTCTTGCCACATGTCAACACTGGGTCTGACTGAGCGCCTCCAGGAGAGAGGCCCAAGCAAGACGTGCCCCGAGGAGCGTCTTGCAACATGTCAGCACTCGGTCTGACTGAGCGCCTCCAGGAGAGAGGCCCAAGCAAGACGCGCCCCGAGGAGCGTCTTGCCACATGTCACCACTGGGTCTGACTGAGAGCCTCCAGGAGAGAGGCCCAAGCAAGACGCGCCCCGAGGAGCGTCTTGCCACATGTCAACACTGGGTCTGACTGAGCGCCTCCAGGAGAGAAGCCCAAGCAAGAAGCGCCCCGAGGAGCGTCTTGCCACATGTCAACAATGGGTCTGACTGAGGGCCTCCAGGAGAGAAGCCCAAGCAAGACGCGCCCCGAGGAGCGTCTTGACACTTGTCAACACTGGGTCTGACTGAGGGCCTCCAGGAGAGAAGCCCAAGCAAGACGCGCCCCGAGGAGTGTCTTGCCACATGTCAACACTGGGTCTGACAGAGGGCCTCCAGGAGAGAGGCCCAAGCAACACGCGCCCCGAGGAGCGTCTTGCCATATGTCACCACTGGGTCTGACTGAGCGCCTCCAGGAGAGAGGCCCAAGCAAGACGCACCCCGAGGAGCGTCTTGCCACATGTCACCACTGGGTCTGACTGAGCGCCTCCAGGAGAGAGGCCCAAGTAAGACGTGCCCCGAGGAGCGTCTTGCAACATGTCAGCACTCGGTCTGACTGAGCGCCTCCAGGAGAGAGGCCCAAGCAAGACGTGCCCCGAGGAGTGTCTTGCAACATGTCAGCACTCGGTCTGACTGAGCGCCTCCAGGAGAGAGGCCCAAGCAAGACGCGCCCCGAGGAGCGTCTTGCCACATGTCAACACTGGGTCTGACTGAGCGCCTCCAGGAGAGAGGCCCAAGCAAGACGTGCCCCGATGAGCGTCTTGCAACATGTCAGCACTCGGTCTGACTGAGCGCCTCCAGGAGAGAGGTGCAAGACGCGCCCCGAGGAGCGTCTTGCCACATGTCACCACTGGGTCTGACTGAGAGCCTCCAGGAGAGAGGCCCAAGCAAGACGCGCCCCGAGGAGCGTCTTGCCACATGTCAACACTGGGTCTGACTGAGCGCCTCCAGGAGAGAGGCCCAAGCAAGACGTGCCCGGAGGAGCGTCTTGCCACATGTCAACACTGGGTCTGACTGAGCGCCTCCAGGAGAGAGGCCCAAGCAAGAAGCGCCCCGAGGAGCGTCTTGACACATGTCAACAATGGGCCTGACTGAGGGCCTCCAGGAGAGAGGCCCAAGCAAGACGCGCCCCGATGAGCGTCTTGCCACATGTCAACACTGGGTCTGACTGAGCGCCTCCAGGAGAGAGGCCCAAGCAAGGCGCACCCCGAGGAGTGTCTTGCCACATGTCAACACTGGGTCTGACAGAGGGCCTCCAGGAGAGAGGCCCAAGCAACACGCGCCCCAAGGAGCGTCTTGCCATATGTCACCACTGGGTCTGACTGAGCGCCTCCAGGAGAGAGGCCCAAGCAAGACGCGCCCCGAGGAGCGTCTTGCCACATGTCAGCACTCGGTCTGACTGAGCGCCTCCAGGAGAGAGGCCCAAGCAAGACGCGCCCCTAGGAGCGTCTTGCCACATGTCAACACTGGGTCTGACAGCGGGCCTCCAGGAGAGAGGCCCAAGCAAGACGCGCCCCTAGGAGCAACTTGCCACATGTCAACACTGGGTCTGACAACGGGCCTCCAGGAGAGAGGCCCAAGCAAGACGCGCCCCGAGGAGTGTCTTGCCACGTGTCAACACTGGGTCTGATTGAGGGCCTCCAGGAGAGAAGCCCAAGCAAGAAGCGCCCCGAGGAGCGTCTTGCCACATGTCAACAATGGGTCTGACTGAGGGCCTCCAGGAGAGAAGCCCAAGCAAGACGCGCCCCGAGGAGCGTCTTGACACTTGTCAACACTGGGTCTGACTGAGGGCCTCCAGGAGAGAAGCCCAAGCAAGACGCGCCCCGAGGAGTGTCTTGCCACATGTCAACACTGGGTCTGACAGAGGGCCTCCAGGAGAGAGGCCCAAGCAACACGCGCCCCGAGGAGCGTCTTGCCATATGTCACCACTGGGTCTGACTGAGCGCCTCCAGGAGAGAGGCCCAAGCAAGACGCACCCCGAGGAGCGTCTTGCCACATGTCACCACTGGGTCTGACTGAGCGCCTCCAGGAGAGAGGCCCAAGTAAGACGTGCCCCGAGGAGCGTCTTGCAACATGTCAGCACTCGGTCTGACTGAGCGCCTCCAGGAGAGAGGCCCAAGCAAGACGTGCCCCGAGGAGTGTCTTGCAACATGTCAGCACTCGGTCTGACTGAGCGCCTCCAGGAGAGAGGCCCAAGCAAGACGCGCCCCGAGGAGCGTCTTGCCACATGTCAACACTGGGTCTGACTGAGCGCCTCCAGGAGAGAGGCCCAAGCAAGACGTGCCCCGATGAGCGTCTTGCAACATGTCAGCACTCGGTCTGACTGAGCGCCTCCAGGAGAGAGGTGCAAGACGCGCCCCGAGGAGCGTCTTGCCACATGTCACCACTGGGTCTGACTGAGAGCCTCCAGGAGAGAGGCCCAAGCAAGACGCGCCCCGAGGAGCGTCTTGCCACATGTCAACACTGGGTCTGACTGAGCGCCTCCAGGAGAGAGGCCCAAGCAAGACGTGCCCGGAGGAGCGTCTTGCCACATGTCAACACTGGGTCTGACTGAGCGCCTCCAGGAGAGAGGCCCAAGCAAGAAGCGCCCCGAGGAGCGTCTTGACACATGTCAACAATGGGCCTGACTGAGGGCCTCCAGGAGAGAGGCCCAAGCAAGACGCGCCCCGATGAGCGTCTTGCCACATGTCAACACTGGGTCTGACTGAGCGCCTCCAGGAGAGAGGCCCAAGCAAGGCGCACCCCGAGGAGTGTCTTGCCACATGTCAACACTGGGTCTGACAGAGGGCCTCCAGGAGAGAGGCCCAAGCAACACGCGCCCCAAGGAGCGTCTTGCCATATGTCACCACTGGGTCTGACTGAGCGCCTCCAGGAGAGAGGCCCAAGCAAGACGCGCCCCGAGGAGCGTCTTGCCACATGTCAGCACTCGGTCTGACTGAGCGCCTCCAGGAGAGAGGCCCAAGCAAGACGCGCCCCTAGGAGCGTCTTGCCACATGTCAACACTGGGTCTGACAGCGGGCCTCCAGGAGAGAGGCCCAAGCAAGACGCGCCCCTAGGAGCAACTTGCCACATGTCAACACTGGGTCTGACAACGGGCCTCCAGGAGAGAGGCCCAAGCAAGACGCGCCCCGAGGAGTGTCTTGCCACGTGTCAACACTGGGTCTGATTGAGGGCCTCCAGGAGAGAGGCCCAAGCAAGACGCGCCCTGAGGAGCGTCTTGCCACATGTCAACACTGGGTCTGACAGAGGGCCTCCAGGAGAGAGGCCCAAGCAATACGTGCCCCGAGGAGCGTCTAGCCACATGTCACCACTGGGTCTGACTGAGCGCCTCCAGGAGAGAGGCCCAAGCAAGACGCGCCCCGAGGAGCGTCTTGCCACATGTCACCACTGGGTCTGACAGAGAGCCTCCAGGAGAGAGGCCCAAGCAAGACGCGCCCCTAGGAGCGTCTTGCCACATGTCAATACTGGGTCTGACTGAGCGCCTCCAGGAGAGAGGCCCAAGCAAGACGCGCCCCGAGGAGCGTCTTGCCACATGTCAGCACTCGGTCTGACTGAGCACCTCCAGGAGAGAGGCCCAAGCAAGACGCGCCCCGAGGAGCGTCTTGCCACATGTCACCACTGGGTCTGACTGAGCGCCTCCAGGAGAGAGGCCCAAGCAAGACGCGCCCCGAGGAGCGTCTTGCCACATGTCAACACTGGGTCTGACTGAGCGCCTCCAGGAGAGAGGCCCAAGCAAGACGCGCCCCGAGGAGCGTCTTGCCACATGTCAACACTGGGTCTGATAGCGGGCCTCCAGGAGAGAGGCCCAAGCAAGACGCGCCCCGAGGAGCGTCTTGCCACATGTCAGCACTCGGTCTGACTGAGCGCCTCCAGGAGAGAGGCCCAAGTAAGACGTGCCCCGAGGAGCGTCTTGCAACATGTCAGCACTCGGTCTGACTGAGCGCCTCCAGGAGAGAGGCCCAAGCAAGACGCGCCCCGAGGAGCGTCTTGCCACAAGTCACCACTGGGTCTGACTGAGAGCCTCCAGGAGAGAGGCCCAAGCAAGACGCGCCCCGAGGAGCGTCTTGCAACATGTCAGCACTCGGTCTGACTGAGCGCCTCCAGGAGAGAGGCCCAAGCAAGACGCGCCCCGAGGAGCGTCTTGCCACAAGTCACCACTGGGTCTGACTGAGAGCCTCCAGGAGAGAGGCCCGAGCAAGACGCGCCCCGAGGAGCGTCTTGCCACATGTCAACACTGGGTCTGACTGAGCGCCTCCAGGAGAGAGGCCCGAGCAAGACGTGCCCCGAGGAGCGTCTTGCAACATGTCAGCACTCGGTCTGACTGAGCGCCTCCAGGAGAGAGGCCAAAGCAAGACGCGCCCCGAGGAGCGTCTTGCCACATGTCACCACTGGGTCTGACTGAGAGCCTCCAGGAGAGAGGCCCAAGCAAGACGCGCCCCGAGGAGCGTCTTGCCACATGTCAACACTGGGTCTGACTGAGCGCCTCCAGGAGAGAAGCCCAAGCAAGAAGCGCCCCGAGGAGCGTCTTGCCACATGTCAACAATGGGTCTGACTGAGGGCCTCCAGGAGAGAAGCCCAAGCAAGACGCGCCCCGAGGAGCGTCTTGACACTTGTCAACACTGGGTCTGACTGAGGGCCTCCAGGAGAGAAGCCCTAGCAAGACGCGCCCCGAGGAGTGTCTTGCCACATGTCAACACTGGGTCTGACAGAGGGCCTCCAGGAGAGAGGCCCAAGCAACACGCGCCCCGAGGAGCGTCTTGCCATATGTCACCACTGGGTCTGACTGAGCGCCTCCAGGAGAGAGGCCCAAGCAAGACGCACCCCGAGGAGCGTCTTGCCACATGTCACCACTGGGTCTGACTGAGCGCCTCCAGGAGAGAGGCCCAAGTAAGACGTGCCCCGAGGAGTGTCTTGCAACATGTCAACACTGGGTCTGACAGAGGGCCTCCAGGAGAGAGGCGAAAGCAACACGCGCCCCGAGGAGCGTCTTGCCAAATGTCACCACTGGGTCTGACTGAGCGCCTCCAGGAGAGAGGCCCAAGCAAGACGCGCCCCGAGGAGCGTCTTGCCACATGACAGCACTCGGTCTGACTGAGCGCCTCCAGGAGAGAGAGCCAAGCAAGACGCGCCCCTAGGAGCGTCTTGCCACATGTCAACACTGGGTCTGACAGAGGGCCTCCAGGAGAGAGGCCCAAGCAAGACGTGCCCCGAGGAGTGTCTTGCCACATGTCAACACTGGGTCTGACAGAGGGCCTCCAGGAGAGATGCCCAAGCAATACGCGCCCCGAGGAGCGTCTTGCCATATGTCACCACTGGGTCTGACTGAGCGCCTCCAGGAGAGAGGCCCAAGCAAGACGCGCCCCGAGGAGCGTCTTGCCACATGTCAGCACTCGGTCTGACTGAGCGCCTCCAGGAGAGAGGCCCAAGAAAGACGCGCCCCGAGGAGCGTCTTGCCACATGTCAACACTGGGTCTGACAGAGGGCCTCCAGGAGAGAGACCCATGCAATACGTGCCCCGAGGAGCGTCTAGCCACATGTCACCACTGGGTCTGACTGAGCGCCTCCAGGAGAGAGGCCCAAGCAAGACGCGCCCCGAGGAGCGTCTTTCCACATGTCAGCACTCGGTCTGACTGAGAACCTCCAGGAGAGAGGCCCAAGCAAGACGCGCCCCGAGGAGCGTCTTGCCACATGTCACCACTGGGTCTGACCGAGAGCCTCCAGGAGAGAGGCCCAAGCAAGACGCACCCCGAGGAGCGTCTTGCCACATGTCAACACTGGGTCTGACTGAGCGCCTCCAGGAGAGAGGCCCAAGTAAGACGCGCCCCGAGGAGCGTCTTGCCACATGTCAACACTGGGTCTGACTGAGCGCCTCCAGGAGAGAGGCCCAAGCAAGACGCGCCCCGAGGAGCGTCTTGCCACATGTCAACACTGGGTCTGACTGAGCGCCTCCAGGAGAGAGGCCCAAGCAAGACGTGCCCCGAGGAGCGTCTTGCCACATGTCAACACTGGGTCTGACTGAGCGCCTCCAGGAGAGAGGCCCAAGCAAGAAGCGCCCCGAGGAGCGTCTTGCCACATGTCAACAATGGGTCTGACTGAGGGCCTCCAGGAGAGAAGCCCAAGCAAGACGCGCCCCGAGGAGTGTCTTGCCACATGTCAACACTGGGTCTGACAGAGGGCCTCCAGGAGAGAGGCCCAAGCAATACGCGCCCCGAGGAGCGTCTTGCCAAATGTCACCACTGGGTCTGACTGAGCGCCTCCAGGAGAGAGGCCCAAGCAAGACGCGCCCCGAGGAGCGTCTTGCCACATGACAGCACTCGGTCTGACTGAGCGCCTCCAGGAGAGAGAGCCAAGCAAGACGCGCCCCTAGGAGCGTCTTGCCACATGTCAACACTGGGTCTGACAGAGGGCCTCCAGGAGAGAGGCCCAAGCAAGACGTGCCCCGAGGAGTGTCTTGCCACATGTCAACACTGGGTCTGACAGAGGGCCTCCAGGAGAGATGCCCAAGCAATACGCGCCCCGAGGAGCGTCTTGCCATATGTCACCACTGGGTCTGACTGAGCGCCTCCAGGAGAGAGGCCCAAGCAAGATGCGCCCCGAGGAGCGTCTTGCCACATGTCAGCACTCGGTCTGACCGAGCGCCTCCAGGAGAGAGGCCCAAGCAAGACGCGCCCTTAGGAGCGTCTTGCCACATGTCAACACTGGGTCTGACTGAGCGCCTCCAGGAGAGAGGCCCAAGCAAGACGCGCCCCGAGGAGTGTCTTGCCACATGTCAACACTGGGTCTGACAGAGGGCCTCCAGGAGAGAGGCCCAAGCAACACGCGCCCCGAGGAGCGTCTTGCCATATGTCACCACTGGGTCTGACTGAGCGCCTCCAGGAGAGAGGCCCAAGCAAGACGCGCCCCGAGGAGCGTCTTGCCACATGTCAACACTGGGTCTGACAGCGGGCCTCCAGGAGAGAGGCCCAAGCAAGACGCGCCCCTAGGAGCGTCTTGCCACATGTCAACACTGGGTCTGACAGCGGGCCTCCAGGAGAGAGGCCCAAGCAAGACGCGCCCCGAGGAGCGTCATGCCACATGTCACTACTCGGTCTGACTGAGCGCCTCCAGGAGAGAGGCCCAAGCAAGACGCACCCCGAGGAGCGTCTTGCCACGTGTCAACACTGGGTCTGATTGAGGGCCTCCAGGAGAGAGGCCCAAGCAAGACGCGCCCCGAGGAGCGTCTTGCCACATGTCAACACTGGGTCTGACAGAGGGCCTCCAGGAGAGAGGCCCAAGCAATACGTGCCCCGAGGAGCGTCTAGCCACATGTCACCACTGGGTCTGACTGAGCGCCTCCAGGAGAGAGGCCCAAGCAAGACGCGCCCCGAGGAGCGTCTTGCCACATGTCACCACTGGGTCTGACAGAGAGCCTCCAGGAGAGAGGCCCAAGCAAGACGCGCCCCGAGGAGCGTCTTGCCACATGTCAATACTGGGTCTGACTGAGCGCCTCCAGGAGAGAGGCCCAAGCAAGACGCGCCCCGAGGAGCGTCTTGCCACATGTCAGCACTCGGTCTGACTGAGCACCTCCAGGAGAGAGGCCCAAGCAAGACGCGCCCCGAGGAGCGTCTTGCCACATGTCACCACTGGGTCTGACTGAGCGCCTCCAGGAGAGAGGCCCAAGCAAGACGCGCCCCGAGGAGCGTCTTGCCACATGTCAACACTGGGTCTGAATGAGCGCCTCCAGGAGAGAGGCCCAAGCAAGACGCGCCCCGAGGAGCGTCTTGCCACATGTCAACACTGGGTCTGACAGCGGGCCTCCAGGAGAGAGGCCCAATTAAGACGCGCCCCGAGGAGCGTCTTGCCACATGTCAGCACTCGGTCTGACTGAGCGCCTCCAGGAGAGAGGCCCAAGTAAGACGTGCCCCGAGGAGCGTCTTGCAACATGTCAGCACTCGGTCTGACTGAGCGCCTCCAGGAGAGAGGCCCAAGCAAGACGCGCCCCGAGGAGCGTCTTGCCACAAGTCACCACTGGGTCTGACTGAGAGCCTCCAGGAGAGAGAGGCCCAAGCAAGACGCGCCCCGAGGAGCGTCTTGCAACATGTCAGCACTCGGTCTGACTGAGCGCCTCCAGGAGAGAGGCCCAAGCAAGACGCGCCCCGAGGAGCGTCTTGCCACAAGTCACCACTGGGTCTGACTGAGAGCCTCCAGGAGAGAGGCCCAAGCAAGACGCGCCCCGAGGAGCGTCTTGCCACATGTCAACACTGGGTCTGACTGAGCGCCTCCAGGAGAGAGGCCCAAGCAAGACGTGCCCCGAGGAGCGTCTTGCAACATGTCAGCACTCGGTCTGACTGAGCGCCTCCAGGAGAGAGGCCCAAGCAAGACGCGCCCCGAGGAGCGTCTTGCCACATGTCACCACTGGGTCTGACTGAGAGCCTCCAGGAGAGAGGCCCAAGCAAGACGCGCCCCGAGGAGCGTCTTGCCACATGTCAACACTGGGTCTGACTGAGCGCCTCCAGGAGAGAAGCCCAAGCAAGAAGCGCCCCGAGGAGCGTCTTGCCACATGTCAACAATGGGTCTGACTGAGGGCCTCCAGGAGAGAAGCCCAAGCAAGACGCGCCCCGAGGAGCGTCTTGACACTTGTCAACACTGGGTCTGACTGAGGGCCTCCAGGAGAGAAGCCCAAGCAAGACGCGCCCCGAGGAGTGTCTTGCCACATGTCAACACTGGGTCTGACAGAGGGCCTCCAGGAGAGAGGCCCAAGCAACACGCGCCCCGAGGAGCGTCTTGCCATATGTCACCACTGGGTCTGACTGAGCGCCTCCAGGAGAGAGGCCCAAGCAAGACGCACCCCGAGGAGCGTCTTGCCACATGTCACCACTGGGTCTGACTGAGCGCCTCCAGGAGAGAGGCCCAAGTAAGACGTGCCCCGAGGAGCGTCTTGCAACATGTCAGCACTCGGTCTGACTGAGCGCCTCCAGGAGAGAGGCCCAAGCAAGACGTGCCCCGAGGAGTGTCTTGCAACATGTCAGCACTCGGTCTGACTGAGCGCCTCCAGGAGAGAGGCCCAAGCAAGACGCGCCCCGAGGAGCGTCTTGCCACATGTCAACACTGGGTCTGACTGAGCGCCTCCAGGAGAGAGGCCCAAGCAAGACGTGCCCCGATGAGCGTCTTGCAACATGTCAGCACTCGGTCTGACTGAGCGCCTCCAGGAGAGAGGTGCAAGACGCGCCCCGAGGAGCGTCTTGCCACATGTCACCACTGGGTCTGACTGAGAGCCTCCAGGAGAGAGGCCCAAGCAAGACGCGCCCCGAGGAGCGTCTTGCCACATGTCAACACTGGGTCTGACTGAGCGCCTCCAGGAGAGAGGCCCAAGCAAGAAGCGCCCCGAGGAGCGTCTTGACACATGTCAACAATGGGCCTGACTGAGGGCCTCCAGGAGAGAGGCCCAAGCAAGACGCGCCCCGATGAGCGTCTTGCCACATGTCAACACTGGGTCTGACTGAGCGCCTCCAGGAGAGAGGCCCAAGCAAGGCGCACCCCGAGGAGTGTCTTGCCACATGTCAACACTGGGTCTGACAGAGGGCCTCCAGGAGAGAGGCCCAAGCAACACGCGCCCCAAGGAGCGTCTTGCCATATGTCACCACTGGGTCTGACTGAGCGCCTCCAGGAGAGAGGCCCAAGCAAGACGCGCCCCGAGGAGCGTCTTGCCACATGTCAGCACTCGGTCTGACTGAGCGCCTCCAGGAGAGAGGCCCAAGCAAGACGCGCCCCTAGGAGCGTCTTGCCACATGTCAACACTGGGTCTGACAGCGGGCCTCCAGGAGAGAGGCCCAAGCAAGACGCGCCCCTAGGAGCAACTTGCCACATGTCAACACTGGGTCTGACAACGGGCCTCCAGGAGAGAGGCCCAAGCAAGACGCGCCCCGAGGAGTGTCTTGCCACGTGTCAACACTGGGTCTGATTGAGGGCCTCCAGGAGAGAGGCCCAAGCAAGACGCGCCCTGAGGAGCGTCTTGCCACATGTCAACACTGGGTCTGACAGAGGGCCTCCAGGAGAGAGGCCCAAGCAATACGTGCCCCGAGGAGCGTCTAGCCACATGTCACCACTGGGTCTGACTGAGCGCCTCCAGGAGAGAGGCCCAAGCAAGACGCGCCCCGAGGAGCGTCTTGCCACATGTCACCACTGGGTCTGACAGAGAGCCTCCAGGAGAGAGGCCCAAGCAAGACGCGCCCCTAGGAGCGTCTTGCCACATGTCAATACTGGGTCTGACTGAGCGCCTCCAGGAGAGAGGCCCAAGCAAGACGCGCCCCGAGGAGCGTCTTGCCACATGTCAGCACTCGGTCTGACTGAGCACCTCCAGGAGAGAGGCCCAAGCAAGACGCGCCCCGAGGAGCGTCTTGCCACATGTCACCACTGGGTCTGACTGAGCGCCTCCAGGAGAGAGGCCCAAGCAAGACGCGCCCCGAGGAGCGTCTTGCCACATGTCAACACTGGGTCTGACTGAGCGCCTCCAGGAGAGAGGCCCAAGCAAGACGCGCCCCGAGGAGCGTCTTGCCACATGTCAACACTGGGTCTGATAGCGGGCCTCCAGGAGAGAGGCCCAAGCAAGACGCGCCCCGAGGAGCGTCTTGCCACATGTCAGCACTCGGTCTGACTGAGCGCCTCCAGGAGAGAGGCCCAAGTAAGACGTGCCCCGAGGAGCGTCTTGCAACATGTCAGCACTCGGTCTGACTGAGCGCCTCCAGGAGAGAGGCCCAAGCAAGACGCGCCCCGAGGAGCGTCTTGCCACAAGTCACCACTGGGTCTGACTGAGAGCCTCCAGGAGAGAGGCCCAAGCAAGACGCGCCCCGAGGAGCGTCTTGCAACATGTCAGCACTCGGTCTGACTGAGCGCCTCCAGGAGAGAGGCCCAAGCAAGACGCGCCCCGAGGAGCGTCTTGCCACAAGTCACCACTGGGTCTGACTGAGAGCCTCCAGGAGAGAGGCCCGAGCAAGACGCGCCCCGAGGAGCGTCTTGCCACATGTCAACACTGGGTCTGACTGAGCGCCTCCAGGAGAGAGGCCCGAGCAAGACGTGCCCCGAGGAGCGTCTTGCAACATGTCAGCACTCGGTCTGACTGAGCGCCTCCAGGAGAGAGGCCAAAGCAAGACGCGCCCCGAGGAGCGTCTTGCCACATGTCACCACTGGGTCTGACTGAGAGCCTCCAGGAGAGAGGCCCAAGCAAGACGCGCCCCGAGGAGCGTCTTGCCACATGTCAACACTGGGTCTGACTGAGCGCCTCCAGGAGAGAAGCCCAAGCAAGAAGCGCCCCGAGGAGCGTCTTGCCACATGTCAACAATGGGTCTGACTGAGGGCCTCCAGGAGAGAAGCCCAAGCAAGACGCGCCCCGAGGAGCGTCTTGACACTTGTCAACACTGGGTCTGACTGAGGGCCTCCAGGAGAGAAGCCCAAGCAAGACGCGCCCCGAGGAGTGTCTTGCCACATGTCAACACTGGGTCTGACAGAGGGCCTCCAGGAGAGAGGCCCAAGCAACACGCGCCCCGAGGAGCGTCTTGCCATATGTCACCACTGGGTCTGACTGAGCGCCTCCAGGAGAGAGGCCCAAGCAAGACGCACCCCGAGGAGCGTCTTGCCACATGTCACCACTGGGTCTGACTGAGCGCCTCCAGGAGAGAGGCCCAAGTAAGACGTGCCCCGAGGAGTGTCTTGCAACATGTCAACACTGGGTCTGACAGAGGGCCTCCAGGAGAGAGGCGAAAGCAACACGCGCCCCGAGGAGCGTCTTGCCAAATGTCACCACTGGGTCTGACTGAGCGCCTCCAGGAGAGAGGCCCAAGCAAGACGCGCCCCGAGGAGCGTCTTGCCACATGACAGCACTCGGTCTGACTGAGCGCCTCCAGGAGAGAGAGCCAAGCAAGACGCGCCCCTAGGAGCGTCTTGCCACATGTCAACACTGGGTCTGACAGAGGGCCTCCAGGAGAGAGGCCCAAGCAAGACGTGCCCCGAGGAGTGTCTTGCCACATGTCAACACTGGGTCTGACAGAGGGCCTCCAGGAGAGATGCCCAAGCAATACGCGCCCCGAGGAGCGTCTTGCCATATGTCACCACTGGGTCTGACTGAGCGCCTCCAGGAGAGAGGCCCAAGCAAGACGCGCCCCGAGGAGCGTCTTGCCACATGTCAGCACTCGGTCTGACTGAGCGCCTCCAGGAGAGAGGCCCAAGAAAGACGCGCCCAGAGGAGCGTCTTGCCACATGTCAACACTGGGTCTGACTGAGCGCCTCCAGGAGAGAGGCCCAAGCAAGACGTGCCCGGAGGAGCGTCTTGCCACATGTCAACACTGGGTCTGACTGAGCGCCTCCAGGAGAGAGGCCCAAGCAAGAAGCGCCCCGAGGAGCGTCTTGCCACATGTCAACAATGGGTCTGACTGAGGGCCTCCAGGAGAGAGGCCCAAGCAAGACGCGCCCCGAGGAGCGTCTTGCCACATGTCAACACTGGGTCTGACTGAGCGCCTCCAGGAGAGAGGCCCAAGCAAGACGCGCCCCGAGGAGTGTCTTGCCACATGTCAACACTGGGTCTGACAGAGGGCCTCCAGGAGAGAGGCGCAAGCAACACGCGCCCCGAGGAGCGTCTTGCCATATGTCACCACTGGGTCTGACTGAGCGTCTCCAGGAGAGAGGCCCAAGCAAGACGCGCCCCGAGGAGCGTCATGCCACATGTCACCACTGGGTCTGACTGAGCGTCTCCAGGAGAGAGGCCCAAGCAAGACGCGCCCCGAGGAGCGTCTTGCCACATGACAGCACTCGGTCTGACTGAGCGCCTCCAGGAGAGAGGCCCAAGCAAGACGCGCCCCGAGGAGCGTCTTGCCACATGTCACCACTGGGTCTGACTGAGAGCCTCCAGGAGAGAGGCCCAAGCAAGACGCGCCCCGAGGAGCGTCTTGCCACATGTCAACACTGGGTCTGACTGAGCGCCTCCAGGAGAGAGGCCCAAGTAAGACGCGCCCCGAGGAGCGTCTTGCCACATGTCAACACTGGGTCTGACTGAGCGCCTCCAGGAGAGAGGCCCAAGCAAGACGTGCCCCGAGGAGCGTCTTGCCACATGTCAACACTGGGTCTGACTGAGCGCCTCCAGGAGAGAGGCCCAAGTAAGAAGCGCCCCGAGGAGCGTCTTGCCACATGTCAACAATGGGTCTGACTGAGGGCCTCCAGGAGAGAAGCCCAAGCAAGACGCGCCCCGAGGAGCGTCTTGCCACATGTCAACAATGGGTCTGACTGAGCGCCTCCAGGAGAGAGGCCCAAGCAAGACGCGCCCCAAGGAGCGTCTTGACACTTGTCAACACTGGGTCTGACTGAGGGCCTGCATGAGAGAAGCCCAAGCAAGACGCGCCCCGAGGAGTGTCTTGCCACATGTCAACACTGTGTCTGACAGAGGGCCTCCAGGAGAGAGGCCCAAGCAAGACGCGCCCCGAGGAGCGTCTTGCCACATGTCACCACTGGGTCTGAATGAGCGCCTCCAGGAGAGAGGCCCAAGCAAGACGCGCCCCGAGGAGCGTCTTGCCACATGTCAGCACTCGGTCTGACTGAGCGCCTCCAGGAGAGAGAGCCAAGCAAGACGGGCCCCGAGGAGTGACTTGCCACATGTCAACACTGGGTCTGACTGAGCGCCTCCAGGAGAGAGGCCCAAGCAAGACGCGCCCCGAGGAGCGTCTTGACACATGTCAACACTGGGTCTGACTGAGGGCCTCAATGAGAGAAGCCCAAGCAAGACGCGCCCCGAGGAGCGTCTTGCCACGTGTCAACACTGGGTCTGACAGAGGGCCTCCAGGAGAGAGGCCCAAGCAATACGTGCCCCGAGGAGCGTCTAGCCACATGTCACCACAGGGTCTGACTGAGCGCCTCCAGGAGAGAGGCCCAAGCAAGACGCGCCCCGAGGAGCGTCTTGCCACATGACAGCACTCGGTCTGACTGAGCGCCTCCAGGAGAGAGGCCCAAGCAAGACGCGCCCCGAGGAGCGTCTTGCCACATGTCACCACTGGGTCTGACTGAGAGCCTCCAGGAGAGAGGCCCAAGCAAGACGCGCCCCGAGGAGCGTCTTGCCACATGTCAACACTGGGTCTGACTGAGCGCCTCCACGAGAGAGGCCCAAGTAAGACGCGCCCCGAGGAGCGTCTTGCCACATGTCAACACTGGGTCTGACTGAGCGCCTCCAGGAGAGAGGCCCAAGCAAGACGTGCCCCGAGGAGCGTCTTGCCACATGTCAACACTGGGTCTGACTGAGCCTCTCCAGGAGAGAGGCCCAAGTAAGAAGCGCCCCGAGGAGCGTCTTGCCACATGTCAACAATGGGTCTGACTGAGGGCCTCCAGGAGAGAAGCCCAAGCAAGACGCGCCCCGAGGAGCGTCTTGCCACATGTCAACAATGGGTCTGACTGAGCGCCTCCAGGAGAGAGGCCCAAGCAAGACGCGCCCCAAGGAGTGTCTTGACACTTGTCAACACTGGGTCTGACTGAGGGCCTGCATGAGAGAAGCCCAAGCAAGACGCGCCCCGAGGAGTGTCTTGCCACATGTCAACACTGTGTCTGACAGAGGGCCTCCAGGAGAGAGGCCCAAGCAAGACGCGCCCCGAGGAGCGTCTTGCCACATGTCACCACTGGGTCTGACTGAGCGCCTCCAGGAGAGAGGCCCAAGCAAGACGCGCCCCGAGGAGCGTCTTGCCACATGTCAGCACTCGGTCTGACTGAGCGCCTCCAGGAGAGAGAGCCAAGCAAGACGCGCCCCGAGGAGTGACTTGCCACATGTCAACACTGGGTCTGACTGAGCGCCTCCAGGAGAGAGGCCCAAGCAAGACGCGCCCCGAGGAGCGTCTTGACACATGTCAACACTGGGTCTGACTGAGGGCCTCAATGAGAGAAGCCCAAGCAAGACGCGCCCCGAGGAGCGTCTTGCCACGTGTCAACACTGGGTCTGACAGAGGGCCTCCAGGAGAGAGGCCCAAGCAATACGTGCCCCGAGGAGCGTCTTGCCCTATGTCACCACTGGGTCTGACTGAGCGCCTCCAGGAGAGAGGCCCAAGGAAGACGCGCCCCGAGGAGCGTCTTGCCACAAGTCAACACTGGGTCTGACTGATCGCCTCCAGGAGAGAGGCCCAAGCAAGACGCGCCCCGAGGAGCGTCTTGCCACATGTCAACACTGGGTCTGACTGAGCGCCTCCAGGAGAGAGGCCCAAGCAAGACGTGCCCCGAGGAGCGTCTTGCCACATGTCAACACTGGGTCTGACTGAGCGCCTCCAGGAGAGAGGCCCAAGCAAGAAGCGCCCCGAGGAGCGTCTTGCCACATGTCAACAATGGGTCTGACTGAGGGCCTCCAGGAGAGAAGCCCAAGCAAGAAGCGCCCCGAGGAGCGTCTTGACACATGTCAACAATGGGTCTGACTGAGGGCCTCCAGGAGAGAGGCCCAAGCAAGACGCGCCCCGAGGAGCGTCTTGCCACATGTCAACACTGGGTCTGACTGAGCGCCTCCAGGAGAGAGGCCCAAGCAAGACGCGCCCCGAGGAGCGTCTTGCCACATGTCAACACTGGGTCTGACAGCGGGCCTCCAGGAGAGAGGCCCAAGCAAGACGTGCCCCGAGGAGCGTCTTGCAACATGTCAGCACTCGGTCTGACTGAGCGCCTCCAGGAGAGAGGCCAAAGCAAGACGCGCCCCGAGGAGCGTCTTGCCACATGTCACCACTGGGTCTGACTGAGAGCCTCCAGGAGAGAGGCCCAAGCAAGACGCGCCCCGAGGAGCGTCTTGCCACATGTCAACACTGGGTCTGACTGAGCGCCTCCAGGAGAGAAGCCCAAGCAAGAAGCGCCCCGAGGAGCGTCTTGCCACATGTCAACAATGGGTCTGACTGAGGGCCTCCAGGAGAGAAGCCCAAGCAAGACGCGCCCCGAGGAGCGTCTTGACACTTGTCAACACTGGGTCTGACTGAGGGCCTCCAGGAGAGAAGCCCAAGCAAGACGCGCCCCGAGGAGTGTCTTGCCACATGTCAACACTGGGTCTGACAGAGGGCCTCCAGGAGAGAGGCCCAAGCAACACGCGCCCCGAGGAGCGTCTTGCCATATGTCACCACTGGGTCTGACTGAGCGCCTCCAGGAGAGAGGCCCAAGCAAGACGCACCCCGAGGAGCGTCTTGCCACATGTCACCACTGGGTCTGACTGAGCGCCTCCAGGAGAGAGGCCCAAGTAAGACGTGCCCCGAGGAGCGTCTTGCAACATGTCAGCACTCGGTCTGACTGAGTGCCTCCAGGAGAGAGGCCCAAGCAAGACGTGCCCCGAGGAGCGTCTTGCAACATGTCAGCACTCGGTCTGACTGAGCGCCTCCAGGAGAGAGGCCCGAGCAAGACGCGCCCCGAGGAGCGTCTTGCCACATGTCAACACTGGGTCTGACTGAGCGCCTCCAGGAGAGAGGCCCAAGCAAGACGTGCCCCGATGAGCGTCTTGCAACATGTCAGCACTCGGTCTGACTGAGCGCCTCCAGGAGAGAGGTGCAAGACACGCCCCGAGGAGCGTCTTGCCACATGTCACCACTGGGTCTGACTGAGAGCCTCCAGGAGAGAGGCCCAAGCAAGACGCGCCCCGAGGAGCGTCTTGCCACATGTCAACACTGGGTCTGACTGAGCGCCTCCAGGAGAGAGGCCCAAGCAAGACGTGCCCGGAGGAGCGTCTTGCCACATGTCAACACTGGGTCTGACTGAGCGCCTCCAGGAGAGAGGCCCAAGCAAGAAGCGCCCCGAGGAGCGTCTTGACACATGTCAACAATGGGCCTGACTGAGGGCCTCCAGGAGAGAGGCCCAAGCAAGACGCGCCCCGAGGAGCGTCTTGCCACATGTCAACACTGGGTCTGACTGAGCGCCTCCAGGAGAGAGGCCCAAGCAAGACGCGCCCCGAGGAGTGTCTTGCCACATGTCAACACTGGGTCTGACAGAGGGCCTCCAGGAGAGAGGCGAAAGCAACACGCGCCCCGAGGAGCGTCTTGCCATATGTCACCACTGGGTCTGACTGAGCGTCTCCAGGAGAGAGGCCCAAGCAAGACGCGCCCCGAGGAGCGTCATGCCACATGTCAACACTGGGTCTGACTGAGCGCCTCCAGGAGAGAGGCCCAAGCAAGACGCACCCCGAGGAGCGTCTTGCCACTTGTCACCACTGGGTCTGACTGAGCGCCTCCAGGAGAGAGGCCCAAGTAAGACGTGCCCCGAGGAGCGTCTTGCAACATGTCAGCACTCGGTCTGACTGAGCGCCTCCAAAAGAGAGGCCCAAGCAAGACGTGCCCCGAGGAGCGTCTTGCAACATGTCAGCACTCGGTCTGACTGAGCGCCTCCAGGAGAGAGGCCCAAGCAAGACGCGCCCCGAGGAACGTCTTGCCACATGTCACCACTGGGTCTGACTGAGAGCCTCCAGGAGAGAGGCCCAAGAAAGACGTGCCCGGAGGAGCGTCTTGCCACATGTCAACACTGGGTCTGACTGAGCGCCTCCAGGAGAGAGGCCCAAGCAAGAAGCGCCCCGAGGAGCGTCTTGCCACATGTCAACAATGGGTCTGACTGAGGGCCTCCAGGAGAGAGGCCCAAGCAAGACGCGCCCCGAGGAGCGTCTTGCCACATGTCAACACTGGGTCTGACTGAGCGCCTCCAGGAGAGAGGCCCAAGCAAGACGTGCCCGGAGGAGCGTCTTGCCACATGTCAACACTGGGTCTGACTGAGCGCCTCCAGGAGAGAGGCCCAAGCAAGAAGCGCCCCGAGGAGCGTCTTGCCACATGTCAACAATGGGTCTGACTGAGGGCCTCCAGGAGAGAGGCCCAAGCAAGACGCGCCCCGAGGAGCGTCTTGCCACATGTCAACACTGGGTCTGACTGAGCGCCTCCAGGAGAGAGGCCCAAGCAAGACGCGCCCCGAGGAGTGTCTTGCCACATGTCAACACTGGGTCTGACAGAGGGCCTCCAGGAGAGAGGCGCAAGCAACACGCGCCCCGAGGAGCGTCTTGCCATATGTCACCACTGGGTCTGACTGAGCGTCTCCAGGAGAGAGGCCCAAGCAAGACGCGCCCCGAGGAGCGTCATGCCACATGTCACCACTGGGTCTGACTGAGCGTCTCCAGGAGAGAGGCCCAAGCAAGACGCGCCCCGAGGAGCGTCTTGCCACATGACAGCACTCGGTCTGACTGAGCGCCTCCAGGAGAGAGGCCCAAGCAAGACGCGCCCCGAGGAGCGTCTTGCCACATGTCACCACTGGGTCTGACTGAGAGCCTCCAGGAGAGAGGCCCAAGCAAGACGCGCCCCGAGGAGCGTCTTGCCACATGTCAACACTGGGTCTGACTGAGCGCCTCCAGGAGAGAGGCCCAAGTAAGACGCGCCCCGAGGAGCGTCTTGCCACATGTCAACACTGGGTGTGACTGAGCGCCTCCAGGAGAGAGGCCCAAGCAAGACGTGCCCCGAGGAGCGTCTTGCCACATGTCAACACTGGGTCTGACTGAGCGCCTCCAGGAGAGAGGCCCAAGTAAGAAGCGCCCCGAGGAGCGTCTTGCCACATGTCAACAATGGGTCTGACTGAGGGCCTCCAGGAGAGAAGCCCAAGCAAGACGCGCCCCGAGGAGCGTCTTGCCACATGTCAACAATGGGTCTGACTGAGCGCCTCCAGGAGAGAGGCCCAAGCAAGACGCGCCCCAAGGAGTGTCTTGACACTTGTCAACACTGGGTCTGACTGAGGGCCTGCATGAGAGAAGCCCAAGCAAGACGCGCCCCGAGGAGTGTCTTGCCACATGTCAACACTGTGTCTGACAGAGGGCCTCCAGGAGAGAGGCCCAAGCAAGACGCGCCCCGAGGAGCGTTTTGCCACATGTCACCACTGGGTCTGACTGAGCGCCTCCAGGAGAGAGGCCCAAGCAAGACGCGCCCCGAGGAGCGTCTTGCCACATGTCAGCACTCGGTCTGACTGAGCGCCTCCAGGAGAGAGAGCCAAGCAAGACGCGCCCCGAGGAGTGACTTGCCACATGTCAACACTGGGTCTGACTGAGCGCCTCCAGGAGAGAGGCCCAAGCAAGACGCGCCCCGAGGAGCGTCTTGACACATGTCAACACTGGGTCTGACTGAGGGCCTCAATGAGAGAAGCCCAAGCAAGACGCGCCCCGAGGAGCGTCTTGCCACGTGTCAACACTGGGTCTGACAGCGGGCCTCCAGGAGAGAGGCCCAAGCAAGACGTGCCCCGAGGAGCGTCTTGCAACATGTCAGCACTCGGTCTGAATGAGCGCCTCCAGGAGAGAGGCCAAAGCAAGACGCGCCCCGAGGAGCGTCTTGCCACATGTCACCACTGGGTCTGACTGAGAGCCTCCAGGAGAGAGGCCCAAGCAAGACGCGCCCCGAGGAGCGTCTTGCCACATGTCAACACTGGGTCTGACTGAGCGCCTCCAGGAGAGAAGCCCAAGCAAGAAGCGCCCCGAGGAGCGTCTTGCCACATGTCAACAATGGGTCTGACTGAGGGCCTCCAGGAGAGAAGCCCAAGCAAGACGCGCCCCGAGGAGCGTCTTGACACTTGTCAACACTGGGTCTGACTGAGGGCCTCCAGGAGAGAAGCCCAAGCAAGACGCGCCCCGAGGAGTGTCTTGCCACATGTCAACACTGGGTCTGACAGAGGGCCTCCAGGAGAGAGGCCCAAGCAACACGCGCCCCGAGGAGCGTCTTGCCATATGTCACCACTGGGTCTGACTGAGCGCCTCCAGGAGAGAGGCCCAAGCAAGACGCACCCCGAGGAGCGTCTTGCCACATGTCACCACTGGGTCTGACTGAGCGCCTCCAGGAGAGAGGCCCAAGTAAGACGTGCCCCGAGGAGCGTCTTGCAACATGTCAGCACTCGGTCTGACTGAGTGCCTCCAGGAGAGAGGCCCAAGCAAGACGTGCCCCGAGGAGCGTCTTGCAACATGTCAGCACTCGGTCTGACTGAGCGCCTCCAGGAGAGAGGCCCGAGCAAGACGCGCCCCGAGGAGCGTCTTGCCACATGTCAACACTGGGTCTGACTGAGCGCCTCCAGGAGAGAGGCCCAAGCAAGACGTGCCCCGATGAGCGTCTTGCAACATGTCAGCACTCGGTCTGACTGAGCGCCTCCAGGAGAGAGGTGCAAGACACGCCCCGAGGAGCGTCTTGCCACATGTCACCACTGGGTCTGACTGAGAGCCTCCAGGAGAGAGGCCCAAGCAAGACGCGCCCCGAGGAGCGTCTTGCCACATGTCAACACTGGGTCTGACTGAGCGCCTCCAGGAGAGAGGCCCAAGCAAGACGTGCCCGGAGGAGCGTCTTGCCACATGTCAACACTGGGTCTGACTGAGCGCCTCCAGGAGAGAGGCCCAAGCAAGAAGCGCCCCGAGGAGCGTCTTGACACATGTCAACAATGGGCCTGACTGAGGGCCTCCAGGAGAGAGGCCCAAGCAAGACGCGCCCCGAGGAGCGTCTTGCCACATGTCAACACTGGGTCTGACTGAGCGCCTCCAGGAGAGAGGCCCAAGCAAGACGCGCCCCGAGGAGTGTCTTGCCACATGTCAACACTGGGTCTGACAGAGGGCCTCCAGGAGAGAGGCGAAAGCAACACGCGCCCCGAGGAGCGTCTTGCCATATGTCACCACTGGGTCTGACTGAGCGTCTCCAGGAGAGAGGCCCAAGCAAGACGCGCCCCGAGGAGCGTCATGCCACATGTCAACACTGGGTCTGACTGAGCGCCTCCAGGAGAGAGGCCCAAGCAAGACGCACCCCGAGGAGCGTCTTGCCACATGTCACCACTGGGTCTGACTGAGCGCCTCCAGGAGAGAGGCCCAAGTAAGACGTGCCCCGAGGAGCGTCTTGCAACATGTCAGCACTCGGTCTGACTGAGCGCCTCCAAAAGAGAGGCCCAAGCAAGACGTGCCCCGAGAAGCGTCTTGCAACATGTCAGCACTCGGTCTGACTGAGCGCCTCCAGGAGAGAGGCCCAAGCAAGACGCGCCCCGAGGAACGTCTTGCCACATGTCACCACTGGGTCTGACTGAGAGCCTCCAGGAGAGAGGCCCAAGAAAGACGCGCCCCGAGTAGCGTCTTGCCACATGTCAACACTGGGTCTGACTGAGCGCCTCCAGGAGAGAGGCCCAAGCAAGACGTGCCCGGAGGAGCGTCTTGCCACATGTCAACACTGGGTCTGACTGAGCGCCTCCAGGAGAGAGGCCCAAGCAAGAAGCGCCCCGAGGAGCGTCTTGCCACATGTCAACAATGGGTCTGACTGAGGGCCTCCAGGAGAGAGGCCCAAGCAAGACGCGCCCCGAGGAGCGTCTTGCCACATGTCAACACTGGGTCTGACTGAGCGCCTCCAGGAGAGAGGCCCAAGCAAGACGCGCCCCGAGGAGTGTCTTGCCACATGTCAACACTGGGTCTGACAGAGGGCCTCCAGGAGAGAGGCGCAAGCAACACGCGCCCCGAGGAGCGTCTTGCCATATGTCACCACTGGGTCTGACTGAGCGTCTCCAGGAGAGAGGCCCAAGCAAGACGCGCCCCGAGGAGCGTCATGCCACATGTCACCACTGGGTCTGACTGAGCGTCTCCAGGAGAGAGGCCCAAGCAAGACGCGCCCCGAGGAGCGTCTTGCCACATGACAGCACTCGGTCTGACTGAGCGCCTCCAGGAGAGAGGCCCAAGCAAGACGCGCCCCGAGGAGCGTCTTGCCACATGTCACCACTGGGTCTGACTGAGAGCCTCCAGGAGAGAGGCCCAAGCAAGACGCGCCCCGAGGAGCGTCTTGCCACATGTCAACACTGGGTCTGACTGAGCGCCTCCAGGAGAGAGGCCCAAGCAAGACGCGCCCCGAGGAGCGTCTTGCCACATGTCAACACTGGGTCTGACTGAGCGCCTCCAGGAGAGAGGCCCAAGCAAGACGTGCCCCGAGGAGCGTCTTGCCACATGTCAACACTGGGTCTGACTGAGCGCCTCCAGGAGAGAGGCCCAAGTAAGAAGCGCCCCGAGGAGCGTCTTGCCACATGTCAACAATGGGTCTGACTGAGGACCTCCAGGAGAGAAGCCCAAGCAAGACGCGCCCCGAGGAGCGTCTTGCCACATGTCAACAATGGGTCTGACTGAGCGCCTCAAGGAGAGAGGCCCAAGCAAGACGCGCCCCAAGGAGTGTCTTGACACTTGTCAACACTGGGTCTGACTGAGGGCCTGCATGAGAGAAGCCCAAGCAAGACGTGCCCCGGGGAGTGTCTTGCCACATGTCAACACTGTGTCTGACAGAGGGCCTCCAGGAGAGAGGCCCAAGCAAGACGCGCCCCGAGGAGCGTCTTGCCACATGTCACCACTGGGTCTGACTGAGCGCCTCCAGGAGAGAGGCTCAAGCAAGACGCTCCCCGAGGAGCGTCTTGCCACATGTCAGCACTCGGTCTGACTGAGCGCCTCCAGGAGAGAGAGCCAAGCAAGACGCGCCCCGAGGAGTGACTTGCCACATGTCAACACTGGGTCTGACTGAGCGCCTCCAGGAGAGAGGCCCAAGCAAGACGCGCCCCGAGGAGCGTCTTGACACATGTCAACACTGGGTCTGACTGAGGGCCTCAATGAGAGAAGCCCAAGCAAGACGCGCCCCGAGGAGCGTCTTGCCACGTGTCAACACTGGGTCTGACAGAGGGCCTCCAGGAGAGAGGCCCAAGCAATACGTGCCCCGAGGAGCGTCTAGCCACATGTCACCACTGGGTCTGACTGAGCGCCTCCAGGAGAGAGGCCCAAGCAAGACGCGCCCCGAGGAGCGTCTTGCCACATGACAGCACTCGGTCTGACTGAGCGCCTCCAGGAGAGAGGCCCAAGCAAGACGTGCCCCGAGGAGCGTCTTGCCACATGTCAACACTGGGTCTGACTGAGCGCCTCCAGGAGAGAGGCCCAAGTAAGACGCGCCCCGAGGAGTGTCTTGCCACATGTCAACACTGGGTCTGACTGAGCGCCTCCAGGAGAGAGGCCCAAGTAAGACGCGCCCCGAGGAGTGTCTTGCCACATGTCAACACTGGGTCTGAATGAGCGCCTCCAGGAGAGAGGCCCAAGCAAGACGTGCCCCGAGGAGCGTCTTGCCACATGTCAACACTGGGTCTGACTGAGCGCCTCCAGGAGAGAGGCCCAAGTAAGAAGCGCCCCGAGGAGCGTCTTGCCACATGTCAACAATGGGTCTGACTGAGGGCCTCCAGGAGAGAAGCCCAAGCAAGACGCGCCCCGAGGAGCGTCTTGCCACATGTCAACAATGGGTCTGACTGAGCGCCTCCAGGAGAGAGGCCCAAGCAAGACGCGCCCCAAGGAGTGTCTTGACACTTGTCAACACTGGGTCTGACTGAGGGCCTGCATGAGAGAAGCCCAAGCAAGACGCGCCCCGAGGAGTGTCTTGCCACATGTCAACACTGTGTCTGACAGAGGGCCTCCAGGAGAGAGGCCCAAGCAAGACGCGCCCCGAGGAGCGTCTTGCCACATGTCACCACTGGGTCTGACTGAGCGCCTCCAGGAGAGAGGCCCAAGCAAGACGCGCCCCGAGGAGCGTCTTGCCACATGTCAGCACTCGGTCTGACTGAGCGCCTCCAGGAGAGAGAGCCAAGCAAGACGCGCCCCGAGGAGTGACTTGCCACATGTCAACACTGGGTCTGACTGAGCGCCTCCAGGAGAGAGGCCCAAGCAAGACGCGCCCCGAGGAGCGTCTTGACACATGTCAACACTGGGTCTGACTGAGGGCCTCAATGAGAGAAGCCCAAGCAAGACGCGCCCCGAGGAGCGTCTTGCCACGTGTCAACACTGGGTCTGACAGAGGGCCTCCAGGAGAGAGGCCCAAGCAATACGTGCCCCGAGGAGCGTCTTGCCCTATGTCACCACTGGGTCTGACTGAGCGCCTCCAGGAGAGAGGCCCAAGGAAGACGCGCCCCGAGGAGCGTCTTGCCACAAGTCAACACTGGGTCTGACTGATCGCCTCCAGGAGAGAGGCCCAAGCAAGACGCGCCCCGAGGAGCGTCTTGCCACATGTCAACACTGGGTCTGACTGAGTGCCTCCATGAGAGAGGCCCAAGCAAGACGTGCCCCGAGGAGCGTCTTGCCACATGTCAACACTGGGTCTGACTGAGCGCCTCCAGGAGAGAGGCCCAAGCAAGAAGCGCCCTGAGGAGCGTCTTGCCACATGTCAACAATGGGTCTGACTGAGGGCCTCCAGGAGAGAAGCCCAAGCAAGAAGCGCCCCGAGGAGCGTCTTGACACATGTCAACAATGGGTCTGACTGAGGGCCTCCAGGAGAGAGGCCCAAGCAAGACGCGCCCCGAGGAGCGTCTTGCCACATGTCAACACTGGGTCTGACTGAGCGCCTCCAGGAGAGAGGCCCAAGCAAGACGCGCCCCGAGGAGTGTCTTGCCACATGTCAACACTGGGTCTGACAGAGGGCCTCCAGGAGAGAGGCGAAAGCAACACGCGCCCCGAGGAGCGTCTTGCCATATGTCACCACTGGGTCTGACTGAGCGTCTCCAGGAGAGAGGCCCAAGCAAGACGTGCCCCGAGGAGCGTCATGCCACATGTCAACACTGGGTCTGACTGAGCGCCTCCAGGAGAGAGGCCCAAGCAAGACGCACCCCGAGGAGCGTCTTGCCACATGTCACCACTGGGTCTGACTGAGCGCCTCCAGGAGAGAGGCCCAAGTAAGACGCGCCCCGAGGAGCGTCTTGCCACATGTCACCACTGGGTCTGACTGAGAGCCTCCAGGAGAGAGGCCCAAGCAAGACGCGCCCCGAGGAGCGTCTTGCCACATGTCAACACTGGGTCTGACTGAGCGCCTCCAGGAGAGACGCCCAAGCAAGACGTGCCCCGAGGAGCGTCTTGCCACATGTCAACACTGGGTCTGACTGAGCGCCTCCAGGAGAGAGGCCCAAGCAAGACGCGCCCCGAGGAGTGTCTTGCCACATGTCAACACTGGGTCTGACAGAGGGCCTCCAGGAGAGAGGCGCAAGCAACACGCGCCCCGAGGAGCGTCTTGCCATATGTCACCACTGGGTCTGACTGAGCGTCTCCAGGAGAGAGGCCCAAGCAAGACGCGCCCCGAGGAGCGTCATGCCACATGTCAACACTGGGTCTGACTGAGCGCCTCCAGGAGAGAGGCCCAAGCAAGACGCGCCCCGAGGAGTGTCTTGCCACATGTCAACACTGGGTCTGACAGAGGGCCTCCAGGAGAGAGGCGCAAGCAACACGCGCCCCGAGGAGCGTCTTGCCATATGTCACCACTGGGTCTGACTGAGCGTCTCCAGGAGAGAGGCCCAAGCAAGACGCGCCCCGAGGAGCGTCATGCCACATGTCACCACTGGGTCTGACTGAGCGTCTCCATGAGAGAGGCCCAAGCAATACGTGCCCCGAGGAGCGTCTAGCCACATGTCACCACTGGGTCTGACTGAGCGCCTCCAGGAGAGAGGCCCAAGCAAGACGCGCCCCGAGGAGCGTCTTGCCACATGACAGCACTCGGTCTGACTGAGCGCCTCCAGGAGAGAGGCCCAAGCAAGACGCGCCCCGAGGAGCGTCTTGCCACATGTCACCACTGGGTCTGACTGAGAGCCTCCAGGAGAGAGGCCCAAGCAAGACGCGCCCCGAGGAGCGTCTTGCCACATGTCAACACTGGGTCTGACTGAGCGCCTCCAGGAGAGAGGCCCAAGTAAGACGCGCCCCGAGGAGCGTCTTGCCACATGTCAACACTGGGTCTGACTGAGCGCCTCCAGGAGAGAGGCCCAAGCAAGACGTGCCCCGAGGAGCGTCTTGCCACATGTCAACACTGGGTCTGACTGAGCGCCTCCAGGAGAGAGGCCCAAGTAAGAAGCGCCCCGAGGAGCGTCTTGCCACATGTCAACAATGGGTCTGACTGAGGGCCTCCAGGAGAGAAGCCCAAGCAAGACGCGCCCCGAGGAGCGTCTTGCCACATGTCAACAATGGGTCTGACTGAGCGCCTCCAGGAGAGAGGCCCAAGCAAGACGCGCCCCAAGGAGTGTCTTGACACTTGTCAACACTGGGTCTGACTGAAGGCATGCATGAGAGAAGCCCAAGCAAGACGTGCCCCGAGGAGCGTCTTGCCACATGTCAACACTGGGTCTGACTGAGCGCCTCCAGGAGAGAGGCCCAAGTAAGAAGCGCCCCGAGGAGCGTCTTGCCACATGTCAACAATGGGTCTGACTGAGGGCCTCCAGGAGAGAAGCCCAAGCAAGACGCGCCCCGAGGAGCGTCTTGCCACATGTCAACAATGGGTCTGACTGAGCGCCTCCAGGAGAGAGGCCCAAGCAAGACGCGCCCCAAGGAGTGTCTTGACACTTGTCAACACTGGGTCTGACTGAGGGCCTGCATGAGAGAAGCCCAAGCAAGACGCGCCCCGAGGAGTGTCTTGCCACATGTCAACACTGTGTCTGACAGAGGGCCTCCAGGAGAGAGGCCCAAGCAAGACGCGCCCCGAGGAGCGTCTTGCCACATGTCACCACTGGGTCTGACTGAGCGCCTCCAGGAGAGAGGCCCAAGCAAGACGCGCCCCGAGGAGCGTCTTGCCACATGTCAGCACTCGGTCTGACTGAGCGCCTCCAGGAGAGAGAGCCAAGCAAGACGCGCCCCGAGGAGTGACTTGCCACATGTCAACACTGGGTCTGACTGAGCGCCTCCAGGAGAGAGGCCCAAGCAAGACGCGCCCCGAGGAGCGTCTTGACACATGTCAACACTGGGTCTGACTGAGGGCCTCAATGAGAGAAGCCCAAGCAAGACGCGCCCCGAGGAGCGTCTTGCCACGTGTCAACACTGGGTCTGACAGAGGGCCTCCAGGAGAGAGGCCCAAGCAATACGTGCCCCGAGGAGCGTCTTGCCCTATGTCACCACTGGGTCTGACTGAGCGCCTCCAGGAGAGAGGCCCAAGGAAGACGCGCCCCGAGGAGCGTCTTGCCACAAGTCAACACTGGGTCTGACTGATCGCCTCCAGGAGAGAGGCCCAAGCAAGACGCGCCCCGAGGAGCGTCTTGCCACATGTCAACACTGGGTCTGACTGAGCGCCTCCATGAGAGAGGCCCAAGCAAGACGTGCCCCGAGGAGCGTCTTGCCACATGTCAACACTGGGTCTGACTGAGCGCCTCCAGGAGAGAGGCCCAAGCAAGAAGCGCCCTGAGGAGCGTCTTGCCACATGTCAACAATGGGTCTGACTGAGGGCCTCCAGGAGAGAAGCCCAAGCAAGAAGCGCCCCGAGGAGCGTCTTGACACATGTCAACAATGGGTCTGACTGAGGGCCTCCAGGAGAGAGGCCCAAGCAAGACGCGCCCCGAGGAGCGTCTTGCCACATGTCAACACTGGGTCTGACTGAGCGCCTCCAGGAGAGAGGCCCAAGCAAGACGCGCCCCGAGGAGTGTCTTGCCACATGTCAACACTGGGTCTGACAGAGGGCCTCCAGGAGAGAGGCGAAAGCAACACGCGCCCCGAGGAGCGTCTTGCCATATGTCACCACTGGGTCTGACTGAGCGTCTCCAGGAGAGAGGCCCAAGCAAGACGTGCCCCGAGGAGCGTCATGCCACATGTCAACACTGGGTCTGACTGAGCGCCTCCAGGAGAGAGGCCCAAGCAAGACGCGCCCCGAGGAGCGTCTTGCCACATGTCACCACTGGGTCTGACTGAGCGCCTCCAGGAGAGAGGCCCAAGTAAGACGCGCCCCGAGGAGCGTCTTGCCACATGTCACCACTGGGTCTGACTGAGAGCCTCCAGGAGAGAGGCCCAAGCAAGACGCGCCCCGAGGAGCGTCTTGCCACATGTCAACACTGGGTCTGACTGAGCGCCTCCAGGAGAGACGCCCAAGCAAGACGTGCCCCGAGGAGCGTCTTGCCACATGTCAACACTGGGTCTGACTGAGCGCCTCCAGGAGAGAGGCCCAAGCAAGACGCGCCCCGAGGAGTGTCTTGCCACATGTCAACACTGGGTCTGACAGAGGGCCTCCAGGAGAGAGGCGCAAGCAACACGCGCCCCGAGGAGCGTCTTGCCATATGTCACCACTGGGTCTGACTGAGCGTCTCCAGGAGAGAGGCCCAAGCAAGACGCGCCCCGAGGAGCGTCATGCCACATGTCAACACTGGGTCTGACTGAGCGCCTCCAGGAGAGAGGCCCAAGCAAGACGCGCCCCGAGGAGTGTCTTGCCACATGTCAACACTGGGTCTGACAGAGGGCCTCCAGGAGAGAGGCGCAAGCAACACGCGCCCCGAGGAGCGTCTTGCCATATGTCACCACTGGGTCTGACTGAGCGTCTCCAGGAGAGAGGCCCAAGCAAGACGCGCCCCGAGGAGCGTCATGCCACATGTCACCACTGGGTCTGACTGAGCGTCTCCATGAGAGAGGCCCAAGCAATACGTGCCCCGAGGAGCGTCTAGCCACATGTCACCACTGGGTCTGACTGAGCGCCTCCAGGAGAGAGGCCCAAGCAAGACGCGCCCCGAGGAGCGTCTTGCCACATGACAGCACTCGGTCTGACTGAGCGCCTCCAGGAGAGAGGCCCAAGCAAGACGCGCCCCGAGGAGCGTCTTGCCACATGTCACCACTGGGTCTGACTGAGAGCCTCCAGGAGAGAGGCCCAAGCAAGACGCGCCCCGAGGAGCGTCTTGCCACATGTCAACACTGGGTCTGACTGAGCGCCTCCAGGAGAGAGGCCCAAGTAAGACGCGCCCCGAGGAGCGTCTTGCCACATGTCAACACTGGGTCTGACTGAGCGCCTCCAGGAGAGAGGCCCAAGCAAGACGCGCCCCGAGGAGCGTCTTGCCACATGTCAACAATGGGTCTGACTGAGCGCCTCCAGGAGAGAGGCCCAAGCAAGACGCGCCCCAAGGAGTGTCTTGACACTTGTCAACACTGGGTCTGACTGAAGGCATGCATGAGAGAAGTCCAAGCAAGACGCGCCCCGAGGAGTGTCTTGCCACATGTCAACACTGGGTCTGACAGAGGGCCTCCAGGAGAGAGGCCCAAGCAAGACGCGCCCCGAGGAGCGTCTTGCCACATGTCACCACTGGGTCTGACTGAGCGCCTCCAGGAGAGAGGCCCAAGCAAGACGCGCCCCGAGGAGCGTCTTGCCACATGTCAGCACTCGGTCTGACTGAGCGCCTCCAGGAGAGAGAGCCAAGCAAGACGCGCCCCGAGGAGTTACTTGCCACATGTCAACACTGGGTCTGACTGAGCGCCTCCAGGAGAGAGGCCCAAGCAAGACGCGCCCCGAGGAGCGTCTTGACACATGTCAACACTGGGTCTGACTGAGGGCCTCAATGAGAGAAGCCCAAGCAAGACGCGCCCCGAGGAGCGTCTTGCCACGTGTCAACACTGGGTCTGACAGAGGGCCTCCAGGAGAGAGGCCCAAGCAATACGTGCCCCGAGGAGCGTCTTGCCCTATGTCACCACTGGGTCTGACTGAGCGCCTCCAGGAGAGAGGCCCAAGGAAGACGCGCCCCGAGGAGCGTCTTGCCACAAGTCAACACTGGGTCTGACAGAGCGCCTCCAGGAGAGAGGCCCAAGCAAGACGCACCCCGAGGAGCGTCTTGCCACATGTCAACACTGGGTCTGACTGAGCGCCTCCAGGAGAGAGGCCCAAGCAAGACGTGCCCCGAGGAGCGTCTTGCCACATGTCAACACTGGGTCTGACTGAGCGCCTCCAGGAGAGAGGCCCAAGCAAGAAGCGCCCCGAGGAGCGTCTTGCCACATGTCAACAATGGGTCTGACTGAGGGCCTCCAGGAGAGAAACCCAAGCAAGATGCGCCCCGAGGAGCGTCTTGCCACATGTCAACAATGGGTCTGACATAGCGCCTCCAGGAGAGAGGCCCAAGCAAGACGCGCCCCGAGGAGCGTCTTGACACTTGTCAACACTGGGTCTGACTGAGGGCCTCCATGAGAGAGGCCCAAGCAAGAAGCGCCCCGAGGAGCGTCTTGCCACATGTCAACACTGGGTCTGACAGAGGGCCTCAAGGAGAGAGACCCAAGCAATACGTGCCCTGAGGAGCGTCTAGCCACATGTCACCACTGGGTCTGACTGAGCGCCTCCAGGAGAGAGGCCCAAGCAAGACGCGCCCCGAGGAGCGTCTTGCCACATGTTAGCACTCGGTCTGACTGAGCGCCTCCAGGAGAGAGGCCCAAGCAAGACGCGCCCCGAGGAGCGTCTTGCCACATGTCACCACTGGGTCTGACTGAGCGCCTCCAGGAGAGAGGCCCAAGCAAGATGCGCCCCGAGGAGCGTCTTGCCACATGTCAACACTGGGTCTGACTGAGCGCCTCCAGGAGAGAGGCCCAAGCAAGACGCGCCCCGAGGAGCGTCTTGCCACATGTCAACACTGGGTCTGACTGAGCGCCTAAAGGAGAGAAGCCAAAGCAAGACGCGCCCCTAGGAGCGTCTTGCCACATGTCAACACTGGGTCTGACTGAGCGCCTCCAGGAGAGAGGCCAAAGCAAGAGGCGCCCCGAGGAGTGTCTTGCCACATGTCAACACTGGGTCTGACAACGGGCCTCCAGGAGAGAGGCCCAAGCAAGACGCGCCACAAGGAGTGTCTTGCCACATGTCACCACTGGGTCTGACTGAGGGCCTCCAGGAGAGAGACCCAAGCAATACGTGCCCCGAGGAGCGTCTAGCCACATGTCACCACTGGGTCTGACTGAGCGCCTCCAGGAGAGAGGCCCAAGCAAGACGCGCCCCGAGGAGCGTCTTGCCACATGTCAACACTGGGTCTGACTGAGCGCCTCCAGGAGAGAGGCCCAAGCAAGACGTGCCCCGAGGAGCGTCTTGCCACATGTCAACACTGGGTCTGACTGAGCGCCTCCAGGAGAGAGGCCCAAGCAAGAAGCGCCCCGAGGAGCGTCTTGCCACATGTCAACAATGGGTCTGACTGAGGGCCTCCAGGAGAGAAGCCCAAGCAAGACGCGCCCTGAGGAGTGTCTTGCCACATGGCAACACTGGGTCTGACAGAGGGCCTCCAGGAGAGAGGCCCAAGCAATACGCGCCCCGAGGAGCGTCTTGCCAAATGTCACCACTGGGTGTGACTGAGCGCCTCCAGGAGAGAGGCCCAAGCAAGACGCGCCCCGAGGAGCGTCTTGCCACATGACAGCACTCGGTCTGACTGAGCGCCTCCAGGAGAGTGAGCCAAGCAAGACGCGCCCCTAGGAGCGTCTTGCCACATGTCAACACTGGGTCTGACAGAGGGCCTCCAGGAGAGAGGCCCAAGCAAGACGCGCCCCGAGGAGTGTCTTGCCACATGTCAACACTGGGTCTGACAGAGGGCCTCCAGGAGAGAGGCCCAAGCAATACGCGCCCCGAGGAGCGTCTTGCCATATGTCACCACTGGGTCTGACTGAGCGCCTCCAGGAGAGAGGCCCAAGCAAGATGCGCCCCGAGGAGCGTCTTGCCACATGTCAGCACTCGGTCTGACTGAGCGCCTCCAGGAGAGAGGCCCAAGCAAGACGCGCCCCTAGGAGCGTCTTGCCACATGTCAACACTGGGTCTGACTGAGCGCCTCCAGGAGAGAGGCCCAAGCAAGACGCGCCCCGAGGAGTGTCTTGCCACATGTCAACACTGGGTCTGACAGAGGGCCTCCAGGAGAGAGGCCCAAGCAACACGCGCCCCGAGGAGCGTCTTGCCATATGTCACCACTGGGTCTGACTGAGCGCCTCCAGGAGAGAGGCCCAAGCAAGACGCGCCCCGAGGAGCGTCTTGCCACATGTCAGCACTCGGTCTGACTGAGCGCCTCCAGGAGAGAGGCCCAAGCAAGACGCGCCCCTAGGAGCTTCTTGCCACATGTCAACACTGGGTCTGACAGCGGGCCTCGAGGAGAGAGGCCCAAGCAAGACGCGCCCCGAGGAGCGTCTTGCCACATGTCAACACTGGGTCTGACAGAGGGCCTCCAGGAGAGAGGCCCAAGCAATACGTGCCCCGAGGAGCGTCTAGCCACATGTCACCACTGGGTCTGACAGAGAGCCTCCAGGAGAGAGGCCCAAGCAAGACGCGCCCCGAGGAGCGTCTTGCCACATGTCAATACTGGGTCTGACTGAGCGCCTCCAGGAGAGAGGCCCAAGCAAGACGCGCCCCGAGGAGCGTCTTGCCACATGTCAGCACTCGGTCTGACTGAGCACCTCCAGGAGAGAGGCCCAAGCAAGACGCGCCCCGAGGAGCGTCTTGCCACATGTCAACACTGGGTCTGACAGCGGACCTCCAGGAGAGAGGCCCAAGCAAGACGCGCCCCGAGGAGCGTCTTGCCACATGTCAGCACTCGGTCTGACTGAGCGCCTCCAGGAGAGAGGCCCAAGTAAGACGTGCCCCGAGGAGCGTCTTGCAACATGTCAGCACTCGGTCTGACTGAGCGCCTCCAGGAGAGAGGCCCAAGCAAGACGTGCCCCGAGGAGCGTCTTGCAACATGTCACTACTCGGTCTGACTGAACGCCTCCAGGAGAGAGGCTCAAGCAAGACGCGCCCCGAGGAGCGTCTTGCCACGTGTCAACACTGGGTCCGATTGAGGGCCTCCAGGAGACAGGCCCAAGCAAGACGCGCCCCGAGGAGCGTCTTGCCACATGTCAACACTGGGTCTGACAGAGGGCCTCCAGGAGAGAGACCCAAGCAATACGTGCCCCGAGGAGCGTCTAGCCACATGTCACCACTGGGTCTGACTGAGCGCCTCCAGGAGAGAGGCCCAAGCAAGACGCGCCCCGAGGAGCGTCTTGCCACATGTCAACACTGGGTCTGACTGAGCGCCTCCAGGAGAGAGGCCCAAGCAAGACGTGCCCCGAGGAGCGTCTTGCCACATGTCAACACTGGGTCTGACTGAGCGCCTCCAGGAGAGAGGCCCAAGCAAGAAGTGCCCCGAGGAGCGTCTTGCCACATGTCAACAATGGGTCTGACTGAGGGCCTCCAGGAGAGAAGCCCAAGCAAGACGCGACCCGAGGAGTGTCTTGCCACATGGCAACACTGGGTCTGACAGAGGGCCTCCAGGAGAGAGGCCCAAGCAATACGCGCCCCGAGGAGCGTCTTGCCAAATGTCACCACTGGGTGTGACTGAGCGCCTCCAGGAGAGAGGCCCAAGCAAGACGCGCCCCGAGGAGCGTCTTGCCACATGACAGCACTGGGTCTGACAGAGGGCCTCCAGGAGAGAGGCCCAAGCAACACGCGCCCCGAGGAGCGTCTTGCCATATGTCACCACTGGGTCTGACAGAGGGCCTCCAGGAGAGAGGCCCAAGCAATACGCGCCCCGAGGAGCGTCTTGCCATATGTCACCACTGGGTCTGACTGAGTGCCTCCAGGAGAGAGGCCCAAGCAAGATGCGCCCCGAGGAGCGTCTTGCCACATGTCAGCACTCGGTCTGACTGAGCGCCTCCAGGAGAGAGGCCCAAGCAAGACGCGCCCCTAGGAGCGTCTTGCCACATGTCAACACTGGGTCTGACTGAGCGCCTCCAGGAGAGAGGCCAAAGCAAGACGCGCCCCGAGGAGTGTCTTGCCACATGTCAACACTGGGTCTGACAGAGGGCCTCCAGGAGAGAGGCCCAAGCAAGACGCGCCCCGAGGAGCGTCTTGCCACATGTCAGCACTCGGTCTGACTGAGCGCCTCCAGGAGAGAGGCCCAAGCAAGACGCGCCCCTAGGAGCGTCTTGCCACATGTCAACACTGGGTCTGACAGCGGGCCTCGAGGAGAGAGGCCCAAGCAAGACGCGCCCCGAGGAGCGTCATGCCACTTGTCACTACTCGGTCTGACTGAGCGCCTCCAGGAGAGAGGCCCAAGCAAGACGCACCCCGAGGAGCGTCTTGCCACGTGTCAACACTGGGTCTGATTGAGGGCCTCCAGGAGAGAGGCCCAAGCAAGACGCGCCCCGAGGAGCGTCTTGCCACATGTCAACACTGGGTCTGACAGAGGGCCTCCAGGAGAGAGGCCCAAGCAATACGTGCCCCGAGGAGCGTCTAGCCACATGTCACCACTGGGTCTGACAGAGAGCCTCCAGGAGAGAGGCCCAAGCAAGACGCGCCCCGAGGAGCGTCTTGCCACATGTCAATACTGGGTCTGACTGAGCGCCTCCAGGAGAGAGGCCCAAGCAAGACGCGCCCCGAGGAGCGTCTTGCCACATGTCAGCACTCGGTCTGACTGAGCACCTCCAGGAGAGAGGCCCAAGCAAGACGCGCCCCGAGGAGCGTCTTGCCACATGTCACCACTGGGTCTGACTGAGCGCCTCCAGGAGAGAGGCCCAAGCAAGACGCGCCCCGAGGAGCGTCTTGCCACATGTCAACACTGGGTCTGACTGAGCGCCTCCAGGAGAGAGGCCCAAGCAAGACGCGCCCCGAGGAGCGTCTTGCCACATGTCAACACTGGGTCTGACAGCGGACCTCCAGGAGAGAGGCCCAAGCAAGACGCGCCCCGAGGAGCGTCTTGCCACATGTCAGCACTCGGACTGACTGAGCGCCTCCAGGAGAGAGGCCCAAGTAAGACGTGCCCCGAGGAGCGTCTTGCAACATGTCAGCACTCGGTCTGACTGAGCGCCTCCAGGAGAGAGGCCCAAGCAAGACGTGCCCCGAGGAGCGTCTTGCAACATGTCAGCACTTGGTCTGACTGAGCGCCTCCAGTAGAGAGGCCCAAGCAAGACGCGCCCCGAGGAGCGTCTTGCCACATGTCACCACTGGGTCTGACTGAGAGCCTCCAGGAGAGAGGCCCAAGCAAGACGCGCCCCGAGGAGCGTCTTGCCACATGTCAACACTGGGTCTGACTGAGCGCCTCCAGGAGAGAGGCCCAAGCAAGACGCGCCCCGAGGAGCGTCTTGCCACATGTCACCACTGGGTCTGACTGAGCGCCTCCAGGAGAGAGGCCCAAGTAAGACGTGCCCCGAGGAGCGTCTTGCAACATGTCAGCACTCGGTCTGACTGAGCGCCTCCAGGAGAGAGGCCCAAGCAAGACGTACCCCGAGGAGCGTCTTGCAACATGTCAGCACTCGGTCTGACTGAGCGCCTCCAGGAGAGAGGCCCAAGCAAGACGCGCCCCGAGGAGCGTCTTGCCACATGTCACCACTGGGTCTGACTGAGAGCCTCCAGGAGAGAGGCCCAAGCAAGACGCGCCCCGAGGAGCGTCTTGCCACATGTCAACACTGGGTCTGACTGAGCGCCTCCAGGAGAGAGGCCCAAGCAAGACGTGCCCCGATGAGCGTCTTGCAACATGTCAGCACTCGGTCTGACTGAGCGCCTCCAGGAGAGAGGCCCAAGCAAGATGCGCCCCGAGGAGCGTCTTGCCACATGTCAGCACTCGGTCTGACTGAGCGCCTCCAGGAGAGAGGCCCAAGCAAGACGCGCCCCTAGGAGCGTCTTGCCACATGTCAACACTGGGTCTGACTGAGCGCCTCCAGGAGAGAGGCCCAAGCAAGACGCGCCCCGAGGAGTGTCTTGCCACATGTCAACACTGGGTCTGACAGAGGGCCTCCAGGAGAGAGGCCCAAGCAAGACGCGCCCCGAGGAGCGTCTTGCCACATGTCAGCACTCGGTCTGACTGAGCGCCTCCAGGAGAGAGGCCCAAGCAAGACGCGCCCCTAGGAGCGTCTTGCCACATGTCAACACTGGGTCTGACAGCGGGCCTCGAGGAGAGAGGCCCAAGCAAGACGCGCCCCGAGGAGCGTCATGCCACTTGTCACTACTCGGTCTGACTGAGCGCCTCCAGGAGAGAGGCCCAAGCAAGACGCGCCCCGAGGAGCGTCTTGCCACATGTCACCACTGGGTCTGACTGAGAGCCTCCAGGAGAGAGGCCCAAGCAAGACGCGCCCCGAGGAGCGTCTTGCCACATGTCAACACTGGGTCTGACTGAGCGCCTCCAGGAGAGAGGCCCAAGCAAGACGTGCCAAGATGAGCGTCTTGCAACATGTCAGCACTCGGTCTGACTGAGCGCCTCCAGGAGAGAGGCCCAAGCAAGATGCGCCCCGAGGAGCGTCTTGCCACATGTCAGCACTCGGTCTGACTGAGCGCCTCCAGGAGAGAGGCCCAAGCAAGACGCGCCCCTAGGAGCGTCTTGCCACATGTCAACACTGGGTCTGACTGAGCGCCTCCAGGAGAGAGGCCCAAGCAAGACGCGCCCCGAGGAGTGTCTTGCCACATGTCAACACTGGGTCTGACAGAGGACCTCCAGGAGAGAGGCCCAAGCAAGACGCGCCCCGAGGAGCGTCTTGCCACATGTCAGCACTCGGTCTGACTGAGCGCCTCCAGGAGAGAGGCCCAAGCAAGACGCGCCCCTAGGAGCGTCTTGCCACATGTCAACACTGGGTCTGACAGCGGGCCTCGAGGAGAGAGGCCCAAGCAAGACGCGCCCCGAGGAGTGTCATGCCACTTGTCAACACTCGGTCTGACTGAGCGCCTCCAGGAGAGAGGCCCAAGCAAGACGCACCCCGAGGAGCGTCTTGCCACGTGTCAACACTGGGTCTGATTGAGGGCCTCCAGGAGAGAGGCCCAAGCAAGACGCGCCCCGAGGAGCGTCTTGCCACATGTCAACACTGGGTCTGACAGAGGGCCTCCAGGAGAGAGGCCCAAGCAATACGTGCCCCGAGGAGCGTCTAGCCACATGTCACCACTGGGTCTGACAGAGAGCCTCCAGGAGAGAGGCCCAAGCAAGACGCGCCCCGAGGAGCGTCTAGCCACATGTCACCACTGGGTCTGACAGAGAGCCTCCAGGAGAGAGGCCCAAGCAAGACGCGCCCCGAGGAGCGTCTTGCCACATGTCAATACTGGGTCTGACTGAGCGCCTCCAGGAGAGAGGCCCAAGCAAGACGCGCCCCGAGGAGCGTCTTGCCACATGTCAGCACTCGGTCTGACTGAGCACCTCCAGGAGAGAGGCCCAAGCAAGACGCGCCCCGAGGAGCGTCTTGCCACATGTCACCACTGGGTCTGACTGAGCGCCTCCAGGAGAGAGGCCCAAGCAAGACGCGCCCCGAGGAGCGTCTTGCCACATGTCAACACTGGGTCTGACTGAGCGCCTCCAGGAGAGAGGCCCAAGCAAGACGCGCCCCGAGGAGCGTCTTGCCACATGTCAACACTGGGTCTGACAGCGGACCTCCAGGAGAGAGGCCCAAGCAAGACGCGCCCCGAGGAGCGTCTTGCCACATGTCAGCACTCGGACTGACTGAGCGCCTCCAGGAGAGAGGCCCAAGTAAGACGTGCCCCGAGGAGCGTCTTGCAACATGTCAGCACTCGGTCTGACTGAGCGCCTCCAGGAGAGAGGCCCAAGCAAGACGTGCCCCGAGGAGCGTCTTGCAACATGTCAGCACTTGGTCTGACTGAGCGCCTCCAGTAGAGAGGCCCAAGCAAGACGCGCCCCGAGGAGCGTCTTGCCACATGTCACCACTGGGTCTGACTGAGAGCCTCCAGGAGAGAGGCCCAAGCAAGACGCGCCCCGAGGAGCGTCTTGCCACATGTCAACACTGGGTCTGACTGAGCGCCTCCAGGAGAGAGGCCCAAGCAAGACGCGCCCCGAGGAGCGTCTTGCCACATGTCACCACTGGGTCTGACTGAGCGCCTCCAGGAGAGAGGCCCAAGTAAGACGTGCCCCGAGGAGCGTCTTGCAACATGTCAGCACTCGGTCTGACTGAGCGCCTCCAGGAGAGAGGCCCAAGCAAGACGTACCCCGAGGAGCGTCTTGCAACATGTCAGCACTCGGTCTGACTGAGCGCCTCCAGGAGAGAGGCCCAAGCAAGACGCGCCCCGAGGAGCGTCTTGCCACATGTCACCACTGGGTCTGACTGAGAGCCTCCAGGAGAGAGGCCCAAGCAAGACGCGCCCCGAGGAGCGTCTTGCCACATGTCAACACTGGGTCTGACTGAGCGCCTCCAGGAGAGAGGCCCAAGCAAGACGTGCCCCGATGAGCGTCTTGCAACATGTCAGCACTCGGTCTGACTGAGCGCCTCCAGGAGAGAGGTGCAAGACGCGCCCCAAGGAGCGTCTTGCCACATGTCACCACTGGGTCTGACTGAGAGCCTCCAGGAGAGAGGCCCAAGCAAGACGCGCCCCGAGGAGCGTCTTGCCACATGTCAACACTGGGTCTGACTGAGCGCCTCCAGGAGAGAGGCCCAAGCAAGACGTGCCCGGAGGAGCGTCTTGCCACATGTCAACACTGGGTCTGACTGAGCGCCTCCAGGAGAGAGGCCCAAGCAAGAAGCGCCCCGAGGAGCGTCTTGCCACATGTCAACAATGGGTCTGACTGAGGGCCTCCAGGAGAGAGGCCCAAGCAAGACGCGCCCCGAGGAGCGTCTTGACACTTGTCAACACTGGGTCTGACTGAGGGCCTCCATGAGAGAAGCCCAAGCAAGACGCGCCCCGAGGAGTGTCTTGCCACATATCAACACGGGTCTGACTGAGGGCCTCCAGGAGAGAGGCCCAAGCAAGACGCGCCCCGAGGAGCGTCTTGACACTTGTCAACACTTGGTCTGACTGAGGGCCTCCATGAGAGAGGCCCAAGCAAGACGCGCCCCGAGGAGCGTCTTGCCACATGTCAACACTGGGTCTGACAGAGGGCCTCCAGGAGAGAGGCCCAAGCAAGATGCGCCCCGAGGAGTGTCTTTCCACATGTCAACACTGGGTCTGACTGAGCGCCTCCAGGAGAGAGGCCCAAGCAAGACGCACCCCGAGGAGCGTCTTGCCACGTGTCAACACTGGGTCTGATTGAGGGCCTCCAGGAGAGAGGCCCAAGCAAGACGCGCCCCGAGGAGCGTCTTGCCACATGTCAACACTGGGTCTGACAGAGGGCCTCCAGGAGAGAGGCCCAAGCAATACGTGCCCCGAGGAGCGTCTAGCCACATGTCACCACTGGGTCTGACAGAGAGCCTCCAGGAGAGAGGCCCAAGCAAGACGCGCCCCGAGGAGCGTCTTGCCACATGTCAATACTGGGTCTGACTGAGCGCCTCCAGGAGAGAGGCCCAAGCAAGACGCGCCCCGAGGAGCGTCTTGCCACATGTCAGCACTCGGTCTGACTGAGCACCTCCAGGAGAGAGGCCCAAGCAAGACGCGCCCCGAGGAGCGTCTTGCCACATGTCACCACTGGGTCTGACTGAGCGCCTCCAGGAGAGAGGCCCAAGCAAGACGCGCCCCGAGGAGCGTCTTGCCACATGTCAACACTGGGTCTGACTGAGCGCCTCCAGGAGAGAGGCCCAAGCAAGACGCGCCCCGAGGAGCGTCTTGCCACATGTCAACACTGGGTCTGACAGCGGACCTCCAGGAGAGAGGCCCAAGCAAGAAGCGCCCCGAGGAGCGTCTTGCCACATGTCAGCACTCGGACTGACTGAGCGCCTCCAGGAGAGAGGCCCAAGTAAGACGTGCCCCGAGGAGCGTCTTGCAACATGTCAGCACTCGGTCTGACTGAGCGCCTCCAGGAGAGAGGCCCAAGCAAGACGTGCCCCGAGGAGCGTCTTGCAACATGTCAGCACTCGGTCTGACTGAGCGCCTCCAGTAGAGAGGCCCAAGCAAGACGCGCCCCGAGGAGCGTCTTGCCACATGTCACCACTGGGTCTGACTGAGAGCCTCCAGGAGAGAGGCCCAAGCAAGACGCGCCCCGAGGAGCGTCTTGCCACATGTCAACACTGGGTCTGACTGAGCGCCTCCAGGAGAGAGGCCCAAGCAAGACGCACCCCGAGGAGCGTCTTGCCACATGTCACCACTGGGTCTGACTGAGCGCCTCCAGGAGAGAGGCCCAAGTAAGACGTGCCCCGAGGAGCGTCTTGCAACATGTCAGCACTCGGTCTGACTGAGCGCCTCCAGGAGAGAGGCCCAAGCAAGACGTACCCCGAGGAGCGTCTTGCAACATGTCAGCACTCGGTCTGACTGAGTGCCTCCAGGAGAGAGGCCCAAGCAAGACGCGCCCCGAGGAGCGTCTTGCCACATGTCACCACTGGGTCTGACTGAGAGCCTCCAGGAGAGAGGCCCAAGCAAGACGCGCCCCGAGGAGCGTCTTGCCACATGTCAACACTGGGTCTGACTGAGCGCCTCCAGGAGAGAGGCCCAAGCAAGACGTGCCCCGATGAGCGTCTTGCAACATGTCAGCACTCGGTCTGACTGAGCGCCTCCAGGAGAGAGGTGCAAGACGCGCCCCAAGGAGCGTCTTGCCACATGTCACCACTGGGTCTGACTGAGAGCCTCCAGGAGAGAGGCCCAAGCAAGACGCGCCCCGAGGAGCGTCTTGCCACATGTCAACACTGGGTCTGACTGAGCGCCTCCAGGAGAGAGGCCCAAGCAAGACGTGCCCGGAGGAGCGTCTGGCCACATGTCAACACTGGGTCTGACTGAGCGCCTCCAGGAGAGAGGCCCAAGCAAGAAGCGCCCCGAGGAGCGTCTTGCCACATGTCAACAATGGGTCTGACTGAGGGCCTCCAGGAGAGAGGCCCAAGCAAGACGCGCCCCGAGGAGCGTCTTGCCACATGTCAACACTGGGTCTGACTGAGCGCCTCCAGGAGAGAGGCCCAAGCAAGACGTGCCCCGATGAGCGTCTTGCAACATGTCAGCACTCGGTCTGACTGAGCGCCTCCAGGAGAGAGGTGCAAGACGCGCCCCAAGGAGCGTCTTTCCACATGTCACCACTGGGTCTGACTGAGAGCCTCCAGGAGAGAGGCCCAAGCAAGACGCGCCCCGAGGAGCGTCTTGCCACATGTCAACACTGGGTCTGACTGAGCGCCTCCAGGAGAGAGGCCCAAGCAAGACGTGCCCGGAGGAGCGTCTGGCCACATGTCAACACTGGGTCTGACTGAGCGCCTCCAGGAGAGAGGCCCAAGCAAGAAGCGCCCCGAGGAGCGTCTTGCCACATGTCAACAATGGGTCTGACTGAGGGCCTCCAGGAGAGAGGCCCAAGCAAGACGCGCCCCGAGGAGCGTCTTGACACTTGTCAACACTGGGTCTGACTGAGGGCCTCCATGAGAGAAGCCCAAGCAAGACGCGCCCCGAGGAGTGTCTTGCCACATATCAACACGGGTCTGACTGAGGGCCTCCAGGAGAGAAGCCCAAGAAAGACGCGCCCCGAGGAGCGTCTTGCCACATGTCAACAATGGGTCTGACTGAGCACCTCCAGGAGAGAGGCCCAAGCAAGACACGCCCCGAGGAGCGTCTTGACACTTGTCAACACTTGGTCTGACTGAGGGCCTCCATGAGAGAGGCCCAAGCAAGATGCGCCCCGAGGAGCGTCTTGACACATGTCAACACTGGGTCTGACTGAGGGCCTCAATGAGAGAAGCCCAAGCAAGACGTGCCCCGAGGAGCGTCTTGCCACATGTCAACACTGGGTCTGACAGAGGGCCTCCAGGAGAGAGGCCCAAGCAATACGTGCCCCGAGGAGCGTCTTGCCACATGTCACCACTGGCTCTGACTGAGCGCCTCCAGGAGAGAGGCCCAAGTAAGATGTGCCCCGAGGAGCGTCTTGCCACATGTCACCACTGGGTCTGACTGAGCGCCTCCAGGAGAGAGGCCCAAGCAAGACGCGCCCCGAGGAGCGTCTTGCCACATGTCAGCACTCGGTCTGACTGAGCGCCTCCAGGAGAGAGGCCCAAGCAAGACGCGCCCCTAGGGGCGTCTTGCCACATGTCAACACTGGGTCTGACAGCGGGCCTCGAGGAGAGAGGCCAAAGCAAGACGCGCCCCGAGGAGCGTCATGCCACTTGTCACAACTCGGTCTGACTGAGCGCCTCCAGGAGAGAGGCCCAAGCAAGACGCACCCCGAGGAGCGTCTTGCCACGTGTCAACACTGGGTCTGATTGAGGGCCTCCAGGAGAGAGGCCCAAGCAAGACGCGCCCCGAGGAGCGTCTTGCCACATGTCAACACTGGGTCTGACAGAGGGCCTCCAGGAGAGAGGCCCAAGCAATACGTGCCCCGAGGAGCGTCTAGCCACATGTCACCACTGGGTCTGACAGAGAGCCTCCAGGAGAGAGGCCCAAGCAAGACGCGCCCCGAGGAGCGTCTTGCCACATGTCAATACTGGGTCTGACTGAGCGCCTCCAGGAGAGAGGCCCAAGCAAGACGCGCCCCGAGGAGCGTCTTGCCACATGTCAGCACTCGGTCTGACTGAGCACCTCCAGGAGAGAGGCCCAAGCAAGACGCGCCCCGAGGAGCGTCTTGCCACATGTCACCACTGGGTCTGACTGAGCGCCTCCAGGAGAGAGGCCCAAGCAAGACGCGCCCCGAGGAGCGTCTTGCCACATGTCAACACTGGGTCTGACTGAGCGCCTCCAGGAGAGAGGCCCAAGCAAGACGCGCCCCGAGGAGCGTCTTGCCACATGTCAACACTGGGTCTGACAGCGGACCTCCAGGAGAGAGGCCCAAGCAAGAAGCGCCCCGAGGAGCGTCTTGCCACATGTCAGCACTCGGACTGACTGAGCGCCTCCAGGAGAGAGGCCCAAGTAAGACGTGCCCCGAGGAGCGTCTTGCAACATGTCAGCACTCGGTCTGACTGAGCGCCTCCAGGAGAGAGGCCCAAGCAAGACGTGCCCCGAGGAGCGTCTTGCAACATGTCAGCACTCGGTCTGACTGAGCGCCTCCAGTAGAGAGGCCCAAGCAAGACGCGCCCCGAGGAGCGTCTTGCCACATGTCACCACTGGGTCTGACTGAGAGCCTCCAGGAGAGAGGCCCAAGCAAGACGCGCCCCGAGGAGCGTCTTGCCACATGTCAACACTGGGTCTGACTGAGCGCCTCCAGGAGAGAGGCCCAAGCAAGACGCACCCCGAGGAGCGTCTTGCCACATGTCACCACTGGGTCTGACTGAGCGCCTCCAGGAGAGAGGCCCAAGTAAGACGTGCCCCGAGGAGCGTCTTGCAACATGTCAGCACTCGGTCTGACTGAGCGCCTCCAGGAGAGAGGCCCAAGCAAGACGTACCCCGAGGAGCGTCTTGCAACATGTCAGCACTCGGTCTGACTGAGTGCCTCCAGGAGAGAGGCCCAAGCAAGACGCGCCCCGAGGAGCGTCTTGCCACATGTCACCACTGGGTCTGACTGAGAGCCTCCAGGAGAGAGGCCCAAGCAAGACGCGCCCCGAGGAGCGTCTTGCCACATGTCAACACTGGGTCTGACTGAGCGCCTCCAGGAGAGAGGCCCAAGCAAGACGTGCCCCGATGAGCGTCTTGCAACATGTCAGCACTCGGTCTGACTGAGCGCCTCCAGGAGAGAGGTGCAAGACGCGCCCCAAGGAGCGTCTTGCCACATGTCACCACTGGGTCTGACTGAGAGCCTCCAGGAGAGAGGCCCAAGCAAGACGCGCCCCGAGGAGCGTCTTGCCACATGTCAACACTGGGTCTGACTGAGCGCCTCCAGGAGAGAGGCCCAAGCAAGACGTGCCCGGAGGAGCGTCTGGCCACATGTCAACACTGGGTCTGACTGAGCGCCTCCAGGAGAGAGGCCCAAGCAAGAAGCGCCCCGAGGAGCGTCTTGCCACATGTCAACAATGGGTCTGACTGAGGGCCTCCAGGAGAGAGGCCCAAGCAAGACGCGCCCCGAGGAGCGTCTTGACACTTGTCAACACTGGGTCTGACTGAGGGCCTCCATGAGAGAAGCCCAAGCAAGACGCGCCCCGAGGAGTGTCTTGCCACATATCAACACGGGTCTGACTGAGGGCCTCCAGGAGAGAAGCCCAAGAAAGACGCGCCCCGAGGAGCGTCTTGCCACATGTCAACAATGGGTCTGACTGAGCACCTCCAGGAGAGAGGCCCAAGCAAGACACGCCCCGAGGAGCGTCTTGACACTTGTCAACACTTGGTCTGACTGAGGGCCTCCATGAGAGAGGCCCAAGCAAGACGCGCCCCGAGGAGCGTCTTGCCACATGTCAACACTGGGTCTGACAGAGGGCCTCCAGGAGAGAGGCCCAAGCAAGATGCGCCCCGAGGAGTGTCTTTCCACATGTCAACACTGGGTCTGACTGAGCGCCTCCAGGAGAGAGGCCCAAGCAAGACGCGCCCCGAGGAGCGTCTTGACACTTGTCAACACTGGGTCTGACTGAGGGCCTCCATGAGAGAAGCCCAAGCAAGACGCGCCCCGAGGAGCGTCTTGCCACATGTCAACACTGGGTCTGACAGCGGGCCTCGAGGAGAGAGGCCAAAGCAAGACGCGCCCCGAGGAGCGTCATGCCACTTGTCACAACTCGGTCTGACTGAGCGCCTCCAGGAGAGAGGCCCAAGCAAGACGCGCCCCGAGGAGCGTCTTGACACATGTCAACACTGGGTCTGACTGAGGGCCTCAATGAGAGAAGCCCAAGCAAGACGTGCCCCGAGGAGCGTCTTGCCACATGTCAACACTGGGTCTGACAGAGGGCCTCCAGGAGAGAGGCCCAAGCAATACGTGCCCCGAGGAGCGTCTTGCCACATGTCACCACTGGCTCTGACTGAGCGCCTCCAGGAGAGAGGCCCAAGTAAGATGTGCCCCGAGGAGCGTCTTGCCACATGTCACCACTGGGTCTGACTGAGCGCCTCCAGGAGAGAGGCCCAAGCAAGACGCGCCCCGAGGAGCGTCTTGCCACATGTCAGCACTCGGTCTGACTGAGCGCCTCCAGGAGAGAGGCCCAAGCAAGACGCGCCCCTAGGGGCGTCTTGCCACATGTCAACACTGGGTCTGACAGCGGGCCTCGAGGAGAGAGGCCAAAGCAAGACGCGCCCCGAGGAGCGTCATGCCACTTGTCACAACTCGGTCTGACTGAGCGCCTCCAGGAGAGAGGCCCAAGCAAGACGCACCCCGAGGAGCGTCTTGCCACGTGTCAACACTGGGTCTGATTGAGGGCCTCCAGGAGAGAGGCCCAAGCAAGACGCGCCCCGAGGAGCGTCTTGCCACATGTCAACACTGGGTCTGACAGAGGGCCTCCAGGAGAGAGGCCCAAGCAATACGTGCCCCGAGGAGCGTCTAGCCACATGTCACCACTGGGTCTGACAGAGAGCCTCCAGGAGAGAGGCCCAAGCAAGACGCGCCCCGAGGAGCGTCTTGCCACATGTCAATACTGGGTCTGACTGAGCGCCTCCAGGAGAGAGGCCCAAGCAAGACGCGCCCCGAGGAGCGTCTTGCCACATGTCAGCACTCGGTCTGACTGAGCACCTCCAGGAGAGAGGCCCAAGCAAGACGCGCCCCGAGGAGCGTCTTGCCACATGTCACCACTGGGTCTGACTGAGCGCCTCCAGGAGAGAGGCCCAAGCAAGACGCGCCCCGAGGAGCGTCTTGCCACATGTCAACACTGGGTCTGACTGAGCGCCTCCAGGAGAGAGGCCCAAGCAAGACGCGCCCCGAGGAGCGTCTTGCCACATGTCAACACTGGGTCTGACAGCGGACCTCCAGGAGAGAGGCCCAAGCAAGAAGCGCCCCGAGGAGCGTCTTGCCACATGTCAGCACTCGGACTGACTGAGCGCCTCCAGGAGAGAGGCCCAAGTAAGACGTGCCCCGAGGAGCGTCTTGCAACATGTCAGCACTCGGTCTGACTGAGCGCCTCCAGGAGAGAGGCCCAAGCAAGACGTGCCCCGAGGAGCGTCTTGCAACATGTCAGCACTCGGTCTGACTGAGCGCCTCCAGTAGAGAGGCCCAAGCAAGACGCGCCCCGAGGAGCGTCTTGCCACATGTCACCACTGGGTCTGACTGAGAGCCTCCAGGAGAGAGGCCCAAGCAAGACGCGCCCCGAGGAGCGTCTTGCCACATGTCAACACTGGGTCTGACTGAGCGCCTCCAGGAGAGAGGCCCAAGCAAGACGCACCCCGAGGAGCGTCTTGCCACATGTCACCACTGGGTCTGACTGAGCGCCTCCAGGAGAGAGGCCCAAGTAAGACGTGCCCCGAGGAGCGTCTTGCAACATGTCAGCACTCGGTCTGACTGAGCGCCTCCAGGAGAGAGGCCCAAGCAAGACGTACCCCGAGGAGCGTCTTGCAACATGTCAGCACTCGGTCTGACTGAGTGCCTCCACGAGAGAGGCCCAAGCAAGACGCGCCCCGAGGAGCGTCTTGCCACATGTCACCACTGGGTCTGACTGAGAGCCTCCAGGAGAGAGGCCCAAGCAAGACGCGCCCCGAGGAGCGTCTTGCCACATGTAAACACTGGGTCTGACTGAGCGCCTCCAGGAGAGAGGCCCAAGCAAGACGTGCCCCGATGAGCGTCTTGCAACATGTCAGCACTCGGTCTGACTGAGCGCCTCCAGGAGAGAGGTGCAAGACGCGCCCCAAGGAGCGTCTTGCCACATGTCACCACTGGGTCTGACTGAGAGCCTCCAGGAGAGAGGCCCAAGCAAGACGCGCCCCGAGGAGCGTCTTGCCACATGTCAACACTGGGTCTGACTGAGCGCCTCCAGGAGAGAGGCCCAAGCAAGACGTGCCCGGAGGAGCGTCTGGCCACATGTCAACACTGGGTCTGACTGAGCGCCTCCAGGAGAGAGGCCCAAGCAAGAAGCGCCCCGAGGAGCGTCTTGCCACATGTCAACAATGGGTCTGACTGAGGGCCTCCAGGAGAGAGGCCCAAGCAAGACGCGCCCCGAGGAGCGTCTTGACACTTGTCAACACTGGGTCTGACTGAGGGCCTCCATGAGAGAAGCCCAAGCAAGACGCGCCCCGAGGAGTGTCTTGCCACATATCAACACGGGTCTGACTGAGGGCCTCCAGGAGAGAAGCCCAAGAAAGACGCGCCCCGAGGAGCGTCTTGCCACATGTCAACAATGGGTCTGACTGAGCACCTCCAGGAGAGAGGCCCAAGCAAGACACGCCCCGAGGAGCGTCTTGACACTTGTCAACACTTGGTCTGACTGAGGGCCTCCATGAGAGAGGCCCAAGCAAGACGCGCCCCGAGGAGCGTCTTGCCACATGTCAACACTGGGTCTGACAGAGGGCCTCCAGGAGAGAGGCCCAAGCAAGATGCGCCCCGAGGAGTGTCTTTCCACATGTCAACACTGGGTCTGACTGAGCGCCTCCAGGAGAGAGGCCCAAGCAAGACGCGCCCCGAGGAGCGTCTTGACACATGTCAACACTGGGTCTGACTGAGGGCCTCAATGAGAGAAGCCCAAGCAAGACGTGCCCCGAGGAGCGTCTTGCCACATGTCAACACTGGGTCTGACAGAGGGCCTCCAGGAGAGAGGCCCAAGCAATACGTGCCCCGAGGAGCGTCTTGCCACATGTCACCACTGGGTCTGACTGAGCGCCTCCAGGAGAGAGGCCCAAGTAAGATGTGCCCCGAGGAGCGTCTTGCCACATGTCAACAACGGGTCTGACTGAGCACCTCCAGGAGAGAGGCCCAAGCAAGACGCACCCCGAGGAGCGTCTTGCCACATGTCAACAATGGGTCTGACTGAGCGCCTCCAGGAGAGAGGCCCAAGCAAGACGCGCCCCGAGGAGCGTCTTGACACTTGTCAACACTGGGTCTGACTGAGGGCCTCCATGAGAGAGGCCCAAGCAAGACGCGCCCCAAGGAGCGTCTTGCCAAATGTCAACACTGGGTCTGACAGAGGGCCTCCAGGAGAGAGGCCCAAGCAAGACGCGCCCCGAGGAGTGTCTTGCCACATGTCACAACTGGGTCTGACTGAGCGCCTCCAGGAGACAGGCCCAAGCAAGACGCGCCCCGAGGAGCGTCATGCCACATGTCACTACTCGGTCTGACTGAGCGCCTCCAGGAGAGAGGCCCAAGCAAGACGTGCCCCGAGGAGCGTCTTGCCACATGTCAACACTGGGTCCGACTGAGCGCCTCCAGGAGAGAGGCCCAAGCAAGAAGCGCCCCGAGGAGCGTCTTGCCACATGTCAACAATGGGTCTGACTGAGGGCCTACCGGAGAGAGGCCAAAGCAAGACGCGCCCCGAGGAGCGTCTTGCCACATGTCAACACTGGGTCTGACTGAGCGCCTCCAGGAGAGAAGCCCAAGCAAGAAGCGGCCCGAGGAGCGTCTTGCCACATGTCAACAATGGGTCTGACTGAGGGCCTCCAGGAGAGAAGCCCAAGCAAGACGCGCCCCGAGGAGCGTCTTGACACTTGTCAACACTGGGTCTGACTGAGGGCCTCCAGGAGAGAAGCCCAAGCAAGACGCGCCCCGAGGAGTGTCTTGCCACATGTCAACACTGGGTCTGACAGAGGGCCTCCAGGAGAGAGGCCCAAGCAACACGCGCCCCGAGGAGCGTCTTGCCATTTGTCACCACTGGGTCTGACTGAGCGCCTCCAGGAGAGAGGCCCAAGCAAGACGCACCCCGAGGAGCGTCTTGCCACATGTCACCACTGGGTCTGACTGAGCGCCTCCAGGAGAGAGGCCCAAGTAAGACGTGCCCCGAGGAGCGTCTTGCAACATGTCAGCACTCGGTCTGACTGAGCGCCTCCAGGAGAGAGGCCCAAGCAAGACGTGCCCCGAGGAGCGTCTTGCAACATGTCAGCACTCGGTCTGACTGAGCGCCTCCAGGAGAGAGGCCCAAGCAAGACGCGCCCCGAGGAGCGTCTTGCCACATGTCACCACTGGGTCTGACTGAGAGCCTCCAGGAGAGAGGCCCAAGCAAGACGCGCCCCGAGGAGCGTCTTGCCACATGTCAACACTGGGTCTGACTGAGCTCCTCCAGGAGAGAGGCCCAAGCAAGACGTGCCCCGATGAGCGTCTTGCAACATGTCAGCACTCGGTCTGACTGAGCGCCTCCAGGAGAGAGGCCCAAGCAAGACGTGCCTTGAGGAGCGTCTTGCCACATGTCAACACTGGGTCTGACTGAGCGCCTCCAGGAGAGAGGCCCAAGCAAGAAGCGCCCCGAGGAGCGTCTTGCCACATGTCAACAATGGGTCTGACTGAGGGCCTCCAGGAGAGAGGCCCAAGCAAGACGCGCCCCGAGGAGCGTCTTGACACTTGTCAACACTGGGTCTGACTGAGGGCCTCCATGAGAGAAGCCCAAGCAAGACGCGCCCCGAGGAGTGTCTTGCCACATATCAACACGGGTCTGACTGAGCGCCTCCAGGAGAGAGGCCCAAGCAAGACGCGCCCCGAGGAGCGTCTTGCCACATGTCAACACTGGGTCTGACTGAGCGCCTCCAGGAGAGAGGCCCAAGCAAGACGCGCCCCGAGGAGCGTCTTGCCACATGTCAACACTGGGTCTGACAGCGGACCTCCAGGAGAGAGGCCCAAGCAAGACGCGCCCCGAGGAGCGTCTTGCCACATGTCAGCACTCGGACTGACTGAGCGCCTCCAGGAGAGAGGCCCAAGTAAGACGTGCCCCGAGGAGCGTCTTGCCACATGTCAACACTGGGTCTGACTGAGCGCCTCCAGGAGAGAGGCCCAAGCAAGACGCACCCCGAGGAGCGTCTTGCCACATGTCACCACTGGGTCTGACTGAGCGCCTCCAGGAGAGAGGCCCAAGTAAGACGTGCCCCGAGGAGCGTCTTGCAACATGTCAGCACTCGGTCTGACTGAGCGCCTCCAGGAGAGAGGCCCAAGCAAGACGTACCCCGAGGAGCGTCTTGCAACATGTCAGCACTCGGTCTGACTGAGCGCCTCCAGGAGAGAGGCCCAAGCAAGACGCGCCCCGAGGAGCGTCTTGCCACATGTCACCACTGGGTCTTACTGAGAGCCTCCAGGAGAGAGGCCCAAGCAAGACGCGCCCCGAGGAGCGTCTTGCCACATGTCAACACTGGGTCTGACTGAGCGCCTCCAGGAGAGAGGCCCAAGCAAGACGTGCCTTGATGAGCGTCTTGCAACATGTCAGCACTCAGTCTGACTGAGCGCCTCCAGGAGAGAGGTGCAAGACGCGCCCCAAGGAGCGTCTTGCCACATGTCACCACTGGGTCTGACTGAGAGCCTCCAGGAGAGAGGCCCAAGCAAGACGCGCCCCGAGGAGCGTCTTGCCACATGTCAACACTGGGTCTGACTGAGCGCCTCCAGGAGAGAGGCCCAAGCAAGACGTGCCCGGAGGAGCGTCTTGCCACATGTCAACACTGGGTCTGACTGAGCGCCTCCAGGAGAGAGGCCCAAGCAAGAAGCGCCCCGAGGAGCGTCTTGCCACATGTCAACAATGGGTCTGACTGAGGGCCTCCAGGAGAGAGGCCCAAGCAAGACGCGCCCCGAGGAGCGTCTTGACACTTGTCAACACTGGGTCTGACTGAGGGCCTCCATGAGAGAAGCCCAAGCAAGACGCGCCCCGAGGAGTGTCTTGCCACATATCAACACGGGTCTGACTGAGGGCCTCCAGGAGAGAAGCCCAAGAAAGACGCGCCCCGAGGAGCGTCTTGCCACATGTCAACAATGGGTCTGACTGAGCACCTCCAGGAGAGAGGCCCAAGCAAGACGCGCCCCGAGGAGCGTCTTGACACTTGTCAACACTTGGTCTGACTGAGGGCCTCCATGAGAGAGGCCCAAGCAAGGCGCGCCCCGAGGAGCGTCTTGCCACATGTCAACACTGGGTCTGACAGAGGGCCTCCAGGAGAGAGGCCCAAGCAAGATGCGCCCCGAGGAGTGTCTTTCCACATGTCAACACTGGGTCTGACTGAGCGCCTCCAGGAGAGAGGCCCAAGCAAGACGCGCCCCGAGGAGCGTCTTGACACATGTCAACACTGGGTCTGACTGAGGGCCTCAATGAGAGAAGCCCAAGCAAGACGTGCCCCGAGGAGCGTCTTGCCACATGTCAACACTGGGTCTGACAGAGGGCCTCCAGGAGAGAGGCCCAAGCAATACGTGCCCCGAGGAGCGTCTTGCCACATGTCACCACTGGGTCTGACTGAGCGCCTCCAGGAGAGAGGCCCAAGTAAGATGTGCCCCGAGGAGCGTCTTGCCACATGTCAACAACGGGTCTGACTGAGCACCTCCAGGAGAGAGGCCCAAGCAAGACGCACCCCGAGGAGCGTCTTGCCACATGTCAACAATGGGTCTGACTGAGCGCCTCCAGGAGAGAGGCCCAAGCAAGACGCGCCCCGAGGAGCGTCTTGACACTTGTCAACACTGGGTCTGACTGAGGGCCTCCATGAGAGAGGCCCAAGCAAGACGCGCCCCAAGGAGCGTCTTGCCAAATGTCAACACTGGGTCTGACAGAGGGCCTCCAGGAGAGAGGCCCAAGCAAGACGCGCCCCGAGGAGTGTCTTGCCACATGTCACAACTGGGTCTGACTGAGCGCCTCCAGGAGACAGGCCCAAGCAAGACGCGCCCCGAGGAGCGTCATGCCACATGTCACTACTCGGTCTGACTGAGCGCCTCCAGGAGAGAGGCCCAAGCAAGACGTGCCCCGAGGAGCGTCTTGCCACATGTCAACACTGGGTCCGACTGAGCGCCTCCAGGAGAGAGGCCCAAGCAAGAAGCGCCCCGAGGAGCGTCTTGCCACATGTCAACAATGGGTCTGACTGAGAGCCTACCGGAGAGAGGCCCAAGCAAGACGCGCCCCGAGGAGCATCTTGCCACATGTCAACACTGGGTCTGACTGAGCGCCTCCAGGAGAGAAGCCCAAGCAAGAAGCGCCCCGAGGAGCGTCTTGCCACATGTCAACAATGGGTCTGACTGAGGGCCTCCAGGAGAGAAGCCCAAGCAAGACGCGCCCCGAGGAGCGTCTTGACACTTGTCAACACTGGGTCTGACTGAGGGCCTCCAGGAGAGAAGCCCAATCAAGACGCGCCCCGAGGAGTGTCTTGCCACATGTCAACACTGGGTCTGACAGAGGGCCTCCAGGAGAGAGGCCCAAGCAACACGCGCCCCGAGGAGCGTCTTGCCATTTGTCACCACTGGGTCTGACTGAGCGCCTCCAGGAGAGAGGCCCAAGCAAGACGCACCCCGAGGAGCGTCTTGCCACATGTCACCACTGGGTCTGACTGAGCGCCTCCAGGAGAGAGGCCCAAGTAAGACGTGCCCCGAGGAGCGTCTTGCAACATGTCAGCACTCGGTCTGACTGAGCGCCTCCAGGAGAGAGGCCCAAGCAAGACGTGCCCCGAGGAGCGTCTTGCAACATGTCAGCACTCGGTCTGACTGAGCGCCTCCAGGAGAGAGGCCCAAGCAAGATGCGCCCCGAGGAGCATCTTGCCACATGTCACCACTGGGTCTGACTGAGAGCCTCCAGGAGAGAGGCCCAAGCAAGACGCGCCCCGAGGAGCGTCTTGCCACATGTCAACACTGGGTCTGACTGAGCGCCTCCAGGAGAGAGGCCCAAGCAAGACGTGCCCCGATGAGCGTCTTGCAACATGTCAGCACTCGGTCTGACTGAGCGCCTCCAGGAGAGAGGCCCAAGCAAGACGTGCCTTGAGGAGCGTCTTGCCACATGTCAACACTGGGTCTGACTGAGCGCCTCCAGGAGAGAGGCCCAAGCAAGAAGCGCCCCGAGGAGCGTCTTGCCACATGTCAACAATGGGTCTGACTGAGGGCCTCCAGGAGAGAGGCCCAAGCAAGACGCGCCCCGAGGAGCGTCTTGACACTTGTCAACACTGGGTCTGACTGAGGGCCTCCATGAGAGAAGCCCAAGCAAGACGCGCCCCGAGGAGTGTCTTGCCACATATCAACACGGGTCTGACTGAGGGCCTCCAGGAGAGAAGCCCAAGAAAGACGCGCCCCGAGGAGCGTCTTGCCACATGTCAACAATGGGTCTGACTGAGCGCCTCCAGGAGAGAGGCCCAAGCAAGACGCGCCCCGAGGAGCGTCTTGACACTTGTCAACACTGGGTCTGACTGAGGGCCTCCAGGAGAGAGGCCCAAGCAAGACGCGCCCCGAGGAGTGTCTTGCCACATGTCAACACTGGGTCTGACTGAGCGCCTCCAGGAGAGAGGCCCAAGCAAGACGCGCCCCGAGGAGCGTCTTGACACATGTCAACACTGGGTCTGACTGAGCGCCTCCAGGAGAGAGGCCCAAGCAAGACGTGCCCAGAGGAGCGTCTTGCCACATGTCAACACTGGGTCTGACTGAGCGCCTCCAGGAGAGAGGCCCAAGCAAGAAGCGCCCCGAGGAGCGTCTTGACACATGTCAACAATGGGTCTGACTGAGGGCCTACCGGAGAGAGGCCCAAGCAAGACGCGCCCCGAGGAGCGTCTTGCCACATGTCAACACTGGGTCTGACTGAGCGCCTCCAGGAGAGAAGCCCAAGCAAGAAGCGCCCCGAGGAGCGTCTTGCCACATGTCAACAATGGGTCTGACTGAGGGCCTCCAGGAGAGAAGCCCAAGCAAGACGCGCCCCGAGGAGCGTCTTGACACTTGTCAACACTGGGTCTGACTGAGGGCCTCCAGGAGAGAAGCCCAAGCAAGACGCGCCCCGAGGAGTGTCTTGCCACATGTCAACACTGGGTCTGACAGAGGGCCTCCAGGAGAGAGGCCCAAGCAACACGCGCCCCGAGGAGCGTCTTGCCATTTGTCACCACTGGGTCTGACTGAGCGCCTCCAGGAGAGAGGCCCAAGCAAGACGCACCCCGAGGAGCGTCTTGCCACATGTCACCACTGGGTCTGACTGAGCGCCTCCAGGAGAGAGGCCCAAGTAAGACGTGCCCCGAGGAGCGTCTTGCAACATGCCAGCACTCGGTCTGACTGAGCGCCTCCAGGAGAGAGGCCCAAGCAAGACGTGCCCCGAGGAGCGTCTTGCAACATGTCAGCACTCGGTCTGACTGAGCGCCTCCAGGAGAGAGGCCCAAGCAAGACGCGCCCCGAGGAGCGTCTTGCCACATGTTTCCACTGGGTCTGACTGAGAGCCTCCAGGAGAGAGGCCCAAGCAAGACGCGCCCCGAGGAGCGTCTTGCCACATGTCAACACTGGGTCTGACTGAGCGCCTCCAGGAGAGAGGCCCAAGCAAGACGTGCCCCGATGAGCGTCTTGCAACATGTCAGCACTCGGTCTGACTGAGCGCCTCCAGGAGAGAGGCCCAAGCAAGACGTGCCTTGAGGAGCGTCTTGCCACATGTCAATACTGGGTCTGACTGAGCGCCTCCAGGAGAGAGGCCCAAGCAAGAAGCGCCCCGAGGAGCGTCTTGCCACATGTCAACAATGGGTCTGACTGAGGGCCTCCATGAGAGAAGCCCAAGCAAGACGCGCCCCGAGGAGTGTCTTGCCACATATCAACACGGGTCTGACTGAGGGCCTCCAGGAGAGAAGCCCAAGAAAGACGCGCCCCGAGGAGCGTCTTGCCACATGTCAACAATGGGTCTGACTGAGCGCCTCCAGGAGAGAGGCCCAAGCAAGACGCGCCCCGAGGAGCGTCTTGACACTTGTCAACACTGGGTCTGACTGAGGGCCTCCATGAGAGAGGCCCAAGCAAGACGCGCCCCGAGGAGCGTCTTGACACATGTCAACACTGGGTCTGACTGAGGGCCTCAATGAGAGAAGCCCAAGCAAGACGTGCCCCGAGGAGCGTCTTGCCACATGTCAACACTGGGTCTGACAGAGGGCCTCCAGGAGAGAGGCCCAAGCAATACGTGCCCCGAGGAGCGTCTTGCACTATGTCACCACTGGGTCTGACTGAGCGCCTCCAGGAGAGAGGCCCAAGTAAGATGCGCCCCGAGGAGCGTCTTGCCACATGTCAACAACGGGTCTGACTGAGCACCTCCAGGAGAGAGGCCCAAGCAAGACGCACCCCGAGGAGCGTCTTGCCACATGTCAACAATGGGTCTGACTGAGCGCCTCCAGGAGAGAGGCCCAAGCAAGACGCGCCCCGAGGAGCGTCTTGACACTTGTCAACACTGGGTCTGACTGAGGGCCTCCATGAGAGAGGCCCAAGCAAGACGCGCCCCAAGGAGCGTCTTGCCAAATGTCAACACTGGGTCTGACAGAGGGCCTCCAGGAGAGAGGCCCAAGCAAGACGCGCCCCGAGGAGTGTCTTGCCACATGTCACCACTGGGTCTGACTGAGCGCCTCCAGGAGAGAGGCCCAAGCAAGACGCGCCCCGAGGAGCGTCATGCCACATGTCACTACACGGTCTGACTGAGCGCCTCCAGGAGAGAGGCCCAAGCAAGACGTGCCCCGAGGAGCGTCTTGCCACATGTCAACACTGGGTCCGACTGAGCGCCTCCAGGAGAGAGGCCCAAGCAAGAAGCGCCCCGAGGAGTGTCTTGCCACATGTCAACAATGGGTCTGACTGAGGGCCTCCATGAGAAAAGCCCAAGCAAGACGCGCCCCGAGGAGTGTCTGGCCACATGTCAACACTGGGTCTGACTGAGGGCCTCCAGGAGAGAGGCCCAAGCAATACGCGCCCCGAGGAGCGTCTTGCCATATGTCGCCACTGGGTCTGACTGAGCGCCTCCAGGAGAGAGGCCCAAGCAAGACGCCCCCCGAGGAGTGTCTTGCCACATATCAACACGGGTCTGACTGAGGGCCTCCAGGAGAGAAGCCCAAGAAAGACGCGCCCCGAGGAGCGTCTTGCCACATGTCAACAATGGGTCTGACTGAGCGCCTCCAGGAGAGAGGCCCAAGCAAGACGCGCCCCGAGGAGCGTCTTGACACTTGTCAACACTGGGTCTGACTGAGGGCCTCCATGAGAGAGGCCCAAGCAAGAAGCGTCCCGAGGAGCGTCTTGCCACATGTCAACACTGGGTCTGACAGAGGGCCTCCAGGAGAGAGGCCCAAGCAAGACGCGCCCCGAGGAGTGTCTTGCCACATGTCAACACTGGGTCTGACTCATCGCCTCCAGGAGAGAGGCCCAAGCAAGACGCGCCCCGAGGAGCGTCTTGACACATGTCAAAACTGGGTCTGACTGAGGGCCTCAATGAGAGAAGCCCAAGCAAGACGTGCCCCGAGGAGCGTCTTGCCACATGTCAACACTGGGTCTGACAGAGGAACTCCAGGAGAGAGGCCCAAGCAATACGCGCCCCGAGGAGCGTCTTGCCATATGTCACCACTGGGTCTGACTGAGCGCCTCCAGGAGAGAGGCCCAAGCAAGACGCGCCCCGAGGAGCGTCTTGCCACATGTCAGCACTCGGTCTGACTGAGCGCCTCCAGGAGAGAGGCCCAAGCAACACGCGCCCCGAGGAGTGTCTTGCCACATGTCACCACTGGGTCTGACTGAGCGCCTCCAGGAGAGAGGCCCAAGCAAGACGCGCCCCGAGGAGCGTCATGCCACATGTCACTACTGGGTCTGACTGAGCGCCTCCAGGAGAGAGGCCCAAGCAAGACGCGCCCCGAGGAGCGTCTTGCCACATGTCACCACTGGGTCTGACTGAGAGCCTCCAGGAGAGAGGCCCAAGCAAGACGCGCCCCGAGGAGCGTCTTGCCACATGTCACCACTGGGTCTGACTGAGCGCCTCCAGGAGAGAGGCCCAAGTAAGACGCGCCCCGAGGAGCGTCTTGCCACATGTCAACACTGGGTCTGACTGAGCACCTCCAGGAGAGAGGCCCAAGCAAGACGTGCCTCGAGGAGCGTCTTGCCACATGTCAACACTGGGTCTGACTGAGCGCCTCCAGGAGAGAGGCCCAAGCAAGAAGCGCCCCTAGGAGCGTCTTGCCACATGTCAACAATGGGTCTGACTGAGGGCCTCCATGAGAAAAGCCCAAGCATGACGCACCCCGAGGAGTGTCTTGCCACATGTCAACACTGGGTCTGACAGAGGGCCTCCAGGAGAGAGGCCCAAGCAATACGCGCCCCGAGGAGCATCTTGCCATATGTCACCACTGGGTCTGACTGAGCGCCTCCAGGAGAGAGGCCCAAGCAAGACGCGCCCCGAGGAGTGTCTTGCCACATGTCAACACTGGGTCTGACAGAGGGCCTCCAGGAGAGAGGCCCAAGCAATACGCGCCCCGAGGAGCGTCTTGCGAAATGTCACCACTGGGTCTGACTGAGCGCCTCCAGGAGAGAGGCCCAAGCAAGACGCACCCCGAGGAGCGTCTTGCCACATGTCAGCACTCGTTCTGACTGAGCGCCTCCAGGAGAGAGGCCAAAGCAAGACGCGCCCCTGGGAGCATCTTGCCACATGTCAACACTGGGTCTGACTGAGCGCCTCCAGGAGATAGGCCCAAGCAAGACGCGCCCCCAGGAGAGTCTTGCCACATGTCAACACTGGGTCTGACAGAGGGCCTCCAGGAGAGAGGCCCAAGCAACACGCGCCCCGAGGAGTGTCTTGCCACATGTCACCACTGGGTCTGACTGAGATCCTCCAGGAGATAGGCCCAAGTAAGACGCGCCCCGAGGAGCGTCTTGCCACATGTCAACACTGGGTCTGACTGAGCGCCTCCAGGAGAGAGGCCCAAGCAAGACGTGCCTCGAGGAGCGTCTTGCCACATGTCAACACTGGGTCTGACTGAGCGCCTCCAGGAGAGAGGCCCAAGCAAGAAGCGCCCCGAGGAGCATCTTGCCACATGTCAACCATGGGTCTGACTGAGGGCCTCCAGGAGAGAAGCCCAAGCAAGACGCGCCCAGAGGAGCGTCTTGCCACATGTCAACACTGGGTCTGACAGAGGGCCTCCAGGAGAGATGCCCAAGCAAGACGCGCCCCGAGGAGCGTCTTGCCACATGTCAACACTGGGTCTGACTGAGCGCCTCCAGGAGAGAGGCCCAAGCAAGACGCGCCCCGAGGAGCGTCTTGCCACATGTCAACACTGGGTCTGACTGAGCGCCTCCAGGAGAGAGGCCCAAGCAAGACGCGCCCCGAGGAGCGTCTTGCCACATGTCAACACTGGGTCTGACTGAGCGCCTCCAGGAGAGAGGCCCAAGCAAGACGCGCCCCGAGGAGCATCTTGCCACATGTCAACACTGGGTCTGACTGAGCGCCTCCAGGAGAGAGGCCCAAGCAAGAAGCGCCCCGAGGAGCGTCTTGCCACATGTCAACAATGGGTCTGACTGAGCGCCTCCAGGAGAGAGGCCCAAGCAAGACGCGCCCCGAGGAGCGTATTGACACTTGTCAACACTGGGTGTGACTGAGGGCCTCCAGGAGAGAGGCCCAAGCAAGACGCGCCCCGAGGAGCGTCTTGCCACATGTCAGCACTCGGTCTGCCTGAGCGCCTCCAGGAGAGAGGCCCAAGTAAGACGTGCCCCGAGGAGCGTCTTGCAACATGTCAGCACTCGGTCTGATTGAGCGCCTCCAGGAGAGAGACCCAAGCAAGACGTGCCCCGAGGAGCGTCTTGCAACATGTCAGCACTCGGTCTGACTGAGCGCCTCCAGGAGAGAGGCCCAAGCAAGACGCGCCCCGAGGAGCGTCTTGCCACATGTCACCACTGGGTCTGACTGAGAGCCTCCAGGAGAGAGGCCCAAGCAAGACGCGCCCCGAGGAGCGTCTTGCCACATGTCAACACTGGGTCTGACTGAGCGCCTCCAGGAGAGAAGCCCAAGCAAGAAGCGCCCCGAGGAGCGTCTTGCCACATGTCAACAATGGGTCTGACTGAGGGCCTCCAGGAGAGAAGCCCAAGCAAGACGCGCCCCGAGGAGCGTCTTGACACTTGTCAACACTGGGTCTGACTGAGGGCCTCCAGGAGAGAAGCACAAGCAAGACGCGCCCCGAGGAGTGTCTTGCCACATGTCAACACTGGGTCTGACAGAGGGCCTCCAGGAGAGAGGCCCAAGCAACACGCGCCCCGAGGAGCGTCTTGCCATATGTCACCACTGGGTCTGACTGAGCGCCTCCAGGAGAGAGGCCCAAGCAAGACGCACCCCGAGGAGCGTCTTGCCACATGTCACCCCTGGGTCTGACTGAGCGCCTCCAGGAGAGAGGCCCAAGTAAGACGTGCCCCGAGGAGCGTCTTGCAACATGACAGCACTCGGTCTGACTGAGCGCCTCCAGGAGAGAGGCCCAAGCAAGACGTGCCCCGAGGAGCGTCTTGCAACATGTCAGCACTCGGTCTGACTGAGCGCCTCCAGGAGAGAGGCCCAAGCAAGACGCGCCCCGAGGAGCGTCTTGCCACATGTCAACACTGGGTCAGACTGAGCGCCTCCAGGAGAGAGGCCCAAGCAAGACGTGCCCCGATGAGCGTCTTGCAACATGTCAGCACTCGGTCTGACTGAGCGCCTCCAGGAGAGAGGTGCAAGACGCGCCCCGAGGAGCGTCTTGCCACATGTCACCACTGGGTCTGACTGTGAGCCTCCAGGAGAGAGGCCCAAGCAAGACGCGCCCCGAGGAGCGTCTTGCCACATGTCAACACTGGGTCTGACTGAGCGCCTCCAGGAGAGAGGCCCAAGCAAGACGTGCCCCGAGGAGCGTCTTGCCACATGTCAACACTGGGTCTGACTGAGCGCCTCCAGGAGAGAGGCCCAAGCAAGAAGCGCCCCGAGGAGCGTCTTGCCACATGTCAACAATGGGTCTGACTGAGGGCCTCCAGGAGAGAGGCCCAAGCAAGACGCGCCCCGAGGAGCGTCTTGACACTTGTCAACACTGGGTCTGACTGAGGGCCTCCATGAGAGAAGCCCAAGCAAGACGCCCCCCGAGGAGTGTCTTGCCACATATCAACACGGGTCTGACTGAGGGCCTCCAGGAGAGAAGCCCAAGAAAGACGCGCCCCGAGGAGCGTCTTGCCACATGTCAACAATGGGTCTGACTGAGCGCCTCCAGGAGAGAGGCCCAAGCAAGACGCGCCCCGAGGAGCGTCTTGACACTTGTAAACACTGGGTCTGACTGAGGGCCTCCATGAGAGAGGCCCAAGCAAGATGCGCCCCGAGGAGCGTCTTGCCACATGTCAACACTGGGTCTGACAGAGGGCCTCCAGGAGAGAGGCCCAAGCAAGACGCGCCCCGAGGAGTGTCTTGCCACATGTCAACACTGGGTCTGACTCATCGCCTCCAGGAGAGAGGCCCAAGCAAGACGCGCCCCGAGGAGCGTCTTGACACATGTCAACACTGGGTCTGACTGAGGGCCTCAATGAGAGAAGCCCAAGCAAGACGTGCCCCGAGGAGCGTCTTGCCACATGTCAACACTGGGTCTGACAGAGGGCCTCCAGGAGAGAGGCCCAAGCAATACGTGCCCCGAGGAGCGTCTTGCCACATGTCACCACTGGGTCTGACTGAGCGCCTCCAGGAGAGAGGCCCAAGTAAGATGCGCCCCGAGGAGCGTCTTGCCATATGTCACCACTGGGTCTGACTGAGCGCCTCCAGGAGAGAGGCCCAAGCAAGACGCGCCCCGAGGAGCGTCTTGCCACATGTCAGCACTCGGTCTGACTGAGCGCCTCCAGGAGAGAGAGCCAAGAAAGACGCGCCCCTAGGAGCGTCTTGCCACATGTCAACACTGGGTCTGACAGAGGGCCTCCAGGAAAGACGCCCAAGCAAGACGCGCCCCGAGGAGTGTCTTGCCACATGTCAACACTGGGTCTGACAGAGGGCCTCCAGGAGAGAGGCCCAAGCAATATTTGCCCCGAGGAGCGTCTTGCCATATGTCACCACTGGGTCTGACTGAGCGCCTCCAGGAGAGAGGCCCAAGCAAGACGCGCCCCGAGGAGTGTCTTGCCACATGTCACCACTGGGTCTGACTGAGCGCCTCCAGGAGAGAGGCCCAAGCAAGACGCGCCCCGAGGAGCATCATGCCACATGTCACTACTGGGTCTGACTGAGCGCCTCCAGGAGAGAGGCCCAAGCAAGATGCGCCCCGAGGAGCGTCTTGCCACATGTCACCACTGGGTCTGACTGAGAGCCTCCAGGAGAGAGGCCCAAGCAAGACGCGCCCCGAGGAGCGTCATGCCACATGTCACTACTGGGTCTGACTGAGCGCCTCCAGGAGAGAGGCCCAAGCAAGATGCGCCCCGAGGAGCGTCTTGCCACATGTCACCACTGGGTCTGACTGAGCGCCTCCAGGAGAGAGAGCCAAGAAAGACGCGCCCCTAGGAGCGTCTTGCCACATGTCAACACTGGGTCTGACAGAGGGCCTCCAGGAAAGACGCCCAAGCAAGACGCGCCCCGAGGAGTGTCTTGCCACATGTCAACACTGGGTCTGACAGAGGGCCTCCAGGAGAGAGGCCCAAGCAATATTTGCCCCGAGGAGCGTCTTGCCATATGTCACCACTGGGTCTGACTGAGCGCCTCCAGGAGAGAGGCCCAAGCAAGACGCGCCCCGAGGAGTGTCTTGCCACATGTCACCACTGGGTCTGACTGAGCGCCTCCAGGAGAGAGGCCCAAGCAAGACGCGCCCCGAGGAGCGTCATGCCACATGTCACTACTGGGTCTGACTGAGCGCCTCCAGGAGAGAGGCCCAAGCAAGATGCGCCCCGAGGAGCGTCTTGCCACATGTCACCACTGGGTCTGACTGAGAGCCTCCAGGAGAGAGGCCCAAGCAAGACGCGCCCCGAGGAGCGTCTTGCCACATGTCACCAGTGGGTCTGACAGAGCGCCTCCAGGAGAGAGGCCCAAGTAAGACGCGCCCCGAGGAGCGTCTTGCCACATGTCAAAACTGGGTCTGACTGAGCACCTCCAGGAGAGAGGCCCAAGCAAGACGTGCCTCGAGGAGCGTCTTGCCACATGTCAACACTGGGTCTGACTGAGCGCCTCCAGGAGAGAGGCCCAAGCAAGAAGCGCCCCTAGGAGCGTCTTGCCACATGTCAACAATGGGTCTGACTGAGGGCCTCCATGAGAAAAGCCCAAGCATGACGCACCCCGAGGAGTGTCTTGCCACATGTCAACACTGGGTCTGACAGAGGGCCTCCAGGAGAGAGGCCCAAGCAATACGCGCCCCGAGGAGCGTCTTGCCATATGTCACCACTGGGTCTGACTGAGCGCCTCCAGGAGAGAGGCCCAAGCAAGACGCGCCCCGAGGAGTGTCTTGCCACATGTCAACACTGGGTCTGACAGAGGGCCTCCAGGAGAGAGGCCCAAGCAATACGCGCCCCGAGGAGCGTCTTGCCATATGTCACCACTGGGTCTGACTGAGCGCCTCCAGGAGAGAGGCCCAAGCAAGACGCATCCCGAGGAGCGTCTTGCCACATGTCAGCACTCGTTCTGACTGAGCGCCTCCAGGAGAGAGGCCAAAGCAAGACGCGCCCCTGGGAGCATCTTGCCACATGTCAACACTGGGTCTGACTGAGCGCCTCCAGGAGAGAGGCCCAAGCAAGACGCACCCCGAGGAGCGTCTTGCCACATGTCAACACTGGGTCTGACTGAGCGCCTCCAGGAGAGAGGCCCAAGCAAGACGTGCCTCGAGGAGCGTCTTGCCACATGTCAACACTGGGTCTGACTGAGCGCCTCCAGGAGAGAGGCCCAAGCAAGAAGCGCCCCGAGGAGCATCTTGCCACATGTCAACCATGGGTCTGACTGAGGGCCTCCAGGAGAGAAGCCCAAGCAAGACGCGCCCAGAGGAGCGTCTTGCCACATGTCAACAATGGGTCTGACTGAGCGCCTCCAGGAGAGAGGCCCAAGCAAGACGCGCCCCGAGGAGTGTCTTGACACTTGTCAACACTGGGTCTGACTGAGGGCCTCCATGAGAGAAGTCCAAGCAAGACGCGCCCCGAGGAGTGTCTTGCCACATGTCAACACCGGGTCTGACAGAGGGCCTCCAGGAGAGAGGCCCAAGCAATACGCGCCCCGAGGAGCGTCTTGCCATATGTCACCACTGGGTCTGACTGAGCGCCTCCAGGAGAAAGGCCCAAGCAAGACGCGCCCCGAGGAGCGTCTTGCCACCTGTCAGCACTAGGTCTGACTGAGCGCCTCCAGGAGAAAGGCCCAAGCAAGACGCGCCCCGAGGAGCGTCTTGCCACCTGTCAGCACTCGGTCTGACTGAGCGCCTCCAGGAGAGAGAGCCAGGCAAGACGCGCCCCTAGGAGCGTCTTGCCACATGTCAACACTGGGTCTGACAGAGGGCCTCCAGGAGAGAGGCCCAAGCAAGACGCGCCCCGAGGAGTGTCTTGCCACATGTCAACACTGGGTCTGACTGAGCGCCTCCAGGAGAGATGCCCAAGCAAGACGCGCCCCGAGGAGCGTCTTGACACATGTCAACACTGGGTCTGACTGAGGGCCTCAATGAGAGAAGCCCAAGCAAGACGCGCCCCGAGGAGCGTCTTGCCACATGTCAACACTGGGTCTGACAGAGGGCCTCCAGGAGAGAGGCCCAAGCAATACGTGCCCCGAGGAGCGTCTTGCCACATGTCACCACTGGGTCTGACTGAGCGCCTCCAGGAGAGAGGCCCAAGTAAGACGCGCCCCGAGGAGCGTCTTGCCGCATGTCAACACTGGGTCTGACTGAGCGCCTCCAGGAGAGAGGCCCAAGCAAGACGCGCCCCGAGGAGCGTCTTGCCACATGTCAACACTGGGTCTGACTGAGCGCCTCCAGGAGAGAGGCCCAAGCAAGACGCGCCCCGAGGAGCGTCTTGCCACATGTCAACACTGGGTCTGACTGAGCGCCTCCAGGAGAGAGGCCCAAGCAAGAAGCGCCCCGAGGAGCGTCTTGCCACATGTCAACAATGGGTCTGACTGAGGGCCTCCAGGAGAGAAGCCTAAGCAAGACGCGCCCCGAGGAGCGTCTTTCCACATGTCAACAATGGGTCTGACTGAGCGCCTCCAGGAGAGAGGCCCAAGCAAGACGCGCCCCGAGGAGCGTCTTGACACTTGTCAACACTGGGTGTGACTGAGGGCCTCCATGAAAGAGGCCCAAGCAAGACGCGCCCCGAGGAGCGTCTTGCCACATGTCAACACTGGGTCTGACAGAGGGCCTCCAGGAGAGAGGCCCAAGCAATACGTGCCCCGAGGAGCATCTAGCCACATGTCACCACTGGGTCTGACTGAGCGCCTCCAGGAGAGAGGCCCAAGCAAGACGCGCCCCGAGGAGCGTCTTGCCACATGTCAGCACTCGGTCTGACTGAGCGCCTCCAGGAGAGAGGCCCAAGCAAGACGCACCCCGAGGAGCGTCTTGCCACATGTCAACACTGGGTCTGACTGAGCGCCTCCAGGAGAGAGGCCCAAGTAAGACGCGCCCCGAGGAGCGTCTTGCCACATGTCAACACTGGGTCTGACTGAGCGCCTCCAGGAGAGAGGCCCAAGCAAGATGCGCACCGAGGAGCGTCTTGCCACATGTCACCACTGGGTCTGACTGAGCGCCTCCAGGAGAGAGGCCCAAGCAAGACGCGCCCCTAGGAGCGTCTTGCCACATGTCAACACTGGGTCTGACAGAGGGCCTCCAGGAGAGAGGCCCAAGCAAGACGCGAACCGAGGAGTGTCTTGCCACATGTCAACACTGTGTCTGACTGAGCGCCTCCAGGAGAGAGGCCCAAGCAAGACGCGCCCCGTGGAGCGTCTTGACACATGTCAACACTGGGTCTGACTTAGGGCCTCAATGAGAGAAGCCCAAGCAAGATGCGCCCCGAGGAGCGTCTTGCCACATGTCAACACTGGGTCTGACAGAGGGCCTCCAGGAGAGAGGCCCAAGCAATACGTGCCCCGAGGAGCGTCTTTCCACATGTCACCACTGGGTCTGACTGAGCGCCTCCAGGAGAGAGGCCCAAGTAAGACGCGCCCCGAGGAGCGTCTTGCCACATGTCAACACTGGGTCTGACTGAGCGCCTCCAGGAGAGAGGCCCAAGCAAGACGCGCCCCGAGGAGCGTCTTGCCACATGTCAACACTGGGTCTGACTGAGCGCCTCCAGGAGAGAGGCCCAAGCAAAACGCGCCCCGAGGAGCGTCTTGCCACATGTCAACACTGGGTCTGACTGAGCGCCTCCAGGAGAGAGGCCCAAGCAAGAAGCGCCCCGAGGAGCGTCTTGCCACATGTCAACAATGGGTCTGACTGAGGGCCTCCAGGAGAGAAGCCTAAGCAAGACGCGCCCCGAGGAGCGTCTTTCCACATGTCAACAATGGGTCTGACTGAGCGCCTCCAGGAGAGAGGCCCAAGCAAGACGCGCCCCGAGGAGCGTCTTGACACTTGTCAACACCGGGTCTGACTGAGCGCCTCCAGGAGATAGGCCCAAGCAAGACGCGCCCCGAGGAGAGTCTTGCCACATGTCAACACTGGGTCTGACAGAGGGCCTCCAGGAGAGAGGCCCAAGCAACACGCGCCCCGAGGAGTGTCTTGCCACATGTCACCACTGGGTCTGACTGAGCGCCTCCAGGAGATAGGCCCAAGTAAGACGCGCCCCGAGGAGCGTCTTGCCACATGTCAACACTGGGTCTGACTGAGCGCCTCCAGGAGATAGGCCCAAGTAAGACGCGCCCCGAGGAGCGTCTTGCCACATGTCAACACTGGGTCTGACTGAGCGCCTCCAGGAGAGAGGACCAAGCAAGATGTGCCTCGAGGAGTGTCTTGACACTTGTCAACACTGGGTCTGACTGAGGGCCTCCATGAGAGAAGTCCAAGCAAGACGCGCCCCGAGGAGTGTCTTGCCACATGTCAACACTGGGTCTGACAGAGGGCCTCCAGGAGAGAGGCCCAAGCAATACGTGCCCCGAGGAGCATCTAGCCACATGTCACCACTGGGTCTGACTGAGCGCCTCCAGGAGAGAGGCCCAAGCAAGATGCGCACCGAGGAGCGTCTTGCCACATGTCACCACTGGGTCTGACTGAGCGCCTCCAGGAGAGAGGCCCAAGCAAGACGCGCCCCTAGGAGCGTCTTGCCACATGTCAACACTGGGTCTGACAGAGGGCCTCCAGGAGAGAGGCCCAAGCAAGACGCGCCCCGAGGAGTGTCTTGCCACATGTCAACACTGTGTCTGACTGAGCGCCTTCAGGAGAGATGCCCAAGCAAGACGCGCCCCGAGGAGCGTCTTGACACATGTCAACACTGGGTCTGACTGAGGGCCTCAATGAGAGAAGCCCAAGCAAGACGCGCCCCGAGGAGCGTCTTGCCACATGTCAACACTGGGTCTGACAGAGGGCCTCCAGGAGAGAGGCCCAAGCAATACGTGCCCCGAGGAGCGTCTTGCCACATGTCACCACTGGGTCTGACTGAGCGCCTGCCGGAGAGAGGCCCAAGTAAGACGCGCCCCGAGGAGCGTCTTGCCACATGTCAACACTGGGTCTGACTGAGGGCCTCAATGAGAGAAGCCCAAGCAAGACGCGCCCCGAGGAGCGTCTTGCCACATGTCAACACTGGGTCTGACTGAGCGCCTCCAGGAGAGAGGCCCAAGCAAGACGCGCCCCGAGGAGCGTCTTGCCACATGTCAACACTGGGTCTGACTGAGCGCCTCCAGGAGAGAGGCCCAAGCAAGACGAGCCCCGAGGAGCGTCTTGCCACATGTCAACACTGGGTCTGACTGAGCGCCTCCAGGAGAGAGGCCCAAGCAAGAAGCGCCCCGAGGAGCGTCTTGCCACATGTCAACAATGGGTCTGACTGAGGGCCTCCAGGAGAGAAGCCTAAGCAAGACGCGCCCCGAGGAGCGTCTTTCCACATGTCAACAATGGGTCTGACTGAGCGCCTCCAGGAGAGAGGCCCAAGCAAGACGCGCCCCGAGGAGCGTCTTGACACTTGTCAACACTGGGTGTGACTGAGGGCCTCCATGAGAGAGGCCCAAGCAAGACGCGCCCCGAGGAGCGTCTTGCCACATGTCAACACTGGGTCTGACAGAGGGCCTCCAGGAGAGAGCCCCAAGCAATACGTGCCCCGAGGAGCATCTAGCCACATGTCACCACTGGGTCTGACTGAGCGCCTCCAGGAGAGAGGCCCAGGCAAGACGCGCCCCGAGGAGCGTCTTGCCACATGTCAGCACTCGGTCTGACTGAGCGCCTCCAGGAGAGAGGCCCAAGCAAGACGCACCCCGAGGAGCGTCTTGCCACATGTCAACACTGGGTCTGACTGAGCGCCCCCAGGAGAGAGGCCCAAGTAAGACGCGCCCCGAGGAGCGTCTTGCCACATGTCAACACTGGGTCTGACTGAGCGCCTCCAGGAGAGAGGCCCAAGCAAGATGCGCACCGAGGAGCGTCTTGCCACATGTCACCACTGGGTCTGACTGAGCGCCTCCAGGAGAGAGGCCCAAGCAAGACGCGCCCCCAGGAGCGTCTTGCCACATGTCAACACTGGGTCTGACAGAGGGCCTCCAGGAGAGAGGCCCAAGCAAGACGCGCCCCGAGGAGTGTCTTGCCACATGTCAACACTGTGTCTGACTGAGCACCTCCAGGAGAGAGGCCCAAGCAAGACGCGCCCCGAGGAGCGTCTTGACACATGTCAACACTGGGTCTGACTGAGGGCCTCAATGAGAGAAGCCCAAGCAAGACGCGCCCCGAGGAGCGTCTTGCCACATGTCAACACTGTGTCTGACAGAGGGCCTCCAGGAGAGAGGCCCAAGCAATACGTGCCCCGAGGAGCGTCTTGCCACATGTCACCACTGGGTCTGACTGAGCGCCTGCCGGAGAGAGGCCCAAGTAAGACGCGCCCCGAGGAGCGTCTTGCCACATGTCAACATTGGGTCTGACTGAGCGCCTCCAGGAGAGAGGCCCAAGCAAGAAGCGCCCCGAGGAGTGTCTTGCCACATGTCAACACTGGGTCTGACTGAGCGCCTCCAGGAGAGAGGCCGAAGCAAGACGTGCCCCGAGGAGCGTCTTGCCACATGTCAACACTGGGTCTGACTGAGCGCCTCAAGGAGAGAGGCCCTAGCAAGAAGCGCCCCGAGGAGCATCTTGCCACATGTCAACAATGGGTCTGACTGAGGGCCTCCAGGAGAGAAGCCTAAGCAAGACGCGCCCCGAGGAGCGTCTTTCCACATGTCAACAATGGGTCTGACTGAGCTCCTCCAGGAGAGAGGCCCAAGCAAGACGCGCGTTGAGGAGCGTCTTGACACTTGTCGACACTGGGTCTGACTGAGGGCCTCCATGAGAGAGGCCCAAGCAAGACGCGCACCGAGGAGCGTCTTGCCACATGTCAGCACTCGGTCTGACTGAGCGCCTCCAAGAGAGAGGCCCAAGCAAGACGCGCCCCTAGGAGCGTCTTGCCACATGTCAACACTGGGTCTGACAGAGGGCCTCCAGGAGAGAGGCCCAAGCAAGACGCGCCCTGAGGAGTGTCTTGCCACATGTCACCACTGGGTCTGACTGAGCGCCTCCAGGAGAGAGGCCCAAGCAAGACGTGCCCCGAGGAGCGTCTTGCCACATGTCAACACTGGGTCTGACTGAGCGCCTCCAGGAGAGAGGCCCAAGCAAGAAGCGCCCCGAGGAGCGTCTTGCCACATGTCACCAATGGGTCTGACTGAGGGCCTCCAGGAGAGAAGCCCAAGCAAGACGCGCCCCGAGGAGCGTCTTGCCACATGTCAACAATGGGTCTGACTGAGCGCCTCCAGGAGAGAGGCCCAAGCAAGACGCGCCCCGAGGAGTGTCTTGACACTTGTCAACACTTGGTCTGACTGAGGGCCTCCATGAGAGAAGCCCAAGCAAGACGCGCCCCGAGGAGCGTCTTGCCACATGTCACCACTGGGTCTGAATGAGCGCCTCCAGGAGAGAGCTCCAAGTAAGACGCGCCCCGAGGAGCGTCTTGCCACATGTCAGCACTCGGTCTGACTGAGCGCCTCTAGGAGAGAGGCCCAAGCAAGACGCGCCCCGAGGAGCGTCTTGCCACATTTCACCACTGGGTCTGACTGAGAGCATCCAGGAGAAAGGCCCAAGCAAGACCAACCCCGAGGAGCGTCTTGCCACATGTCAACACTGGGTCTGACTGAGCGCCTCCAGGAGAGAGGTCCAAGTAAGATGCGCCCCGAGGAGCGTCTTGCCACATGTCAACACTGGGTCTGACTGAGCGCCTCCAGGAGAGAGGCCCAAGCAAGACGTGCCCCGAGGAGCGTCTTGCCACATGTCAACACTGGGTCTGACTGAGCGCCTCCAGGAGAGAGGCCCAAGCAATATGTGCCCCGAGGAGCGTCTTGCCACATGTCAACACTGGGTCTGACAGAGGGCCTCCAGGAGAGAGGCCCAAGCAATACGTGCCCCGAGGAGCATCTAGCCACATGTCACCACTGGGTCCGACTGAGCGCCTCCAGGAGAGAGGCCCAGGCAAGACGCGCCCCGAGGAGCGTCTTGCCACATGTCAGCACTCGGTCTGACTGAGCGCCTCCAGGAGAGAGGCCCAAGCAAGACGCACCCCGAGGAGCGTCTTGCCACATGTCAACACTGGGTCTGACTGAGCGCCCCCAGGAGAGAGGCCCAAGTAAGACGCGCCCCGAGGAGCGTCTTGCCACATGTCAACACTGGGTCTGACTGAGCGCCTCCAGGAGAGAGGCCCAAGCAAGATGCGCACCGAGGAGCGTCTTGCCACATGTCACCACTGGGTCTGACTGAGCGCCTCCAGGAGAGAGGCCCAAGCAAGACGCGCCCCTAGGAGCGTCTTGCCACATGTCAACACTGGGTCTGACAGAGGGCCTCCAGGAGAGAGGCCCAAGCAAGACGCGCCCCGAGGAGTGTCTTGCCACATGTCAACACTGTGTCTGACTGAGCACCTCCAGGAGAGAGGCCCAAGCAAGACGCGCCCCGAGGAGCGTCTTGACACATGTCAACACTGGGTCTGACTGAGGGCCTCAATGAGAGAAGCCCAAGCAAGACGCGCCCCGAGGAGCGTCTTGCCACATGTCAACACTGTGTCTGACAGAGGGCCTCCAGGAGAGAGGCCCAAGCAATACGTGCCCCGAGGAGCGTCTTGCCACATGTCACCACTGGGTCTGACTGAGCGCCTGCCGGAGAGAGGCCCAAGTAAGACGCACCCCGAGGAGCGTCTTGCCACATGTCAACATTGGGTCTGACTGAGCGCCTCCAGGAGAGAGGCCCAAGCAAGAAGCGCCCCGAGGAGTGTCTTGCCACATGTCAACACTGGGTCTGACTGAGCGCCTCCAGGAGAGAGGCCGAAGCAAGACGTGCCCCGAGGAGCGTCTTGCCACATGTCAACACTGGGTCTGACTGAGCGCCTCAAGGAGAGAGGCCCTAGCAAGAAGCGCCCCGAGGAGCATCTTGCCACATGTCAACAATGGGTCTGACTGAGGGCCTCCAGGAGAGAAGCCTAAGCAAGACGCGCCCCGAGGAGCGTCTTTCCACGTGTCAACAATGGGTCTGACTGAGCTCCTCCAGGAGAGAGGCCCAAGCAAGACGCGCGTTGAGGAGCGTCTTGACACTTGTCGACACTGGGTCTGACTGAGGGCCTCCATGAGAGAGGCCCAAGCAAGACGCGCACCGAGGAGCGTCTTGCCACATGTCAGCACTCGGTCTGACTGAGCGCCTCCAAGAGAGAGGCCCAAGCAAGACGCGCCCCTAGGAGCGTCTTGCCACATGTCAACACTGGGTCTGACAGAGGGCCTCCAGGAGAGAGGCCCAAGCAAGACGCGCCCTGAGGAGTGTCTTGCCACATGTCACCACTGGGTCTGACTGAGCGCCTCCAGGAGAGAGGCCCAAGCAAGACGTGCCCCGAGGAGCGTCTTGCCACATGTCAACACTGGGTCTGACTGAGAGCCTCCAGGAGAGAGGCCCAAGCAAGAAGCGCCCCGAGGAGCGTCTTGCCACATGTCACCAATGGGTCTGACTGAGGGCCTCCAGGAGAGAAGCCCAAGCAAGACGCGCCCCGAGGAGCGTCTTGCCACATGTCAACAATGGGTCTGACTGAGCGCCTCCAGGAGAGAGGCCCAAGCAAGACGCGCCCCGAGGAGTGTCTTGACACTTGTCAACACTGGGTCTGACTGAGGGCCTCCATGAGAGAAGCCCAAGCAAGACGCGCCCCGAGGAGCGTCTTGCCACATGTCACCACTGGGTCTGAATGAGCGCCTCCAGGAGAGAGCTCCAAGTAAGACGCGCCCCGAGGAGCGTCTTGCCACATGTCAGCACTCGGTCTGACTGAGCGCCTCTAGGAGAGAGGCCCAAGCAAGACGCGCCCCGAGGAGCGTCTTGCCACATTTCACCACTGGGTCTGACTGAGAGCATCCAGGAGAAAGGCCCAAGCAAGACCAACCCCGAGGAGCGTCTTGCCACATGTCAACACTGGGTCTGACTGAGCGCCTCCAGGAGAGAGGTCCAAGTAAGATGCGCCCCGAGGAGCGTCTTGCCACATGTCAACACTGGGTCTGACTGAGCGCCTCCAGGAGAGAGGCCCAAGCAAGACGTGCCCCGAGGAGCGTCTTGCCACATGTCAACACTGGGTCTGACTGAGCGCCTCCAGGAGAGAGGCCCAAGCAATATGTGCCCCGAGGAGCGTCTTGCCACATGTCAACACTGGGTCTGACAGAGGGCCTCCAGGAGAGAGGCCCAAGCAATACGTGCCCCGAGGAGCATCTAGCCACATGTCACCACTGGGTCTGACTGAGTGCCTCCAGGAGAGAGGCCCAAGCAAGACGCGCCCCGAGGAGCGTCTTGCCACATGTCAGCACTCGGTCTGACTGAGCGCCTCCAGGAGAGAGGCCCAAGCAAGACGCACCCCGAGGAGCGTCTTGCCACATGTCAACACTGGGTCTGACTGAGCGCCTCCAGGAGAGAGGCCCAAGTAAGTCGCGCCCCGAGGAGCGTCTTGCCACATGTCAACACTGGGTCTGACTGAGCGCCTCCAGGAGAGAGGCCCAAGCAAGATGCGCACCGAGGAGCGTCTTGCCACATGTCACCACTGGGTCTGACTGAGCGCCTCCAGGAGAGAGGCCCAAGCAAGACGCGCCCCTAGGAGCGTCTTGCCACATGTCAACACTGGGTCTGACAGAGGGCCTCCAGGAGAGAGGCCCAAGCAAGACGCGCCCCGAGGAGTGTCTTGCCACATGTCAACACTGTGTCTGACTGAGCGCCTCCAGGAGAGAGGCCCAAGCAAGACGCGCCCCGAGGAGCGTCTTGACACATGTCAACACTGGGTCTGACTGAGGGCCTCAATGAGAGAAGCCAAAGCAAGACGCGCCCCGAGGAGCGTCTTGCCACATGTCAACACTGGGTCTGACAGAGGGCCTCCAGGAGAGAGGCCCAAGCAATACGTGCCCCGAGGAGCGTCTTGCCACATGTCACCACTGGGTCTGACTGAGCGCCTGCCGGAGAGAGGCCCAAGTAAGACGCGCCCCGAGGAGCGTCTTGCCACATGTCAACACTGGGTCTGACTGAGCGCCTCCAGGAGAGAGGCCCAAGCAGGACGCGCCCCGAGGAGCGTCTTGCCACATGTCAACACTGGGTCTGACTGAGCGCCTCCAGGAGAGAGGCCCAAGCAAGACGTGCCCCGAGGAGCGTCTTGCCACATGTCAACACTGGGTCTGACTGAGCGCCTCCAGGAGAGAGGCCCAAGCAAGAAGCGCCCCGAGGAGCGTCTTGCCACATGTCAACAATGGGTCTGACTGAGGGCCTCCAGGAGAGAAGCCTAAGCAAGACGCGCCCCGAGGAGCGTCTTTCCACATGTCAACAATGGGTCTGACTGAGCTCCTCCAGGAGAGAGGCCCAAGCAAGACGCGCCCCGAGGAGCGTCTTGACACTTGTCGACACTGGGTCTGACAGAGGGCCTCCATGAGAGAGGCCCAAGCAAGATGCGCACCGAGGAGCGTCTTGCCACATGTCAGCACTCGGTCTGACTGAGCGCCTCCAGGAGAGAGGCCCAAGCAAGACGCGCCCCTAGGAGCGTCTTGCCACATGTCAACACTGGGTCTGACAGAGGGCCTCCAGGAGAGAGGCCCAAGCAAGACGCGCCCTGAGGAGTGTCTTGCCACATGTCACCACTGGGTCTGACTGAGCGCCTCCAGGAGAGAGGCCCAAGCAAGACGTGCCCCGAGGAGCGTCTTGCCACATGTCAACACTGGGTCTGACTGAGCGCCTCCAGGAGAGAGGCCCAAGCAAGAAGCGCCCCGAGGAGCGTCTTGCCACATGTCACCAATGGGTCTGACTGAGGGCCTCCAGGAGAGAAGCCCAAGCAAGACGCGCCCCGAGGAGCGTCTTGCCACATGTCAACAATGGGTCTGACTGAGCGCCTCCAGGAGAGAGGCCCAAGCAAGACGCGCCCCGAGGAGTGTCTTGACACTTGTCAACACTGGGTCTGACTGAGGGCCTCCATGAGAGAAGCCCAAGCAAGACGCGCCCCGAGGAGCGTCTTGCAACATGTCACCACTGGGTCTGACTGAGCGCCTCCAGGAGAGAGCTCCAAGTAAGACGCGCCCCGAGGAGCGTCTTGCCACATGTCAACACTGGGTCTGACTGAGCGCCTCCAGGGGAGAGGCCCAAGCAATACGTGCCCCGAGGAGCGTCTAGCCACATGTCACCACTGGGTCTGACTGAGCGCCTCCAGGAGAGAGGCCCAAGCAAGACGCGCCCCGAGGAGCGTCTTGCCACATGTCAGCACTCGGTCTGACTGAGCGCCTCTAGGAGAGAGGCCCAAGCAAGATGCGCCCCGAGGAGCGTCTTGCCACATTTCACCACTGGGTCTGACTGAGAGCCTCCAGGAGAGAGGCCCAAGCAAGACCAACCCCGAGGAGCGTCTTGCCACATGTCAACACTGGGTCTGACTGAGCGCCTCCAGGAGAGAGGTCCAGGTAAGACGCGCCCCGAGGAGCGTCTTGCCACATGTCAACACTGGGTCTGACTGAGCGCCTCCAGGAGAGAGGCCCAAGCAAGACGCGCCCTGAGGAGCGTCTTGCCACATGTCAACACTGGGTCTGACTGAGGGCCTCAATGAGAGAAGCCCAAGCAAGACGCGCCCCGAGGAGCGTCTTGCCACATGTCAACACTGTGTCTGACAGAGGGCCTCCAGGAGAGAGGCCCAAGCAATACGTGCCCCGAGGAGCGTCTTGCCACATGTCACCACTGGGTCTGACTGAGCGCCTGCCGGAGAGAGGCCCAAGTAAGACGCGCCCCGAGGAGCGTCTTGCCACATGTCAACATTGGGTCTGACTGAGCGCCTCCAGGAGAGAGGCCCAAGCAAGAAGCGCCCCGAGGAGTGTCTTGCCACATGTCAACACTGGGTCTGACTGAGCGCCTCCAGGAGAGAGGCCGAAGCAAGACGTGCCCCGAGGAGCGTCTTGCCACATGTCAACACTGGGTCTGACTGAGCGCCTCAAGGAGAGAGGCCCTAGCAAGAAGCGCCCCGAGGAGCATCTTGCCACATGTCAACAATGGGTCTGACTGAGGGCCTCCAGGAGAGAAGCCTAAGCAAGACGCGCCCCGAGGAGCGTCTTTCCACATGTCAACAATGGGTCTGACTGAGCTCCTCCAGGAGAGAGGCCCAAGCAAGACGCGCGTTGAGGAGCGTCTTGACACTTGTCGACACTGGGTCTGACTGAGGGCCTCCATGAGAGAGGCCCAAGCAAGACGCGCACCGAGGAGCGTCTTGCCACATGTCAGCACTCGGTCTGACTGAGCGCCTCCAAGAGAGAGGCCCAAGCAAGACGCGCCCCTAGGAGCGTCTTGCCACATGTCAACACTGGGTCTGACAGAGGGCCTCCAGGAGAGAGGCCCAAGCAAGACGCGCCCTGAGGAGTGTCTTGCCACATGTCACCACTGGGTCTGACTGAGCGCCTCCAGGAGAGAGGCCCAAGCAAGACGTGCCCCGAGGAGCGTCTTGCCACATGTCAACACTGGGTCTGACTGAGAGCCTCCAGGAGAGAGGCCCAAGCAAGAAGCGCCCCGAGGAGCGTCTTGCCACATGTCACCAATGGGTCTGACTGAGGGCCTCCAGGAGAGAAGCCCAAGCAAGACGCGCCCCGAGGAGCGTCTTGCCACATGTCAACAATGGGTCTGACTGAGCGCCTCCAGGAGAGAGGCCCAAGCAAGACGCGCCCCGAGGAGTGTCTTGACACTTGTCAACACTGGGTCTGACTGAGGGCCTCCATGAGAGAAGCCCAAGCAAGACGCGCCCCGAGGAGCGTCTTGCCACATGTCACCACTGGGTCTGAATGAGCGCCTCCAGGAGAGAGCTCCAAGTAAGACGCGCCCCGAGGAGCGTCTTGCCACATGTCAGCACTCGGTCTGACTGAGCGCCTCTAGGAGAGAGGCCCAAGCAAGACGCGCCCCGAGGAGCGTCTTGCCACATTTCACCACTGGGTCTGACTGAGAGCATCCAGGAGAAAGGCCCAAGCAAGACCAACCCCGAGGAGCGTCTTGCCACATGTCAACACTGGGTCTGACTGAGCGCCTCCAGGAGAGAGGTCCAAGTAAGATGCGCCCCGAGGAGCGTCTTGCCACATGTCAACACTGGGTCTGACTGAGCGCCTCCAGGAGAGAGGCCCAAGCAATACGTGCCCCGAGGAGCATCTAGCCACATGTCACCACTGGGTCTGACTGAGTGCCTCCAGGAGAGAGGCCCAAGCAAGACGCGCCCCGAGGAGCGTCTTGCCACATGTCAGCACTCGGTCTGACTGAGCGCCTCCAGGAGAGAGGCCCAAGCAAGACGCACCCCGAGGAGCGTCTTGCCACATGTCAACACTGGGTCTGACTGAGCGCCTCCAGGAGAGAGGCCCAAGTAAGTCGCGCCCCGAGGAGCGTCTTGCCACATGTCAACACTGGGTCTGACTGAGCGCCTCCAGGAGAGAGGCCCAAGCAAGATGCGCACCGAGGAGCGTCTTGCCACATGTCACCACTGGGTCTGACTGAGCGCCTCCAGGAGAGAGGCCCAAGCAAGACGCGCCCCTAGGAGCGTCTTGCCACATGTCAACACTGGGTCTGACAGAGGGCCTCCAGGAGAGAGGCCCAAGCAAGACGCGCCCCGAGGAGTGTCTTGCCACATGTCAACACTGTGTCTGACTGAGCGCCTCCAGGAGAGAGGCCCAAGCAAGACGCGCCCCGAGGAGCGTCTTGACACATGTCAACACTGGGTCTGACTGAGGGCCTCAATGAGAGAAGCCAAAGCAAGACGCGCCCCGAGGAGCGTCTTGCCACATGTCAACACTGGGTCTGACAGAGGGCCTCCAGGAGAGAGGCCCAAGCAATACGTGCCCCGAGGAGCGTCTTGCCACATGTCACCACTGGGTCTGACTGAGCGCCTGCCGGAGAGAGGCCCAAGTAAGACGCGCCCCGAGGAGCGTCTTGCCACATGTCAACACTGGGTCTGACTGAGCGCCTCCAGGAGAGAGGCCCAAGCAGGACGCGCCCCGAGGAGCGTCTTGCCACATGTCAACACTGGGTCTGACTGAGCGCCTCCAGGAGAGAGGCCCAAGCAAGACGTGCCCCGAGGAGCGTCTTGCCACATGTCAACACTGGGTCTGACTGAGCGCCTCCAGGAGAGAGGCCCAAGCAAGAAGCGCCCCGAGGAGCGTCTTGCCACATGTCAACAATGGGTCTGACTGAGGGCCTCCAGGAGAGAAGCCTAAGCAAGACGCGCCCCGAGGAGCGTCTTTCCACATGTCAACAATGGGTCTGACTGAGCTCCTCCAGGAGAGAGGCCCAAGCAAGACGCGCCCCGAGGAGCGTCTTGACACTTGTCGACACTGGGTCTGACAGAGGGCCTCCATGAGAGAGGCCCAAGCAAAATGCGCACCGAGGAGCGTCTTGCCACATGTCAGCACTCGGTCTGACTGAGCGCCTCCAGGAGAGAGGCCCAAGCAAGACGCGCCCCTAGGAGCGTCTTGCCACATGTCAACACTGGGTCTGACAGAGGGCCTCCAGGAGAGAGGCCCAAGCAAGACGCGCCCTGAGGAGTGTCTTGCCACATGTCACCACTGGGTCTGACTGAGCGCCTCCAGGAGAGAGGCCCAAGCAAGACGTGCCCCGAGGAGCGTCTTGCCACATGTCAACACTGGGTCTGACTGAGCGCCTCCAGGAGAGAGGCCCAAGCAAGAAGCGCCCCGAGGAGCGTCTTGCCACATGTCACCAATGGGTCTGACTGAGGGCCTCCAGGAGAGAAGCCCAAGCAAGACGCGCCCCGAGGAGCGTCTTGCCACATGTCAACAATGGGTCTGACTGAGCGCCTCCAGGAGAGAGGCCCAAGCAAGACGCGCCCCGAGGAGTGTCTTGACACTTGTCAACACTGGGTCTGACTGAGGGCCTCCATGAGAGAAGCCCAAGCAAGACGCGCCCCGAGGAGCGTCTTGCAACATGTCACCACTGGGTCTGACTGAGCGCCTCCAGGAGAGAGCTCCAAGTAAGACGCGCCCCGAGGAGAGTCTTGCCACATGTCAACACTGGGTCTGACTGAGCGCCTCCAGGGGAGAGGCCCAAGCAATACGTGCCCCGAGGAGCGTCTAGCCACATGTCACCACTGGGTCTGACTGAGCGCCTCCAGGAGAGAGGCCCAAGCAAGACGCGCCCCGAGGAGCGTCTTGCCACATGTCAGCACTCGGTCTGACTGAGCGCCTCTAGGAGAGAGGCCCAAGCAAGATGCGCCCCGAGGAGCGTCTTGCCACATTTCACCACTGGGTCTGACTGAGAGCCTCCAGGAGAGAGGCCCAAGCAAGACCAACCCCGAGGAGCGTCTTGCCACATGTCAACACTGGGTCTGACTGAGCGCCTCCAGGAGAGAGGTCCAGGTAAGACGCGCCCCGAGGAGCGTCTTGCCACATGTCAACACTGGGTCTGACTGAGCGCCTCCAGGAGAGAGGCCCAAGCAAGACGCGCCCTGAGGAGCGTCTTGCCACATGTCAACACTGGGTCTGACTGAGCGCCTCCAGGAGAGAGGCCCAAGCAAGACGTGCCCCGAGGAGCGTCTTGCCACATGTCAACACTGGGTCTGACTGAGCGCCTCCAGGAGAGAGGCCCAAGCAATATGTGCCCCGAGGAGCATCTTGCCACATGTCAGCACTCGGTCTGACTGAAAGCCTCCAGGACAGAGGCCCAAGCAAGACGCGCCCCGAGGAGTGTCTTGACACTTGTCAACACTGGGTCTGACTGAGGGCCTCCATGAGAGAAGCCCAAGCAAGACGCGCCCCGAGGAGCGTCTTGCAACATGTCACCACTGGGTCGGACTGAGCGCCTCCAGGAGAGAGCTCCAAGTAAGACGCGCCCCGAGGAGCGTCTTGCCACATGTCAACACTGGGTCTGACTGAGCGCCTCCAGGGGAGAGGCCCAAGCAATACGTGCCCCGAGGAGCGTCTAGCCACATGTCACCACTGGGTCTGACTGAGCGCCTCCAGGAGAGAGGCCCAAGCAAGACGCGCCCCGAGGAGCGTCTTGCCACATGTCAGCACTGGGTCTGACTGAGCGCCTCTAGGAGAGAGGCCCAAGCAAGACGCGCCCCGAGGAGCGTCTTGCCACATTTCACCACTGGGTCTGACTGAGAGCCTCCAGGAGAGAGGCCCAAGCAAGACCAACCCCGAGGAGCGTCTTGCCACATGTCAACACTGGGTCTGACTGAGCGCCTCCAGGAGAGAGGTCCAGGTAAGACGCGCCCCGAGGAGCGTCTTGCCACATGTCAGCACTCGGTCTGACTGAGCGCCTCCAGGAGAGAGGCCCAAGCAAGACGCGCCCCTAGGAGCGTCTTGCCACATGTCAACACTGGGTCTGACAGAGGGCCTCCAGGAGAGAGGCCCAAGCAAGACGCGCCCTGAGGAGTGTCTTGCCACATGTCACCACTGGGTCTGACTGAGCGCCTCCAGGAGAGAGGCCCAAGCAAGACGCGCCCCGAGGAGTGTCTTGACACTTGTCAACACTGGGTCTGACTGAGGGCCTCCATGAGAGAAGCCCAAGCAAGACGCGCCCCGAGGAGCGTCTTGCAACATGTCACCACTGGGTCTGACTGAGCGCCTCCAGGAGAGAGCTCCAAGTAAGACGCGCCCCGAGGAGCGTCTTGCCACATGTCAACACTGGGTCTGACTGAGCGCCTCCAGGGGAGAGGCCCAAGCAATACGTGCCCCGAGGAGCGTCTAGCCACATGTCACCACTGGGTCTGACTGAGCGCCTCCAGGAGAGAGGCCCAAGCAAGACGCGCCCCGAGGAGCGTCTTGCCACATGTCAGCACTCGGTCTGACTGAGCGCCTCTAGGAGAGAGGCCCAAGCAAGATGCGCCCCGAGGAGCGTCTTGCCACATTTCACCACTGGGTCTGACTGAGAGCCTCCAGGAGAGAGGCCCAAGCAAGACCAACCCCGAGGAGCGTCTTGCCACATGTCAACACTGGGTCTGACTGAGCGCCTCCAGGAGAGAGGTCCAGGTAAGACGCGCCCCGAGGAGCGTCTTGCCACATGTCAACACTGGGTCTGACTGAGCGCCTCCAGGAGAGAGGCCCAAGCAAGACGCGCCCTGAGGAGCGTCTTGCCACATGTCAACACTGGGTCTGACTGAGCGCCTCCAGGAGAGAGGCCCAAGCAAGACGTGCCCCGAGGAGCGTCTTGCCACATGTCAACACTGGGTCTGACTGAGCGCCTCCAGGAGAGAGGCCCAAGCAATATGTGCCCCGAGGAGCATCTTGCCACATGTCAGCACTCGGTCTGACTGAAAGCCTCCAGGAGAGAGGCCCAAGCAATATGTGCCCCGAGGAGCGTCTTGCCACATGTCAGCACTGGGTCTGACTGAGCGCCTCCAGGACAGAGGCCCAAGCAAGACGCGCCCCGAGGAGTGTCTTGACACTTGTCAACACTGGGTCTGACTGAGGGCCTCCATGAGAGAAGCCCAAGCAAGACGCGCCCCGAGGAGCGTCTTGCAACATGTCACCACTGGGTCGGACTGAGCGCCTCCAGGAGAGAGCTCCAAGTAAGACGCGCCCCGAGGAGCGTCTTGCCACATGTCAACACTGGGTCTGACTGAGCGCCTCCAGGGGAGAGGCCCAAGCAATACGTGCCCCGAGGAGCGTCTAGCCACATGTCACCACTGGGTCTGACTGAGCGCCTCCAGGAGAGAGGCCCAAGCAAGACGCGCCCCGAGGAGCGTCTTGCCACATGTCAGCACTGGGTCTGACTGAGCGCCTCTAGGAGAGAGGCCCAAGCAAGACGCGCCCCGAGGAGCGTCTTGCCACATTTCACCACTGGGTCTGACTGAGAGCCTCCAGGAGAGAGGCCCAAGCAAGACCAACCCCGAGGAGCGTCTTGCCACATGTCAACACTGGGTCTGACTGAGCGCCTCCAGGAGAGAGGTCCAGGTAAGACGCGCCCCGAGGAGCGTCTTGCCACATGTCAATACTGGGTCTGACTGAGCGCCTCCAGGAGAGAGGCCCAAGCAAGACGCGCCCTGAGGAGCGTCTTGCCACATGTCAACACTGGGTCTGACTGAGCGCCTCCAGGAGAGAGGCCCAAGCAAGACGTGCCCCGAGGAGCGTCTTGCCACATGTCAACACTGGGTCTGACTGAGCGCCTCCAGGAGAGAGGCCCAAGCAATATGTGCCCCGAGGAGCATCTTGCCACATGTCAGCACTCGGTCTGACTGAAAGCCTCCAGGAGAGAGGCCCAAGCAATATGTGCCCCGAGGAGCGTCTTGCCACATGTCAGCACTGGGTCTGATTGAGCGCCTCCAGGAGAGAGGCCCAAGCAAGACGCGCCCCGAGGAGCGTCTTGCCACATGTCGCCACTGGGTCTGACTGAGAGCCTCCAGGAGAGAGGCCCAAGCAAGTCGCGCCCCGAGGAGCGTCTTGCCACATGTCAACACTGGGTCTGACTGAGCGCCTCCAGGAGAGAGGCCCAAGCAATACGAGCCCCGAGGAGCGTCTTGCCACATGTCAACAATGGGTCTGACTGAGGGCCTCCAGGAGAGAAGCCCATGCAAGACGCGCCCCGAGGAGCGTCTTGCCACATGTCAACAATGGGTCTGACTGAGCGCCTCCAGGAGAGAGGCCCAAGCAAGACGCGCCCCGAGGAGTGTCTTGACACTTGTCAACACTGGGTCTGACTGAGGGCCTCCATGAGAGAAGCCCAAGCAAGACGCGCCCCGAGGAGTGTCTTGCCACATGTCAACACTGGGTCTGACTGAGCGCCTCCAGGAGAGAGGCCCAAGCAAGACGCGCCCCAAGGAGCGTCTTGCCACATGTCAGCACTCGGTCTGACTGAGCGCCTCCAGGAGAGAGAGCCAAGCAAGACGCGCCCCTAGGAGCGTCTTGCCACATGTCAACACTGGGTCTGACAGAGGGCCTCCAGGAAAGAGGCCCAAGCAAGACGCGCCCCGAGGAGTGTCTTGCCACATGTCAACACTGGGTCTGACTGAGCGCCTCCAGGAGAGAGGCCCAAGCAAGACGCGCCCCGAGGAGCGTCTTGACACATGTCAACACTGGGTCTGACTGAGGGCCTCAATGAGAGAAGCCCAAGCAAGACGCGGCCCGAGGAGCGTTTTGCCACATGTCAACACTGGGTCTGACAGAGGGCCTCCAGGAGAGAGGCCCAAGCAAGACGCGCCCCGAGGACCGTCATGACACATGTCAACACTGGGTCTGACTGAGGGCCTCAATGAGAGAAGCCCAAGCAAGACGCGCCCCGAGGAGCGTCTTGCCACATGTCAACACTGGGTCTGACAGAGGGCCTCCAGGAGAGAGGCCCAAGCAATATGTGCCCCGAGGAGCGTCTTGCCACATGTCACCACTGGGCCTGACTGAGCGCCTCCAGGAGAGAGGCCCAAGCAAGACGCGCCCCGAGGAGCGTCTTGCCACATGTCAGCACTCGGTCTGACTGAGCGCCTCCAGGAGAGAGACCCAAGCAAGACGCGCCCCGAGGAGCGTCTTGACACTTGTCGACACTGGGTCTGACAGAGGGCCTCCATGAGAGAGGCCCAAGCAAGACGCGCCCCGAGGAGCGTCTTGCCACATGTCAGCACTCGGTCTGACTGAGCGCCTCTAGGAGAGAGGCCCAAGCAAGACGCGCCCCGAGGAGCGTCTTGCCACATTTCACCACTGGGTCTGACTGAGAGCATCCAGGAGAAAGGCCCAAGCAAGACCAACCCCGAGGAGCGTCTTGCCACATGTCAACACTGGGTCTGACTGAGCGCCTCCAGGAGAGAGGTCCAAGTAAGATGCGCCCCGAGGAGCGTCTTGCCACATGTCAACACTGGGTCTGACTGAGCGCCTCCAGGAGAGAGGCCCAAGCAAGACGTGCCCCGAGGAGCGTCTTGTCACATGTCAACACTGGGTCTGACTGAGCGCCTCCAGGAGAGAGGCCCAAGCAATATGTGCCCCGAGGAGCGTCTTGCCACATGTCAACACTGGGTCTGACAGAGGGCCTCCAGGAGAGAGGCCCAAGCAATACGTGCCCCGAGGAGCATCTAGCCACATGTCACCACTGGGTCTGACTGAGTGCCTCCAGGAGAGAGGCCCAAGCAAGACGCGCCCCGAGGAGCGTCTTGCCACATGTCAGCACTCGGTCTGACTGAGCGCCTCCAGGAGAGAGGCCCAAGCAAGACGCACCCCGAGGAGCGTCTTGCCACATGTCAACACTGGGTCTGACTGAGCGCCTCCAGGAGAGAGGCCCAAGTAAGTCGCGCCCCGAGGAGCGTCTTGCCACATGTCAACACTGGGTCTGACTGAGCGCCTCCAGGAGAGAGGCCCAAGCAAGATGCGCACCGAGGAGCGTCTTGCCACATGTCACCACTGGGTCTGACTGAGCGCCTCCAGGAGAGAGGCCCAAGCAAGACGCGCCCCTAGGAGCGTCTTGCCACATGTCAACACTGGGTCTGACAGAGGGCCTCCAGGAGAGAGGCCCAAGCAAGACGCGCCCCGAGGAGTGTCTTGCCACATGTCAACACTGTGTCTGACTGAGCGCCTCCAGGAGAGAGGCCCAAGCAAGACGCGCCCCGAGGAGCGTCTTGACACATGTCAACACTGGGTCTGACTGAGGGCCTCAATGAGAGAAGCCAAAGCAAGACGCGCCCCGAGGAGCGTCTTGCCACATGTCAACACTGGGTCTGACAGAGGGCCTCCAGGAGAGAGGCCCAAGCAATACGTGCCCCGAGGAGCGTCTTGCCACATGTCACCACTGGGTCTGACTGAGCGCCTGCCGGAGAGAGGCCCAAGTAAGACGCGCCCCGAGGAGCGTCTTGCCACATGTCAACACTGGGTCTGACTGAGCGCCTCCAGGAGAGAGGCCCAAGCAGGACGCGCCCCGAGGAGCGTCTTGCCACATGTCAACACTGGGTCTGACTGAGCGCCTCCAGGAGAGAGGCCCAAGCAAGACGTGCCCCGAGGAGCGTCTTGCCACATGTCAACACTGGGTCTGACTGAGCGCCTCCAGGAGAGAGGCCCAAGCAAGAAGCGCCCCGAGGAGCGTCTTGCCACATGTCAACAATGGGTCTGACTGAGGGCCTCCAGGAGAGAAGCCTAAGCAAGACGCGCCCCGAGGAGCGTCTTTCCACATGTCAACAATGGGTCTGACTGAGCTCCTCCAGGAGAGAGGCCCAAGCAAGACGCGCCCCGAGGAGCGTCTTGACACTTGTCGACACTGGGTCTGACAGAGGGCCTCCATGAGAGAGGCCCAAGCAAGATGCGCACCGAGGAGCGTCTTGCCACATGTCAGCACTCGGTCTGACTGAGCGCCTCCAGGAGAGAGGCCCAAGCAAGACGCGCCCCTAGGAGCGTCTTGCCACATGTCAACACTGGGTCTGACAGAGGGCCTCCAGGAGAGAGGCCCAAGCAAGACGCGCCCTGAGGAGTGTCTTGCCACATGTCACCACTGGGTCTGACTGAAGGCCTCCAGGAGAGAGGCCCAAGCAAGACGTGCCCCGAGGAGCGTCTTTCCACATGTCAACACTGGGTCTGACTGAGCGCCTCCAGGAGAGAGGCCCAAGCAAGAAGCGCCCCGAGGAGCGTCTTGCCACATGTCACCAATGGGTCTGACTGAGGGCCTCCAGGAGAGAAGCCCAAGCAAGACGCGCCCCGAGGAGCGTCTTGCCACATGTCAACAATGGGTCTGACTGAGCGCCTCCAGGAGAGAGGCCCAAGCAAGACGCGCCCCGAGGAGTGTCTTGACACTTGTCAACACTGGGTCTGACTGAGGGCCTCCATGAGAGAAGCCCAAGCAAGACGCGCCCCGAGGAGCGTCTTGCAACATGTCACCACTGGGTCTGACTGAGCGCCTCCAGGAGAGAGCTCCAAGTAAGACGCGCCCCGAGGAGCGTCTTGCCACATGTCACCACTGGGTCTGACTGAGTGCCTCCAGGAGAGAGGCCCAAGCAAGACGCGCCCCGAGGAGCGTCTTGCCACATGTCAGCACTCGGTCTGACTGAGCGCCTCCAGGAGAGAGGCCCAAGCAAGACGCACCCCGAGGAGCGTCTTGCCACATGTCAACACTGGGTCTGACTGAGCGCCTCCAGGAGAGAGGCCCAAGTAAGTCGCGCCCCGAGGAGCGTCTTGCCACATGTCAACACTGGGTCTGACTGAGCGCCTCCAGGAGAGAGGCCCAAGCAAGATGCGCACCGAGGAGCGTCTTGCCACATGTCACCACTGGGTCTGACTGAGCGCCTCCAGGAGAGAGGCCCAAGCAAGACGCGCCCCTAGGAGCGTCTTGCCACATGTCAACACTGGGTCTGACAGAGGGCCTCCAGGAGAGAGGCCCAAGCAAGACGCGCCCCGAGGAGTGTCTTGCCACATGTCAACACTGTGTCTGACTGAGCGCCTCCAGGAGAGAGGCCCAAGCAAGACGCGCCCCGAGGAGCGTCTTGACACATGTCAACACTGGGTCTGACTGAGGGCCTCAATGAGAGAAGCCAAAGCAAGACGCGCCCCGAGGAGCGTCTTGCCACATGTCAACACTGGGTCTGACAGAGGGCCTCCAGGAGAGAGGCCCAAGCAATACGTGCCCCGAGGAGCGTCTTGCCACATGTCACCACTGGGTCTGACTGAGCGCCTGCCGGAGAGAGGCCCAAGTAAGACGCGCCCCGAGGAGCGTCTTGCCACATGTCAACACTGGGTCTGACTGAGCGCCTCCAGGAGAGAGGCCCAAGCAGGACGCGCCCCGAGGAGCGTCTTGCCACATGTCAACACTGGGTCTGACTGAGCGCCTCCAGGAGAGAGGCCCAAGCAAGACGTGCCCCGAGGAGCGTCTTGCCACATGTCAACACTGGGTCTGACTGAGCGCCTCCAGGAGAGAGGCCCAAGCAAGAAGCGCCCCGAGGAGCGTCTTGCCACATGTCAACAATGGGTCTGACTGAGGGCCTCCAGGAGAGAAGCCTAAGCAAGACGCGCCCCGAGGAGCGTCTTTCCACATGTCAACAATGGGTCTGACTGAGCTCCTCCAGGAGAGAGGCCCAAGCAAGACGCGCCCCGAGGAGCGTCTTGACACTTGTCGACACTGGGTCTGACAGAGGGCCTCCATGAGAGAGGCCCAAGCAAGATGCGCACCGAGGAGCGTCTTGCCACATGTCAGCACTCGGTCTGACTGAGCGCCTCCAGGAGAGAGGCCCAAGCAAGACGCGCCCCTAGGAGCGTCTTGCCACATGTCAACACTGGGTCTGACAGAGGGCCTCCAGGAGAGAGGCCCAAGCAAGACGCGCCCTGAGGAGTGTCTTGCCACATGTCACCACTGGGTCTGACTGAGCGCCTCCAGAAGAGAGGCCCAAGCAAGACGTGCCCCGAGGAGCGTCTTGCCACATGTCAACACTGGGTCTGACTGAGCGCCTCCAGGAGAGAGGCCCAAGCAAGAAGCGCCCCGAGGAGCGTCTTGCCACATGTCACCAATGGGTCTGACTGAGGGCCTCCAGGAGAGAAGCCCAAGCAAGACGCGCCCCGAGGAGCGTCTTGCCACATGTCAACAATGGGTCTGACTGAGCGCCTCCAGGAGAGAGGCCCAAGCAAGACGCGCCCCGAGGAGTGTCTTGACACTTGTCAACACTGGGTCTGACTGAGGGCCTCCATGAGAGAAGCCCAAGCAAGACGCGCCCCGAGGAGCGTCTTGCAACATGTCACCACTGGGTCTGACTGAGCGCCTCCAGGAGAGAGCTCCAAGTAAGACGCGCCCCGAGGAGCGTCTTGCCACATGTCAACACTGGGTCTGACTGAGCGCCTCCAGGGGAGAGGCCCAAGCAATACGTGCCCCGAGGAGCGTCTAGCCACATGTCACCACTGGGTCTGACTGAGCGCCTCCAGGAGAGAGGCCCAAGCAAGACGCGCCCCGAGGAGCGTCTTGCCACATGTCAGCACTCGGTCTGACTGAGCGCCTCTAGGAGAGAGGCCCAAGCAAGATGCGCCCCGAGGAGCGTCTTGCCACATTTCACCACTGGGTCTGACTGAGAGCCTCCAGGAGAGAGGCCCAAGCAAGACCAACCCCGAGGAGCGTCTTGCCACATGTCAACACTGGGTCTGACTGAGCGCCTCCAGGAGAGAGGTCCAGGTAAGACGCGCCCCGAGGAGCGTCTTGCCACATGTCAACACTGGGTCTGACTGAGCGCCTCCAGGAGAGAGGCCCAAGCAAGACGCGCCCTGAGGAGCGTCTTGCCACATGTCAACACTGGGTCTGACTGAGCGCCTCCAGGAGAGAGGCCCAAGCAAGACGTGCCCCGAGGAGCGTCTTGCCACATGTCAACACTGGGTCTGACTGAGCGCCTCCAGGAGAGAGGCCCAAGCAATATGTGCCCCGAGGAGCATCTTGCCACATGTCAGCACTCGGTCTGACTGAAAGCCTCCAGGAGAGAGGCCCAAGCAATATGTGCCCCGAGGAGCGTCTTGCCACATGTCAGCACTGGGTCTGACTGAGCGCCTCCAGGACAGAGGCCCAAGCAAGACGCGCCCCGAGGAGTGTCTTGACACTTGTCAACACTGGGTCTTACTGAGGGCCTCCATGAGAGAAGCCCAAGAAAGACGCGCCCCGAGGAGCGTCTTGCAACATGTCACCACTGGGTCGGACTGAGCGCCTCCAGGAGAGAGGTCCAGGTAAGACGCGCCCCGAGGAGCGTCTTGCCACATGTCAATACTGGGTCTGACTGAGCGCCTCCAGGAGAGAGGCCCAAGCAAGACGCGCCCTGAGGAGCGTCTTGCCACATGTCAACACTGGGTCTGACTGAGCGCCTCCAGGAGAGAGGCCCAAGCAAGACGTGCCCCGAGGAGCGTCTTGCCACATGTCAACACTGGGTCTGACTGAGCGCCTCCAGGAGAGAGGCCCAAGCAAGAAGCGCCCCGAGGAGCGTCTTGCCACATGTCACCAATGGGTCTGACTGAGGGCCTCCAGGAGAGAAGCCCAAGCAAGACGCGCCCCGAGGAGCGTCTTGCCACATGTCAACAATGGGTCTGACTGAGCGCCTCCAGGAGAGAGGCCCAAGCAAGACGCGCCCCGAGGAGTGTCTTGACACTTGTCAACACTGGGTCTGACTGAGGGCCTCCATGAGAGAAGCCCAAGCAAGACGCGCCCCGAGGAGCGTCTTGCAACATGTCACCACTGGGTCTGACTGAGCGCCTCCAGGAGAGAGCTCCAAGTAAGACGCGCCCCGAGGAGCGTCTTGCCACATGTCAACACTGGGTCTGACTGAGCGCCTCCAGGGGAGAGGCCCAAGCAATACGTGCCCCGAGGAGCGTCTAGCCACATGTCACCACTGGGTCTGACTGAGCGCCTCCAGGAGAGAGGCCCAAGCAAGACGCGCCCCGAGGAGCGTCTTGCCACATGTCAGCACTCGGTCTGACTGAGCGCCTCTAGGAGAGAGGCCCAAGCAAGATGCGCCCCGAGGAGCGTCTTGCCACATTTCACCACTGGGTCTGACTGAGAGCCTCCAGGAGAGAGGCCCAAGCAAGACCAACCCCGAGGAGCGTCTTGCCACATGTCAACACTGGGTCTGACTGAGCGCCTCCAGGAGAGAGGTCCAGGTAAGACGCGCCCCGAGGAGCGTCTTGCCACATGTCAACACTGGGTCTGACTGAGCGCCTCCAGGAGAGAGGCCCAAGCAAGACGCGCCCTGAGGAGCGTCTTGCCACATGTCAACACTGGGTCTGACTGAGCGCCTCCAGGAGAGAGGCCCAAGCAAGACGTGCCCCGAGGAGCGTCTTGCCACATGTCAACACTGGGTCTGACTGAGCGCCTCCAGGAGAGAGGCCCAAGCAATATGTGCCCCGAGGAGCATCTTGCCACATGTCAGCACTCGGTCTGACTGAAAGCCTCCAGGAGAGAGGCCCAAGCAATATGTGCCCCGAGGAGCGTCTTGCCACATGTCAGCACTGGGTCTGACTGAGCGCCTCCAGGACAGAGGCCCAAGCAAGACGCGCCCCGAGGAGTGTCTTGACACTTGTCAACACTGGGTCTTACTGAGGGCCTCCATGAGAGAAGCCCAAGCAAGACGCGCCCCGAGGAGCGTCTTGCAACATGTCACCACTGGGTCGGACTGAGCGCCTCCAGGAGAGAGGTCCAGGTAAGACGCGCCCCGAGGAGCGTCTTGCCACATGTCAATACTGGGTCTGACTGAGCGCCTCCAGGAGAGAGGCCCAAGCAAGACGCGCCCTGAGGAGCGTCTTGCCACATGTCAACACTGGGTCTGACTGAGCGCCTCCAGGAGAGAGGCCCAAGCAAGACGTGCCCCGAGGAGCGTCTTGCCACATGTCAACACTGGGTCTGACTGAGCGCCTCCAGGAGAGAGGCCCAAGCAATATGTGCCCCGAGGAGCATCTTGCCACATGTCAGCACTCGGTCTGACTGAAAGCCTCCAGGAGAGAGGCCCAAGCAATATGTGCCCCGAGGAGCGTCTTGCCACATGTCAGCACTGGGTCTGACTGAGCGCCTCCAGGAGAGAGGCCCAAGCAAGACGCTCCCCGAGGAGCGTCTTGCCACATGTCGCCACTGGGTCTGACTGAGAGCCTCCAGGAGAGAGGCCCAAGCAAGACGCGCCCCGAGGAGCGTCTTGCCACATGTCAACACTGGGTCTGACTGAGCGCCTCCAGGAGAGAGGCCCAAGCAATACGTGCCCCGAGGAGCGTCTTGCCACATGTCAACAATGGGTCTGACTGAGGGCCTCCAGGAGAGAAGCCCATGCAAGACGCGCCCCGAGGAGCGTCTTGCCACATTTCAACAATGGGTCTGACTGAGCGCCTCCAGGAGAGAGGCCCAAGCAAGACGCGCCCCGAGGAGTGTCTTGACACTTGTCAACACTGGGTCTGACTGAGGGCCTCCATGAGAGAAGCCCAAGCAAGACGCGCCCCGAGGAGTGTCTTGCCACATGTCAACACTGGGTCTGACTGAGCGCCTCCAGGAGAGAGGCCCAAGCAAGACGTGCCCCAAGGAGCGTCTTGCCACATGTCAGCACTCGGTCTGACTGAGCGCCTCCAGGAGAGAGAGCCAAGCAAGACGCGCCCCTAGGAGCGTCTTGCCACATGTCAACACTGGGTCTCACAGAGGGCCTCCAGGAAAGAGGCCCAAGCAAGACGCGCCCCGAGGAGTGTCTTGCCACATGTCAACACTGGGTTTGACTGAGCGCCTCCAGGAGAGAGGCCCAAGCAAGACGCGCCCCGAGGAGCGTCTTGACACATGTCAACACTGGGTCTGACTGAGGGCCTCAATGAGAGAAGCCCAAGCAAGACGCGGCCCGAGGAGCGTTTTGCCACATGTCAACACTGGGTCTGACAGAGGGCCTCCAGGAGAGAGGCCCAAGCAAGACGCGCCCCGAGGACCGTCATGACACATGTCAACACTGGGTCTGACTGAGGGCCTCAATGAGAGAAGCCCAAGCAAGACGCGCCCCGAGGAGCGTCTTGCCACATGTCAACACTGGGTCTGACAGAGGGCCTCCAGGAGAGAGGCCCAAGCAATATGTGCCCCGAGGAGCGTCTTGCCACATGTCAACACTGGGTCTGACTGAGCGCCTCCAGGAGAGAGGCCCAAGCAAGACGCGCCCCGAGGAGCGTCTTGACACATGTCAACACTGGGTCTGACTGAGGGCCTCAATGAGAGAAGCCCAAGCAAGACGCGGCCCGAGGAGCGTTTTGCCACATGTCAACACTGGGTCTGACAGAGGGCCTCCAGGAGAGAGGCCCAAGCAAGACGCGCCCCGAGGACCGTCATGACACATGTCAACACTGGGTCTGACTGAGGGCCTCAATGAGAGAAGCCCAAGCAAGACGCGCCCCGAGGAGCGTCTTGCCACATGTCAACACTGGGTCTGACAGAGGGCCTCCAGGAGAGAGGCCCAAGCAATATGTGCCCCGAGGAGCGTCTTGCCACATGTCACCACTGGGCCTGACTGAGCGCCTCCAGGAGAGAGGCCCAAGCAAGACGCGCCCCGAGGAGCGTCTTGCCACATGTCAGCACTCGGTCTGACTGAGCGCCTCCAGGAGAGAGACCCAAGCAAGACGTGCCCCGAGGAGCGTCTTGCCACATGTAAACAATGGGTCTGACTGAGAGCCTCCAGGAGAGAGGCCCAAGCAATACGCGCCCCGAGGAGCGTCTTGCCACATGTCAGCACTCGGTCTGACTGAGCGCCTCCAGGAGAGAGACCCAAGCAAGACGTGCCCCGAGGAGCGTCTTGCCACATGTAAACAATGGGTCTGACTGAGAGCCTCCAGGAGAGAGGCCCAAGCAATACGCGCCCCGAGGAGCGTCTTGCCATATGTCACCACTGGGTCTGACTGAGCGCCTCCAGGAGAGAGGCCCAAGCAAGACGCGCCCCGAGGAGCGTCTTGCCACATGTCAGCACTCGGTCTGACTGAGCGCCTCCAGGAGAGAGAGCCAAGCAAGATGCGCCCCTAGGAGCGTCTTGCCACATGTCAACACTGGTTATGACAGAGGGCCTCCAGGAAAGAAGCCCAAGCAACACGCGCCCCGAGGAGTGTCTTGCCACATGTCAACACTGGGTCTGACAGAGGGCTTCCAGGAGAGAGGCCCAAGCAATACGCGCCCCGAGGAGCGTCTTGCCATATGTCACCACTGGGTCTGACTGAGCGCCTCCAGGAGAGAGGCCCAAGCAAGACGCGCCCCGAGGAGCGTCTTGCCACATGTCAGCACTCGGTCTGACTGAGCGCCTCCAGGAGAGAGGCCCAAGCAAGACGCGCCCCTGGGAGCGTCTTTCCACATGTCAACACTGGGTCTGACTAAGCGCCTCCAGGAGATAGGCCCAAGCAAGACGCGCCCCGAGGAGTGTCTTGCCACATGTCAACACTGGGTCTGACTGAGCGCCTCCAGGAGAGAGGCCCAAGTAAGTCGCGCCCCGAGGAGCGTCTTGCCACATGTCAACACTGGGTCTGACTGAGCGCCTCCAGGAGAGAGGCCCAAGCAAGATGCGCACCGAGGAGCGTCTTGCCTCATGTCACCACTGGGTCTGACTGAGCGCCTCAAGGAGAGAGGCCCAAGCAAGACGCGCCCCTAGGAGCGTCTTGCCACATGTCAACACTGGGTCTGACAGAGCGCCTCCAGGAGAGAGGCCCAAGCAAGACGCGCCCCGAGGAGCGTCTTGACACATGTCAAAACTGGGTCTGACTGAGGGCCTCAATGAGAGAAGCCAAAGCAAGACGCGCCCCGAGGAGCGTCTTGCCACATGTCAACACTGGGTCTGACAGAGGGCCTCCAGGAGAGAGGCCCAAGCAATACGTGCCCCGAGGAGCGTCTTGCCACATGTCACCACTGGGTCTGACTGAGCGCCTGCCGGAGAGAGGCCCAAGTAAGACGCGCCCCGAGGAGCGTCTTGCCACATGTCAACACTGGGTCTGACTGAGCGCCTCCAGGAGAGAGGCCCAAGCAGGACGCGCCCCGAGGAGCGTCTTGCCACATATCAACACTGGGTCTGACTGAGCGCCTCCAGGAGAGAGGCCCAAGCAAGACGTGCCCCGAGGAGCGTCTTGCCACATGTCAACACTGGGTCTGACTGAGCGCCTCCAGGAGAGAGGCCCAAGCAAGAAGCGCCCCGAGGAGCGTCTTGCCACATGTCTACAATGGGTCTGACTGAGGGCCTCCAGGAGAGAAGCCTAAGCAAGACGCGCCCCGAGGAGCGTCTTTCCACATGTCAACCATGGGTCTGACTGAGCTCCTCCAGGAGAGAGGCCCAAGCAAGACGCGCCGCGAGGAGCGTCTTGACACTTGTCGACACTGGGTCTGACAGAGGGCCTCCATGAGAGAGGCCCAAGCAAGATGCGCACCGAGGAGCGTCTTGCCACATGTCAGCACTCGGTCTGACTGAGCGCCTCCAGGAGAGAGGCCCAAGCAAGACGCGCCCCTAGGAGCGTCTTGTCACATGTCAACACTGGGTCTGACAGAGGGCCTCCAGGAGAGAGGCCCAAGCAAGACGCGCCCTGAGGAGTGTCTTGCCACATGTCACCACTGGGTCTGACTGAGCGCCTCCAGGAGAGAGGCCCAAGCAAGACGTGCCCCGAGGAGCGTCTTGCCACATGTCAACACTGGGTCTGACTGAGCGCCTCCAGGAGAGAGGCCCAAGCAAGAAGCGCCCCGAGGAGCGTCTTGCCACATGTCACCAATGGGTCTGACTGAGGGCCTCCAGGAGAGAAGCCCAAGCAAGACGCGCCCCGAGGAGCGTCTTGCCACATGTCAACAATGGGTCTGACTGAGCGCCTCCAGGAGAGAGGCCCAAGTAAGACGCACCCCGAGGAGTGTCTTGACACTTGTCAACACTGGGTCTGACTGAGGGCCTCCATGAGAGAAGCCCAAGCAAGACGTGCCCCGAGGAGCGTCTTGCAACATGTCACCACTGGGTCTGACTGAGCGCCTCCAGGAGAGAGCTCCAAGTAAGACGCGCCCCGAGGAGCGTCTTGCCACATGTCAACACTGGGTCTGACTGAGCGCCTCCAGGGGAGAGGCCCAAGCAATACGTGCCCCGAGGAGCGTCTAGCCACATGTCACCACTGGGTCTGACTGAGCGCCTCCAGGAGAGAGGCCCAAGCAAGACGCGCCCCGAGGAGCGTCTTGCCACATGTCAGCACTCGGTCTGACTGAGCGCCTCTAGGAGAGAGGCCCAAGCAAGACGCGCTCCGAGGAGCGTCTTGCCACATTTCACCACTGGGTCTGACTGAGAGCCTCCAGGAGAGAGGCCCAAGCAAGACCAACCCCGAGGAGCGTCTTGCCACATGTCAACACTGGGTCTGACTGAGCGCCTCCAGGAGAGAGGTCCAGGTAAGACGCGCCCCGAGGAGCGTCTTGCCACATGTCAACACTGGGTCTGACTGAGCGCCTCCAGGAGAGAGGCCCAAGCAAGACGCGCCCTGAGGAGCGTCTTGCCACATGTCAACACTGGGTCTGACTGAGCGCCTCCAGGAGAGAGGCCCAAGCAAGACGTGCCCCGAGGAGCGTCTTGCCACATGTCAACACTGGGTCTGACTGAGGGCCTCCATGAGAGAAGCCCAAGCAAGACGCGCCCCGAGGAGTGTCTTGCCACATGTCAGCACTCGGTCTGACTGAAAGCCTCCAGGAGAGAGGCCCAAGCAATATGTGCCCCGAGGAGCGTCTTGCCACATGTCAGCACTGGGTCTGACTGAGCGCCTCCAGGAGAGAGGCCCAAGCAATATGTGCCCCGAAGAGCGTCTTGCCACATGTCAACACTGGGTCTGACTGAGCGCCTCCAGGAGAGATGCCCAAGCAAGAAGCGCCCCGTAGAGCGTCTTGCCACATGTCAACAATGGGTCTGACTGAGGGCCTCCAGGAGAGAAGCCCAAGCAAGACGCGCCCCGAGGAGCGTCTTGCCACATGTCAACAATGGGTCTGACTGAGCGCCTCCAGGAGAGAGGCCCAAGCAAGACGCGCCCCGAGGAGTGTCTTGACACATGTCAACACTGGGTCTGACTGAGGGCCTCCATGAGAGAAGCCCAAGCAAGACGCGCCCCGAGGAGTGTCTTGCCACATGTCAACACTGGGTCTGACTGAGCGCCTCCAGGAGAGAGGCCCAAGCAAGACGCGCCCCAAGGAGCGTCTTGCCACATGTCAGCACTCGGTCTGACTGAGCGCCTCCAGGAGAGAGAGCAAAGCAAGACGCGCCCCTAGGAGCGTCTTGCCACATGTCAACACTCGGTCTGACAGAGGGCCTCCAGGAAAGAGGCCCAAGCAAGACGCGCCCCGAGGAGTGTCTTGCCACATGTCAACACTGGTTCTGACTGAGCGCCTCCAGGAGAGAGGCCCAAGCAAGACACGCCCCGAGGAGCGTCTTGACACATGTCAACACTGGGTCTGACTGAGGGCCTCAATGAGAGAAGCCCAAGCAAGACGCGGCCCGAGGAGCGTTTTGCCACATGTCAACACTGGGTCTGACAGAGGGCCTCCAGGAGAGAGGCCCAAGCAAGACGCGCCCCGAGGACCGTCATGACACATGTCAACACTGGGTCTGACTGAGGGCCTCAATGAGAGAAGCCCAAGCAAGACACGCCCCGAGGAGCGTCTTGCCACATGTCAACACTGGGTCTGACAGAGGGCCTCCAGGAGAGAGGCCCAAGCAATACGTGCCCCGAGGAGCGTCTTGCCACATGTCACCACTGGGCCTGACTGAGCGCCTCCAGGAGAGAGGCCCAAGCAAGACGCGCCCCGAGGAGCGTCTTGCCACATGTCAGCACTCGGTCTGACTGAGCGCCTCCAGGAGAGAGACCCAAGCAAGACGTGCCCCGAGGAGCGTCTTGCCACATGTAAACAATGGGTCTGACTGAGAGCCTCCAGGAGAGAGGCCCAAGCAATACGCGCCCCGAGGAGCGTCTTGCCATATGTCACCACTGGGTCTGACTGAGCGCCTCCAGGAGAGAGGCCCAAGCAAGACGCGCCCCGAGGAGCGTCTTGCCACATGTCAGCACTCGGTCTGACTGAGCGCCTCCAGGAGAGAGAGCCAAGCAAGATGCGCCCCTAGGAGCGTCTTGCCACATGTCAACACTGGGTATGACAGAGGGCCTCCAGGAAAGAGGCCCAAGCAAGACGCGCCCCGAGGAGTGTCTTGCCACATGTCAACACTGGGTCTGACAGAGGGCCTCCAGGAGAGAGTCCCAAGCAATATGCGCCCCGAGGAGCGTCTTGCCATATGTCACCACTGGGTCTGACTGAGCGCCTCCAGGAGAGAGGCCCAAGCAAGACGCGCCCCGAGGAGCGTCTTGCCACATGTCAGCACTCGGTCTGACTGAGCGCCTCCAGGAGAGAGGCCCAAGCAAGACGCGCCCCTGGGAGCGTCTTTCCACATGTCAACACTGGGTCTGACTGAGCGCCTCCAGGAGATAGGCCCAAGCAAGACGCGCCCCGAGGAGTGTCTTGCCACATGTCAACACTGGGTCTGACAGAGGCCCTCAAGGAGATAGGCCCAAGTAAGACGCGCCCCGAGGAGCGTCTTGCCACATGTCAACACTGGGCCTGACTGAGCGCCTCCAGGAGAGAGGCCCAAGCAAGACGCGCCCCGAGGAGCGTCTTGCCACATGTCAGCACTCGGTCTGACTGAGCGCCTCCAGGAGAGAGACCCAAGCAAGACGTGCCCCGAGGAGCGTCTTGCCACATGTAAACAATGGGTCTGACTGAGAGCCTCCAGGAGAGAGGCCCAAGCAATACGCGCCCCGAGGAGCGTCTTGCCATATGTCACCACTGGGTCTGACTGAGCGCCTCCAGGAGAGAGGCCCAAGCAAGACGCGCCCCGAGGAGCGTCTTGCCACATGTCAGCACTCGGTCTGACTGAGCGCCTCCAGGAGAGAGAGCCAAGCAAGATGCGCCCCTAGGAGCGTCTTGCCACATGTCAACACTGGGTATGACAGAGGGCCTCCAGGAAAGAGGCCCAAGCAAGACGCGCCCCGAGGAGTGTCTTGCCACATGTCAACACTGGGTCTGACAGAGGGCCTCCAGGAGAGAGGCCCAAGCAATATGCGCCCCGAGGAGCGTCTTGCCATATGTCACCACTGGGTCTGACTGAGCGCCTCCAGGAGAGAGGCCCAAGCAAGACGCGCCCCGAGGAGCGTCTTGCCACATGTCAGCACTCGGTCTGACTGAGCGCCTCCAGGAGAGAGGCCCAAGCAAGACGCGCCCCTGGGAGCGTCTTTCCACATGTCAACACTGGGTCTGACTGAGCGCCTCCAGGAGATAGGCCCAAGCAAGACGCGCCCCGAGGAGTGTCTTGCCACATGTCAACACTGGGTCTGACAGAGGCCCTCCAGGAGATAGGCCCAAGTAAGACGCGCCCCGAGGAGCGTCTTGCCACATGTCAACACTGGGTCTGACTGAGCGCCTCCAGGAGAGAGTTCCAAGCAAGACGTGCCTCGAGGAGCGTCTTGCCACATGTCAACACTGGGTCTGACTGAGCGCCTACAGGAGAGAGGCCCAAGCAAGAAGCGCCCCGAGGAGCGTCTTGCCACATGTCAACCATGGGTCTGACTGAGGGACTCCAGGAGAGAAGCCCAAGCAAGACGCGCCCAGAGGAGCGTCTTGCCACATGTCAACACTGGGTCTGACTGAGGGCCTCCATGAGAGAAGTCCAAGCAAGACGCGCCCCGAGGAGTGTCTTGCCACATGTCAACACTGGGTCTGACAGAGGGCCTCCAGGAGAGAAGCCCAAGCAATACGCGCCCCGAGGAGCGTCTTGCCATATGTCACCACTGGGTCTGACTGAGCGCCTCCAGGAGAGAGGGCCAAGCAAGACGCGCCCCGAGGAGCGTCTTGCCACCTGTCAGCACTCGGTCTGACTGAGCGCCTCCAGGAGAGAGTCCCAAGCAAGATGCGCCCGGAGGAGCGTCTTGCCACATGTCAACACTGGTTCTGACTGAGCGCCTCCAGGAGAGAGGCCCAAGCAAGACCCGCCCCGAGGAGCGTCTTGCCACATGTCAACAATGGGTCTGACTGAGGGCCTCCAGCAGAGAAGCCCAAGCAAGACGCGCTCCGAGGAGCGTCTTGACACATGTAAACACTGGGTTTGACAGAGGGCCTCCAGGAGAGAGGCCCATGCAAGACGCGCCCCGAGGAGTGTCTTGCCACATGTCACCACTGGGTCTGACTGAGCGCCTCCAGGAGAGAGGCCCAACCAAGACGCGCCCCGAGGAGCGTCAGGCCACATGTCACTACTCAGTCTGACTGAGCGCCTCCAGGAGAGAGGCCCAAGCAAGACGCGCCCCGAGGAGCGTCTTGCCACATGTCAACACTGGGTCTGATTGAGGGCCTTCTGGAGAGATGCCCAAGCAAGACGCGCCCCTAGGAGCGTCTTGCCACATGTCAACGATGGGTCTGACTGAGGGCCTCCAGGAGAGAAGCCCAAGCAAGACGCGCCCCGAGGAGCGTCTTGCCACATGTCAACAATGGGTCTTACTGAGGGCCTCCAGGAGAGAAGCCCAAGCAAGACGTGCCCCGAGGAGCTTCTTGCCACATGTCAGCACTCGGTCTGACTGAGCGCCTCCAGGAGAGAGGCCCAAGCAAGACGTGCCCCATGGAGCGTCTTGCCACGTGTCACCACTGGGTCTGACTGAGCGCCTCCAGGAGAGAGGCCCAAGCAAGACGAGCCCCGAGGAGCGTCTTGCCACATGTCAACACTGGGTCTGACTGAGTGCCTCCATGAGAGAAGCCCAAGCAAGAAGCGCCCCGAGGAGCATCTTGCCACATGTCACTACTCGGTCTGACTGAGCGCCTCCAGGAGAGAGGCCCAAGCAAGACACGCCCCGAGGAGCATCTTGCCACGTGTCAACACTGGGTCTGATTGAGGGCCTCCAGGAGAGAGGCCCAAGCAAGATGCGCCCTGAGGAGCGTCTTGCCACATGTTAACACTGGGTCTGACAGAGGGCCTCCAGGAGAGAAGCCCAAGCAAGACGCGCCCCGAGGAGCGTCTTGCCACATGTCACCTCTGGTTCTGACTGAGCACCTCCAGGAGAGAGGCCCAAGCAAGACGCGCCCCGAGGAGTGTCTTGTCACATGTCAACACTCGGTCTGACTGAGCGCCTCCAGGAGAGAGAGCCAAGCAAGATGCGCCCCTAGGAGCGTCTTGCCACATGTCACCACTGGGTCTGACTGAGCGCCTCCAGGAGAGAGGCCCAAGCAAGAAGCGCCCCGAGGAGCGTCTTGCCACATGTCAGCACTCGGTCTGACTGAGCGCCTCCAGGAGAGAGGCCCAAGCAAGACGCGCCCCTGGGAGCGTCTTTCCACATGTCAACACTGGGTCTGACTGAGCGCCTCCAGGAGATAGGCCCAAGCAAGACGCGCCCCGAGGAGTGTCTTGCCACATGTCAACACTGGGTCTGACAGAGGGCCTCCAGGAGAGAGTTCCAAGCAAGACGTGCCTCGAGGAGCGTCTTGCCACATGTCAACACTGGGTCTGACTGAGCGCCTACAGGAGAGAGGCCCAAGCAAGAAGCGCCCCGAGGAGCGTCTTGCCACATGTCAACCATGGGTCTGACTGAGGGCCTCCAGGAGAGAAGCCCAAGCAAGACGCGCCCAGAGGAGCGTCTTGCCACATGTCAACAATGGGTCTGACTGAGCGCCTCCAGGAGAGAGGCCCAAGCAAGACGCGCCCCGAGGAGTGTCTTGACACTTGTCAACACTGGGTCTGACTGAGGGCCTCCATGAGAGAAGTCCAAGCAAGACGCGCCCCGAGGAGTGTCTTGCCACATGTCAACTCTGGGTCTGACAGAGGGCCTCCAGGAGAGAAGCCCAAGCAATACGCGCCCCGAGGAGCGTCTTGCCATATGTCACCACTGGGTCTGACTGAGCGCCTCCAGGAGAGAGGCCCAAGCAAGACGCGCCCCGAGGAGCGTCTTGCCACCTGTCAGCACTCGGTCTGACTGAGCGCCTCCAGGAGAGAGTCCCAAGCAAGATGCGCCCGGAGGAGCGTCTTGCCACATGTCAACACTGGGTCTGACAGAGGGCCTCCAGGAGAGAGGCCCAAGCAAGACGCGCCCCGAGGAGCGTCTTGCCACATGTCACCTCTGGTTCTGACTGAGCGCCTCCAGGAGAGAGGCCCAAGCAAGACCCGCCCCGAGGAGCGTCTTGCCACATGTCAACAATGGGTCTGACTGAGGGCCTCCAGCAGAGAAGCCCAAGCAAGACGCGCTCCGAGGAGCGTCTTGACACATGTAAACACTGGGTTTGACAGAGGGCCTCCAGGAGAGAGGCCCATGCAAGACGCGCCCCGAGGAGTGTCTTGCCACATGTCACCACTGGGTCTGACTGAGCGCCTCCAGGAGAGAGGCCCAACCAACAAGCGCCCCGAGGAGCGCCAGGCCACATGTCACTACTCAGTCTGACTGAGCGCCTCCAGGAGAGAGGCCCAAGCAAGACGCGCCCCGAGGAGCGTCTTGCCACATGTCAACACTGGGTCTGATTGAGGGCCTTCTGGAGAGATGCCCAAGCAAGACGCGCCCCTAGGAGCGTCTTGCCACATGTCAACGATGGGTCTGACTGAGGGCCTCCAGGAGAGAAGCCCAAGCAAGACGCGCCCCGAGGAGCGTCTTGCCACATGTCAACAATGGGTCTTACTGAGGGCCTCCAGGAGAGAAGCCCAAGCAAGACGTGCCCCGAGGAGCTTCTTGCCACATGTCAGCACTCGGTCTGACTGAGCGCCTCCAGGAGAGAGGCCCAAGCAAGACGTGCCCCATGGAGCGTCTTGCCACGTGTCACCACTGGGTCTGACTGAGCGCCTCCAGGAGAGAGGCCCAAGCAAGACGAGCCCCGAGGAGCGTCTTGCCACATGTCAACACTGGGTCTGACTGAGTGCCTCCATGAGAGAAGCCCAAGCAAGAAGCGCCCCGAGGAGCATCTTGCCACATGTCACTACTCGGTCTGACTGAGCGCCTCCAGGAGAGAGGCCCAAGCAAGACACGCCCCGAGGAGCATCTTGCCACGTGTCAACACTGGGTCTGATTGAGGGCCTCCAGGAGAGAGGCCCAAGCAAGATGCGCCCTGAGGAGCGTCTTGCCACATGTTAACACTGGGTCTGACAGAGGGCCTCCAGGAGAGAAGCCCAAGCAAGACGCGCCCCGAGGAGCGTCTTGCCACATGTCAGCACTCGGTCTGACTGAGCGCCTCCAGGAGAGAGACCCAAGCAAGACGTGCCCCGAGGAGCGTCTTGCCACATGTAAACAATGGGTCTGACTGAGAGCCTCCAGGAGAGAGGCCCAAGCAATACGCGCCCCGAGGAGCGTCTTGCCACATGTCAGCACTCGGTCTGACTGAGCGCCTCCAGGAGAGAGACCCAAGCAAGACGTGCCCCGAGGAGCGTCTTGCCACATGTAAACAATGGGTCTGACTGAGAGCCTCCAGGAGAGAGGCCCAAGCAATACGCGCCCCGAGGAGCGTCTTGCCATATGTCACCACTGGGTCTGACTGAGCGCCCCCAGGAGAGAGGCCCAAGCAAGACGCGCCCCGAGGAGCGTCTTGCCACATGTCAGCACTCGGTCTGACTGAGCGCCTCCAGGAGAGAGAGCCAAGCAAGATGCGCCCCTAGGAGCGTCTTGCCACATGTCAACACTGGTTATGACAGAGGGCCTCCAGGAAAGAAGCCCAAGCAAGACGCGCCCCGAGGAGTGTCTTGCCACATGTCAACACTGGGTCTGACAGAGGGCTTCCAGGAGAGAGGCCCAAGCAATACGCGCCCCGAGGAGCGTCTTGCCATATGTCACCACTGGGTCTGACTGAGCGCCTCCAGGAGAGAGGCCCAAGCAAGACGCGCCCCGAGGAGCGTCTTGCCACATGTCAGCACTCGGTCTGACTGAGCGCCTCCAGGAGAGAGGCCCAAGCAAGACGCGCCCCTGGGAGCGTCTTTCCACATGTCAACACTGGGTCTGACTGAGCGCCTCCAGGAGATAGGCCGAAGCAAGACGCGCCCCGAGGAGTGTCTTGCCACATGTCAACACTGGGTCTGACTGAGCGCCTCCAGGAGAGAGGCCCAAGTAAGTCGCGCCCCGAGGAGCGTCTTGCCACATGTCAACACTGGGTCTGACTGAGCGCCTCCAGGAGAGAGGCCCAAGCAAGATGCGCACCGAGGAGCGTCTTGCCTCATGTCACCACTGGGTCTGACTGAGCGCCTCAAGGAGAGAGGCCCAAGCAAGACGCGCCCCTAGGAGCGTCTTGCCACATGTCAACACTGGGTCTGACAGAGCGCCTCCAGGAGAGAGGCCCCAAGCAAGACGCGCCCCGAGGAGCGTCTTGACACATGTCAAAACTGGGTCTGACTGAGGGCCTCAATGAGAGAAGCCAAAGCAAGACGCGCCCCGAGGAGCGTCTTGCCACATGTCAACACTGGGTCTGACAGAGGGCCTCCAGGAGAGAGGCCCAAGCAATACGTGCCCCGAGGAGCGTCTTGCCACATGTCACCACTGGGTCTGACTGAGCGCCTGCCGGAGAGAGGCCCAAGCAAGAAGCGCCCCGAGGAGCGTCTTGCCACATGTCTACAATGGGTCTGACTGAGGGCCTCCAGGAGAGAAGCCTAAGCAAGACGCGCCCCGAGGAGCGTCTTTCCACATGTCAACCATGGGTCTGACTGAGCTCCTCCAGGAGAGAGGCCCAAGCAAGACGCGCCGCGAGGAGCGTCTTGACACTTGTCGACACTGGGTCTGACAGAGGGCCTCCATGAGAGAGGCCCAAGCAAGATGCGCACCGAGGAGCGTCTTGCCACATGTCAGCACTCGGTCTGACTGAGCGCCTCCAGGAGAGAGGCCCAAGCAAGACGCGCCCCTAGGAGCGTCTTGCCACATGTCAACACTGGGTCTGACAGAGGGCCTCCAGGAGAGAGGCCCAAGCAAGACGCGCCCTGAGGAGTGTCTTGCCACATGTCACCACTGGGTCTGACTGAGCGCCTCCAGAAGAGAGGCCCAAGCAAGACGTGCCCCGAGGAGCGTCTTGCCACATGTCAACACTGGGTCTGACTGAGCGCCTCCAGGAGAGAGGCCCAAGCAAGAAGCGCCCCGAGGAGCGTCTTGCCACATGTCACCAATGGGTCTGACTGAGGGCCTCCAGGAGAGAAGCCCAAGCAAGACGCGCCCCGAGGAGCGTCTTGCCACATGTCAACAATGGGTCTGACTGAGCGCCTCCAGGAGAGAGGCCCAAGTAAGACGCGCCCCGAGGAGTGTCTTGACACTTGTCAACACTGGGTCTGACTGAGGGCCTCCATGAGAGAAGCCCAAGCAAGACGCGCCCCGAGGAGCGTCTTGCAACATGTCACCACTGGGTCTGACTGAGCGCCTCCAGGAGAGAGCTCCAAGTAAGACGCGCCCCGAGGAGCGTCTTGCCACATGTCACCACTGGGTCTGACTGAGCGCCTCCAGGGGAGAGGCCCAAGCAATACGTGCCCCGAGGAGCGTCTAGCCACATGTCACCACTGGGTCTGACTGAGCGCCTCCAGGAGAGAGGCCCAAGCAAGACGCGCCCCGAGGAGCGTCTTGCCACATGTCAGCACTCGGTCTGACTGAGCGCCTCTAGGAGAGAGGCCCAAGCAAGACGCGCTCCGAGGAGCGTCTTGCCACATTTCACCACTGGGTCTGACTGAGAGCCTCCAGGAGAGAGGCCCAAGCAAGACCAACCCCGAGGAGCGTCTTGCCACATGTCAACACTGGGTCTGACTGAGCGCCTCCAGGAGAGAGGTCCAGGTAAGACGCGCCCCGAGGAGCGTCTTGCCACATGTCAACACTGGGTCTGACTGAGCGCCTCCAGGAGAGAGGCCCAAGCAAGACGCGCCCTGAGGAGCGTCTTGCCACATGTCAACACTGGGTCTGACTGAGCGCCTCCAGGAGAGAGGCCCAAGCAAGACGTGCCCCGAGGAGCGTCTTGCCACATGTCAACACTGGGTCTGACTGAGGGCCTCCATGAGAGAAGCCCAAGCAAGACGCGCCCCGAGGAGTGTCTTGCCACATGTCAGCACTCGGTCTGACTGAAAGCCTCCAGGAGAGAGGCCCAAGCAATATGTGCCCCGAGGAGCGTCTTGCCACATGTCAGCACTGGGTCTGACTGAGCGCCTCCAGGAGAGAGGCCCAAGCAATATGTGCCCCGAGGAGCGTCTTGCCACATGTCAACACTGGGTCTGACTGAGCGCCTCCAGGAGAGATGCCCAAGCAAGAAGCGCCCCGTAGAGCGTCTTGCCACATGTCAACAATGGGTCTGACTGAGGGCCTCCAGGAGAGAAGCCCAAGCAAGACGCGCCCCGAGGAGCGTCTTGCCACATGTCAACAATGGGTCTGACTGAGCGCCTCCAGGAGAGAGGCCCAAGCAAGACGCGCCCCGAGGAGTGTCTTGACACATGTCAACACTGGGTCTGACTGAGGGCCTCCATGAGAGAAGCCCAAGCAAGACGCGCCCCGAGGAGTGTCTTGCCACATGTCAACACTGGGTCTGACTGAGCGCCTCCAGGAGAGAGGCCCAAGCAAGACGCGCCCCAAGGAGCGTCTTGCCACATGTCAGCACTCGGTCTGACTGAGCGCCTCCAGGAGAGAGAGCCAAGCAAGACACGCCCCTAGGAGCGTCTTGCCACATGTCAACACTCGGTCTGACAGAGGGCCTCCAGGAAAGAGGCCCAAGCAAGACGCGCCCCGAGGAGTGTCTTGCCACATGTCAACACTGGTTCTGACTGAGCGCCTCCAGGAGAGAGGCCCAAGCAAGACGCGCCCCGAGGAGCGTCTTGACACATGTCAACACTGGGTCTGACTGAGGGCCTCAATGAGAGAAGCCCAAGCAAGACGCGGCCCGAGGAGCGTTTTGCCACATGTCAACACTGGGTCTGACAGAGGGCCTCCAGGAGAGAGGCCCAAGCAAGACGCGCCCCGAGGACCGTCATGACACATGTCAACACTGGGTCTGACTGAGGGCCTCAATGAGAGAAGCCCAAGCAAGACACGCCCCGAGGAGCGTCTTGCCACATGTCAACACTGGGTCTGACAGAGGGCCTCCAGGAGAGAGGCCCAAGCAATACGTGCCCCGAGGAGCGTCTTGCCACATGTCACCACTGGGCCTGACTGAGCGCCTCCAGGAGAGAGGCCCAAGCAAGACGCGCCCCGAGGAGCGTCTTGCCACATGTCAGCACTCGGTCTGACTGAGCGCCTCCAGGAGAGAGACCCAAGCAAGACGTGCCCCGAGGAGCGTCTTGCCACATGTAAACAATGGGTCTGACTGAGAGCCTCCAGGAGAGAGGCCCAAGCAATACGCGCCCCGAGGAGCGTCTTGCCATATGTCACCACTGGGTCTGACTGAGCGCCTCCAGGAGAGAGGCCCAAGCAAGACGCGCCCCGAGGAGCGTCTTGCCACATGTCAGCACTCGGTCTGACTGAGCGCCTCCAGGAGAGAGAGCCAAGCAAGATGCGCCCCTAGGAGCGTCTTGCCACATGTCAACACTGGGTATGACAGAGGGCCTCCAGGAAAGAGGCCCAAGCAAGACGCGCCCCGAGGAGTGTCTTGCCACATGTCAACACTGGGTCTGACAGAGGGCCTCCAGGAGAGAGGCCCAAGCAATATGCGCCCCGAGGAGCGTCTTGCCATATGTCACCACTGGGTCTGACTGAGCGCCTCCAGGAGAGAGGCCCAAGCAAGACGCGCCCCGAGGAGCGTCTTGCCACATGTCAGCACTCGGTCTGACTGAGCGCCTCCAGGAGAGAGGCCCAAGCAAGACGCGCCCCTGGGAGCGTCTTTCCACATGTCAACACTGGGTCTGACTGAGCGCCTCCAGGAGATAGGCCCAAGCAAGACGCGCCCCGAGGAGTGTCTTGCCACATGTCAACACTGGGTCTGACAGAGGCCCTCCAGGAGATAGGCCCAAGTAAGACGCGCCCCGAGGAGCGTCTTGCCACATGTCAACACTGGGTCTGACTGAGCACCTCCAGGAGAGAGTTCCAAGCAAGACGTGCCTCGAGGAGCGTCTTGCCACATGTCAACACTGGGTCTGACTGAGCGCCTACAGGAGAGAGGCCCAAGCAAGAAGCGCCCCGAGGAGCGTCTTGCCACATGTCAACCATGGGTCTGACTGAGGGCCTCCAGGAGAGAAGCCCAAGCAAGACGCGCCCAGAGGAGCGTCTTGCCACATGTCAACACTGGGTCTGACTGAGGGCCTCCATGAGAGAAGTCCAAGCAAGACGCGCCCCGAGGAGTGTCTTGCCACATGTCAACACTGGGTCTGACAGAGGGCCTCCAGGAGAGAAGCCCAAGCAATACGCGCCCCGAGGACCGTCTTGCCATATGTCACCACTGGGTCTGACTGAGCGCCTCCAGGAGAGAGGCCCAAGCAAGACGCGCCCCGAGGAGCGTCTTGCCACCTGTCAGCACTCGGTCTGACTGAGCGCCTCCAGGAGAGAGTCCCAAGCAAGATGCGCCCGGAGGAGCGTCTTGCCACATGTCAACACTGGGTCTGACAGAGGGCCTCCAGGAGAGAGGCCCAAGCAAGCCGCGCCCCGAGGAGCGTCTTGCCACATGTCACCTCTGGTTCTGACTGAGCGCCTCCAGGAGAGAGGCCCAAGCAAGACCTGCCCCGAGGAGCGTCTTGCCACATGTCAACAATGGGTCTGACTGAGGGCCTCCAGCAGAGAAGCCCAAGCAAGACGCGCTCCGAGGAGCGTCTTGACACATGTAAACACTGGGTTTGACAGAGGGCCTCCAGGAGAGAGGCCCATGCCAGACGCGCCCCGAGGAGTGTCTTGCCACATGTCACCACTGGGTCTGACTGAGCGCCTCCAGGAGAGAGGCCCAACCAAGACGCGCCCCGAGGAGCGTCAGGCCACATGTCACTACTCAGTCTGACTGAGCGCCTCCAGGAGAGAGGCCCAAGCAAGACGCGCCCCGAGGAGCGTCTTGCCACATGTCAACACTGGGTCTGATTGAGGGCCTTCTGGAGAGATGCCCAAGCAAGATGCACCCCTAGGAGCGTCTTGCCACATGTCAACGATGGGTCTGACTGAGGGCCTCCAGGAGAGAAGCCCAAGCAAGACGCGCCCCGAGGAGCGTCTTGCCACATGTCAACAATGGGTCTTACTGAGGGCCTCCAGGAGAGAAGCCCAAGCAAGACGTGCCCCGAGGAGCTTCTTGCCACATGTCAGCACTCGGTCTGACTGAGCGCCTCCAGGAGAGAGGCCCAAGCAAGACGTGCCCCATGGAGCGTCTTGCCACGTGTCACCACTGGGTCTGACTGAGCGCCTCCAGGAGAGAGGCCCAAGCAAGACGAGCCCCGAGGAGCGTCTTGCCACATGTCAACACTGGGTCTGACTGAGTGTCTCCATGAGAGAAGCCCAAGCAAGAAGCGCCCCGAGGAGCATCTTGCCACATGTCACTACTCGGTCTGACTGAGCGCCTCCAGGAGAGAGGCCCAAGCAAGACACGCCCCGAGGAGCATCTTGCCACGTGTCAACACTGGGTCTGATTGAGGGCCTCCAGGAGAGAGGCCCAAGCAAGATGCGCCCTGAGGAGCGTCTTGCCACATGTTAACACTGGGTCTGACAGAGGGCCTCCAGGAGAGAAGCCCAAGCAAGACGCGCCCCGAGGAGCGTCTTGCCACATGTCACCTCTGGTTCTGACTGAGCACCTCCAGGAGAGAGGCCCAAGCAAGACGCGCCCCGAGGAGTGTCTTGTCACATGTCAACACTCGGTCTGACTGAGCGCCTCCAGGAGAGAGAGCCAAGCAAGATGCGCCCCTAGGAGCGTCTTGCCACATGTCACCACTGGGTCTGACTGAGCGCCTCCAGGAGAGAGGCCCAAGCAAGACGCGCCCCGAGGAGCGTCTTGCCACATGTCAGCACTCGGTCTGACTGAGCGCCTCCAGGAGAGAGGCCCAAGCAAGACGCGCCCCTGGGAGCGTCTTTCCACATGTCAACACTGGGTCTGACTGAGCGCCTCCAGGAGATAGGCCCAAGCAAGACGCGCCCCGAGGAGTGTCTTGCCACATGTCAACACTGGGTCTGACAGAGGGCCTCCAGGAGAGAGTTCCAAGCAAGACGTGCCTCGAGGAGCGTCTTGCCACATGTCAACACTGGGTCTGACTGAGCGCCTACAGGAGAGAGGCCCAAGCAAGAAGCGCCCCGAGGAGCGTCTTGCCACATGTCAACCATGGGTCTGACTGAGGGCCTCCAGGAGAGAAGCCCAAGCAAGACGCGCCCAGAGGAGCGTCTTGCCACATGTCAACAATGGGTCTGACTGAGTGCCTCCAGGAGAGAGGCCCAAGCAAGACGCGCCCCGAGGAGTGTCTTGACACTTGTCAACACTGGGTCTGACTGAGGGCCTCCATGAGAGAAGTCCAAGCAAGACGCTCCCCGAGGAGTGTCTTGCCACATGTCAACTCTGGGTCTGACAGAGGGCCTCCAGGAGAGAAGCCCAAGCAATACGCGCCCCGAGGAGCGTCTTGCCATATGTCACCACTGGGTCTGACTGAGCGCCTCCAGGAGAGAGGCCCAAGCAAGACGCGCCCCGAGGAGCGTCTTGCCACCTGTCAGCACTCGGTCTGACGGAGCGCCTCCAGGAGAGAGTCCCAAGCAAGATGCGCCCGGAGGAGCGTCTTGCCACATGTCAACACTGGGTCTGACAGAGGGCCTCCAGGAGAGAGGCCCAAGCAAGACGCGCCCCGAGGAGCGTCTTGCCACATGTCACCTCTGGTTCTGACTGAGCGCCTCCAGGAGAGAGGCCCAAGCAAGACCCGCCCCGAGGAGCGTCTTGCCACATGTCAACAATGGGTCTGACTGAGGGCCTCCAGCAGAGAGGCCCAAGCAAGACGAGCCCCGAGGAGCGTCTTGCCACATGTCAACACTGGGTCTGACTGAGTGCCTCCATGAGAGAAGCCCAAGCAAGAAGCGCCCCGAGGAGCATCTTGCCACATGTCACTACTCGGTCTGACTGAGCGCCTCCAGGAGAGAGGCCCAAGCAAGACACGCCCCGAGGAGCATCTTGCCACGTGTCAACACTGGGTCTGATTGAGGGCCTCCAGGAGAGAGGCCCAAGCAAGATGCGCCCTGAGGAGCGTCTTGCCACATGTTAACACTGGGTCTGACAGAGGGCCTCCAGGAGAGAAGCCCAAGCAAGACGCGCCCCGAGGAGCGTCTTGCCACATGTCACCTCTGGTTCTGACTGAGCACCTCCAGGAGAGAGGCCCAAGCAAGACGCGCCCCGAGGAGTGTCTTGTCACATGTCAACACTCGGTCTGACTGAGCGCCTCCAGGAGAGAGAGCCAAGCAAGATGCGCCCCTAGGAGCGTCTTGCCACATGTCACCACTGGGTCTGACTGAGCGCCTCCAGGAGAGAGGCCCAAGCAAGACGCGCCCCGAGGAGCGTCTTGCCACATGTCAGCACTCGGTCTGACTGAGCGCCTCCAGGAGAGAGGCCCAAGCAAGACGCGCCCCTGGGAGCGTCTTTCCACATGTCAACACTGGGTCTGACTGAGCGCCTCCAGGAGATAGGCCCAAGCAAGACGCGCCCCGAGGAGTGTCTTGCCACATGTCAACACTGGGTCTGACAGAGGGCCTCCAGGAGAGAGTTCCAAGCAAGACGTGCCTCGAGGAGCGTCTTGCCACATGTCAACACTGGGTCTGACTGAGCGCCTACAGGAGAGAGGCCCAAGCAAGAAGCGCCCCGAGGAGCGTCTTGCCACATGTCAACCATGGGTCTGACAGAGGGCCTCCAGGAGAGAGGCCCAAGCAAGACGCGCCCCGAGGAGTGTCTTGCCACATGTCACCACTGGGTCTGACTGAGCGCCTCCAGGAGAGAGGCCCAAGCAAGACGCGCCCCGAGGAGCGTCAGGCCACATGTCATTACTAAGTCTGACTGAGCGCCTCCAGGAAAGAGGCCCAAGCAAGACGCGCCCCGAGGAACGTCTTGCCACGTGTCAACACTGGGTCTGATTGTGGGCCTTCTGGAGAGAGGCCCAAGCAAGATGCGCCCCGAGGAGCGTCTTGCCACATGTCAACACTGGGTCTGACTGAGTGCCTCCAGGAGAGAGGCCCAAGCAAGACGCGCCCCGAGGAGCATCAGGCCACATGTCATTACTCAGTCTGACTGAGGGCCTCCATGAGAGAAGCCCAAGCAAGACGCGCCCCGAGGAGCGTCTTGCCACATGTCAACACTGGGTCTGACTGAGCGCCTCCAGGAGAGAAGCCCAAGCAAGACGCGCCCCGAGGAGCGTCTTGCCACATGTCAACAATGGGTCTGACTGAGGGCCTCCAGGAGAGAAGCCCAAGCAAGAGGCGCCCCGAGGAGCGTCTTGACACATGTCAACACTGGGTCTGACAGAGGGCCTCCAGGAGAGAGGCCCAAGCAAGACGCGCCCCGAGGAGTGTCTTGCCACATGTCACCACTGGGTCTGACTGAGCGCCTCCAGGAGAGAGGCCCAAGCAAGACGCGCCCCGAGGAGCGTCAGGCCACATGTCATTACTCAGTCTGACTGAGCGCCTCCAGGAGAGAGGCCCAAGCAAGACGCGCCCCGAGGAACGTCTTGCCACGTGTCAACACTGGGTCTGATTGTGGGCCTTCTGGAGAGAGGCCCAAGCAAGATGAGCCCCGAGGAGCGTCTTGCCACATGTCAACACTGGGTCTGACTGAGTGACTCCAGGAGAGAGGCCCAAGCAAGACGCGCCCCGAGGAGCGTCAGGCCACATGTCATTACTCAGTCTGACTGAGGGCCTCCATGAGAGAAGCCCAAGCAAGACGCGCCCCGAGGAGCGTCTTGCCACATGTCAACAATGGGTCTGACTTAGGGCCTCCAGGAGAGAAGCCCAAGCAAGACGCGCCCCGAGGAGCGTCAGGCCACATGTCACTACTCAGTCTGACTGAGCGCCTCCAGGAGAGAGGCCCAAGCAAGACGCGCCCCGAGGAGCGTCTTGCCACATGTCAACACTGGGTCTGACTGAGTGCCTCCATGAGAGAAGCCCCAGCAAGACGCGTCCCGAGGAGCGTCTTGCCACATGTCAACAATGGGTCTGACTGAGGGCCTCCAGGAGAGAAGCCCAAGCAAGACGCGCCCCGAGGAGCGTCTTGCCACATGTCAACAATGGGTCTTACTGAGGGCCTCCAGGAGAGAAGCCCAAGCAAGACGCACCCCGTGGAGCTTCTTGCCACATGTCAGCACTCGGTCTGACTGAGCGCCTCCAGGAGAGAGGCCAAAGCAAGATGCGCTCGGAGGAGCGTCTTGCCACATGTTAACACTGGGTCTGACAGAGGGCCTCCAGGAGAGAGGCCCAAGCAAGACGCGCCCCGAGGAGCGTCTTGCCACATGTCACCTCTGGTTCTGACTGAGCGCCTCCAGGAGAGAGGCCCAAGCAAGACGCGCCCCGAGGAGCGTCTTGTCACATGTCAACACTGGGTCTGTCTGAGCGCCTCCAGGAGAGAAGCCCAAGCAAGACGCGCCCCGAGGAGCGTCTTGCCACATGTCAGAACTGGGTCTGACTGAGCGCCTCCAGGAGAGAGTCCTTAGCAAGACGCGCCCCGAGGAGCGTCTTGCCTTATGTCAGCACTCGGTCTGACTGAGCGCCTCCAGGAGAGAGGCCCAAGCAAGACGTGCCCCGAGGAGCGTCTTGTCACATGTCAACACTGGGTCTGTCTGAGCGCCTCCAGGAGAGAAGCCCAAGCAAGACGCGCCCCGAGGAGAGTCTTGCCACATGTCAACAATGGGTCTGACTGAGGGCCTCCAGGAGAGAAGCCCAAGCAAGACGCGCCCCGAGGAGCGTCTTGACACATGTCAGAACTGGGTCTGACTGAGCGCCTCCAGGAGAGAGTCCCCAGCAAGACGCGCCCCGAGGAGCGTCTTGCCTTATGTCAGCACTCGGTCTGACTGAGCGCCTCCAGGAGAGAAGCCCAAGCAAGATGTGCCCCGAGGAGCGTCTTGCCACATGTCACCTCTGGTTCTGACTGAGCGCCTCCAGGAGAGAAGCTCAAGCAAGACGCGCCCCGATGAGCGTCTTGCCACATGTCAACAATGGGTCTGACTTAGGGCCTCCAGGAGAGAAGCCCAAGCAAGACGCGCCCCGAGGAGCGTCTTGCCACATGTCACCACTGGGCCTGACTGAGCGCCTCCAGGAGAGAGGCCCAAGCAAGACGCGCCCCGAGGAGCGTCAGGCCATATATCACTACTCAGTCTGACTGAGCGCCTCCAGGAGAGAGGCCCAAGCAAGACGCGCCCCGAGGAGCGTCTTGCCACGTGTCAACACTGGGTCTGATTGAGGGCCTTCTGGAGAGAGGCCCAAACAAGACGCGCCCCGACGAGCGTCTTGCCACATGTCAACAATGGGTCTGACTGAGGGCCTCCAGGAGAGAAGCCCAAGCAAGACGCACCCCGAGGAGCGTCATGCCACATGTCAACAATGGGTCTTACTGAGGGCCTCCAGGAGAGAGGCCAAAGCAAGACGCGCCCCGAGGAGCGTCTTGACACATGTCAACATTGGGTCTGACAGAGGGCCTCCATGAGAGAGGCACAAGCAAGACGCGCCCCGAGGAGTGTATTGCCACATGTCAACAATGGGTCTGACTGAGCGCCTCCAGGAGAGAGGCCCAAGCAAGATGCGCCCCAAGGAGCGTCTTGCCACGTGTCATCACTGGGTCTGACTGAGCGCCTCCAGGAGAGAGGCCCAAGCAAGACGCGCCCCGAGGAGCGTCTTGCCACATGTCACCACTGGGTCTGACTGAGCGCCTCCAGGAGAGAGGCCCAAGCAAGACGCGCCCCGAGGAGCGTCTTGCCACGTTTCACCACTGGGTCTGACCGAGCGCCTCCAGGAGAGAGGCCCAAGCAAGACGAGCCCCGAGGAGCGTCTTGCCACATGTCAACACTGGGACTGACTGAGTGCCTCCATGAGAGAAGCCCAAGCAAGACGCGCCCCGAGGAGCGTCTTGCCACATGTCAGCACTCGGTCTACTGAGCACCTCCAGGAGAGAGGGCCAAGCAAGACGCGCCCCGAGGAGCATCTTGCCACATGTCACTACTCGGTCTGACTGAGCGCCTCCAGGAGAGAGGCCCAAGCAAGACGCACCCCGAGGAGCGTCTTGCCACATGTCAACAATGGGTCTGACTGAGAGCCTCCAGGAGAGAAGCCCAAGCAAGACGCACCCCGAGGAGCGTCTTGCCACATGTCAGAACTGGGTCTGACTGAGCGCCTCCTGGAGAGAGTCCCCAGCAAGACGCGCCCCGAGGAGAGTCTTGCCTTATGTCAGCACTCGGTCTGACTGAGCGCCTCCAGGAGAGAGGCCCAAGCAAGACGTGCCCCGAGGAGCGTCTTGTCACATGTCAACACTGGGTCTGTCTGAGCGCCTCCAGGAGAGAAGCCCAAGCAAGGCGCGCCCCGAGGAGCGTCTTGCCACATGTCAACAATGGGTCTGACTGAGGGCCTCCAGGAGAGAGGCCCAAGCAAGACACGCCCCGAGGAACGTCTTGCCACGTGTCAACACTGGGTCTGATTGAGGGCCTTCTGGAGAGAGGCCCAAGCAAGATGCGCCCCGAGGAGCGTCTTGCCACATGTCAACAATGGGTCTGACTGAGGGCCTCCAGGAGAAAAGCCCAAGCAAGACGCGCCCCGAGGAGCGTCTTGCCACATGTCAACACTGGGTCTGTCTGAGCGCCTCCAGGAGAGAAGCCCAAGCAAGACGCGCCCCGAGGAGCGTCTTGCCACATGTCAGAACTGGGTCTGACTGAGCACCTCCAGGAGAGAGTCCCCAGCAAGATCTTGCCCCGAGGAGCGTCTTGCCTTATGTCAGCACTCGGTCTGACTGAGCGCCTCCAGGAGAGAGGCCCAAGCAAGACGTGCCCCGAGGAGCGTCTTGTCACATGTCAACACTGGGTCTGTCTGAGCGCCTCAAGGAGAGAAGCCCAAGCAAGATGCGCCCCGAGGAGCGTCTTGCCACATGTCAACAATGGGTCTGACTGAGGGCCTCCAGGAGATAAGCCCAAGCAAGACGCGCCCCGAGGAGCGTCTTGACACATGGCAACACTGGGTCTGACAGAGGGCCTCCAGGAGAGAGGCCAAAGCAAGATGCGCCCCGAGGAGTGTCTTGCCACATGTCACCACTGGGTCTGACTGAGCGCCTCCAAGAGAGAGGCCCAAGCAAGACGCGCCCCGAGGAGCGTCAGGCCACATGTCACTACTTAATTTGACTGAGCGCCTCCAGGAGAGAGGCCCAAGCAAGACGCGCCCCGAGGAACGTCTTGCCACGTGTCAACACTGGGTCTGATTGAGGGCCTTCTGGAGAGAGGCCCAAGCAAGATGCGCCCCGAGGAGCGTCTTGCCACATGTCAACAATGGGTCTGACTGAGGGCCTCCAGGAGAGAGGCCCAAGCAAGACACGCCCCGAGGAACGTCTTGCCACGTGTCAACACTGGGTCTGATTGAGGGCCTTCTGGAGAGAGGCCCAAGCAAGATGCGCCCCGAGGAGCGTCTTGCCACATGTCAACAATGGGTCTGACTGAGGGCCTCCAGGAGAAAAGCCCAAGCAAGACGCGCCCCGAGGAGCGTCTTGCCACATGTCAACACTGGGTCTGTCTGAGCGCCTCCAGGAGAGAAGCCCAAGCAAGACGCGCCCCGAGGAGCGTCTTGCCACATGTCAGAACTGGGTCTGACTGAGCACCTCCAGGAGAGAGTCCCCAGCAAGATCTTGCCCCGAGGAGCGTCTTGCCTTATGTCAGCACTCGGTCTGACTGAGCGCCTCCAGGAGAGAGGCCCAAGCAAGACGTGCCCCGAGGAGCGTCTTGTCACATGTCAACACTGGGTCTGTCTGAGCGCCTCAAGGAGAGAAGCCCAAGCAAGATGCGCCCCGAGGAGCGTCTTGCCACATGTCAACAATGGGTCTGACTGAGGGCCTCCAGGAGAGAAGCCCAAGCAAGACGCGCCCCGAGGAGCGTCTTGCCACGTGTCAACACTGGGTCTGATTGAGGGCCTTCTGGAGAGAGGCCCAAACAAGACGCGCCCCGACGAGCGTCTTGCCACATGTCAACAATGGGTCTGACTGAGGGCCTCCAGGAGAGAAGCCCAAGCAAGACGCACCCCGAGGAGCGTCATGCCACATGTCAACAATGGGTCTTACTGAGGGCCTCCAGGAGAGAGGCCAAAGCAAGACGCGCCCCGAGGAGCGTCTTGACACATGTCAACATTGGGTCTGACAGAGGGCCTCCATGAGAGAGGCACAAGCAAGACGCGCCCCGAGGAGTGTATTGCCACATGTCAACAATGGGTCTGACTGAGCGCCTCCAGGAGAGAGGCCCAAGCAAGAGGCGCCCCAAGGAGCGTCTTGCCACGTGTCATCACTGGGTCTGACTGAGCGCCTCCAGGAGAGAGGCCCAAGCAAGACGCGCCCCGAGGAGCGTCTTGCCACATGTCACCACTGGGTCTGACTGAGCGCCTCCAGGAGAGAGGCCCAAGCAAGACGCGCCCCGAGGAGCGTCTTGCCACGTTTCACCACTGGGTCTGACCGAGCGCCTCCAGGAGAGAGGCCCAAGCAAGACGAGCCCCGAGGAGCGTCTTGCCACATGTCAACACTGGGACTGACTGAGTGCCTCCATGAGAGAAGCCCAAGCAAGACGCGCCCCGAGGAGCGTCTTGCCACATGTCAGCACTCGGTCTACTGAGCACCTCCAGGAGAGAGGGCCAAGCAAGACGCGCCCCGAGGAGCATCTTGCCACATGTCACTACTCGGTCTGACTGAGCGCCTCCAGGAGAGAGGCCCAAGCAAGACGCACCCCGAGGAGCGTCTTGCCACATGTCAACAATGGGTCTGACTGAGAGCCTCCAGGAGAGAAGCCCAAGCAAGACGCACCCCGAGGAGCGTCTTGCCACATGTCAGAACTGGGTCTGACTGAGCGCCTCCTGGAGAGAGTCCCCAGCAAGACGCGCCCCGAGGAGAGTCTTGCCTTATGTCAGCACTCGGTCTGACTGAGCGCCTCCAGGAGAGAGGCCCAAGCAAGACGTGCCCCGAGGAGCGTCTTGTCACATGTCAACACTGGGTCTGTCTGAGCGCCTCCAGGAGAGAAGCCCAAGCAAGGCGCGCCCCGAGGAGCGTCTTGCCACATGTCAACAATGGGTCTGACTGAGGGCCTCCAGGAGAGAGGCCCAAGCAAGACACGCCCCGAGGAACGTCTTGCCACGTGTCAACACTGGGTCTGATTGAGGGCCTTCTGGAGAGAGGCCCAAGCAAGATGCGCCCCGAGGAGCGTCTTGCCACATGTCAACAATGGGTCTGACTGAGGGCCTCCAGGAGAAAAGCCCAAGCAAGACGCGCCCCGAGGAGCGTCTTGCCACATGTCAACACTGGGTCTGTCTGAGCGCCTCCAGGAGAGAAGCCCAAGCAAGACGCGCCCCGAGGAGCGTCTTGCCACATGTCAGAACTGGGTCTGACTGAGCACCTCCAGGAGAGAGTCCCCAGCAAGATCTTGCCCCGAGGAGCGTCTTGCCTTATGTCAGCACTCGGTCTGACTGAGCGCCTCCAGGAGAGAGGCCCAAGCAAGACGTGCCCCGAGGAGCGTCTTGTCACATGTCAACACTGGGTCTGTCTGAGCGCCTCAAGGAGAGAAGCCCAAGCAAGATGCGCCCCGAGGAGCGTCTTGCCACATGTCAACAATGGGTCTGACTGAGGGCCTCCAGGAGATAAGCCCAAGCAAGACGCGCCCCGAGGAGCGTCTTGACACATGGCAACACTGGGTCTGACAGAGGGCCTCCAGGAGAGAGGCCAAAGCAAGACGCGCCCCGAGGAGTGTCTTGCCACATGTCACCACTGGGTCTGACTGAGCGCCTCCAAGAGAGAGGCCCAAGCAAGACGCGCCCCGAGGAGCGTCAGGCCACATGTCACTACTTAATTTGACTGAGCGCCTCCAGGAGAGAGGCCCAAGCAAGACGCGCCCCGAGGAACGTCTTGCCACGTGTCAACACTGGGTCTGATTGAGGGCCTTCTGGAGAGAGGCCCAAGCAAGATGCGCCCCGAGGAGCGTCTTGCCACATGTCAACAATGGGTCTGATTGAGGGCCTTCTGGGGAGAGGCCCAAGCAAGATGCGCCCCGAGGAGCGTCTTGCCACATGTCAACAATGGGTCTGACTGAGGGCCTCAGGGAGAGAAGCCCAAGCAAGACGCGCCCCGAGGAGCGTCTTGCCACATGTCACCACTGGGTCTTACCGAGAGCCTCCAGGAGAGAGGCCCAAGCAAGACGCGCCCCGAGGAGCGTCTTGCCACATGTCAACACTGGGTCTGACTGAGCGCCTCCAGGAGAGAGGCCCAAGTAAGCCGCGCCCCGAGGAGCGTCTTGCCACATGTCAACACTGGGTCTGACTGAGCGCCTCCAGGAGAGAGGCCCAAGCAAGACGCGCCCCGAGGAGCGTCTTGCCACATGTCAACACTGGGTCTGACAGAGCGCCTCCAGGAGAGAGGCCCAAGCAAGACGTGCCCCGAGGAGCGTCTTGCCACATGTCAACACTGGGTCTGACTGAGCGCCTCCAGGAGAGAGGCCCAAGCAAGAAGCGCCCCGTGGAGCGTCTTGCCACATGTCAACAATGGGTCACACTGAGGGCCTCCAGGAGAGAAGCCCAAGCAAGACGTGCCCCGAGGAGCGTCTTGCCACATGTCAACAATGGGTCTGACTGAGCGCTTCCAGGAGAGAGGCCCAAGCAAGACGCGCCCCGAGGAGTGTCTTGACACTTGTCAACACTGGGTCTGACCTAGGGCCTCCATGAGAGAAGCCCAAGCAAGACGCGCCCCGTGGAGTGTCTTGCCACATGTCAACATTGGGTCTGACAGAGGGCCTCCAGGAGAGAGGCCCAAGCAATACGCGCCCCGAGGAGCGTCTTGCCATATGTCACCACTGGGTCGAACTGAGCGCCTCCAGGAGAGAGGCCCAAGCAAGACGCGCCCCGAGGAGCGTCTTGCCACATGTCAGCACTCGGTCTGACTGAGCGCCTCCAGGAGAGAGAGCCAAGCAAAACGCGCCCCTAGGAGCGTCTTGCCACATGTCAACACTGGGTCTGACAGAGGGCCTCCAGGAGAGAGGCCCAAGCAAGACGCGCCCCGAGGAGTGTCTTGCCACATGTCAACACTGGGTCTGACAGAGGGCCTCCAGGAGAGAGGCCCAAGCAATACGCGCCCCGAGGAGCGTCTTGCCATATGTCACAACTGGGTCTGACTGAGGGCCTCTAGGAGAGAGGCCCAAGCAAGACGCGCCCCGAGGAGCGTCTTGCCACATGTCACCACTGGGTCTGACTGAGCGCCTCCAGGAGAGAGGCCCAATAAAGACGCGCCCCGAGGAGCGTCTTGCCACATGTCAACACTGGGTCTGACTGAGCACCTCCAGGAGAGAGGCCCAAGCAAGACGCGCCCCGAGGAGCGTCTTGCCACATGTCAACACTGGGTCTGACTGAGCGCCTCCAGGAGAGAAGCCCAAGCAAGACACGCCCCGAGGAGCGTCTTGCCACATGTCAACACTGGGTCTGACTGAGTGCCTCCATGAGAGAAGCCCCAGCAAGACGCGCCCCGAGGAGCGTCTTGCCACATGTCAACACTGGGTCTGACTGAGGGCCTCCATGAGAGAAGCCCAAGCAAGACGCGCCCCGAGGAGCGTCTTGCCACATGTCAACACTGGGTCTGACAGAGGGGCTCCAGGAGAGAGGCCCAAGCAATACGCGCCCTGAGGAGCGTCTTGCCATATGTCACCAATGGGTCTGACTGAGCGCCTCCAGGAGAGAGGCCCAAGCAAGACGCGCCCCGAGGAGCGTCTTGCCAAATGTCAGCACTCGGTCTGACTGAGCGCCTCCAGGAGAGAGGCCCAAGCAAGACGCGCCCCGAGGAGCGTCTTGCCAAATGTCAGCACTCGGTCTGACTGAGCGCCTCCAGGAGAGAGGCCCAAGCAAGACGCGCCCCGGGGAGCGTAGTGCCACATGTCAACAATGGGTCTGACAGCGGGCCTCCAGGAGAGAGGCCCAAGCAAGACGCGCCCCGAGGAGTGTCTTGCCACATGTCAACACTGGGTCTGACAGAGGGCCTCCAGGAGAGAGGCCCAAGCAACACGCGCCCCGAGGAGCGTCTTGCCATATGTCACCACTGGGTCTGACTGAGCGCCTCCAGGAGAGAGGCCCAAGCAAGACGCGCCCCGAGGAGCGTCTTGCCACATGTCAGCACTCGGTCTGACTGAGCGCCTCCAGGAGAGAGGCCCAAGCAAGACGCGCCCCTAGGAGCGTCTTGCCACATGTCAACACTGGGTCTGACAGCGGGCCTCCAGGAGAGAGGCCCAAGCAAGACGTGCCCCGAGGAGCGTCATGCCACATGTCACTACTCGGTCTGACTGAGCGCCTCCAGGAGAGAGGCCCAAGAAAGACGCACCCCGAGGAGCGTCTTGCCACGTGTCAACACTGGGTCTGATTGAGGGCCTCCAGGAGAGAGGCCCAAACAAGACGAGCCCCGAGGAGCGTCTTGCCACATGTCAACACAGGGTCTGACAGAGGGCCTCCAGGAGAGAGGCCAAAGCAATACGTGCCCCGAGGAGCGTCTAGCCACATGTCACCACTGGGTCTGACTGAGCGCCTCCAGGAGAGAGGCCCAAGCAAGACGCGCCCCGAGGAGCGTCTTGCCACATGACAGCACTCGGTCTGACTGAGCGCCTCCTGGAGAGAGGCCCAAGCAAGACGCGCCCCGAGGAGCGTCTTGCCACATGTCACCACTGGGTCTGACTGAGAGCCTCCAGGAGAGAGGCCCAAGCAAGACGCGCCCCGAGGAGCGTCTTGCCACAGGTAAACACTGGGTCTGACTGAGCGCCTCCAGGAGAGAGGCCCAAGTAAGACGCGCCCAGAGGAGCGTCTTGCCACATGTCAACACTGGGTCTGACTGAGCGCCTCCAGGAGAGAGGCCCAAGCAAGACGTGCCCCGAGGAGCGTCTTGCCACATGTCAACACTGGGTCTGACTGACCGCCTCCAGGAGAGAGGCCCAAGTAAGAAGCGCCCCGAGGAGCGTCTTGCCACATGTCAACAATGGGTCTGACTGAGGGCCTCCAGGAGAGAAGCCCAAGCAAGACGCGCCCCGAGGAGCGTCTTGCCACATGTCAACAATGGGTCTGACTGAGCGCCTCCAGGAGAGAGGCCCAAGCAAGACGCGCCCCGAGGAGCGTCTTGCCACATGTCAACACTGGGTCTGACTGAGGGCCTCCAGGAGAGAGGCCCAAGCAATACGTGCCCCGAGGAGCGTCTAGCCACATGTCACCACTGGGTCTGACTGAGCGCCTCCAGGAGAGAGGCCCAAGCAAGACGCGCCCCGAGGAGCGTCTTGCCACATGACAGCACTCGGTCTGACTGAGCGCCTCCAGGAGAGAGGCCCAAGCAAGACGCGCCCCGAGGAGCGTCATGCCACATGTCACTACTCGGTCTGACTGAGCGCCTCCAGGAGAGAGGCCCAAGCAAGACGCACCCCAAGGAGCGTCTTGCCACGTGTCAACACTGGGTCTGATTGAGGGCCTCCAGGAGAGAGGCCCAAGCAAGACGCGCCCCGAGGAGCGTCTTGCCACATGTCAACACTGGGTCTGACAGAGGGACTCCAGGAGAGAGGCCCAAGCAATACGTGCCCCGAGGAGCGTCTAGCCACATGTCACCACTGGGTCTGACTGAGCGCCTCCAGGAGAGAGGCCCAAGCAAGACGCGCCCCGAGGAGCGTCTTGCCACATGACAGCACTCGGTCTGACTGAGCGCCTCCAGGAGAGAGGCCCAAGCAAGACGCGCCCCGAGGAGCGTCTTGCCACATGTCACCACTGGGTCTGACTGAGAGCCTCCAGGAGAGAGGCCCAAGCAAGACGCGCCCCGAGGAGCGTCTTGCCACATGTCAACACTGGGTCTGACTGATCGCCTCCAGGAGAGAGGCCCAAGTAAGACGCGCCCCGAGGAGCGTCTTGCCACATGTCAACACTGGGTCTGACTGAGCGCCTCCAGGAGAGAGGCCCAAGCAAGACGTGCCCCGAGGAGCGTCTTGCCACATGTCAACACTGGGTCTGACTGAGCGCCTCCAGGAGAGAGGCCCAAGTAAGAAGCGCCCCGAGGAGCGTCTTGCCACATGTCAACAATGGGTCTGACTGAGGGCCTCCAGGAGAGAAGCCCAAGCAAGACGCGCCCCGAGGAGCGTCTTGCCACATGTCAACAATGGGTCTGACTGAGCGCCTCCAGGAGAGAGGCCCAAGCAAGACGCGCCCCAAGGAGTGTCTTGACACTTGTCAACACTGGGTCTGACTGAGGGCCTGCATGAGAGAAGCCCAAGCAAGACGCGCCCCGAGGAGTGTCTTGCCACATGTGAACACTGGGTCTGACAGAGGTCCTCCAGGAGAGAGGCCCAAGCAAGACGCGCCCCGAGGAGCGTCTTGCCACATGTCACCACTGGGTCTGACTGAGCGCCTCCAGGAGAGAGGCCCAAGCAAGACGCGCCCCGAGGAGCGTCTTGCCACATGTCAGCACTCGGTCTGACTGAGCGCCTCCAGGAGAGAGAGCCAAGCAAGACGCGCCCCGAGGAGTGACTTGCCACATGTCAACACTGGGTCTGACTGAGCGCCTCCAGGAGAGAGGCCCAAGCAAGACGCGCCCCGAGGAGCATCTTGACACATGTCAACACTGGGTCTGACTGAGGGCCTCAATGAGAGAAGCCCAAGCAAGACGCGCCCCGAGGAGCGTCCTGCCACGTGTCAACACTGGGTCTGACAGAGGGCCTCCAGGAGAGAGGCCCAAGCAATACGTGCCCCGAGGAGCGTCTTGCCCTATGTCACCACTGGGTCTGACTGAGCGCCTCCAGGAGAGAGGCCCAAGGAAGACGCGCCCCGAGGAGCGTCTTGCCACAAGTCAACACTGGGTCTGACTGAGCGCCTCCAGGAGAGAGGCCCAAGCAAGACGCGCCCCGAGGAGCGTCTTGCCACAGGTAAACACTGGGTCTGACTGAGCGCCTCCAGGAGAGAGGCCCAAGTAAGACGCGCCCCGAGGAGCGTCTTGCCACATGTGAACACTGGGTCTGACTGAGCGCCTCCAGGAGAGAGGCCCAAGAAAGACGTGCCCCGAGGAGCGTCTTGCCACATGTCAACACTGGGTCTGACTGAGCGCCTCCAGGAGAGAGGCCCAAGTAAGAAGCGCCCCGAGGAGCGTCTTGCCACATGTCAACAATGGGTCTGACTGAGGGCCTCCAGGAGAGAAGCCCAAGCAAGACGCGCCCCGAGGAGCGTCTTGCCACATGTCAACAATGGGTCTGACTGAGCGCCTCCAGGAGAGAGGCCCAAGCAAGACGCGCCCCGAGGAGCGTCTTGCCACATGTCAACACTGGGTCTGACTGAGGGCCTCCAGGAGAGAGGCCCAAGCAATACGTGCCCCGAGGAGCGTCTAGCCACATGTCACCACTGGGTCTGACTGAGCGCCTCCAGGAGAGAGGCCCAAGCAAGACGCGCCCAAAGGAGTGTCTTGACACTTGTCAACACTGGGTCTGACTGAGGGCCTGCATGAGAGAAGCCCAAGCAAGACGCGCCCCGAGGAGTGTCTTGCCACATGTCAACACTGGGTCTGACAGAGGGCCTCCAGGAGAGAGGCCCAAACAAGACGCGCCCCGAGGAGCGTCTTGCCACATGTCACCACTGGGTCTGACTGAGCGCCTCCAGGAGAGAGGCCCAAGCAAGACGCGCCCCGAGGAGCGTCTTTTCACATGTCAGCACTCGGTCTGACTGAGCGCCTCCAGGAGAGAGAGCCAAGCAAGACGCGCCCCGAGGAGTGACTTGCCACATGTCAACACTGGGTCTGACTGAGCGCCTCCAGGAGAGAGGCCCAAGCAAGACGCGCCCCGAGGAGCGTCTTGACACATGTCAACACTGGGTCTGACAGAGGGCCTCCAGGAGAGAGGCCCAAGCAATACGTGCCCCGAGGAGCGTCTTGCTCTATGTCACCACTGGGTCTGACTGAGCGCCTCCAGGAGAGAGGCCCAAGGAAGACGTGCCCCGAGGAGCGTCTTGCCACAAGTCAACACTGGGTCTGACTGAGCGCCTCCAGGAGAGAGGCCCAAGCAAGACGCGCCCCGAGGAGCGTCTTGCCACAGGTAAACACTGGGTCTGACTGAGCGCCTCCAGGAGAGAGGCCCAAGTAAGACGCGCCCCGAGGAGCGTCTTGCCACATGTCAACACTGGGTCTGACTGAGCGCCTCCAGGAGAGAGGCCCAAGCAAGACGTGCCCCGAGGAGTGTCTTGCCACATGTCAACACTGGGTCTGACTGAGCGCCTCCAGGAGAGAGGCCCAAGTAAGAAGCGCCCCGAGGAGCGTCTTGCCACATGTCAACAATGGGTCTGACTGAGGGCCTCCAGGAGAGAAGCCCAAGCAAGACGCGCCCCGAGGAGCGTCTTGCCACATGTCAACAATGGGTCTGACTGAGCGCCTCCAGGAGAGAGGCCCAAGCAAGACGCGCCCCGAGGAGCGTCTTGCCACATGTCAACACTGGGTCTGACTGAGGGCCTCCAGGAGAGAGGCCCAAGCAATACGTGCCCCGAGGAGCGTCTAGCCACATGTCACCACTGGGTCTGACTGAGCGCCTCCAGGAGAGAGGCCCAAGCAAGACGCGCCCCGAGGAGCGTCTTGCCACATGACAGCACTCGGTCTGACTGAGCGCCTCCAGGAGAGAGGCCCAAGCAAGACGCGCCCCGAGGAGCGTCATGCCACATGTCACTACTCGGTCTGACTGAGCGCCTCCAGGAGAGAGGCCCAAGCAAGACGCACCCCAAGGAGCGTCTTGCCACGTGTCAACACTGGGTCTGATTGAGGGCCTCCAGGAGAGAGGCCCAAGCAAGACGCGCCCCGAGGAGCGTCTTGCCACATGTCAACACTGGGTCTGACAGAGGGCCTCCAGGAGAGAGGCCCAAGCAATACGTGCCCCGAGGAGCGTCTAGCCACATGTCACCACTGGGTCTGACTGAGCGCCTCCAGGAGAGAGGCCCAAGCAAGACGCGCCCCGAGGAGCGTCTTGCCACATGACAGCACTCGGTCTGACTGAGCGCCTCCAGGAGAGAGGCCCAAGCAAGACGCGCCCCAAGGAGCGTCTTGCCACATGTCACCACTGGGTCTGACTGAGAGCCTCCAGGAGAGAGTCCCAAGCAAGACGCGCCCCGAGGAGCGTCTTGCCACATGTCAACACTGGGTCTGACTGAGCGCCTCCAGGAGAGAGGCCCAAGTAAGACGCGCCCCGAGGAGCGTCTTACCACATGTCAACACTGGGTCTGACTGAGCGCCTCCAGGAGAGAGGCCCAAGCAAGACGTGCCCCGAGGAGCGTCTTGCCACATGTCAACACTGGGTCTGACTGAGCGCCTCCAGGAGAGAGGCCCAAGTAAGAAGCGCCCCGAGGAGCGTCTTGCCACATGTCAACAATGGGTCTGACTGAGCGCCTCCAGGAGAGAGGCCCAAGCAAGACGCGCCCCAAGGAGTGTCTTGACACTTGTCAACACTGGGTCTGACTGAGGGCCTGCATGAGAGAAGCCCAAGCAAGACGCGCCCCGAGGAGTGTCTTGCCACATGTCAACACTGGGTCTTACAGAGGGCCTCCAGGAGAGAGGCCCAAGCAAGACGCGCCCCGAGGAGCGTCTTGCCACATGTCACCACTGGGTCTGACTGAGCGCCTCCAGGAGAGAGGCCCAAGCAAGACGCGCCCCGAGGAGCGTCTTGCCACATGTCAGCACTCAGTCTGACTGAGCGCCTCCAGGAGAGAGAGCCAAGCAAGACGCGCCCCGAGGAGTGACTTGCCACATGTCAACACTGGGTCTGACTGAGCGCCTCCAGGAGAGAGGCCCAAGCAAGACGCGCCCCGAGGAGCGTCTTGACACATGTCAACACTGGGTCTGACTGAGGGCCTCAATGAGAGAAGCCCAAGCAAGACGCGCCCCGAGGAGCGTCTTGCCACGTGTCAACACTGGGTCTGACAGAGGGCCTCCAGGAGAGAGGCCCAAGCAATACGTGCCCCGAGGAGCGTCTTGCCCTATGTCACCACTGGGTCTGACTGAGCGCCTCCAGGAGAGAGGCCCAAGGAAGACGCGCCCCGAGGAGCGTCTTGCCACAAGTCAACACTGGGTCTGACTGAGCGCCTCCAGGAGAGAGGCCCAAGCAAGACGCGCCCCGAGGAGCATCTTGCCACATGTCAACACTGGGTCTGACTGAGCGCCTCCAGGAGAGAGGCCCAAGCAAGACGTGCCCCGAGGAGCGTCTTGCCACATGTCAACACTGGGTCTGACTGAGCGCCTCCAGGAGAGAGGCCCAAGCAAGAAGCGCCCCGAGGAGCGTCTTGCCACATGTCAACAATGGGTCTGACTGAGGGCCTCCAGGAGAGAAGCCCAAGCAAGACGCGCCCCGAGGAGCGTCTTGCCACATGTCAACAATGGGTCTGACTTAGCGCCTCCAGGAGAGAGGCCCAAGCAAGAAGCGCCCCGAGGAGCGTCTTGACACTTGTCAACACTGGGTCTGACTGAGGTTCTCCATGAGAGAGGCCCAAGCAAGACGCGCCCCGAGGAGCGTCTTGCCACATGTCAACACTGGGTCTGACAGAGGGCCTCCAGGAGAGAGACCCAAGCAATACGTGCCCCGAGGAGCGTCTAGCCACATGTCACCACTGGGTCTGACTGAGCGCCTCCAGGAGAGAGGCCCAAGCATGACGCGCCCCGAGGAGCGTCTTGCCACATGTCAGCACTCGGTCTGACTGAGCGCCTCCAGGAGAGAGGCCCAAGCAAGACGCGCCCCGAGGAGCGTCTTGCCACATGTCAACACTGGGTCTGACTGAGCGCCTCCAGGAGAGAGGCCCAAGCAAGACGCGCCCCGAGGAGCGTCTTGCCACATGTCAACACTGGGTCTGACTGAGCGCCTAAAGGAGAGAAGCCCAAGCAAGACGCGCCCCGAGGAGCGTCTTGCCACGTGTCAACACTGGGTCTGACAGAGGGCCTCCAGGAGAGAGGCCCAAGCAATACGTGCCCCGAGGAGCGTCTTGCCCTATGTCACCACTGGGTCTGACTGAGCGCCGCCAGGAGAGAGGCCCAAGGAAGAAGCGCCCCGAGGAGCGTCTTGCCACAAGTCAACACTGGGTCTGACTGAGCGCCTCCAGGAGAGAGGCCCAAGCAAGACGCGCCCCGAGGAGCGTCTTGCCACGTGTCAAAACTGGGTCTGACAGAGGGCCTCCAGGAGAGAGGCCCAAGCAATACGTGCCCCGAGGAGCGTCTTGCCCTATGTCACCACTGGGTCTGACTGAGCGCCTCCAGGAGAGAGGCCCAAGGAAGACGCGCCCCGAGGAGCGTCTTGCCACAAGTCAACACTGGGTCTGACTGAGCGCCTCCAGGAGAGAGGCCCAAGCAAGACGCGCCCCGAGGAGCGTCTTGCCACATGTCAACACTGGGTCTGACTGAGCGCCTCCAGGAGAGAGGCCCAAGCAAGACGTGCCCCGAGGAGCGTCTTGCCACATGTCAACACTGGGTCTGACTGAGCGCCTCCAGGAGAGAGGCCCAAGCAAGAAGCGCCCCGAGGAGCGTCTTGCCACATGTCAACAATGGGTCTGACTGAGGGCCTCCAGGAGAGAAGCCCAAGCAAGACGCGCCCCGAGGAGCGTCTTGCCACATGTCAACAATGGGTCTGACTTAGCGCCTCCAGGAGAGAGGCCCAAGGAAGAAGCGCCCCGAGGAGCGTCTTGACACTTGTCAACACTGGGTCTGACAGAGGGCCTCCATGAGAGAGGCCCAAGCAATACGTGCCCCGAGGAGCGTCTAGCCACATGTCACCACTGGGTCTGACTGAGTGCCTCCAGGAGAGAGGCCCAAGCAAGACGCGCCCCGAGGAGCGTCTTGCCACATGTCAGCACTCGGTCTGACTGAGCGCCTCCAGGAGAGAGGCCCAAGCAAGACGCGCCCCGAGGAGCGTCTTGCCACATGTCACCACTGGGTCTGACTGAGCGCCTCCAGGAGAGAGGCCCAAGCAAGACGCGCCCCGAGGAGCGTCTTGCCACATGTCAACACTGGGTCTGACTGAGCGCCTCCAGGAGAGAGGCCCAAGCAAGACGCGCCCCGAGGAGCGTCTTGCCACATGTCAACACTGGGTCTGACTGAGCGCCTAAAGGAGAGAAGCCAAAGCAAGACGCGCCCCGAGGAGCGTCTTGCCACATGTCAACACTGGGTCTGACTGAGTGCCTCCATGAGAGAAGCCCCAGCAAGACGCGCCCCGAGGAGCGTCTTGACACATGTCAACACTGGGTCTGTCTGAAGGCCTCCATGAGAGAAGCCCAAGCAAGACGCGCCCCGAGATGCGTCTTGCCACATGTCAACACTGGGTCTGACAGAGGGCCTCCAGGAGAGAGGCCCAAGCAATACGCGCCCCGAGGAGCGTCTTGCCATATGTCACCACTGGGTCTGACTGAGCGCCTCCAGGAGAGAGGCCCAAGCAAGACGCGCCCCGAGGAGCGTCTTGCCACATGTCAACACTGGGTCTGACAGCGGGCCTCCAGGAGAGAGGCCCAAGCAAGACGCGCCCCAAGGAGTGTCTTGCCACATGTCACCACTGGGTCTGACTGAGTGCCTCCAGGAGAGAGGCCCAAGCAAGACGCGCCCCGAGGAGCGTCATGCCACATGTCACTACTCGGTCTGACTGAATGCCTCCAGGAGAGAGGCTCAAGCAAGACGCGCCCCGAGGAGCGTCTTGCCACGTGTCAACACTGGGTCTGACAGAGGGCCTCCAGGAGAGAGACCCAAGCAATACGTGCCCCGAGGAGCGTCTAGCCACATGTCACCACTGGGTCTGACTGAGCGCCTCCAGGAGAGAGGCCCAAGCAAGACGCGCCCCGAGGAGCGTCTTGCCACATGTCACCACTGGGTCTGACCGAGAGCCTCCAGGAGAGAGGCCCAAGCAAGACGCGCCCCGAGGAGCGTCTTGCCACATGTCAACACTGGGTCTGACTGAGCGCCTCCAGGAGAGAGGCCCAAGTAAGACGCGCCCCGAGGAGCGTCTTGCCACATGTCAACACTGGGTCTGAATGAGCGCCTCCAGGAGAGAGGCCCAAGCAAGACGCGCCCCGAGGAGCGTCTTGCCACTTGTCAACACTGGGTCTGACTGAGTGGCTCCAGGAGAGAGGCCCAAGCAAGACGTGCCCCGAGGAGCGTCTTGCCACATGTCAACACTGGGTCTGACTGAGCGCCTCCAGGAGAGAGGCCCAAGCAAGAAGCGCCCCGAGGAGCGTCTTGCCACATGTCAACAATGGGTCTGACTGAGGGCCTCCAGGAGAGAAGCCCAAGCAAGACGCGCCCCGAGGAGTGTCTTGCCACATGTCAACACTGGGTCTGACAGAGGGCCTCCAGGAGAGAGGCCCAAGCAATACGCGCCCCGAGGAGCATCTTGCCAAATGTCACCACTGGGTCTGACTGCGCGCCTCCAGGAGAGAGGCCCAAGCAAGACGCGCCCCGAGGAGCGTCTTGCCACATGTCAGCACTCGGTCTGACTGAGCACCTCCAGGAGGGAGGCCCAAGCAAGACGCGCCCCTAGGAGCGTCTTGCCACATGTCAACACTGGGTCTGACAGCGGGCCTCCAGGAGAGAGGCCCAAGCAAGACGCGCCCCGAGGAGCGTCATGCCACATGTCACTACTCGGTCTGACTGAGCGCCTCCAGGAGAGAAGCCCAAGCAAGACGCACCCCGAGGGGCGTCTTGCCACGTGTCAACACTGGGTCTCATTGAGGGCCTCCAGGAGAGAGGCCCAAGCAAGACGTGCCCCGAGGAGCGTCTTGCCACATGTCAACACTGGGTCTGACAGAGGGCCTCCAGGAGAGAGGCCCAAGCAAGACGCGCCCCGAGGAGCGTCTTGCCACATGTCAGCACTCGGTCTGACTGAGCACCTCCAGGAGAGAGGCCCAAGCAAGACGCGCCCCGAGGAGCGTCTTGCCACATGTCAACACTGGGTCTGACTGAGCGCCTCCAGGAGAGAGGCCCAAGCACGACGCGCCCCGAGGAGCGTCTTGCCACATGTCAACACTGGGTCTGACAGCGGGCCTCCAGGAGAGAGGCCCAAGCAAGACGCGCCCCGAGGAGCGTCTTGCCACATGTCAGCACTCGGTGTGACTGAGCGCCTCCAGGAGAGAGGCCCAAGTAAGACGTGCCCCGAGGAGCGTCTTGCAACATGTCAGCACTCGGTCTGACTGAGCGCCTCCAGGAGAGAGGCCCAAGCAAGACGTGCCCCGAGGAGCGTCTTGCAACATGTCAGCACTCGGTCTGACTGAGCGCCTCCAGGAGAGAGGCCCAAGCAAGACGCGCCCCGAGGAGCGTCTTGCCACATGTCACCACTGGGTCTGACTGAGAGCCTCCAGGAGAGAGGCCCAAGCAAGTCGCGCCCCGAGGAGCGTCTTGCCACATGTCAACACTGGGTCTGACTGAGCGCCTCCAGGAGAGAGGCCCAAGCAAGACGTGCCCCGAGGAGCGTCTTGCAACATGTCAGCACTCGGTCTGACTGAGTGCCTCCAGGAGAGAGGCCCAAGCAAGACGCGCCCCGAGGAGCGTCTTGCCACATGTCAACACTGGGTCTGACTGAGGGCATCAATGAGAGAAGCCCAAGCAAGACGTGCCCCGAGGAGCGTCTTGCCATATGTCAAAACTGGGTCTGACAGAGGGCCTCCAGGAGAGAGGCCCAAGCAATACGTGCCCCGAGGAGCGTCTTGCCACATGTCAACACTGGGTCTGACAGAGGGCCTCCAGGAGAGAGGCCCAAGCAATACGCGCCCCGAGGAGCGTCTTGCCATAAGTCACCACTGGGTCTGACTGAGCGCCTCCAGGAGAGAGGCACAAGCAAGACGCGCCCCGAGGAGCGTCTTGCCACATGTCAACACTGGGTCTGACTGAGCGCCTCCAGGAGAGAGGCCCAAGCAAGACGCGCCCCGAGGAGCGTCTTGCCACATGTCAACACTGGGTCTGACAGCGGGCCTCCAGGAGAGAGGCCCAAGCAAGACGCGCCCCAAGGAGTGTCTTGCCACATGTCACCACTGGGTCTGACTGAGCGCCTCCAGGAGAGAGGCCCAAGCAAGACGCGCCCCGAGGAGCGTCATGCCACATGTCAACACTGGGTCTGACAGAGGGCCTCCAGGAGAGAGACCCAAGCAATACGTGCCCCGAGGAGCGTCTAGCCACATGTCACCACTGGGTCTGACTGAGCGCCTCCAGGAGAGAGGCCCAAGCAAGACGCTCCCCGAGGAGCGTCTTGCCACATGTCACCACTGGGTCTGACCGAGAGCCTCCAGGAGAGAGGCCCAAGCAAGACGCGCCCCGAGGAGCGTCTTGCCACAAGTCAACACTGGGTCTGACTGAGCGCCTCCAGGAGAGAGGCCCAAGCAAGACGCGCCCCGAGGAGCGTCTTGCCACATGTCAACACTGGGTCTGACTGAGCGCCTCCAGGAGAGAGGCCCAAGCAAGACGTGCCCCGAGGAGCGTCTTGCCACATGTCAACACTGGGTCTGACTGAGCGCCTCCAGGAGAGAGGCCCAAGCAAGAAGCGCCCCGAGGAGCGTCTTGCCACATGTCAACAATGGGTCTGACTGAGGGCCTCCAGGAGAGAAGCCCAAGCAAGACGCGCCCCGAGGAGCGTCTTGCCACATGTCAACAATGGGTCTGACTTAGCGCCTCCAGGAGAGAGGCCCAAGGAAGAAGCGCCCCGAGGAGCGTCTTGACACTTGTCAACACTGGGTCTGACAGAGGGCCTCCATGAGAGAGGCCCAAGCAATACGTGCCCCGAGGAGCGTCTAGCCACATGTCACCACTGGGTCTGACTGAGTGCCTCCAGGAGAGAGGCCCAAGCAAGACGCGCCCCGAGGAGCGTCTTGCCACATGTCAGCACTCGGTCTGACTGAGCGCCTCCAGGAGAGAGGCCCAAGCAAGACGCGCCCCGAGGAGCGTCTTGCCACATGTCACCACTGGGTCTGACTGAGCGCCTCCAGGAGAGAGGCCCAAGCAAGACGCGCCCCGAGGAGCGTCTTGCCACATGTCAACACTGGGTCTGACTGAGCGCCTCCAGGAGAGAGGCCCAAGCAAGACGCGCCCCGAGGAGCGTCTTGCCACATGTCAACACTGGGTCTGACTGAGCGCCTAAAGGAGAGAAGCCAAAGCAAGACGCGCCCCGAGGAGCGTCTTGCCACATGTCAACACTGGGTCTGACTGAGTGCCTCCATGAGAGAAGCCCCAGCAAGACGCGCCCCGAGGAGCGTCTTGACACATGTCAACACTGGGTCTGTCTGAAGGCCTCCATGAGAGAAGCCCAAGCAAGACGCGCCCCGAGATGCGTCTTGCCACATGTCAACACTGGGTCTGACAGAGGGCCTCCAGGAGAGAGGCCCAAGCAATACGCGCCCCGAGGAGCGTCTTGCCATATGTCACCACTGGGTCTGACTGAGCGCCTCCAGGAGAGAGGCCCAAGCAAGACGCGCCCCGAGGAGCGTCTTGCCACATGTCAACACTGGGTCTGACAGCGGGCCTCCAGGAGAGAGGCCCAAGCAAGACGCGCCCCAAGGAGTGTCTTGCCACATGTCACCACTGGGTCTGACTGAGTGCCTCCAGGAGAGAGGCCCAAGCAAGACGCGCCCCGAGGAGCGTCATGCCACATGTCACTACTCGGTCTGACTGAATGCCTCCAGGAGAGAGGCTCAAGCAAGACGCGCCCCGAGGAGCGTCTTGCCACGTGTCAACACTGGGTCTGACAGAGGGCCTCCAGGAGAGAGACCCAAGCAATACGTGCCCCGAGGAGCGTCTAGCCACATGTCACCACTGGGTCTGACTGAGCGCCTCCAGGAGAGAGGCCCAAGCAAGACGCGCCCCGAGGAGCGTCTTGCCACATGTCACCACTGGGTCTGACCGAGAGCCTCCAGGAGAGAGGCCCAAGCAAGACGCGCCCCGAGGAGCGTCTTGCCACATGTCAACACTGGGTCTGACTGAGCGCCTCCAGGAGAGAGGCCCAAGTAAGACGCGCCCCGAGGAGCGTCTTGCCACATGTCAACACTGGGTCTGAATGAGCGCCTCCAGGAGAGAGGCCCAAGCAAGACGCGCCCCGAGGAGCGTCTTGCCACATGTCAACACTGGGTCTGACTGAGTGGCTCCAGGAGAGAGGCCCAAGCAAGACGTGCCCCGAGGAGCGTCTTGCCACATGTCAACACTGGGTCTGACTGAGCGCCTCCAGGAGAGAGGCCCAAGCAAGAAGCGCCCCGAGGAGCGTCTTGCCACATGTCAACAATGGGTCTGACTGAGGGCCTCCAGGAGAGAAGCCCAAGCAAGACGCGCCCCGAGGAGTGTCTTGCCACATGTCAACACTGGGTCTGACAGAGGGCCTCCAGGAGAGAGGCCCAAGCAATACGCGCCCCGAGGAGCATCTTGCCAAATGTCACCACTGGGTCTGACTGCGCGCCTCCAGGAGAGAGGCCCAAGCAAGACGCGCCCCGAGGAGCGTCTTGCCACATGTCAGCACTCGGTCTGACTGAGCACCTCCAGGAGGGAGGCCCAAGCAAGACGCGCCCCTAGGAGCGTCTTGCCACATGTCAACACTGGGTCTGACAGCGGGCCTCCAGGAGAGAGGCCCAAGCAAGACGCGCCCCGAGGAGCGTCATGCCACATGTCACTACTCGGTCTGACTGAGCGCCTCCAGGAGAGAAGCCCAAGCAAGACGCACCCCGAGGAGCGTCTTGCCACGTGTCAACACTGGGTCTCATTGAGGGCCTCCAGGAGAGAGGCCCAAGCAAGACGTGCCCCGAGGAGCGTCTTGCCACATGTCAACACTGGGTCTGACAGAGGGCCTCCAGGAGAGAGGCCCAAGCAAGACGCGCCCCGAGGAGTGTCTTGCCACATGTCAACACTGGGTCTGACAGAGGGCCTCCAGGAGAGAGGCCCAAGCAACACGCGCCCCGAGGAGCGTCTTGCCATATGTCACCACTGGGTCTGACTGAGCGCCTCCAGGAGAGAGGCCCAAGCAAGACGCGCCCCGAGGAGCGTCTTGCCACATGTCAGCACTCGGTCTGACTGAGCGCCTCCAGGAGAGAGGCCCAAGCAAGACGCGCCCCTAGGAGCGTCTTGCCACATGTCAACACTGGGTCTGACAGCGGGCCTCCAGGAGAGAGGCCCAAGCAAGACGTGCCCCGAGGAGCGTCATGCCACATGTCACTACTCGGTCTGACTGAGCGCCTCCAGGAGAGAGGCCCAAGAAAGACGCACCCCGAGGAGCGTCTTGCCACGTGTCAACACTGGGTCTGATTGAGGGCCTCCAGGAGAGAGGCCCAAACAAGACGAGCCCCGAGGAGCGTCTTGCCACATGTCAACACAGGGTCTGACAGAGGGCCTCCAGGAGAGAGGCCAAAGCAATACGTGCCCCGAGGAGCGTCTAGCCACATGTCACCACTGGGTCTGACTGAGCGCCTCCAGGAGAGAGGCCCAAGCAAGACGCGCCCCGAGGAGCGTCTTGCCACATGACAGCACTCGGTCTGACTGAGCGCCTCCTGGAGAGAGGCCCAAGCAAGACGCGCCCCGAGGAGCGTCTTGCCACATGTCACCACTGGGTCTGACTGAGAGCCTCCAGGAGAGAGGCCCAAGCAAGACGCGCCCCGAGGAGCGTCTTGCCACAGGTAAACACTGGGTCTGACTGAGCGCCTCCAGGAGAGAGGCCCAAGTAAGACGCGCCCAGAGGAGCGTCTTGCCACATGTCAACACTGGGTCTGACTGAGCGCCTCCAGGAGAGAGGCCCAAGCAAGACGTGCCCCGAGGAGCGTCTTGCCACATGTCAACACTGGGTCTGACTGACCGCCTCCAGGAGAGAGGCCCAAGTAAGAAGCGCCCCGAGGAGCGTCTTGCCACATGTCAACAATGGGTCTGACTGAGGGCCTCCAGGAGAGAAGCCCAAGCAAGACGCGCCCCGAGGAGCGTCTTGCCACATGTCAACAATGGGTCTGACTGAGCGCCTCCAGGAGAGAGGCCCAAGCAAGACGCGCCCCGAGGAGCGTCTTGCCACATGTCAACACTGGGTCTGACTGAGGGCCTCCAGGAGAGAGGCCCAAGCAATACGTGCCCCGAGGAGCGTCTAGCCACATGTCACCACTGGGTCTGACTGAGCGCCTCCAGGAGAGAGGCCCAAGCAAGACGCGCCCCGAGGAGCGTCTTGCCACATGACAGCACTCGGTCTGACTGAGCGCCTCCAGGAGAGAGGCCCAAGCAAGACGCGCCCCGAGGAGCGTCATGCCACATGTCACTACTCGGTCTGACTGAGCGCCTCCAGGAGAGAGGCCCAAGCAAGACGCACCCCAAGGAGCGTCTTGCCACGTGTCAACACTGGGTCTGATTGAGGGCCTCCAGGAGAGAGGCCCAAGCAAGACGCGCCCCGAGGAGCGTCTTGCCACATGTCAACACTGGGTCTGACAGAGGGACTCCAGGAGAGAGGCCCAAGCAATACGTGCCCCGAGGAGCGTCTAGCCACATGTCACCACTGGGTCTGACTGAGCGCCTCCAGGAGAGAGGCCCAAGCAAGACGCGCCCCGAGGAGCGTCTTGCCACATGACAGCACTCGGTCTGACTGAGCGCCTCCAGGAGAGAGGCCCAAGCAAGACGCGCCCCGAGGAGCGTCTTGCCACATGTCACCACTGGGTCTGACTGAGAGCCTCCAGGAGAGAGGCCCAAGCAAGACGCGCCCCGAGGAGCGTCTTGCCACATGTCAACACTGGGTCTGACTGATCGCCTCCAGGAGAGAGGCCCAAGTAAGACGCGCCCCGAGGAGCGTCTTGCCACATGTCAACACTGGGTCTGACTGAGCGCCTCCAGGAGAGAGGCCCAAGCAAGACGTGCCCCGAGGAGCGTCTTGCCACATGTCAACACTGGGTCTGACTGAGCGCCTCCAGGAGAGAGGCCCAAGTAAGAAGCGCCCCGAGGAGCGTCTTGCCACATGTCAACAATGGGTCTGACTGAGGGCCTCCAGGAGAGAAGCCCAAGCAAGACGCGCCCCGAGGAGCGTCTTGCCACATGTCAACAATGGGTCTGACTGAGCGCCTCCAGGAGAGAGGCCCAAGCAAGACGCGCCCCAAGGAGTGTCTTGACACTTGTCAACACTGGGTCTGACTGAGGGCCTGCATGAGAGAAGCCCAAGCAAGACGCGCCCCGAGGAGTGTCTTGCCACATGTGAACACTGGGTCTGACAGAGGTCCTCCAGGAGAGAGGCCCAAGCAAGACGCGCCCCGAGGAGCGTCTTGCCACATGTCACCACTGGGTCTGACTGAGCGCCTCCAGGAGAGAGGCCCAAGCAAGACGCGCCCCGAGGAGCGTCTTGCCACATGTCAGCACTCGGTCTGACTGAGCGCCTCCAGGAGAGAGAGCCAAGCAAGACGCGCCCCGAGGAGTGACTTGCCACATGTCAACACTGGGTCTGACTGAGCGCCTCCAGGAGAGAGGCCCAAGCAAGACGCGCCCCGAGGAGCATCTTGACACATGTCAACACTGGGTCTGACTGAGGGCCTCAATGAGAGAAGCCCAAGCAAGACGCGCCCCGAGGAGCGTCCTGCCACGTGTCAACACTGGGTCTGACAGAGGGCCTCCAGGAGAGAGGCCCAAGCAATACGTGCCCCGAGGAGCGTCTTGCCCTATGTCACCACTGGGTCTGACTGAGCGCCTCCAGGAGAGAGGCCCAAGGAAGACGCGCCCCGAGGAGCGTCTTGCCACAAGTCAACACTGGGTCTGACTGAGCGCCTCCAGGAGAGAGGCCCAAGCAAGACGCGCCCCGAGGAGCGTCTTGCCACAGGTAAACACTGGGTCTGACTGAGCGCCTCCAGGAGAGAGGCCCAAGTAAGACGCGCCCCGAGGAGCGTCTTGCCACATGTGAACACTGGGTCTGACTGAGCGCCTCCAGGAGAGAGGCCCAAGAAAGACGTGCCCCGAGGAGCGTCTTGCCACATGTCAACACTGGGTCTGACTGAGCGCCTCCAGGAGAGAGGCCCAAGTAAGAAGCGCCCCGAGGAGCGTCTTGCCACATGTCAACAATGGGTCTGACTGAGGGCCTCCAGGAGAGAAGCCCAAGCAAGACGCGCCCCGAGGAGCGTCTTGCCACATGTCAACAATGGGTCTGACTGAGCGCCTCCAGGAGAGAGGCCCAAGCAAGACGCGCCCCGAGGAGCGTCTTGCCACATGTCAACACTGGGTCTGACTGAGGGCCTCCAGGAGAGAGGCCCAAGCAATACGTGCCCCGAGGAGCGTCTAGCCACATGTCACCACTGGGTCTGACTGAGCGCCTCCAGGAGAGAGGCCCAAGCAAGACGCGCCCAAAGGAGTGTCTTGACACTTGTCAACACTGGGTCTGACTGAGGGCCTGCATGAGAGAAGCCCAAGCAAGACGCGCCCCGAGGAGTGTCTTGCCACATGTCAACACTGGGTCTGACAGAGGGCCTCCAGGAGAGAGGCCCAAACAAGACGCGCCCCGAGGAGCGTCTTGCCACATGTCACCACTGGGTCTGACTGAGCGCCTCCAGGAGAGAGGCCCAAGCAAGACGCGCCCCGAGGAGCGTCTTTTCACATGTCAGCACTCGGTCTGACTGAGCGCCTCCAGGAGAGAGAGCCAAGCAAGACGCGCCCCGAGGAGTGACTTGCCACATGTCAACACTGGGTCTGACTGAGCGCCTCCAGGAGAGAGGCCCAAGCAAGACGCGCCCCGAGGAGCGTCTTGACACATGTCAACACTGGGTCTGACAGAGGGCCTCCAGGAGAGAGGCCCAAGCAATACGTGCCCCGAGGAGCGTCTTGCTCTATGTCACCACTGGGTCTGACTGAGCGCCTCCAGGAGAGAGGCCCAAGGAAGACGTGCCCCGAGGAGCGTCTTGCCACAAGTCAACACTGGGTCTGACTGAGCGCCTCCAGGAGAGAGGCCCAAGCAAGACGCGCCCCGAGGAGCGTCTTGCCACAGGTAAACACTGGGTCTGACTGAGCGCCTCCAGGAGAGAGGCCCAAGTAAGACGCGCCCCGAGGAGCGTCTTGCCACATGTCAACACTGGGTCTGACTGAGCGCCTCCAGGAGAGAGGCCCAAGCAAGACGTGCCCCGAGGAGTGTCTTGCCACATGTCAACACTGGGTCTGACTGAGCGCCTCCAGGAGAGAGGCCCAAGTAAGAAGCGCCCCGAGGAGCGTCTTGCCACATGTCAACAATGGGTCTGACTGAGGGCCTCCAGGAGAGAAGCCCAAGCAAGACGCGCCCCGAGGAGCGTCTTGCCACATGTCAACAATGGGTCTGACTGAGCGCCTCCAGGAGAGAGGCCCAAGCAAGACGCGCCCCGAGGAGCGTCTTGCCACATGTCAACACTGGGTCTGACTGAGGGCCTCCAGGAGAGAGGCCCAAGCAATACGTGCCCCGAGGAGCGTCTAGCCACATGTCACCACTGGGTCTGACTGAGCGCCTCCAGGAGAGAGGCCCAAGCAAGACGCGCCCCGAGGAGCGTCTTGCCACATGACAGCACTCGGTCTGACTGAGCGCCTCCAGGAGAGAGGCCCAAGCAAGACGCGCCCCGAGGAGCGTCATGCCACATGTCACTACTCGGTCTGACTGAGCGCCTCCAGGAGAGAGGCCCAAGCAAGACGCACCCCAAGGAGCGTCTTGCCACGTGTCAACACTGGGTCTGATTGAGGGCCTCCAGGAGAGAGGCCCAAGAAAGACGCGCCCCGAGGAGCGTCTTGCCACATGTCAACACTGGGTCTGACAGAGGGCCTCCAGGAGAGAGGCCCAAGCAATACGTGCCCCGAGGAGCGTCTAGCCACATGTCACCACTGGGTCTGACTGAGCGCCTCCAGGAGAGAGGCCCAAGCAAGACGCGCCCCGAGGAGCGTCTTGCCACATGACAGCACTCGGTCTGACTGAGCGCCTCCAGGAGAGAGGCCCAAGCAAGACGCGCCCCAAGGAGCGTCTTGCCACATGTCACCACTGGGTCTGACTGAGAGCCTCCAGGAGAGAGTCCCAAGCAAGACGCGCCCCGAGGAGCGTCTTGCCACATGTCAACACTGGGTCTGACTGAGCGCCTCCAGGAGAGAGGCCCAAGTAAGACGCGCCCCGAGGAGCGTCTTACCACATGTCAACACTGGGTCTGACTGAGCGCCTCCAGGAGAGAGGCCCAAGCAAGACGTGCCCCGAGGAGCGTCTTGCCACATGTCAACACTGGGTCTGACTGAGCGCCTCCAGGAGAGAGGCCCAAGTAAGAAGCGCCCCGAGGAGCGTCTTGCCACATGTCAACAATGGGTCTGACTGAGCGCCTCCAGGAGAGAGGCCCAAGCAAGACGCGCCCCAAGGAGTGTCTTGACACTTGTCAACACTGGGTCTGACTGAGGGCCTGCATGAGAGAAGCCCAAGCAAGACGCGCCCCGAGGAGTGTCTTGCCACATGTCAACACTGGGTCTTACAGAGGGCCTCCAGGAGAGAGGCCCAAGCAAGACGCGCCCCGAGGAGCGTCTTGCCACATGTCACCACTGGGTCTGACTGAGCGCCTCCAGGAGAGAGGCCCAAGCAAGACGCGCCCCGAGGAGCGTCTTGCCACATGTCAGCACTCAGTCTGACTGAGCGCCTCCAGGAGAGAGAGCCAAGCAAGACGCACCCCGAGGAGTGACTTGCCACATGTCAACACTGGGTCTGACTGAGCGCCTCCAGGAGAGAGGCCCAAGCAAGACGCGCCCCGAGGAGCGTCTTGACACATGTCAACACTGGGTCTGACTGAGGGCCTCAATGAGAGAAGCCCAAGCAAGACGCGCCCCGAGGAGCGTCTTGCCACGTGTCAACACTGGGTCTGACAGAGGGCCTCCAGGAGAGAGGCCCAAGCAATACGTGCCCCGAGGAGCGTCTTGCCCTATGTCACCACTGGGTCTGACTGAGCGCCTCCAGGAGAGAGGCCCAAGGAAGACGCGCCCCGAGGAGCGTCTTGCCACAAGTCAACACTGGGTCTGACTGAGCGCCTCCAGGAGAGAGGCCCAAGCAAGACGCGCCCCGAGGAGCATCTTGCCACATGTCAACACTGGGTCTGACTGAGCGCCTCCAGGAGAGAGGCCCAAGCAAGACGTGCCCCGAGGAGCGTCTTGCCACATGTCAACACTGGGTCTGACTGAGCGCCTCCAGGAGAGAGGCCCAAGCAAGAAGCGCCCCGAGGAGCGTCTTGCCACATGTCAACAATGGGTCTGACTGAGGGCCTCCAGGAGAGAAGCCCAAGCAAGACGCGCCCCGAGGAGCGTCTTGCCACATGTCAACAATGGGTCTGACTTAGCGCCTCCAGGAGAGAGGCCCAAGCAAGAAGCGCCCCGAGGAGCGTCTTGACACTTGTCAACACTGGGTCTGACTGAGGTTCTCCATGAGAGAGGCCCAAGCAAGACGCGCCCCGAGGAGCGTCTTGCCACATGTCAACACTGGGTCTGACAGAGGGCCTCCAGGAGAGAGACCCAAGCAATACGTGCCCCGAGGAGCGTCTAGCCACATGTCACCACTGGGTCTGACTGAGCGCCTCCAGGAGAGAGGCCCAAGCATGACGCGCCCCGAGGAGCGTCTTGCCACATGTCAGCACTCGGTCTGACTGAGCGCCTCCAGGAGAGAGGCCCAAGCAAGACGCGCCCCGAGGAGCGTCTTGCCACATGTCAACACTGGGTCTGACTGAGCGCCTCCAGGAGAGAGGCCCAAGCAAGACGCGCCCCGAGGAGCGTCTTGCCACATGTCAACACTGGGTCTGACTGAGCGCCTAAAGGAGAGAAGCCCAAGCAAGACGCGCCCCGAGGAGCGTCTTGCCACGTGTCAACACTGGGTCTGACAGAGGGCCTCCAGGAGAGAGGCCCAAGCAATACGTGCCCCGAGGAGCGTCTTGCCCTATGTCACCACTGGGTCTGACTGAGCGCCGCCAGGAGAGAGGCCCAAGGAAGAAGCGCCCCGAGGAGCGTCTTGCCACAAGTCAACACTGGGTCTGACTGAGCGCCTCCAGGAGAGAGGCCCAAGCAAGACGCGCCCCGAGGAGCGTCTTGCCACGTGTCAAAACTGGGTCTGACAGAGGGCCTCCAGGAGAGAGGCCCAAGCAATACGTGCCCCGAGGAGCGTCTTGCCCTATGTCACCACTGGGTCTGACTGAGCGCCTCCAGGAGAGAGGCCCAAGGAAGACGCGCCCCGAGGAGCGTCTTGCCACAAGTCAACACTGGGTCTGACTGAGCGCCTCCAGGAGAGAGGCCCAAGCAAGACGCGCCCCGAGGAGCGTCTTGCCACATGTCAACACTGGGTCTGACTGAGCGCCTCCAGGAGAGAGGCCCAAGCAAGACGTGCCCCGAGGAGCGTCTTTCCACATGTCAACACTGGGTCTGACTGAGCGCCTCCAGGAGAGAGGCCCAAGCAAGAAGCGCCCCGAGGAGCGTCTTGCCACATGTCAACAATGGGTCTGACTGAGGGCCTCCAGGAGAGAAGCCCAAGCAAGACGCGCCCCGAGGAGCGTCTTGCCACATGTCAACAATGGGTCTGACTTAGCGCCTCCAGGAGAGAGGCCCAAGGAAGAAGCGCCCCGAGGAGCGTCTTGACACTTGTCAACACTGGGTCTGACAGAGGGCCTCCATGAGAGAGGCCCAAGCAATACGTGCCCCGAGGAGCGTCTAGCCACATGTCACCACTGGGTCTGACTGAGTGCCTCCAGGAGAGAGGCCCAAGCAAGACGCGCCCCGAGGAGCGTCTTGCCACATGTCAGCACTCGGTCTGACTGAGCGCCTCCAGGAGAGAGGCCCAAGCAAGACGCGCCCCGAGGAGCGTCTTGCCACATGTCACCACTGGGTCTGACTGAGCGCCTCCAGGAGAGAGGCCCAAGCAAGACGCGCCCCGAGGAGCGTCTTGCCACATGTCAACACTGGGTCTGACTGAGCGCCTCCAGGAGAGAGGCCCAAGCAAGACGCGCCCCGAGGAGCGTCTTGCCACATGTCAACACTGGGTCTGACTGAGCGCCTAAAGGAGAGAAGCCAAAGCAAGACGCGCCCCGAGGAGCGTCTTGCCACATGTCAACACTGGGTCTGACTGAGTGCCTCCATGAGAGAAGCCCCAGCAAGACGCGCCCCGAGGAGCGTCTTGACACATGTCAACACTGGGTCTGTCTGAAGGCCTCCATGAGAGAAGCCCAAGCAAGACGCGCCCCGAGATGCGTCTTGCCACATGTCAACACTGGGTCTGACAGAGGGCCTCCAGGAGAGAGGCCCAAGCAATACGCGCCCCGAGGAGCGTCTTGCCATATGTCACCACTGGGTCTGACTGAGCGCCTCCAGGAGAGAGGCCCAAGCAAGACGCGCCCCGAGGAGCGTCTTGCCACATGTCAACACTGGGTCTGACAGCGGGCCTCCAGGAGAGAGGCCCAAGCAAGACGCGCCCCAAGGAGTGTCTTGCCACATGTCACCACTGGGTCTGACTGAGTGCCTCCAGGAGAGAGGCCCAAGCAAGACGCGCCCCGAGGAGCGTCATGCCACATGTCACTACTCGGTCTGACTGAATGCCTCCAGGAGAGAGGCTCAAGCAAGACGCGCCCCGAGGAGCGTCTTGCCACGTGTCAACACTGGGTCTGACAGAGGGCCTCCAGGAGAGAGACCCAAGCAATACGTGCCCCGAGGAGCGTCTAGCCACATGTCACCACTGGGTCTGACTGAGCGCCTCCAGGAGAGAGGCCCAAGCAAGACGCGCCCCGAGGAGCGTCTTGCCACATGTCACCACTGGGTCTGACCGAGAGCCTCCAGGAGAGAGGCCCAAGCAAGACGCGCCCCGAGGAGCGTCTTGCCACATGTCAACACTGGGTCTGACTGAGCGCCTCCAGGAGAGAGGCCCAAGTAAGACGCGCCCCGAGGAGCGTCTTGCCACATGTCAACACTGGGTCTGAATGAGCGCCTCCAGGAGAGAGGCCCAAGCAAGACGCGCCCCGAGGAGCGTCTTGCCACATGTCAACACTGGGTCTGACTGAGTGGCTCCAGGAGAGAGGCCCAAGCAAGACGTGCCCCGAGGAGCGTCTTGCCACATGTCAACACTGGGTCTGACTGAGCGCCTCCAGGAGAGAGGCCCAAGCAAGAAGCGCCCCGAGGAGCGTCTTGCCACATGTCAACAATGGGTCTGACTGAGGGCCTCCAGGAGAGAAGCCCAAGCAAGACGCGCCCCGAGGAGTGTCTTGCCACATGTCAACACTGGGTCTGACAGAGGGCCTCCAGGAGAGAGGCCCAAGCAATACGCGCCCCGAGGAGCATCTTGCCAAATGTCACCACTGGGTCTGACTGCGCGCCTCCAGGAGAGAGGCCCAAGCAAGACGCGCCCCGAGGAGCGTCTTGCCACATGTCAGCACTCGGTCTGACTGAGCACCTCCAGGAGGGAGGCCCAAGCAAGACGCGCCCCTAGGAGCGTCTTGCCACATGTCAACACTGGGTCTGACAGCGGGCCTCCAGGAGAGAGGCCCAAGCAAGACGCGCCCCGAGGAGCGTCATGCCACATGTCACTACTCGGTCTGACTGAGCGCCTCCAGGAGAGAAGCCCAAGCAAGACGCACCCCGAGGAGCGTCTTGCCACGTGTCAACACTGGGTCTCATTGAGGGCCTCCAGGAGAGAGGCCCAAGCAAGACGTGCCCCGAGGAGCGTCTTGCCACATGTCAACACTGGGTCTGACAGAGGGCCTCCAGGAGAGAGGCCCAAGCAAGACGCGCCCCGAGGAGCGTCTTGCCACATGTCAGCACTCGGTCTGACTGAGCACCTCCAGGAGAGAGGCCCAAGCAAGACGCGCCCCGAGGAGCGTCTTGCCACATGTCAACACTGGGTCTGACTGAGCGCCTCCAGGAGAGAGGCCCAAGCACGACGCGCCCCGAGGAGCGTCTTGCCACATGTCAACACTGGGTCTGACAGCGGGCCTCCAGGAGAGAGGCCCAAGCAAGACGCGCCCCGAGGAGCGTCTTGCCACATGTCAGCACTCGGTGTGACTGAGCGCCTCCAGGAGAGAGGCCCAAGTAAGACGTGCCCCGAGGAGCGTCTTGCAACATGTCAGCACTCGGTCTGACTGAGCGCCTCCAGGAGAGAGGCCCAAGCAAGACGTGCCCCGAGGAGCGTCTTGCAACATGTCAGCACTCGGTCTGACTGAGCGCCTCCAGGAGAGAGGCCCAAGCAAGACGCGCCCCGAGGAGCGTCTTGCCACATGTCACCACTGGGTCTGACTGAGAGCCTCCAGGAGAGAGGCCCAAGCAAGTCGCGCCCCGAGGAGCGTCTTGCCACATGTCAACACTGGGTCTGACTGAGCGCCTCCAGGAGAGAGGCCCAAGCAAGACGTGCCCCGAGGAGCGTCTTGCAACATGTCAGCACTCGGTCTGACTGAGTGCCTCCAGGAGAGAGGCCCAAGCAAGACGCGCCCCGAGGAGCGTCTTGCCACATGTCAACACTGGGTCTGACTGAGGGCATCAATGAGAGAAGCCCAAGCAAGACGTGCCCCGAGGAGCGTCTTGCCATATGTCAAAACTGGGTCTGACAGAGGGCCTCCAGGAGAGAGGCCCAAGCAATACGTGCCCCGAGGAGCGTCTTGCCACATGTCAACACTGGGTCTGACAGAGGGCCTCCAGGAGAGAGGCCCAAGCAATACGCGCCCCGAGGAGCGTCTTGCCATAAGTCACCACTGGGTCTGACTGAGCGCCTCCAGGAGAGAGGCACAAGCAAGACGCGCCCCGAGGAGCGTCTTGCCACATGTCAACACTGGGTCTGACTGAGCGCCTCCAGGAGAGAGGCCCAAGCAAGACGCGCCCCGAGGAGCGTCTTGCCACATGTCAACACTGGGTCTGACAGCGGGCCTCCAGGAGAGAGGCCCAAGCAAGACGCGCCCCAAGGAGTGTCTTGCCACATGTCACCACTGGGTCTGACTGAGCGCCTCCAGGAGAGAGGCCCAAGCAAGACGCGCCCCGAGGAGCGTCATGCCACATGTCAACACTGGGTCTGACAGAGGGCCTCCAGGAGAGAGACCCAAGCAATACGTGCCCCGAGGAGCGTCTAGCCACATGTCACCACTGGGTCTGACTGAGCGCCTCCAGGAGAGAGGCCCAAGCAAGACGCTCCCCGAGGAGCGTCTTGCCACATGTCACCACTGGGTCTGACCGAGAGCCTCCAGGAGAGAGGCCCAAGCAAGACGCGCCCCGAGGAGCGTCTTGCCACAAGTCAACACTGGGTCTGACTGAGCGCCTCCAGGAGAGAGGCCCAAGCAAGACGCGCCCCGAGGAGCGTCTTGCCACATGTCAACACTGGGTCTGACTGAGCGCCTCCAGGAGAGAGGCCCAAGCAAGACGTGCCCCGAGGAGCGTCTTGCCACATGTCAACACTGGGTCTGACTGAGCGCCTCCAGGAGAGAGGCCCAAGCAAGAAGCGCCCCGAGGAGCGTCTTGCCACATGTCAACAATGGGTCTGACTGAGGGCCTCCAGGAGAGAAGCCCAAGCAAGACGCGCCCCGAGGAGCGTCTTGCCACATGTCAACAATGGGTCTGACTTAGCGCCTCCAGGAGAGAGGCCCAAGGAAGAAGCGCCCCGAGGAGCGTCTTGACACTTGTCAACACTGGGTCTGACAGAGGGCCTCCATGAGAGAGGCCCAAGCAATACGTGCCCCGAGGAGCGTCTAGCCACATGTCACCACTGGGTCTGACTGAGTGCCTCCAGGAGAGAGGCCCAAGCAAGACGCGCCCCGAGGAGCGTCTTGCCACATGTCAGCACTCGGTCTGACTGAGCGCCTCCAGGAGAGAGGCCCAAGCAAGACGCGCCCCGAGGAGCGTCTTGCCACATGTCACCACTGGGTCTGACTGAGCGCCTCCAGGAGAGAGGCCCAAGCAAGACGCGCCCCGAGGAGCGTCTTGCCACATGTCAACACTGGGTCTGACTGAGCGCCTCCAGGAGAGAGGCCCAAGCAAGACGCGCCCCGAGGAGCGTCTTGCCACATGTCAACACTGGGTCTGACTGAGCGCCTAAAGGAGAGAAGCCAAAGCAAGACGCGCCCCGAGGAGCGTCTTGCCACATGTCAACACTGGGTCTGACTGAGTGCCTCCATGAGAGAAGCCCCAGCAAGACGCGCCCCGAGGAGCGTCTTGACACATGTCAACACTGGGTCTGTCTGAAGGCCTCCATGAGAGAAGCCCAAGCAAGACGCGCCCCGAGATGCGTCTTGCCACATGTCAACACTGGGTCTGACAGAGGGCCTCCAGGAGAGAGGCCCAAGCAATACGCGCCCCGAGGAGCGTCTTGCCATATGTCACCACTGGGTCTGACTGAGCGCCTCCAGGAGAGAGGCCCAAGCAAGACGCGCCCCGAGGAGCGTCTTGCCACATGTCAACACTGGGTCTGACAGCGGGCCTCCAGGAGAGAGGCCCAAGCAAGACGCGCCCCAAGGAGTGTCTTGCCACATGTCACCACTGGGTCTGACTGAGTGCCTCCAGGAGAGAGGCCCAAGCAAGACGCGCCCCGAGGAGCGTCATGCCACATGTCACTACTCGGTCTGACTGAATGCCTCCAGGAGAGAGGCTCAAGCAAGACGCGCCCCGAGGAGCGTCTTGCCACGTGTCAACACTGGGTCTGACAGAGGGCCTCCAGGAGAGAGACCCAAGCAATACGTGCCCCGAGGAGCGTCTAGCCACATGTCACCACTGGGTCTGACTGAGCGCCTCCAGGAGAGAGGCCCAAGCAAGACGCGCCCCGAGGAGCGTCTTGCCACATGTCACCACTGGGTCTGACCGAGAGCCTCCAGGAGAGAGGCCCAAGCAAGACGCGCCCCGAGGAGCGTCTTGCCACATGTCAACACTGGGTCTGACTGAGCGCCTCCAGGAGAGAGGCCCAAGTAAGACGCGCCCCGAGGAGCGTCTTGCCACATGTCAACACTGGGTCTGAATGAGCGCCTCCAGGAGAGAGGCCCAAGCAAGACGCGCCCCGAGGAGCGTCTTGCCACATGTCAACACTGGGTCTGACTGAGTGGCTCCAGGAGAGAGGCCCAAGCAAGACGTGCCCCGAGGAGCGTCTTGCCACATGTCAACACTGGGTCTGACTGAGCGCCTCCAGGAGAGAGGCCCAAGCAAGAAGCGCCCCGAGGAGCGTCTTGCCACATGTCAACAATGGGTCTGACTGAGGGCCTCCAGGAGAGAAGCCCAAGCAAGACGCGCCCCGAGGAGTGTCTTGCCACATGTCAACACTGGGTCTGACAGAGGGCCTCCAGGAGAGAGGCCCAAGCAATACGCGCCCCGAGGAGCATCTTGCCAAATGTCACCACTGGGTCTGACTGCGCGCCTCCAGGAGAGAGGCCCAAGCAAGACGCGCCCCGAGGAGCGTCTTGCCACATGTCAGCACTCGGTCTGACTGAGCACCTCCAGGAGGGAGGCCCAAGCAAGACGCGCCCCTAGGAGCGTCTTGCCACATGTCAACACTGGGTCTGACAGCGGGCCTCCAGGAGAGAGGCCCAAGCAAGACGCGCCCCGAGGAGCGTCATGCCACATGTCACTACTCGGTCTGACTGAGCGCCTCCAGGAGAGAAGCCCAAGCAAGACGCACCCCGAGGAGCGTCTTGCCACGTGTCAACACTGGGTCTCATTGAGGGCCTCCAGGAGAGAGGCCCAAGCAAGACGTGCCCCGAGGAGCGTCTTGCCACATGTCAACACTGGGTCTGACAGAGGGCCTCCAGGAGAGAGGCCCAAGCAAGACGCGCCCCGAGGAGCGTCTTGCCACATGTCAGCACTCGGTCTGACTGAGCACCTCCAGGAGAGAGGCCCAAGCAAGACGCGCCCCGAGGAGCGTCTTGCCACATGTCAACACTGAGTCTGACTGAGCGCCTCCAGGAGAGAGGCCCAAGCACGACGCGCCCCGAGGAGCGTCTTGCCACATGTCAACACTGGGTCTGACAGCGGGCCTCCAGGAGAGAGGCCCAAGCAAGACGCGCCCCGAGGAGCGTCTTGCCACATGTCAGCACTCGGTGTGACTGAGCGCCTCCAGGAGAGAGGCCCAAGTAAGACGTGCCCCGAGGAGCGTCTTGCAACATGTCAGCACTCGGTCTGACTGAGCGCCTCCAGGAGAGAGGCCCAAGCAAGACGTGCCCCGAGGAGCGTCTTGCAACATGTCAGCACTCGGTCTGACTGAGCGCCTCCAGGAGAGAGGCCCAAGCAAGACGCGCCCCGAGGAGCGTCTTGCCACATGTCACCACTGGGTCTGACTGAGAGCCTCCAGGAGAGAGGCCCAAGCAAGTCGCGCCCCGAGGAGCGTCTTGCCACATGTCAACACTGGGTCTGACTGAGCGCCTCCAGGAGAGAGGCCCAAGCAAGACGTGCCCCGAGGAGCGTCTTGCAACATGTCAGCACTCGGTCTGACTGAGTGCCTCCAGGAGAGAGGCCCAAGCAAGACGCGCCCCGAGGAGCGTCTTGCCACATGTCAACACTGGGTCTGACTGAGGGCATCAATGAGAGAAGCCCAAGCAAGACGTGCCCCGAGGAGCGTCTTGCCATATGTCAAAACTGGGTCTGACAGAGGGCCTCCAGGAGAGAGGCCCAAGCAATACGTGCCCCGAGGAGCGTCTTGCCACATGTCAACACTGGGTCTGACAGAGGGCCTCCAGGAGAGAGGCCCAAGCAATACGCGCCCCGAGGAGCGTCTTGCCATAAGTCACCACTGGGTCTGACTGAGCGCCTCCAGGAGAGAGGCACAAGCAAGACGCGCCCCGAGGAGCGTCTTGCCACATGTCAACACTGGGTCTGACTGAGCGCCTCCAGGAGAGAGGCCCAAGCAAGACGCGCCCCGAGGAGCGTCTTGCCACATGTCAACACTGGGTCTGACAGCGGGCCTCCAGGAGAGAGGCCCAAGCAAGACGCGCCCCAAGGAGTGTCTTGCCACATGTCACCACTGGGTCTGACTGAGCGCCTCCAGGAGAGAGGCCCAAGCAAGACGCGCCCCGAGGAGCGTCATGCCACATGTCAACACTGGGTCTGACAGAGGGCCTCCAGGAGAGAGACCCAAGCAATACGTGCCCCGAGGAGCGTCTAGCCACATGTCACCACTGGGTCTGACTGAGCGCCTCCAGGAGAGAGGCCCAAGCAAGACGCTCCCCGAGGAGCGTCTTGCCACATGTCACCACTGGGTCTGACCGAGAGCCTCCAGGAGAGAGGCCCAAGCAAGACGCGCCCCGAGGAGCGTCTTGCCACATGTCAACACTGGGTCTGACTGAGCGCCTCCAGGAGAGAGGCCCAAGTAAGACGCGCCCCGAGGAGCGTCTTGCCACATGTCAACACTGGGTCTGACTGAGCGCCTCCAGGAGAGAGGCCCAAGCAAGACGCGCCCCGAGGAGCGTCTTGCCACATGGCAACACTGGGTCTGACTGAGCGGCTCCAGGAGAGAGGCCCAAGCAAGACGTGCCCCGAGGAGCGTCTTGCCACATGTCAACACTGGGTCTGACTGAGCGCCTCCAGGAGAGAGGCCCAAGCAAGAAGCGCCCCGAGGAGCGTCTTGCCACATGTCAACAATGGGTCTGACTGAGGGCCTCCAGGAGAGAAGCCCAAGCAAGACGCGCCCCGAGGAGTGTCTTGCCACATGTCAACACTGGGTCTGACAGAGGGCCTCCAGGAGAGAGGCCCAAGCAATACGCGCCCCGAGGAGCGTCTTGCCAAATGTCACCACTGGGTCTGACTGCGCGCCTCCAGGAGAGAGGCCCAAGCAAGACGCGCCCCGAGGAGCGTCTTGCCACATGACAGCACTCGGTCTGACTGAGCGCCTCCAAGAGAGAGAGCCAAGCAAGACGCGCCCCTAGGAGCGTCTTGCCACATGTCAACACTGGGTCTGACAGAGGGCCTCCAGGAGAGAGGCCCAAGCAAGACGCGCCCCGAGGAGTGTCTTGCCACATGTCAACACTGGGTCTGACAGAGGGCCTCCAGGAGAGAGGCCCAAGCAATACGCGCCCCGAGGAGCGTCTTGCCATATGTCACCACTGGGTCTGACTGAGCGCCTCCAGGAGAGAGGCCCAAGCAAGATGCGCCCCGAGGAGCGTCTAGCCACATGTCAGCACTCGGTCTGACTGAGCGCCTCCAGGAGAGAGGCCCAAGCAAGACGCGCCCCTAGGAGCGTCTTGCCACATGTCAACACTGGGTCTGACAGCGGGCCTCCAGGAGAGAGGCCCAAGCAAGACGCGCCCCGAGGAGCGTCTTGCCACATGTCAGCACTCGGTCTGACTGAGCGCCTCCAGGAGAGAGGCCCAAGTAAGACGTGCCCCGAGGAGCGTCTTGCAACATGTCAGCACTCGGTCTGACTGAGCGCCTCCAGGAGAGAGGCCCAAGCAAGACGTGCCCCGAGGAGCGTCTTGCAACATGTCAGCACTCGGTCTGACTGAGCGCCTCCAGGAGAGAGGCCCAAGCAAGACGCGCCCCGAGGAGCGTCTTGCCACATGTCACCACTGGGTCTGACTGAGAGCCTCCAGGAGAGAGGCCCAAGCAAGACGCGCCCCGAGGAGCGTCTTGCCACATGTCATTACTGGGTCTGACTGAGCGCCTCCAGGAGAGAGGCCCAAGAAAGACGTGCCCCGAGGAGCGTCTTGCAACATGTCAGCACTCGGTCTGACTGAGTGCCTCCAGGAGAGAGGCCCAAGCAAGACGCGCCCCGAGGAGCGTCTTGCCACATGTCAACACTGGGTCTGACTGAGGGCATCAATGAGAGAAGCCCAAGCAAGACGTGCCCCGAGGAGCGTCTTGCCATATGTCAACACTGGGTCTGACAGAGGGCCTCCAGGAGAGAGGCCCAAGCAATACGTGCCCCGAGGAGCGTCTTGCCACATGTCACCACTGGGTCTGACTGAGCGCCTCCAGGAGAGAGGCCCAAGTAAGATGCGCCCCGAGGAGCGTCTTGCCACATGTCAACAACGGGTCTGACTGAGCGCCTCCAGGAGAGAGGCCCAAGCAAGACGCGCCCCGAGGAGCGTCTTGCCACATGTCAACACTGGGTCTGACTGAGCACCTCCAGGAGAGAGGCCCAAGCAAGACGTGCCCCGAGGAGCGTCTTGCCACATGTCAACACTGGGTCGGACTGAGCGCCTCCAGGAGAGAGGCCCAAGCAAGAAGCGCCCCGAGGAGCGTCTTGCCACATGTCAACAATGGGTCTGACTGAGGGCCTCCAGGAGAGAAGCCCAAGCAAGACGCACCCCGAGGAGCGTCTTGCCACATGTCAACAATGGGTCTGACTGAGCGCCTCCAGGAGAGAGGCCCAAGCAAGACGCGCCCCGAGGAGCGTTTTGCCACATGTCAACACTGGGTCTGACAGAGGGCCTCCAGGAGAGAGGCCCAAGCAATACGTGCCCCGAGGAGCGTCTTGCCACATGTCACCACTGTGTCTGACTGAGCGCCTCCAGGAGAGAGGCCCAAGTAAGACACGCCCCGAGGAGCGTCTTGCCACATGTCAACACTGGGTCTGACTGAGCGCCTCCAGGAGACAGGCCCACGCAAGACGCGCCCCGAGGAGCATCTTGCCACATGTCAACACTGGGTCTGACTGAGCGCCTCCAGGAGAGAGGCCCAAGCAAGACGTGCCCCGAGGAGCGTCTTGCCACATGTCAACACTGGGTCTGACTGAGCGCCTCCAGGAGAGAGGCCCAAGCAAGAAGCGCCCCGAGGAGCGTCTTGCCACATATCAACAATGGGTCTGACTGAGGGCCTCCAGGAGAGAAGCCCAAGCAAGACGCGCCCCTAGGAGCGTCTTGCCACATGTCAACACTGGGTCTGACTGAGCGCCTCCAGGAAAGAGGCCCAAGCAAGACGCGCCCCGAGGAGTGTCTTGCCACATGTCAACACTGTGTCTGACAGAGGGCCTCCAGGAGAGAGGCCCAAGCAACACGCGCCCCGAGGAGCGTCTTGCCAAATGTCACCTCTGGGTCTGACTGAGCGCCTCCAGGAGAGAGGCCCAAGCAAGACGCGCCCCGAGGAGCGTCTTGCCACATGTCAGCACTCGGTCTGACTGAGCGCCTCCAGGAGAGAGAGCCAAGCAAGACGCGCCCCTAGGAGCGTCTTGCCACATGTGCACACTGGGTCTGACAGAGGGCCTCCAGGAAAGACGCCCAAGCAAGACGTGCCCCGAGGAGTGTCTTGCCACATGTCAACACTGGGTCTGACAGAGGGCCTCCAGGAGAGAGGCCCAAGCAATACGCGCCCCGAGTAGCGTCTTGCCATATGTCACCACTGGGTCTGACTGAGCGCCTCCAGGAGAGAGGCCCAAGCAAGACGCGCCCCGAGGAGCGTCTTGCCACATGTCAGCACTCGGTCTGACTGAGCGCCTCCAGGAGAGAGGCCCAAGCAACACGCGCCCCGAGGAGTGTCTTGCCACATGTCACCACTGGGTCTGACTGAGCGCCTCCAGGAGAGAGGCCCAAGCAAGACGCGCCCCGAGGAGCGTCATGCCACATGTCACTACTGGGTCTGACTGAGCGCCTCCAGGAGAGAGGCCCAAGCAAGACGCGCCCCGAGGAGCGTCTTGCCACATGTCACCACTGGGTCTGACTGAGAGCCTCCAGGAGAGAGGCCCAAGCAAGACGCGCCCCGAGGAGCGTCTTGCCACATGTCACCACTGGGTCTGACTGAGCGCCTCCAGGAGAGAGGCCCAAGTAAGACGCGCCCCGAGGAGCGTCTTGCCACATGTCAACACTGGGTCTGACTGAGCACCTCCAGGAGAGAGGCCCAAGCAAGACGTGCCTCGAGGAGCGTCTTGCCACATGTCAACACTGGGTCTGACTGAGCGCCTCCAGGAGAGAGGCCCAAGCAAGAAGCGCCCCTAGGAGCGTCTTGCCACATGTCAACAATGGGTCTGACTGAGGGCCTCCATGAGAAAAGCCCAAGCATGACGCACCCCGAGGAGTGTCTTGCCACATGTCAACACTGGGTCTGACAGAGGGCCTCCAGGAGAGAGGCCCAAGCAATACGCGCCCCGAGGAGCGTCTTGCCATATGTCACCACTGGGTCTGACTGAGCGCCTCCAGGAGAGAGGCCCAAGCAAGACGCGCCCCGAGGAGTGTCTTGCCACATGTCAACACTGGGTCTGACAGAGGGCCTCCAGGAGATAGGCCAAAGCAAGACGCGCCCCTTGAAGCATCTTGCCACATGTCAACACTGGGTCTGACTGAGCGCCTCCAGGAGATAGGCCCAAGCAAGACGCGCCCCGAGGAGAGTCTTGCCACATGTCAACACTGGGTCTGACTGAGCGCCTCCAGGAGAGAGGCCCAAGCAAGACGTGCCTCGAGGAGCGTCTTGCCACATGTCAACACTGGGTCTGACTGAGCGCCTCCAGGAGAGAGGCCCAAGCAAGAAGCGCCCCGAGGAGCATCTTGCCACATGTCAACCATGGGTCTGACTGAGGGCCTCCAGGAGAGAAGCCCAAGCAAGACGCGCCCAGAGGAGCGTCTTGCCACATGTCAACAATGGGTCTGACTGAGCGCCTCCAGGAGAGAGGCCCAAGCAAGACGCGCCCCGAGGAGTGTCTTGACACTTGTCAACACTGGGTCTGACTGAGGGCCTCCATGAGAGAAGTCCAAGCAAGACGCGCCCCGAGGAGTGTCTTGCCACATGTCAACACCGGGTCTGACAGAGGGCCTCCAGGAGAGAGGCCCAAGCAATATGCGCCCCGAGGAGCGTCTTGCCACATGTCAACAACGGGTCTGACTGAGCGCCTCCAGGAGAGAGGCCCAAGCAAGACGCGCCCCGAGGAGCGTCTTGCCACATGTCAACACTGGGTCTGACTGAGCACCTCCAGGAGAGAGGCCCAAGCAAGACGTGCCCCGAGGAGCGTCTTGCCACATGTCAACACTGGGTCGGACTGAGCGCCTCCAGGAGAGAGGCCCAAGCAAGAAGCGCCCCGAGGAGCGTCTTGCCACATGTCAACAATGGGTCTGACTGAGGGCCTCCAGGAGAGAAGCCCAAGCAAGACGCACCCCGAGGAGCGTCTTGCCACATGTCAACAATGGGTCTGACTGAGCGCCTCCAGGAGAGAGGCCCAAGCAAGACGCGCCCCGAGGAGCGTTTTGCCACATGTCAACACTGGGTCTGACAGAGGGCCTCCAGGAGAGAGGCCCAAGCAATACGTGCCCCGAGGAGCGTCTTGCCACATGTCACCACTGTGTCTGACTGAGCGCCTCCAGGAGAGAGGCCCAAGTAAGACACGCCCCGAGGAGCGTCTTGCCACATGTCAACACTGGGTCTGACTGAGCGCCTCCAGGAGACAGGCCCACGCAAGACGCGCCCCGAGGAGCATCTTGCCACATGTCAACACTGGGTCTGACTGAGCGCCTCCAGGAGAGAGGCCCAAGCAAGACGTGCCCCGAGGAGCGTCTTGCCACATGTCAACACTGGGTCTGACTGAGCGCCTCCAGGAGAGAGGCCCAAGCAAGAAGCGCCCCGAGGAGCGTCTTGCCACATATCAACAATGGGTCTGACTGAGGGCCTCCAGGAGAGAAGCCCAAGCAAGACGCGCCCCTAGGAGCGTCTTGCCACATGTCAACACTGGGTCTGACTGAGCGCCTCCAGGAAAGAGGCCCAAGCAAGACGCGCCCCGAGGAGTGTCTTGCCACATGTCAACACTGTGTCTGACAGAGGGCCTCCAGGAGAGAGGCCCAAGCAACACGCGCCCCGAGGAGCGTCTTGCCAAATGTCACCTCTGGGTCTGACTGAGCGCCTCCAGGAGAGAGGCCCAAGCAAGACGCGCCCCGAGGAGCGTCTTGCCACATGTCAGCACTCGGTCTGACTGAGCGCCTCCAGGAGAGAGAGCCAAGCAAGACGCGCCCCTAGGAGCGTCTTGCCACATGTGCACACTGGGTCTGACAGAGGGCCTCCAGGAAAGACGCCCAAGCAAGACGTGCCCCGAGGAGTGTCTTGCCACATGTCAACACTGGGTCTGACAGAGGGCCTCCAGGAGAGAGGCCCAAGCAATACGCGCCCCGAGTAGCGTCTTGCCATATGTCACCACTGGGTCTGACTGAGCGCCTCCAGGAGAGAGGCCCAAGCAAGACGCGCCCCGAGGAGCGTCTTGCCACATGTCAGCACTCGGTCTGACTGAGCGCCTCCAGGAGAGAGGCCCAAGCAACACGCGCCCCGAGGAGTGTCTTGCCACATGTCACCACTGGGTCTGACTGAGCGCCTCCAGGAGAGAGGCCCAAGCAAGACGCGCCCCGAGGAGCGTCATGCCACATGTCACTACTGGGTCTGACTGAGCGCCTCCAGGAGAGAGGCCCAAGCAAGACGCGCCCCGAGGAGCGTCTTGCCACATGTCACCACTGGGTCTGACTGAGAGCCTCCAGGAGAGAGGCCCAAGCAAGACGCGCCCCGAGGAGCGTCTTGCCACATGTCACCACTGGGTCTGACTGAGCGCCTCCAGGAGAGAGGCCCAAGTAAGACGCGCCCCGAGGAGCGTCTTGCCACATGTCAACACTGGGTCTGACTGAGCACCTCCAGGAGAGAGGCCCAAGCAAGACGTGCCTCGAGGAGCGTCTTGCCACATGTCAACACTGGGTCTGACTGAGCGCCTCCAGGAGAGAGGCCCAAGCAAGAAGCGCCCCTAGGAGCGTCTTGCCACATGTCAACAATGGGTCTGACTGAGGGCCTCCATGAGAAAAGCCCAAGCATGACGCACCCCGAGGAGTGTCTTGCCACATGTCAACACTGGGTCTGACAGAGGGCCTCCAGGAGAGAGGCCCAAGCAATACGCGCCCCGAGGAGCGTCTTGCCATATGTCACCACTGGGTCTGACTGAGCGCCTCCAGGAGAGAGGCCCAAGCAAGACGCGCCCCGAGGAGTGTCTTGCCACATGTCAACACTGGGTCTGACAGAGGGCCTCCAGGAGATAGGCCAAAGCAAGACGCGCCCCTTGAAGCATCTTGCCACATGTCAACACTGGGTCTGACTGAGCGCCTCCAGGAGATAGGCCCAAGCAAGACGCGCCCCGAGGAGAGTCTTGCCACATGTCAACACTGGGTCTGACTGAGCGCCTCCAGGAGAGAGGCCCAAGCAAGACGTGCCTCGAGGAGCGTCTTGCCACATGTCAACACTGGGTCTGACTGAGCGCCTCCAGGAGAGAGGCCCAAGCAAGAAGCGCCCCGAGGAGCATCTTGCCACATGTCAACCATGGGTCTGACTGAGGGCCTCCAGGAGAGAAGCCCAAGCAAGACGCGCCCAGAGGAGCGTCTTGCCACATGTCAACAATGGGTCTGACTGAGCGCCTCCAGGAGAGAGGCCCAAGCAAGACGCGCCCCGAGGAGTGTCTTGACACTTGTCAACACTGGGTCTGACTGAGGGCCTCCATGAGAGAAGTCCAAGCAAGACGCGCCCCGAGGAGTGTCTTGCCACATGTCAACACCGGGTCTGACAGAGGGCCTCCAGGAGAGAGGCCCAAGCAATATGCGCCCCGAGGAGCGTCTTGCCATATGTCACCACTGGGTCTGACTGAGCGCCTCCAGGAGAGAGGCCCAAGCAAGACGCGCTCAGAGGAGTGTCTTGCCACCTGTCAGCACTCGGTCTGACTGAGCGCCTCCAGGAGAGAGAGCCAAGCAAGACGCGCCCCTAGGAGCGTCTTGCCGCATGTCAACACTGGGTCTGACAGAGGGCCTCCAGGAGAGAGGCCCAAGCAAGACGCGCCCCGAGGAGTGTCTTGCCACATGTCAACACTGGGTCTGACTGAGCGCCTCCAGGAGAGATGCCCAAGCAAGACGCGCCCCGAGGAGCGTCTTGACACATGTCAACACTGGGTCTGACTGAGGGCCTCAATGAGAGAAGCCCAAGCAAGACGCGCCCCGAGGAGCGTCTTGCCACATGTCAACACTGGGTCTGACAGAGGGCCTCCAGGAGAGAGGCCCAAGCAATACGTGCCCCGAGGAGTGTCTTGCCACATGTCACCACTGGGTCTGACTGAGCGCCTCCAGGAGAGAGGCCCAAGTAAGACGCGCCCCGAGGAGCGTCATGCCACATGTCAACACTGGGTCTGACTGAGCGCCTCCAGGAGAGAGGCCCAAGCAAGACGCGCCCCGAGGAGCGTCTTGCCACATGTCAACACTGGGTCTGACTGAGCGCCTCCAGGAGAGAGGCCCAAGCAAGACGCGCCCCGAGGAGCGTCTTGCCACATGTCAACACTGGGTCTGACTGAGCGCCTCCAGGAGAGAGGCCCAAGCAAGAAGCGCCCCGAGGAGCGTCTTGCCAGATGTCAACAATGGGTCTGACTGAGGGCCTCCAGGAGAGAAGCCTAAGCAAGACGCGCCCCGAGGAGCGTCTTTCCACATGTCAACAATGGGTCTGACTGAGCGCCTCCAGGAGAGAGGCCCAAGCAAGACGCGCCCCGAGGAGCGTCTTGACACTTGTCAACACTGGGTGTGACTGAGGGCCTCCAGGAGAGAGGCCCAAGTAAGACGCGCCCCGAGGAGCGTCTTGCCACATGTCAACACTGGGTCTGACTGAGCGCCTCCAGGAGAGAGGCCCAAGCAAGATGCGCACCGAGGAGCGTCTTGCCACATGTCACCACTGGGTCTGACTGAGCGCCTCCAGGAGAGAGGCCCAAGCAAGACGCGCCCCTAGGAGCGTCTTGCCACATGTCAACACTGGGTCTGACAGAGGGCCTCCAGGAGAGAGGCCCAAGCAAGACGCGCCCCGAGGAGTGTCTTGCCACATGTCAACACTGTGTCTGACTGAGCGCCTCCAGGAGAGAGGCCCAAGCAAGACGCGCCCCGAGGAGCGTCTTGACACATGTCAACACTGGGTCTGACTTAGGGCCTCAATGAGAGAAGCCCAATCAAGACGCGCCCCGAGGAGCGTCTTGCCACATGTCAACACTGGGACTGACAGAGGGCCTCCAGGAGAGAGGCCCAAGCAATACGTGCCCCGAGGAGCGTCTTGCCACATGTCACCACTGGGTCTGACTGAGCGCCTGCCGAAGAGAGGCCCAAGTAAGACGCGCCCCGAGGAGCGTCTTGCCACTTGTCAACACTGGGTCTGACAGAGGGCCTCCAGGAGAGAGGCCCAAGCAATACGTGCCCCGAGGAGCGTCTTGCCACATGTCACCACTGGGTCTGACTGAGCGCCTCCAGGAGAGAGGCCCAAGTAAGACGCGCCCCGAGGAGCGTCTTGCCACATGTCAACACTGGGTCTGACTGAGCGCCTCCAGGAGAGAGGCCCAAGCAAGACGCGCCCCGAGGAGCGTCTTGCCACATGTCAACACTGGGTCTGACTGAGCGCCTCCAGGAGAGAGGCCCAAGCAAGACGCGCCCCGAGGAGCGTCTTGCCACATGTCAACACTGGGTCTGACTGAGCGCCTCCAGGAGAGAGGCCCAAGCAAGAAGCGCCCCGAGGAGCGTCTTGCCACATGTCAACAATGGGTCTGACTGAGGGCCTCCAGGAGAGAAGCCTAAGCAAGACGCGCCCCGAGGAGCGTCTTTCCACATGTCAACAATGGGTCTGACTGAGCGCCTCCAGGAGAGAGGCCCAAGCAAGACGCGCCCCGAGGAGCGTCTTGACACATGTCAACACTGGGTCTGACTTAGGGCCTCAATGAGAGAAGCCCAATCAAGACGCGCCCCGAGGAGCGTCTTGCCACATGTCAACACTGGGACTGACAGAGGGCCTCCAGGAGAGAGGCCCAAGTAATACGTGCCCCGAGGAGCGTCTTGCCACATGTCACCACTGGGTCTGATTGAGCGCCTGCCGAAGAGAGGCCCAAGTAAGACGCGCCCCGAGGAGCGTCTTGCCACATGTCACCACTGGGTCTGACAGAGGGCCTCCAGGAGAGAGGCCCAAGCAACACGCGCCCCGAGGAGTGTCTTGCCACATGTCACCACTGGGTCTGACTGAGCGCCTCCAGGAGATAGGCCCAAGCAAGACGCGCCCCGAGGAGAGTCTTGCCACATGTCAACACTGGGTCTGACAGAGGGCCTCCAGGAGAGAGGCCCAAGCAACACGCGCCCCGAGGAGTGTCTTGCCACATGTCACCACTGGGTCTGACTGAGCGCCTCCAGGAGATAGGCCCAAGTAAGACGCGCCCCAAGGAGCGTCTTGCCACATGTCAACACTCGGTCTGACTGAGCGCCTCCAGGAGAGAGGCCCAAGCAAGACGTGCCTCGAGGAGCGTCTTGCCACATGTCAACACTGGGTCTGACTGAGCGCCTCCAGGAGAGAGGCCCAAGCAAGAAGCGCCCCGAGGAGCATCTTGCCACATGTCAACCATGGGTCTGACTGAGGGCCTCGAGGAGAGAAGCCCAAGCAAGAAGCACCCAGAGGAGCGTCTTGGCACATGTCAACAATGGGTCTGACTGAGCGCCTCCAGGAGAGAGGCCCAAGCAAGACGCGCCCCGAGGAGTGTCTTGACACTTGTCAACACTGGGTCTGACTGAGGGCCTCCATGAGAGAAGTCCAAGCAAGACGCGCCCCGAGGAGTGTCTTGCCACATGTCAACACTGGGTCTGACAGAGGGCCTCCAGGAGAGAGGTCCAAGCAATACGCGCCCCGAGGAGCGTCTTGCCATATGTCACCACTGGGTCTGACTGAGCGCCTCCAGGAGAGAGGCCCAAGCAAGACGCGCCCCGAGGAGCGTCTTGCCACCTGTCAGCACTCGGTCTGACTGAGCGCCTCCAGGAGAGAGAGCCAAGCAAGACGCGCCCCTAGGAGCGTCTTGCCACATGTCAACACTGGGTCTGACAGAGGGCCTCCAGGAGAGAGGCCCAAGCAAGACGCGCCCCGAGGAGTGTCTTGCCACATGTCAACACTGGGTCTGACTGAGCGCCTCCAGGAGAGATGCCCAAGCAAGACGCGCCCCGAGGAGCGTCTTGACACATGTCAACACTGGGTCTGACTGAGGGCCTCAATGAGAGAAGCCCAAGCAAGACGCGCCCCGAGGAGCGTCTTGCCACATGTCAACACTGGGTCTGACAGAGGGCCTCCAGGAGAGAGGCCCAAGCAATATGTGCCCCGAGGAGCGTCTTGCCACATGTCACCACTGGGTCTGACTGAGCGCCTCCAAGAGAGAGGCCCAAGTAAGACGCGCCCCGAGGAGCGTCTTGCCACATGTCAACACTGGGTCTGACTGAGCACCTCCAGGAGAGAGAACCAAGCAAGACGTGCCCCGAGGAGCGTCTTGCCACATGTCAACACTGGGTCTGACTGAGCGCCTCCAGGAGAGAGGCCCAAGCAAGACGCGCCCCGAGGAGCGTCTTGCCACATGTCAACACTGTGTCTGACTGAGCGCCTCCAGGAGAGAGGCCCAAGCAAGAAGCGCCCCGAGGAGCGTCTTGCCACATGTCAACAATGGGTCTGACTGAGGGCCTCCAGGAGAGAAGCCTAAGCAAGACGCGCCCCGAGGAGCGTCTTTCCACATGTCAACAATGGGTCTGACTGAGGGCCTCCAGGAGAGAAGCCTAAGCAAGACGCGCCCCGAGGAGCGTCTTGACACTTGTCAACACTGGGTGTGACTGAGGGCCTCCATGAGAGAGGCCCGAGCAAGACGCGCCCCGAGGAGCGTCTTGCCACATGTCAACACTGGGTCTGACAGAGGGCCTCCAGGAGAGAGGCCCAAGCAATACGTGCCCCGAGGAGCATCTAGCCACATGTCACCACTGGGTCTGACTGAGCGCCTCCAGGAGAGAGGCCCAAGCAAGATGCGCACCGAGGAGCGTCTTGCCACATGTCACCACTGGGTCTGACTGAGCGCCTCCAGGAGAGAGGCCCAAGCAAGACGCGCCCCTAGGAGCGTCTTGCCACATGTCAACACTGGGTCTGACAGAGGGCCTCCAGGAGAGAGGCCCAAGCAAGACGCGCCCCGAGGAGTGTCTTGCCACATGTCAACACTGTGTCTGACTGAGCGCCTTCAGGAGAGAGGCCCAAGCAAGACGCGCCCCGAGGAGCGTCTTGACACTTGTCAACACTGGGTGTGACTGAGGGCCTCCATGAGAGAGGCCCAAGCAAGACGCGCCCCGAGGAGCGTCTTGCCACATGTCAACACTGGGTCTGACAGAGGGCCTCCAGGAGAGAGGCCCAAGCAATACGTGCCCCGAGGAGCATCTAGCCACATGTCACCACTGGGTCTGACTGAGCGCCTCCAGGAGAGAGGCCCAAGCAAGATGCGCACCGAGGAGCGTCTTGCCACATGTCACCACTGGGTCTGACTGAGCGCCTCCAGGAGAGAGGCCCAAGCAAGACGCGCCCCTAGGAGCGTCTTGCCACATGTCAACACTGGGTCTGACAGAGGGCCTCCAGGAGAGAGGCCCAAGCAAGACGCGCCCCGAGGAGTGTCTTGCCACATGTCAACACTGTGTCTGACTGAGCGCCTTCAGGAGAGAGGCCCAAGCAAGACGCGCCCCGAGGAGCGTCTTGACACATGTCAACACTGGGTCTGACTGAGGGCCTCAATGAGAGAAGCCCAAGCAAGACGCGCCCCGAGGAGCGTCTTGCCACATGTCAACACTGGGTCTGACAGAGGGCCTCCAGGAGAGAGGCCCAAGCAAGACGCGCCCCTAGGAGCGTCTTGCCACATGTCAACACTGGGTCTGACAGAGGGCCTCCAGGAGAGAGGCCCAAGCAAGACGCGCCCCGAGGAGCGTCATGCCACATGTCACTACTCGGTCTGACTGAGCGCCTCCAGGAGAGAGGCCCAAGCAAGACGCACCCCAAGGAGCGTCTTGCCACGTGTCAACACTGGGTCTGATTGAGGGCCTCCAGGAGAGAGGCCCAAGCAAGACGCGCCCCGAGGAGCGTCTTGCCACATGTCAACACTGGGTCTGACAGAGGGCCTCCAGGAGAGAGGCCCAAGCAATACGTGCCCCGAGGAGCGTCTAGCCACATGTCACCACTGGGTCTGACTGAGCGCCTCCAGGAGAGAGGCCCAAGCAAGACGCGCCCCGAGGAGCGTCTTGCCACATGACAGCACTCGGTCTGACTGAGCGCCTCCAGGAGAGAGGCCCAAGCAAGACGCGCCCCGAGGAGCGTCTTGCCACATGTCACCACTGGGTCTGACTGAGAGCCTCCAGGAGAGAGTCCCAAGCAAGACGCGCCCCGAGGAGCGTCTTGCCACATGTCAACACTGGGTCTGACTGAGCGCCTCCAGGAGAGAGGCCCAAGTAAGACGCGCCCCGAGGAGCGTCTTACCACATGTCAACACTGGGTCTGACTGAGCGCCTCCAGGAGAGAGGCCCAAGCAAGACGTGCCCCGAGGAGCGTCTTGCCACATGTCAACACTGGGTCTGACTGAGCGCCTCCAGGAGAGAGGCCCAAGTAAGAAGCGCCCCGAGGAGCGTCTTGCCACATGTCAACAATGGGTCTGACTGAGCGCCTCCAGGAGAGAGGCCCAAGCAAGACGCGCCCCAAGGAGTGTCTTGACACTTGTCAACACTGGGTCTGACTGAGGGCCTGCATGAGAGAAGCCCAAGCAAGACGCGCCCCGAGGAGTGTCTTGCCACATGTCAACACTGGGTCTGACAGAGGGCCTCCAGGAGAGAGGCCCAAGCAAGACGCGCCCCGAGGAGCGTCTTGCCACATGTCACCACTGGGTCTGACTGAGCGCCTCCAGGAGAGAGGCCCAAGCAAGACGCGCCCCGAGGAGCGTCTTGCCACATGTCAGCACTCGGTCTGACTGAGCGCCTCCAGGAGAGAGAGCCAAGCAAGACGCGCCCCGAGGAGTGACTTGCCACATGTCAACACTGGGTCTGACTGAGCGCCTCCAGGAGAGAGGCCCAAGCAAGACGCGCCCCGAGGAGCGTCTTGACACATGTCAACACTGGGTCTGACTGAGGGCCTCAATGAGAGAAGCCCAAGCAAGACGCGCCCCGAGGAGCGTCTTGCCACGTGTCAACACTGGGTCTGACAGAGGGCCTCCAGGAGAGAGGCCCAAGCAATACGTGCCCCGAGGAGCGTCTTGCCCTATGTCACCACTGGGTCTGACTGAGCGCCTCCAGGAGAGAGGCCCAAGGAAGACGCGCCCCGAGGAGCGTCTTGCCACAAGTCAACACTGGGTCTGACTGAGCGCCTCCAGGAGAGAGGCCCAAGCAAGACGCGCCCCGAGGAGCATCTTGCCACATGTCAACACTGGGTCTGACTGAGCGCCTCCAGGAGAGAGGCCCAAGCAAGACGTGCCCCGAGGAGCGTCTTGCCACATGTCAACACTGGGTCTGACTGAGCGCCTCCAGGAGAGAGGCCCAAGCAAGAAGCGCCCCGAGGAGCGTCTTGCCACATGTCAACAATGGGTCTGACTGAGGGCCTCCAGGAGAGAAGCCCAAGCAAGACGCGCCCCGAGGAGCGTCTTGCCACATGTCAACAATGGGTCTGACTTAGCGCCTCCAGGAGAGAGGCCCAAGCAAGAAGCGCCCCGAGGAGCGTCTTGACACTTGTCAACACTGGGTCTGACTGAGGGCCTCCATGAGAGAGGCCCAAGCAAGACGCGCCCCGAGGAGCGTCTTGCCACATGTCAACACTGGGTCTGACAGAGGGCCTCCAGGAGAGAGACCCAAGCAATACGTGCCCCGAGGAGCGTCTAGCCACATGTCACCACTGGGTCTGACTGAGCGCCTCCAGGAGAGAGGCCCAAGCATGACGCGCCCCGAGGAGCGTCTTGCCACATGTCAGCACTCGGTCTGACTGAGCGCCTCCAGGAGAGAGGCCCAAGCAAGACGCGCCCCGAGGAGCGTCTTGCCACATGTCAACACTGGGTCTGACTGAGCGCCTCCAGGAGAGAGGCCCAAGCAAGACGCGCCCCGAGGAGCGTCTTGCCACATGTCAACACTGGGTCTGACTGAGCGCCTAAAGGAGAGAAGCCCAAGCAAGACGCGCCCCGAGGAGCGTCTTGCCACGTGTCAACACTGGGTCTGACAGAGGGCCTCCAGGAGAGAGGCCCAAGCAATACGTGCCCCGAGGAGCGTCTTGCCCTATGTCACCACTGGGTCTGACTGAGCGCCGCCAGGAGAGAGGCCCAAGGAAGACGCGCCCCGAGGAGCGTCTTGCCACAAGTCAACACTGGGTCTGACTGAGCGCCTCCAGGAGAGAGGCCCAAGCAAGACGCGCCCCGAGGAGCGTCTTGCCACGTGTCAACACTGGGTCTGACAGAGGGCCTCCAGGAGAGAGGCCCAAGCAATACGTGCCCCGAGGAGCGTCTTGCCCTATGTCACCACTGGGTCTGACTGAGCGCCTCCAGGAGAGAGGCCCAAGGAAGACGCGCCCCGAGGAGCGTCTTGCCACAAGTCAACACTGGGTCTGACTGAGCGCCTCCAGGAGAGAGGCCCAAGCAAGACGCGCCCCGAGGAGTGTCTTGCCACATGTCAACACTGGGTCTGACTGAGCGCCTCCAGGAGAGAGGCCCAAGCAAGACGTGCCCCGAGGAGCGTCTTGCCACATGTCAACACTGGGTCTGACTGAGCGCCTCCAGGAGAGAGGCCCAAGCAAGAAGCGCCCCGAGGAGCGTCTTGCCACATGTCAACAATGGGTCTGACTGAGGGCCTCCAGGAGAGAAGCCCAAGCAAGACGCGCCCCGAGGAGCGTCTTGCCACATGTCAACAATGGGTCTGACTTAGCGCCTCCAGGAGAGAGGCCCAAGGAAGAAGCGCCCCGAGGAGCGTCTTGACACTTGTCAACACTGGGTCTGACAGAGGGCCTCCATGAGAGAGGCCCAAGCAATACGTGCCCCGAGGAGCGTCTAGCCACATGTCACCACTGGGTCTGACTGAGCGCCTCCAGGAGAGAGGCCCAAGCAAGACGCGCCCCGAGGAGCGTCTTGCCACATGTCAGCACTCGGTCTGACTGAGCGCCTCCAGGAGAGAGGCCCAAGCAAGACGCGCCCCGAGGAGCGTCTTGCCACATGTCACCACTGGGTCTGACTGAGCGCCTCCAGGAGAGAGGCCCAAGCAAGACGCGCCCCGAGGAGCGTCTTGCCACATGTCAACACTGGGTCTGACTGAGCGCCTCCAGGAGAGAGGCCCAAGCAAGACGCGCCCCGAGGAGCGTCTTGCCACATGTCAACACTGGGTCTGACTGAGCGCCTAAAGGAGAGAAGCCAAAGCAAGACGCGCCCCGAGGAGCGTCTTGCCACATGTCAACACTGGGTCTGACTGAGTGCCTCCATGAGAGAAGCCCCAGCAAGACGCGCCCCGAGGAGCGTCTTGACACATGTCAACACTGGGTCTGTCTGAAGGCCTCCATGAGAGAAGCCCAAGCAAGACGCGCCCCGAGATGCGTCTTGCCACATGTCAACACTGGGTCTGACAGAGGGCCTCCAGGAGAGAGGCCCAAGCAATACGCGCCCCGAGGAGCGTCTTGCCATATGTCACCACTGGGTCTGACTGAGCGCCTCCAGGAGAGAGGCCCAAGCAAGACGCGCCCCGAGGAGCGTCTTGCCACATGTCAACACTGGGTCTGACAGCGGGCCTCCAGGAGAGAGGCCCAAGCAAGACGCGCCCCAAGGAGTGTCTTGCCACATGTCACCACTGGGTCTGACTGAGTGCCTCCAGGAGAGAGGCCCAAGCAAGACGCGCCCCGAGGAGCGTCTTGCCACATGTCAACACTGGGTCTGACAGCGGGCCTCCAGGAGAGAGGCCCAAGCAAGACGCGCCCCAAGGAGTGTCTTGCCACATGTCACCACTGGGTCTGACTGAGTGCCTCCAGGAGAGAGGCCCAAGCAAGACGCGCCCCGAGGAGCGTCATGCCACATGTCACTACTCGGTCTGACTGAATGCCTCCAGGAGAGAGGCTCAAGCAAGACGCGCCCCGAGGAGCGTCTTGCCACGTGTCAACACTGGGTCTGACAGAGGGCCTCCAGGAGAGAGACCCAAGCAATACGTGCCCAGAGGAGCGTCTAGCCACATGTCACCACTGGGTCTGACTGAGCGCCTCCAGGAGAGAGGCCCAAGCAAGACGCGCCCCGAGGAGCGTCTTGCCACATGTCACCACTGGGTCTGACCGAGAGCCTCCAGGAGAGAGGCCCAAGCAAGACGCGCCCCGAGGAGCGTCTTGCCGCATGTCAACACTGGGTCTGACTGAGCGCCTCCAGGAGAGAGGCCCAAGTAAGACGCGCCCCGAGGAGCGTCTTGCCACATGTCAACACTGGGTCTGAATGAGCGCCTCCAGGAGAGAGGCCCAAGCAAGACGCGCCCCGAGGAGCGTCTTGCCACATGTCAACACTGGGTCTGACTGAGCGCCTCCAGGAGAGAGGCCCAAGCAAGAAGCGCCCCGAGGAGCGTCTTGCCACATGTCAACAATGGGTCTGACTGAGGGCCTCCAGGAGAGAAGCCCAAGCAAGACGCGCCCCGAGGAGTGTCTTGCCACATGTCAACACTGGGTCTGACAGAGGGCCTCCAGGAGAGAGGCCCAAGCAATACACGCCCCGAGGAGCATCTTGCCAAATGTCACCACTGGGTCTGACTGCGCGCCTCCAGGAGAGAGGCCCAAGCAAGACGCGCCCCGAGGAGCGTCTTGCCACATGACAGCACTCGGTCTGACTGAGCGCCTCCAAGAGAGAGAGCCAAGCAAGACGCGCCCCTAGGAGTGTCTTGCCACATGTCAACACTGGGTCTGACAGAGGGCCTCCAGGAGAGAGGCCCAAGCAATACGCGCCCCGAGGAGCGTCTTGCCATATGTCACCACTGGGTCTGACTGAGCGCCTCCAGGAGAGAGGCCCAAGCAAGATGCGCCCCGAGGAGAGTCTTGCCACATGTCAGCACTCGGTCTGACTGAGCGCCTCCAGGAGAGAGGCCCAAGCAAGACGCGCCCCTAGGAGCGTCTTGCCACATGTCAACACTGGGTCTGACTGAGCGCCTCCAGGAGAGAGGCCCAAGCAAGACGCGCCCCGAGGAGTGTCTTGCCACATGTCAACATTGGGTCTGACAGAGGGCCTCCAGGAGAGAGGCCTAAGCAACACGCGCCCCGAGGAGCGTCTTGCCATATGTCACCACTGGGTCTGACTGAGCGCCTCCAGGAGAGAGGCCCAAGCAAGACGCGCCCCGAGGAGCGTCTTGCCACATGTCAGCACTCGGTCTGACTGAGCACCTCCAGGAGAGAGGCCCAAGCAAGACGCGCCCCTAGGAGCGTCTTGCCACATGTCAACACTGGGTCTGACAGCGGGCCTCCAGGAGAGAGGCCCAAGCAAGACGCGCCCCGAGGAGCGTCTTGCCACATGTCAACACTGGGTCTGACAGAGGGCCTCCAGGAGAGAGGCCCAAGCAATACGTGCCCCGAGGAGCATCTAGCCACATGTCACCACTGGGTCTGACTGAGCGCCTCCAGGAGAGAGGCCCAAGCAAGATGCGCACCGAGGAGCGTCTTGCCACATGTCACCACTGGGTCTGACTGAGCGCCTCCAGGAGAGAGGCCCAAGCAAGACGCGCCCCTAGGAGCGTCTTGCCACATGTCAACACTGGGTCTGACAGAGGGCCTCCAGGAGAGAGGCCCAAGCAAGACGCGCCCCGAGGAGTGTCTTGCCACATGTCAACACTGTGTCTGACTGAGCGCCTTCAGGAGAGAGGCCCAAGCAAGACGCGCCCCGAGGAGCGTCTTGACACATGTCAACACTGGGTCTGACTGAGGGCCTCAATGAGAGAAGCCCAAGCAAGACGCGCCCCGAGGAGCGTCTTGCCACATGTCAACACTGGGTCTGACAGAGGGCCTCCAGGAGAGAGGCCCAAGCAAGACGCGCCCCTAGGAGCGTCTTGCCACATGTCAACACTGGGTCTGACAGAGGGCCTCCAGGAGAGAGGCCCAAGCAAGACGCGCCCCGAGGAGCGTCATGCCACATGTCACTACTCGGTCTGACTGAGCGCCTCCAGGAGAGAGGCCCAAGCAAGACGCACCCCAAGGAGCGTCTTGCCACGTGTCAACACTGGGTCTGATTGAGGGCCTCCAGGAGAGAGGCCCAAGCAAGACGCGCCCCGAGGAGCGTCTTGCCACATGTCAACACTGGGTCTGACAGAGGGCCTCCAGGAGAGAGGCCCAAGCAATACGTGCCCCGAGGAGCGTCTAGCCACATGTCACCACTGGGTCTGACTGAGCGCCTCCAGGAGAGAGGCCCAAGCAAGACGCGCCCCGAGGAGCGTCTTGCCACATGACAGCACTCGGTCTGACTGAGCGCCTCCAGGAGAGAGGCCCAAGCAAGACGCGCCCCGAGGAGCGTCTTGCCACATGTCACCACTGGGTCTGACTGAGAGCCTCCAGGAGAGAGTCCCAAGCAAGACGCGCCCCGAGGAGCGTCTTGCCACATGTCAACACTGGGTCTGACTGAGCGCCTCCAGGAGAGAGGCCCAAGTAAGACGCGCCCCGAGGAGCGTCTTACCACATGTCAACACTGGGTCTGACTGAGCGCCTCCAGGAGAGAGGCCCAAGCAAGACGTGCCCCGAGGAGCGTCTTGCCACATGTCAACACTGGGTCTGACTGAGCGCCTCCAGGAGAGAGGCCCAAGTAAGAAGCGCCCCGAGGAGCGTCTTGCCACATGTCAACAATGGGTCTGACTGAGCGCCTCCAGGAGAGAGGCCCAAGCAAGACGCGCCCCAAGGAGTGTCTTGACACTTGTCAACACTGGGTCTGACTGAGGGCCTGCATGAGAGAAGCCCAAGCAAGACGCGCCCCGAGGAGTGTCTTGCCACATGTCAACACTGGGTCTGACAGAGGGCCTCCAGGAGAGAGGCCCAAGCAAGACGCGCCCCGAGGAGCGTCTTGCCACATGTCACCACTGGGTCTGACTGAGCGCCTCCAGGAGAGAGGCCCAAGCAAGACGCGCCCCGAGGAGCGTCTTGCCACATGTCAGCACTCGGTCTGACTGAGCGCCTCCAGGAGAGAGAGCCAAGCAAGACGCGCCCCGAGGAGTGACTTGCCACATGTCAACACTGGGTCTGACTGAGCGCCTCCAGGAGAGAGGCCCAAGCAAGACGCGCCCCGAGGAGCGTCTTGACACATGTCAACACTGGGTCTGACTGAGGGCCTCAATGAGAGAAGCCCAAGCAAGACGCGCCCCGAGGAGCGTCTTGCCACGTGTCAACACTGGGTCTGACAGAGGGCCTCCAGGAGAGAGGCCCAAGCAATACGTGCCCCGAGGAGCGTCTTGCCCTATGTCACCACTGGGTCTGACTGAGCGCCTCCAGGAGAGAGGCCCAAGGAAGACGCGCCCCGAGGAGCGTCTTGCCACAAGTCAACACTGGGTCTGACTGAGCGCCTCCAGGAGAGAGGCCCAAGCAAGACGCGCCCCGAGGAGCATCTTGCCACATGTCAACACTGGGTCTGACTGAGCGCCTCCAGGAGAGAGGCCCAAGCAAGACGTGCCCCGAGGAGCGTCTTGCCACATGTCAACACTGGGTCTGACTGAGCGCCTCCAGGAGAGAGGCCCAAGCAAGAAGCGCCCCGAGGAGCGTCTTGCCACATGTCAACAATGGGTCTGACTGAGGGCCTCCAGGAGAGAAGCCCAAGCAAGACGCGCCCCGAGGAGCGTCTTGCCACATGTCAACAATGGGTCTGACTTAGCGCCTCCAGGAGAGAGGCCCAAGCAAGAAGCGCCCCGAGGAGCGTCTTGACACTTGTCAACACTGGGTCTGACTGAGGGCCTCCATGAGAGAGGCCCAAGCAAGACGCGCCCCGAGGAGCGTCTTGCCACATGTCAACACTGGGTCTGACAGAGGGCCTCCAGGAGAGAGACCCAAGCAATACGTGCCCCGAGGAGCGTCTAGCCACATGTCACCACTGGGTCTGACTGAGCGCCTCCAGGAGAGAGGCCCAAGCATGACGCGCCCCGAGGAGCGTCTTGCCACATGTCAGCACTCGGTCTGACTGAGCGCCTCCAGGAGAGAGGCCCAAGCAAGACGCGCCCCGAGGAGCGTCTTGCCACATGTCAACACTGGGTCTGACTGAGCGCCTCCAGGAGAGAGGCCCAAGCAAGACGCGCCCCGAGGAGCGTCTTGCCACATGTCAACACTGGGTCTGACTGAGCGCCTAAAGGAGAGAAGCCCAAGCAAGACGCGCCCCGAGGAGCGTCTTGCCACGTGTCAACACTGGGTCTGACAGAGGGCCTCCAGGAGAGAGGCCCAAGCAATACGTGCCCCGAGGAGCGTCTTGCCCTATGTCACCACTGGGTCTGACTGAGCGCCGCCAGGAGAGAGGCCCAAGGAAGACGCGCCCCGAGGAGCGTCTTGCCACAAGTCAACACTGGGTCTGACTGAGCGCCTCCAGGAGAGAGGCCCAAGCAAGACGCGCCCCGAGGAGCGTCTTGCCACGTGTCAACACTGGGTCTGACAGAGGGCCTCCAGGAGAGAGGCCCAAGCAATACGTGCCCCGAGGAGCGTCTTGCCCTATGTCACCACTGGGTCTGACTGAGCGCCTCCAGGAGAGAGGCCCAAGGAAGACGCGCCCCGAGGAGCGTCTTGCCACAAGTCAACACTGGGTCTGACTGAGCGCCTCCAGGAGAGAGGCCCAAGCAAGACGCGCCCCGAGGAGTGTCTTGCCACATGTCAACACTGGGTCTGACTGAGCGCCTCCAGGAGAGAGGCCCAAGCAAGACGTGCCCCGAGGAGCGTCTTGCCACATGTCAACACTGGGTCTGACTGAGCGCCTCCAGGAGAGAGGCCCAAGCAAGAAGCGCCCCGAGGAGCGTCTTGCCACATGTCAACAATGGGTCTGACTGAGGGCCTCCAGGAGAGAAGCCCAAGCAAGACGCGCCCCGAGGAGCGTCTTGCCACATGTCAACAATGGGTCTGACTTAGCGCCTCCAGGAGAGAGGCCCAAGGAAGAAGCGCCCCGAGGAGCGTCTTGACACTTGTCAACACTGGGTCTGACAGAGGGCCTCCATGAGAGAGGCCCAAGCAATACGTGCCCCGAGGAGCGTCTAGCCACATGTCACCACTGGGTCTGACTGAGCGCCTCCAGGAGAGAGGCCCAAGCAAGACGCGCCCCGAGGAGCGTCTTGCCACATGTCAGCACTCGGTCTGACTGAGCGCCTCCAGGAGAGAGGCCCAAGCAAGACGCGCCCCGAGGAGCGTCTTGCCACATGTCACCACTGGGTCTGACTGAGCGCCTCCAGGAGAGAGGCCCAAGCAAGACGCGCCCCGAGGAGCGTCTTGCCACATGTCAACACTGGGTCTGACTGAGCGCCTCCAGGAGAGAGGCCCAAGCAAGACGCGCCCCGAGGAGCGTCTTGCCACATGTCAACACTGGGTCTGACTGAGCGCCTAAAGGAGAGAAGCCAAAGCAAGACGCGCCCCGAGGAGCGTCTTGCCACATGTCAACACTGGGTCTGACTGAGTGCCTCCATGAGAGAAGCCCCAGCAAGACGCGCCCCGAGGAGCGTCTTGACACATGTCAACACTGGGTCTGTCTGAAGGCCTCCATGAGAGAAGCCCAAGCAAGACGCGCCCCGAGATGCGTCTTGCCACATGTCAACACTGGGTCTGACAGAGGGCCTCCAGGAGAGAGGCCCAAGCAATACGCGCCCCGAGGAGCGTCTTGCCATATGTCACCACTGGGTCTGACTGAGCGCCTCCAGGAGAGAGGCCCAAGCAAGACGCGCCCCGAGGAGCGTCTTGCCACATGTCAACACTGGGTCTGACAGCGGGCCTCCAGGAGAGAGGCCCAAGCAAGACGCGCCCCAAGGAGTGTCTTGCCACATGTCACCACTGGGTCTGACTGAGTGCCTCCAGGAGAGAGGCCCAAGCAAGACGCGCCCCGAGGAGCGTCTTGCCACATGTCAACACTGGGTCTGACAGCGGGCCTCCAGGAGAGAGGCCCAAGCAAGACGCGCCCCAAGGAGTGTCTTGCCACATGTCACCACTGGGTCTGACTGAGTGCCTCCAGGAGAGAGGCCCAAGCAAGACGCGCCCCGAGGAGCGTCATGCCACATGTCACTACTCGGTCTGACTGAATGCCTCCAGGAGAGAGGCTCAAGCAAGACGCGCCCCGAGGAGCGTCTTGCCACGTGTCAACACTGGGTCTGACAGAGGGCCTCCAGGAGAGAGACCCAAGCAATACGTGCCCAGAGGAGCGTCTAGCCACATGTCACCACTGGGTCTGACTGAGCGCCTCCAGGAGAGAGGCCCAAGCAAGACGCGCCCCGAGGAGCGTCTTGCCACATGTCACCACTGGGTCTGACCGAGAGCCTCCAGGAGAGAGGCCCAAGCAAGACGCGCCCCGAGGAGCGTCTTGCCGCATGTCAACACTGGGTCTGACTGAGCGCCTCCAGGAGAGAGGCCCAAGTAAGACGCGCCCCGAGGAGCGTCTTGCCACATGTCAACACTGGGTCTGAATGAGCGCCTCCAGGAGAGAGGCCCAAGCAAGACGCGCCCCGAGGAGCGTCTTGCCACATGTCAACACTGGGTCTGACTGAGCGCCTCCAGGAGAGAGGCCCAAGCAAGAAGCGCCCCGAGGAGCGTCTTGCCACATGTCAACAATGGGTCTGACTGAGGGCCTCCAGGAGAGAAGCCCAAGCAAGACGCGCCCCGAGGAGTGTCTTGCCACATGTCAACACTGGGTCTGACAGAGGGCCTCCAGGAGAGAGGCCCAAGCAATACACGCCCCGAGGAGCATCTTGCCAAATGTCACCACTGGGTCTGACTGCGCGCCTCCAGGAGAGAGGCCCAAGCAAGACGCGCCCCGAGGAGCGTCTTGCCACATGACAGCACTCGGTCTGACTGAGCGCCTCCAAGAGAGAGAGCCAAGCAAGACGCGCCCCTAGGAGTGTCTTGCCACATGTCAACACTGGGTCTGACAGAGGGCCTCCAGGAGAGAGGCCCAAGCAATACGCGCCCCGAGGAGCGTCTTGCCATATGTCACCACTGGGTCTGACTGAGCGCCTCCAGGAGAGAGGCCCAAGCAAGATGCGCCCCGAGGAGAGTCTTGCCACATGTCAGCACTCGGTCTGACTGAGCGCCTCCAGGAGAGAGGCCCAAGCAAGACGCGCCCCTAGGAGCGTCTTGCCACATGTCAACACTGGGTCTGACTGAGCGCCTCCAGGAGAGAGGCCCAAGCAAGACGCGCCCCGAGGAGTGTCTTGCCACATGTCAACATTGGGTCTGACAGAGGGCCTCCAGGAGAGAGGCCTAAGCAACACGCGCCCCGAGGAGCGTCTTGCCATATGTCACCACTGGGTCTGACTGAGCGCCTCCAGGAGAGAGGCCCAAGCAAGACGCGCCCCGAGGAGCGTCTTGCCACATGTCAGCACTCGGTCTGACTGAGCACCTCCAGGAGAGAGGCCCAAGCAAGACGCGCCCCTAGGAGCGTCTTGCCACATGTCAACACTGGGTCTGACAGCGGGCCTCCAGGAGAGAGGCCCAAGCAAGACGCGCCCCGAGGAGCGTCATGCCACATGTCACTACTCGGTCTGACTGAGCGCCTCCAGGAGAGAAGCCCAAGCAAGACGCACCCCGAGGAGCGTCTTGCCACGTGTCAACACTGGGTCTCATTGAGGGCCTCCAGGAGAGAGGCCCAAGCAAGACGCGCCCCGAGGAGCGTCTTGCCACATGTCAACACTGGGTCTGACAGAGGGCCTCCAGGAGAGAGGCCCAAGCAAGACGCGCCCCGAGGAGCGTCTTGCCACATGTCAGCACTCGGTCTGACTGAGCACCTCCAGGAGAGAGGCCCAAGCAAGACGCGCCCCGAGGAGCGTCTTGCCACATGTCAACACTGGGTCTGACTGAGCGCCTCCAGGAGAGAGGCCCAAGCACGACGCGCCCCGAGGAGCGTCTTGCCACATGTCAACACTGGGTCTGACAGCGGGCCTCCAGGAGAGAGGCCCAAGCAAGACGCGCCCCGAGGAGCGTCTTGCCACATGTCAGCACTCGGTGTGACTGAGCGCCTCCAGGAGAGAGGCCCAAGTAAGACGTGCCCCGAGGAGCGTCTTGCAACATGTCAGCACTCGGTCTGACTGAGCGCCTCCAGGAGAGAGGCCCAAGCAAGACGTGCCCCGAGGAGCGTCTTGCAACATGTCAGCACTCGGTCTGACTGAGCGCCTCCAGGAGAGAGGCCCAAGCAAGACGCGCCCCGAGGAGCGTCTTGCCACATGTCACCACTGGGTCTGACTGAGAGCCTCCAGGAGAGAGGCCCAAGCAAGTCGCGCCCCGAGGAGCGTCTTGCCACATGTCAACACTGGGTCTGACTGAGCGCCTCCAGGAGAGAGGCCCAAGCAAGACGTGCCCCGAGGAGCGTCTTGCAACATGTCAGCACTCGGTCTGACTGAGTGCCTCCAGGAGAGAGGCCCAAGCAAGACGCGCCCCGAGGAGCGTCTTGCCACATGTCAACACTGGGTCTGACTGAGGGCATCAATGAGAGAAGCCCAAGCAAGACGTGCCCCGAGGAGCGTCTTGCCATATGTCAAAACTGGGTCTGACAGAGGGCCTCCAGGAGAGAGGCCCAAGCAATACGTGCCCCGAGGAGCGTCTTGCCACATGTCAACACTGGGTCTGACTGAGCGCCTCCAGGAGAGAGGCCCAAGCAAGACGCGCCCCGAGGAGCGTCTTGCCACATGTCAACACTGGGTCTGACTGAGCGCCTCCAGGAGAGAGGCACAAGCAAGACGCGCCCCGAGGAGCGTCTTGCCACATGTCAACACTGGGTCTGACTGAGCGCCTCAAGGAGAGAGGCCCAAGCAAGACGCGCCCCGAGGAGCGTCTTGCCACATGTCAACACTGGGTCTGACAGCGGGCCTCCAGGAGAGAGGCCCAAGCAAGACGCGCCCCGAGGAGCGTCATGCCACATGTCACTACTCGGTCTGACTGAACGCCTCCAGGAGAGAGGCTCAAGCAAGACGCGCCCCGAGGAGCGTCTTGCCACGTGTCAACACTGGGTCCGATTGAGGGCCTCCAGGAGACAGGCCCAAGCAAGAAGCGCCCCGAGGAGCGTCTTGCCACATGTCAACACTGGGTCTGACAGAGGGCCTCCAGGAGAGAGACCCAAGCAATACGTGCCCCGAGGAGCGTCTAGCCACATGTCACCACTGGGTCTGACTGAGCGCCTCCAGGAGAGAGGCCCAAGCAAGACGCTCCCCGAGGAGCGTCTTGCCACATGTCACCACTGGGTCTGACCGAGAGCCTCCAGGAGAGAGGCCCAAGCAAGACGCGCCCCGAGGAGCGTCTTGCCACATGTCAACACTGGGTCTGACTGAGCGCCTCCAGGAGAGAGGCCCAAGTAAGACGCGCCCCGAGGAGCGTCTTGCCACATGTCAACACTGGGTCTGACTGAGCGCCTCCAGGAGAGAGGCCCAAGCAAGACGTGCCCCGAGGAGCGTCTTGCCACATGTCAACACTGGGTCTGACTGAGCGCCTCCAGGAGAGAGGCCCAAGCAAGAAGCGCCCCGAGGAGCGTCTTGCCACATGTCAACAATGGGTCTGACTGAGGGCCTCCAGGAGAGAAGCCCAAGCAAGACGCGCCCCGAGGAGTGTCTTGCCACATGTCAACACTGGGTCTGACAGAGGGCCTCCAGGAGAGAGGCCCAAGCAATACGCGCCCCGAGGAGCGTCTAGCCACATGTCACCACTGGGTCTGACTGAGCGCCTCCAGGAGAGAGGCCCAAGCAAGACGCTCCCCGAGGAGCGTCTTGCCACATGTCACCACTGGGTCTGACCGAGAGCCTCCAGGAGAGAGGCCCAAGCAAGACGCGCCCCGAGGAGCGTCTTGCCACATGTCAACACTGGGTCTGACTGAGCGCCTCCAGGAGAGAGGCCCAAGTAAGACGCGCCCCGAGGAGCGTCTTGCCACATGTCAACACTGGGTCTGACTGAGCGCCTCCAGGAGAGAGGCCCAAGCAAGACGCGCCCCGAGGAGCGTCTTGCCACATGTCAACACTGGGTCTGACTGAGCGGCTCCAGGAGAGAGGCCCAAGCAAGACGTGCCCCGAGGAGCGTCTTGCCACATGTCAACACTGGGTCTGACTGAGCGCCTCCAGGAGAGAGGCCCAAGCAAGAAGCGCCCCGAGGAGCGTCTTGCCACATGTCAACAATGGGTCTGACTGAGGGCCTCCAGGAGAGAAGCCCAAGCAAGACGCGCCCCGAGGAGTTTCTTGCCACATGTCAACACTGGGTCTGACAGAGGGCCTCCAGGAGAGAGGCCCAAGCAATACGCGCCCCGAGGAGCGTCTTGCCAAATGTCACCACTGGGTCTGACTGCGCGCCTCCAGGAGAGAGGCCCAAGCAAGACGCGCCCCGAGGAGCGTCTTGCCACATGACAGCACTCGGTCTGACTGAGCACCTCCAAGAGAGAGAGCCAAGCAAGACGCGCCCCTAGGAGCGTCTTGCCACATGTCAACACTGGGTCTGACAGAGGGCCTCCAGGAGAGAGGCCCAAGCAAGACGCGCCCCGAGGAGTGTCTTGCCACATGTCAACACTGGGTCTGACAGAGGGCCTCCAGGAGAGAGGCCCAAGCAATACGCGCCCCGAGGAGCGTCTTGCCATATGTCACCACTGGGTCTGACTGAGCGCCTCCAGGAGAGAGGCCCAAGCAAGATGCGCCCCGAGGAGCGTCTAGCCACATGTCAGCACTCGGTCTGACTGAGCGCCTCCAGGAGAGAGGCCCAAGCAAGACGCGCCCCTAGGAGCGTCTTGCCACATGTCAACACTGGGTCTGACTGAGCGCCTCCAGGAGAGAGGCCCAAGCAAGACGCGCCCCGAGGAGTGTCTTGCCACATGTCAACATTGGGTCTGACAGAGGGCCTCCAGGAGAGAGGCCCAAGCAACACGCGCCCCGAGGAGCGTCTTGCCATATGTCACCACTGGGTCTGACTGAGCGCCTCCAGGAGAGAGGCCCAAGCAAGACGCGCCCCGAGGAGCGTCTTGCCACATGTCAGCACTCGGTCTGACTGAGCGCCTCCAGGAGAGAGGCCCAAGCAAGACGCGCCCCTAGGAGCGTCTTGCCACATGTCAACACTGGGTCTGACAGCGGGCCTCCAGGAGAGAGGCCCAAGCAAGACGCGCCCCGAGGAGCGTCATGCCACATGTCACTACTCGGTCTGACTGAGCGCCTCCAGGAGAGAGGCCCAAGCAAGACGCACCCCGAGGAGCGTCTTGCCACGTGTCAACACTGGGTCTCATTGAGGGCCTCCAGGAGAGAGGCCCAAGCAAGACGCGCCCCGAGGAGCGTCTTGCCACATGTCAACACTGGGTCTGACAGAGGGCCTCCAGGAGAGAGGCCCAAGCAAGACGCGCCCCGAGGAGCGTCTTGCCACATGTCAGCACTCGGTCTGACTGAGCACCTCCAGGAGAGAGGCCCAAGCAAGACGCGCCCCGAGGAGCGTCTTGCCACATGTCAACACTGGGTCTGACTGAGAGCCTCCAGGAGAGAGGCCCAAGCACGACGCGCCCCGAGGAGCGTCTTGCCACATGTCAACACTGGGTCTGACAGCGGGCCTCCAGGAGAGAGGCCCAAGCAAGACGCGCCCCGAGGAGCGTCTTGCCACATGTCAGCACTCGGTCTGACTGAGCGCCTCCAGGAGAGAGGCCCAAGTAAGACGTGCCCCGAGGAGCGTCTTGCAACATGTCAGCACTCGGTCTGACTGAGCGCCTCCAGGAGAGAGGCCCAAGCAAGACGTGCCCCGAGGAGCGTCTTGCAACATGTCAGCACTCGGTCTGACTGAGCGCCTCCAGGAGAGAGGCCCAAGCAAGACGCGCCCCGAGGAGCGCCTTGCCACATGTCACCACTGGGTCTGACTGAGAGCCTCCAGGAGAGAGGCCCAAGCAAGACGCGCCCCGAGGAGCGTCTTGCCACATGTCAACACTGGGTCTGACTGAGCGCCTCCAGGAGAGAGGCCCAAGAAAGACGTGCCCCGAGGAGCGTCTTGCAACATGTCAGCACTCGGTCTGACTGAGTGCCTCCAGGAGAGAGGCCCAAGCAAGACGCGCCCCGAGGAGCGTCTTGCCACATGTCAACACTGGGTCTGACTGAGGGCATCAATGAGAGAAGCCCAAGCAAGACGTGCCCCGAGGAGCGTCTTGCCATATGTCAACACTGGGTCTGACAGAGGGCCTCCAGGAGAGAGGCCCAAGCAATACGTGCCCCGAGGAGCGTCTTGCCACATGTCACCACTGGGTCTGACTGAGCGCCTCCAGGAGAGAGGCCCAAGTAAGATGCGCCCCGAGGAGCGTCTTGCCACATGTCAACAACTGGTCTGACTGAGCGCCTCCAGGAGAGAGGCCCAAGCAAGACGCGCCCCGAGGAGCGTCTTGCCACATGTCAACACTGGGTCTGACTGAGCACCTCCAGGAGAGAGGCCCAAGCAAGACGTGCCCCGAGGAGCGTCTTGCCACATGTCAACACTGGGTCGGACTGAGCGCCTCCAGGAGAGAGGCCCAAGCAAGAAGCGCCCCGAGGAGCGTCTTGCCACATGTCAACAATGGGTCTGACTGAGGGCCTCCAGGAGAGAAGCCCAAGCAAGACGCACCCCGAGGAGCGTCTTGCCACATGTCAACAATGGGTCTGACTGAGCGCCTCCAGGAGAGAGGCCCAAGCAAGACGCGCCCCGAGGAGCGTTTTGCCAAATGTCAACACTGGGTCTGACAGAGGGCCTCCAGGAGAGAGGCCCAAGCAATACGTGCCCCGAGGAGCGTCTTGCCACATGTCACCACTGTGTCTGACTGAGCGCCTCCAGGAGAGAGGCCCAAGTAAGACACGCCCCGAGGAGCGTCTTGCCACATGTCAACACTGGGTCTGACTGAGCGCCTCCAGGAGAGAGGCCCACGCAAGACGCGCCCCGAGGAGCATCTTGCCACATGTCAACACTGGGTCTGACTGAGCGCCTCCAGGAGAGAGGCCCAAGCAAGACGTGCCCCGAGGAGCGTCTTGCCACATGTCAACACTGGGTCTGACTGAGCGCCTCCAGGAGAGAGGCCCAAGCAAGAAGCGCCCCGAGGAGCGTCTTGCCACATATCAACAATGGGTCTGACTGAGGGCCTCCAGGAGAGAAGCCCAAGCAAGACGCGCCCCGAGGAGCGTCTTGCCACATGTCAACAATGGGTCTGACTGAGCGCCTCCAGGAGAGAGGCCCAAGCAAGACGGGCCCCGAGGAGCGTCTTGCCATATGTCACCACTGGGTCTGACTGAGCGCCTCCAGGAGAGAGTCCCAAGCAAGACGCGCCCCGAGGAGCGTCTTGCCACATGTCAGCACTCGGTCTGACTGAGCGCCTCCAGGAGAGAGGCCCAAGCAATACGCGCCCCGAGGAGCGTCTTGCCATATGTCACCACTGGGTCTGACTGAGCACCTCCAGGAGAGAGGCCAAAGCAAGACGCGCCCCGAGGAGCGTCTTGCCACATGTCAGCACTCGGTCTGACTGAGCACCTCAAGGAGAGAGGCCCAAGCAAGACGCGCCCCTAGGAGCGTCTTGCCACATGTCAACACTGGGTCTGACTGAGCGCCTCCAGGAAAGAGGCCCAAGCAAGACGCGCCCCGAGGAGTGTCTTGCCACATGTCAACACTGTGTCTGACAGAGGGCCTCCAGGAGAGAGGCCCAAGCAACACGCGCCCCGAGGAGCGTCTTGCCATATGTCACCTCTGGGTCTGACTGAGCGCCTCCAGGAGAGAGGCCCAAGCAAGACGCGCCCCGAGGAGCGTCTTGCCACATGTCAGCACTCGGTCTGACTGAGCGCCTCCAGGAGAGAGAGCCAAGCAAGACGCGCCCCTAGGAGCGTCTTGCCACATGTGCACACTGGGTCTGACAGAGGGCCTCCAGGAAAGACGCCCAAGCAAGACGCGCCCCGAGGAGTGTCTTGCCACATGTCAACACTGGGTCTGACAGAGGGCCTCCAGGAGAGAGGCCCAAGCAATACGCGCCCCGAGTAGCGTCTTGCCATATGTCACCACTGGGTCTGACTGAGCGCCTCCAGGAGAGAGGCCCAAGCAAGACGCGCCCCGAGGAGCGTCTTGCCACATGTCAGCACTCGGTCTGACTGAGCGCCTCCAGGAGAGAGGCCCAAGCAACACGCGCCCCGAGGAGTGTCTTGCCACATGTCACCACTGGGTCTGACTGAGCGCCTCCAGGAGAGAGGCCCAAGCAAGACGCGCCCCGAGGAGCGTCATGCCACATGTCACTACTGGGTCTGACTGAGCGCCTCCAGGAGAGAGGCCCAAGCAAGACGCGCCCCGAGGAGCGTCTTGCCACATGTCAACACTGGGTCTGACTGAGAGCCTCCAGGAGAGAGGCCCAAGCAAGACGCGCCCCGAGGAGCGTCTTGCCACATGTCACCACTGGGTCTGACTGAGCGCCTCCAGGAGAGAGGCCCAAGTAAGACGCGCCCCGAGGAGCGTCTTGCCACATGTCAACACTGGGTCTGACTGAGCACCTCCAGGAGAGAGGCCCAAGCAAGACGTGCCTCGAGGAGCGTCTTGCCACATGTCAACACTGGGTCTGACTGAGCGCCTCCAGGAGAGAGGCCCAAGCAAGAAGCGCCCCTAGGAGCGTCTTGCCACATGTCAACAATGGGTCTGACTGAGGGCCTCCATGAGAAAAGCCCAAGCATGACGCACCCCGAGGAGTGTCTTGCCACATGTCAACACTGGGTCTGACAGAGGGCCTCCAGGAGAGAGGCCCAAGCAATACGCGCCCCGAGGAGCGTCTTGCCATATGTCACCACTGGGTCTGACTGAGCGCCTCCAGGAGAGAGGCCCAAGCAAGACGCGCCCCGAGGAGTGTCTTGCCACATGTCAACACTGGGTCTGACAGAGGGCCTCCAGGAGAGAGACCCAAGCAATACGCGCCCCGAGGAGCGTCTTGCCATATGTCACCACTGGGTCTGACTGAGCGCCTCCAGGAGAGAGGCCCAAGCAAGACGCACCCCGAGGAGCGTCTTGCCACATGTCAGCACTCGTTCTGACTGAGCGCCTCCAGGAGAGAGGCCAAAGCAAGACGCGCCCCTAGAAGCATCTTGCCACATGTCAACACTGGGTCTGACTGAGCGCCTCCAGGAGATAGGCCCAAGCAAGACGCGCCCCGAGGAGAGTCTTGCCACATGTCAACACTGGGTCTGACTGAGCGCCTCCAGGAGAGAGGCCCAAGCAAGACGTGCCTCGAGGAGCGTCTTGCCACATGTCAACACTGGGTCTGACTGAGCGCCTCCAGGAGAGAGGCCCAAGCAAGAAGCGCCCCGAGGAGCATCTTGCCACATGTCAACCATGGGTCTGACTGAGGGCCTCCAGGAGAGAAGCCCAAGCAAGACGCGCCCAGAGGAGCGTCTTGCCACATGTCAACAATGGGTCTGACTGAGCGCCTCCAGGAGAGAGGCCCAAGCAAGACGCGCCCCGAGGAGTGTCTTGACACTTGTCAACACTGGGTCTGACTGAGGGCCTCCATGAGAGAAGTCCAAGCAAGACGCGCCCCGAGGAGTGTCTTGCCACATGTCAACACCGGGTCTGACACAGGGCCTCCAGGAGAGAGGCCCAAGCAATACGCGCCCCGAGGAGCGTCTTGCCATATGTCACCACTGGGTCTGACTGAGCGCCTCCAGGAGAGAGGCCCAAGCAAGACGCGCCCAGAGGAGCGTCTTGCCACCTGTCAGCACTCGGTCTGACTGAGCGCCTCCAGGAGAGAGAGCCAAGCAAGACGCGCCCCTAGGAGCGTCTTGCCGCATGTCAACACTGGGTCTGACAGAGGGCCTCCAGGAGAGAGGCCCAAGCAAGACGCGCCCCGAGGAGTGTCTTGCCACATGTCAACACTGGGTCTGACTGAGCGCCTCCAGGAGAGATGCCCAAGCAAGACGCGCCCCGAGGAGCGTCTTGACACATGTCAACACTGGGTCTGACTGAGGGCCTCATTGAGAGAAGCCCAAGCAAGACGCGCCCCGAGGAGCGTCTTGCCACATGTCAACACTGGGTCTGACAGAGGGCCTCCAGGAGAGAGGCCCAAGCAATACGTGCCCCGAGGAGTGTCTTGCCACATGTCACCACTGGGTCTGACTGAGCGCCTCCAGGAGAGAGGCCCAAGTAAGACGCGCCCCGAGGAGCGTCATGCCACATGTCAACACTGGGTCTGACTGAGCGCCTCCAGGAGAGAGGCCCAAGCAAGACGCGCCCCGAGGAGCGTCTTGCCACATGTCAACACTGGGTCTGACTGAGCGCCTCCAGGAGAGAGGCCCAAGCAAGACGCGCCCCGAGGAGCGTCTTGCCACATGTCAACACTGGGTCTGACTGAGCGCCTCCAGGAGAGAGGCCCAAGCAAGAAGCACCCCGAGGAGCGTCTTGCCAGATGTCAACAATGGGTCTGACTGAGGGCCTCCAGGAGAGAAGCCTAAGCAAGACGCGCCCCGAGGAGCGTCTTTCCACATGTCAACAATGGGTCTGACTGAGCGCCTCCAGGAGAGAGGCCCAAGCAAGACGCGCCCCGAGGAGCGTCTTGACACTTGTCAACACTGGGTGTGACTGAGGGCCTCCAGGAGAGAGGCCCAAGTAAGACGCGCCCCGAGGAGCGTCTTGCCACATGTCAACACTGGGTCTGACTGAGCGCCTCCAGGAGAGAGGCCCAAGCAAGATGCGCACCGAGGAGCGTCTTGCCACATGTCACCACTGGGTCTGACTGAGCGCCTCCAGGAGAGAGGCCCAAGCAAGACGCGCCCCTAGGAGCGTCTTGCCACATGTCAACACTGGGTCTGACAGAGGGCCTCCAGGAGAGAGGCCCAAGCAAGACGCGCCCCGAGGAGTGTCTTGCCACATGTCAACACTGTGTCTGACTGAGCGCCTCCAGGAGAGAGGCCCAAGCAAGACGCGCCCCGAGGAGCGTCTTGACACATGTCAACACTGGGTCTGACTTAGGGCCTCAATGAGAGAAGCCCAATCAAGACGCGCCCCGAGGAGCGTCTTGCCACATGTCAACACTGGGACTGACAGAGGGCCTCCAGGAGAGAGGCCCAAGCAATACGTGCCCCGAGGAGCGTCTTGCCACATGTCACCACTGGGTCTGACTGAGCGCCTGCCGAAGAGAGGCCCAAGTAAGACGCGCCCCGAGGAGCGTCTTGCCACTTGTCAACACTGGGTCTGACAGAGGGCCTCCAGGAGAGAGGCCCAAGCAATACGTGCCCCGAGGAGCGTCTTGCCACATGTCACCACTGGGTCTGACTGAGCGCCTCCAGGAGAGAGGCCCAAGTAAGACGCGCCCCGAGGAGCGTCTTGCCACATGTCAACACTGGGTCTGACTGAGCGCCTCCAGGAGAGAGGCCCAAGCAAGACGCGCCCCGAGGAGCGTCTTGCCACATGTCAACACTGGGTCTGACTGAGCGCCTCCAGGAGAGAGGCCCAAGCAAGACGCGCCCCGAGGAGCGTCTTGCCACATGTCAACACTGGGTCTGACTGAGCGCCTCCAGGAGAGAGGCCCAAGCAAGAAGCGCCCCGAGGAGCGTCTTGCCACATGTCAACAATGGGTCTGACTGAGGGCCTCCAGGAGAGAAGCCTAAGCAAGACGCGCCCCGAGGAGCGTCTTTCCACATGTCAACAATGGGTCTGACTGAGCGCCTCCAGGAGAGAGGCCCAAGCAAGACGCGCCCCGAGGAGCGTCTTGACACATGTCAACACTGGGTCTGACTTAGGGCCTCAATGAGAGAAGCCCAATCAAGACGCGCCCCGAGGAGCGTCTTGCCACATGTCAACACTGGGACTGACAGAGGGCCTCCAGGAGAGAGGCCCAAGCAATACGTGCCCCGAGGAGCGTCTTGCCACATGTCACCACTGGGTCTGACTGAGCGCCTGCCGAAGAGAGGCCCAAGTAAGACGCGCCCCGAGGAGCGTCTTGCCACATGTCACCACTGGGTCTGACAGAGGGCCTCCAGGAGAGAGGCCCAAGCAACACGCGCCCCGAGGAGTGTCTTGCCACATGTCACCACTGGGTCTGACTGAGCGCCTCCAGGAGATAGGCCCAAGCAAGACGCGCCCCGAGGAGAGTCTTGCCACATGTCAACACTGGGTCTGACAGAGGGCCTCCAGGAGAGAGGCCCAAGCAACACGCGCCCCGAGGAGTGTCTTGCCACATGTCACCACTGGGTCTGACTGAGCGCCTCCAGGAGATAGGCCCAAGTAAGACGCGCCTCAAGGAGCGTCTTGCCACATGTCAACACTCGGTCTGACTGAGCGCCTCCAGGAGAGAGGCCCAAGCAAGACGTGCCTCGAGGAGCGTCTTGCCACATGTCAACACTGGGTCTGACTGAGCGCCTCCAGGAGAGAGGCCCAAGCAAGAAGCGCCCCGAGGAGCATCTTGCCACATGTCAACCATGGGTCTGACTGAGGGCCTCCAGGAGAGAAGCCCAAGCAAGAAGCACCCAGAGGAGCGTCTTGGCACATGTCAACAATGGGTCTGACTGAGCGCCTCCAGGAGAGAGGCCCAAGCAAGACGCGCCCCGAGGAGTGTCTTGACACTTGTCAACACTGGGTCTGACTGAGGGCCTCCATGAGAGAAGTCCAAGCAAGACGCGCCCCGAGGAGTGTCTTGCCACATGTCAACACTGGGTCTGACAGAGGGCCTCCAGGAGAGAGGCCCAAGCAATACGCGCCCCGAGGAGCGTCTTGCCATATGTCACCACTGGGTCTGACTGAGCGCCTCCAGGAGAGAGGCCCAAGCAAGACGCGCCCCGAGGAGCGTCTTGCCAACTGTCAGCACTCGGTCTGACTGAGCGCCTCCAGGAGAGAGAGCCAAGCAAGACGCGCCCCTAGGAGCGTCTTGCCACATGTCAACACTGGGTCTGACAGAGGGCCTCCAGGAGAGAGGCCCAAGCAAGACGCGCCCCGAGGAGTGTCTTGCCACATGTCAACACTGGGTCTGACTGAGCGCCTCCAGGAGAGATGCCCAAGCAAGACGCGCCCCGAGGAGCGTCTTGACACATGTCAACACTGGGTCTGACTGAGGGCCTCAATGAGAGAAGCCCAAGCAAGACGCGCCCCGAGGAGCGTCTTGCCACATGTCAACACTGGGTCTGACAGAGGGCCTCCAGGAGAGAGGCCCAAGCAATACGTGCCCCGAGGAGCGTCTTGCCACATGTCACCACTGGGTCTGACTGAGCGCCTCCAGGAGAGAGGCCCAAGTAAGACGTGCCCCGAGGAGCGTCTTGCCACATGTCAACACTGGGTCTGACTGAGCACCTCCAGGAGAGAGAACCAAGCAAGACGTGCCCCGAGGAGCGTCTTGCCACATGTCAACACTGGGTCTGACTGAGCGCCTCCAGGAGAGAGGCCCAAGCAAGACGCGCCCCGAGGAGCGTCTTGCCACATGTCAACACTGTGTCTGACTGAGCGCCTCCAGGAGAGAGGCCCAAGCAAGAAGCGCCCCGAGGAGCGTCTTGCCACATGTCAACAATGGGTCTGACTGAGGGCCTCCAGGAGAGAAGCCTAAGCAAGACGCGCCCCGAGGAGCGTCTTTCCACATGTCAACAATGGGTCTGACTGAGCGCCTCCAGGAGAGAGGCCCAAGCAAGACGCGCCCCGAGGAGCGTCTTGACACTTGTCAACACTGGGTGTGACTGAGGGCCTCCATGAGAGAGGCCCAAGCAAGACGCGCCACGAGGAGCGTCTTGCCACATGTCAACACTGGGTCTGACAGAGGGCCTCCAGGAGAGAGGCCCAAGCAATACGTGCCCCGAGGAGCATCTAGCCACATGTCACCACTGGGTCTGACTGAGCCCCTCCAGGAGAGAGGCCCAAGCAAGACGCGCCCCGAGGAGCGTCTTGCCACATTTCACCACTGGGTCTGACTTAGAGCCTCCAGGAGAGAGGCCCAAGCAAGACCAACCCCGAGGAGCGTCTTGCCACATGTCAACACTGGGTCTGACTGAGCGCCTCCAGGAGAGAGGTCCAAGTAAGATGCGCCCCGAGGAGCGTCTTGCCACATGTCAACACTGGGTCTGACTGAGCGCCTCCAGGAGAGAGGCCCAAGCAAGACGTGCCCCGAGGAGCGTCTTGCCACATGTCAACACTGGGTCTGACTGAGCACCTCCAGGAGAGAGGCCCAAGCAATATGTGCCCCGAGGAGCGTCTTGCCACATGTCAACACTGGGTCTGACAGAGGGCCTCCAGGAGAGAGGCCCAAGCAATACGTGCCCCGAGGAGCATCTAGCACCATGTCACCACTGGGTCTGACTGAGCGCCTCCAGGAGAGAGGCCCAAGCAAGACGCGCCCCGAGGGGCGTCTTGCCACATGTCAGCACTCGGTCTGCCTGAGCGCCTCCAGGAGAGAGGCCCAAGCAAGACGCACCCCGAGGAGCGTCTTGCCACATGTCAACACTGGGTCTGACTGAGCGCCTCCAGGAGAGAGGCCCAAGTAAGTCGCGCCCCGAGGAGCGTCTTGCCACATGTCAACACTGGGTCTGACTGAGCGCCTCCAGGAGAGAGGCCCAAGCAAGATGCGCACCGAGGAGCGTCTTGCCACATGTCACCACTGGGTCTGACTGAGCGCCTCCAGGAGAGAGGCCCAAGCAAGACGCACCCCTAGGAGCGTCTTGCCACATGTCAACACTGGGTCTGACAGAGGGCCTCCAGGAGAGAGGCCCAAGCAAGACGCGCCCCGAGGAGTGTCTTGCCACATGTCAACACTGTGTCTGACTGAGCGCCTCCAGGAGAGAGGCCCAAGCAAGACGCGCCCCGAGGAGCGTCTTGACACATGTCAACACTGGGTCTGACTGAGGGCCTCAATGAGAGAAGCCAAAGCAAGACGCGCCCCGAGGAGCGTCTTGCCACATGTCAACACTGGGTCTGACAGAGGGCCTCCAGGAGAGAGGCCCAAGCAATACGTGCCCCGAGGAGCGTCTTGCCACATGTCACCACTGGGTCTGACTGAGCGCCTGCCGGAGAGAGGCCCAAGTAAGACGCGCCCCGAGGAGCGTCTTGCCACATGTCAACACTGGGTCTGACTGAGCGCCTCCAGGAGAGAGGCCCAAGCAGGACGCGCCCCGAGGAGCGTCTTGCCACATGTCAACACTGGGTCTGACTGAGCGCCTCCAGGAGAGAGGCCCAAGCAAGACGTGCCCCGAGGAGCGTCTTGCCACATGTCAACACTGGGTCTGACTGAGCGCCTCCAGGAGAGAGGCCCAAGCAAGAAGCGCCCCTAGGAGCGTCTTGCCACATGTCAACAATGGGTCTGACTGAGGGCCTCCAGGAGAGAAGCCTAAGCAAGACGCGCCCCGAGGAGCGTCTTTCCACATGTCAACAATGGGTCTGACTGAGCTCCTCCAGGAGAGAGGCCCAAGCAAGACGCGCCCCGAGGAGCGTCTTGACACTTGTCGACACTGGGTCTGACAGAGGGCCTCCATGAGAGAGGCCCAAGCAAGATGCGCACCGAGGAGCGTCTTGCCACATGTCAGCACTCGGTCTGACTGAGCGCCTCCAGGAGAGAGGCCCAAGCAAGACGCGCCCCTAGGAGCGTCTTGCCACATGTCAACACTGGGTCTGACAGAGGGCCTCCAGGAGAGAGGCCCAAGCAAGACGCGCCCTGAGGAGTGTCTTGCCACATGTCACCAATGGGTCTGATGAGCGCCTCCAGGAGAGAGGCCCAAGCAAGACGTGCCCCGAGGAGCGTCTTGCCACATGTCAACACTGGGTCTAACTGAGCGCCTCCAGGAGAGAGGCCCAAGCAAGAAGCGCCCCGAGGAGCGTCTTGCCACATGTCACCAATGGGTCTGACTGAGGGCCTCCAGGAGAGAAGCCCAAGCAAGACGCGCCCCGAGGAGCGTCTTGCCACATGTCAACAATGGGTCTGACTGAGCGCCTCCAGGAGAGAGGCCCAAGCAAGACGCGCCCCGAGGAGTGTCTTGACACTTGTCAACACTGGGTCTGACTGAGGGCCTCCATGAGAGAAGCCCAAGCAAGACGCGCCCCGAGGAGCGTCTTGCAACATGTCACCACTGGGTCTGACTGAGCGCCTCCAGGAGAGAGCTCCAAGTAAGACGCGCCCCGAGGAGCGTCTTGCCACATGTCAACACTGGGTCTGACTGAACGCCTCCAGGGGAGAGGCCCAAGCAATACGTGCCCCGAGGAGCGTCTAGCCACATGTCACCACTGGGTCTGACTGAGCGCCTCCAGGAGAGAGGCCCAAGCAAGACGCGCCCCGAGGAGCGTCTTGCCACATGTCAGCACTCGGTCTGACTGAGCGCCTCTAGGAGAGAGGCCCAAGCAAGACTCGCCCCGAGGAGCGTCTTGCCACATTTCACCACTGGGTCTGACTGAGAGCCTCCAGGAGAGAGGCCCAAGCAAGACCAACCCCGAGGAGCGTCTTGCCACATGTCAACACTGGGTCTGACTGAGCGCCTCCAGGAGAGAGGTCCAGGTAAGACGCGCCCCGAGGAGCGTCTTGCCACATGTCAACACTGGGTCTGACTGAGCGCCTCCAGGAGAGAGGCCCAAGCAAGACGCGCCCTGAGGAGCGTCTTGCCACATGTCAACACTGGGTCTGACTGAGCGCCTCCAGGAGAGAGGCCCAAGCAAGACGTGCCCCGAGGAGCGTCTTGCCACATGTCAACACTGGGTCTGACTGAGCGCCTCCAGGAGAGAGGCCCAAGCAATATGTGCCCCGAGGAGCATCTTGCCACATGTCAGCACTCGGTCTGACTGAAAGCCTCCAGGAGAGAGGCCCAAGCAATATGTGCCCCGAGGAGCGTCTTGCCACATGTCAGCACTGGGTCTGACTGAGCGCCTCCAGGAGAGAGGCCCAAGCAAGACGCGCCCCGAGGAGCGTCTTGCCACATGTCAACACTGGGTCTGACTGAGCGCCTCCAGGAGAGAGGCCCAAGCAAGAAGCGCCCCGAGGAGCGTCTTGCCACATGTCAACAATGGGTCTGACTGAGGGCCTCCAGGAGAGAAGCCTAAGCAAGACGCGCCCCGAGGAGCGTCTTGCCACATGTCAACACTGGGTCTGACTGAGCGCCTCCAGGAGAGAGGCCCAAGCAAGAAGCGCCCCGAGGAGCATCTTGCCACATGTCAACAATGGGTCTGACTGAGGGCCTCCAGGAGAGAAGCCTAAGCAAGAAGCGCCCCGAGGAGCGTCTTTCCACATGTCAACAATGGGTCTGACTGAGCTCCTCCAGGAGAGAGGCCCAAGCAAGACGCACCCCGAGGAGCGTCTTGACACTTGTCGACACTGGGTCTGACTGAGGGCCTCCATGAGAGAGGCCCAAGAAGGACGCGCACCGAGGAGCGTCTTGCCACATGGCAGCACTCGGTCTGACTGAGCGCCTCCAGGAGAGAGGCCCAAGCAAGACGCGCCCCTAGGAGCGTCTTGCCACATGTCAACACTGGGAATGACAGAGGGCCTCCAGGAGAGAGGCCCAAGCAAGACGCGCCCTGAGGAGTGTCTTGCCACATGTCACCACTGGGTCTGACTGAGCGCCTCCAGGAGAGAGGCCCAAGCAAGACGTGCCCCGAGGAGCGTCTTGCCACATGTCAACACTGGGTCTGACTGAGCCCCTCCAGGAGAGAGGCCCAAGCAAGACGCGCCCCGAGGAGCGTCTTGCCACATTTCACCACTGGGTCTGACTTAGAGCCTCCAGGAGAGAGGCCCAAGCAAGACCAACCCCGAGGAGCGTCTTGCCACATGTCAACACTGGGTCTGACTGAGCGCCTCCAGGAGAGAGGTCCAAGTAAGATGCGCCCCGAGGAGCGTCTTGCCACATGTCAACACTGGGTCTGACTGAGCGCCTCCAGGAGAGAGGCCCAAGCAAGACGTGCCCCGAGGAGCGTCTTGCCACATGTCAACACTGGGTCTGACTGAGCGCCTCCAGGAGAGAGGCCCAAGCAATATGTGCCCCGAGGAGCGTCTTGCCACATGTCAACACTGGGTCTGACAGAGGGCCTCCAGGAGAGAGGCCCAAGCAATACGTGCCCCGAGGAGCATCTAGCACCATGTCACCACTGGGTCTGACTGAGCGCCTCCAGGAGAGAGGCCCAAGCAAGACGCGCCCCGAGGAGCGTCTTGCCACATGTCAGCACTCGGTCTGCCTGAGCGCCTCCAGGAGAGAGGCCCAAGCAAGACGCACCCCGAGGAGCGTCTTGCCACATGTCAACACTGGGTCTGACTGAGCGCCTCCAGGAGAGAGGCCCAAGTAAGTCGCGCCCCGAGGAGCGTCTTGCCACATGTCAACACTGGGTCTGACTGAGCGCCTCCAGGAGAGAGGCCCAAGCAAGATGCGCACCGAGGAGCGTCTTGCCACATGTCACCACTGGGTCTGACTGAGCGCCTCCAGGAGAGAGGCCCAAGCAAGACGCACCCCTAGGAGCGTCTTGCCACATGTCAACACTGGGTCTGACAGAGGGCCTCCAGGAGAGAGGCCCAAGCAAGACGCGCCCCGAGGAGTGTCTTGCCACATGTCAACACTGTGTCTGACTGAGCGCCTCCAGGAGAGAGGCCCAAGCAAGACGCGCCCCGAGGAGCGTCTTGACACATGTCAACACTGGGTCTGACTGAGGGCCTCAATGAGAGAAGCCAAAGCAAGACGCGCCCCGAGGAGCGTCTTGCCACATGTCAACACTGGGTCTGACAGAGGGCCTCCAGGAGAGAGGCCCAAGCAATACGTGCCCCGAGGAGCGTCTTGCCACATGTCACCACTGGGTCTGACTGAGCGCCTGCCGGAGAGAGGCCCAAGTAAGACGCGCCCCGAGGAGCGTCTTGCCACATGTCAACACTGGGTCTGACTGAGCGCCTCCAGGAGAGAGGCCCAAGCAAGATGCGCACCGAGGAGCGTCTTGCCACATGTCACCACTGGGTCTGACTGAGCGCCTCCAGGAGAGAGGCCCAAGCAAGACGCGCCCCGAGGAGCGTCTTGCCACATGTCAACACTGGGTCTGACTGAGCGCCTCCAGGAGAGAGGCCCAAGCAATATGTGCCCCGAGGAGCGTCTTGCCACATGTCAACACTCGGTCTGCCTGAGCGCCTCCAGGAGAGAGGCCCAAGCAAGACGCACCCCGAGGAGCGTCTTGCCACATGTCAACACTGGGTCTGACTGAGCGCCTCCAGGAGAGAGGCCCAAGTAAGTCGCGCCCCGAGGAGCGTCTTGCCACATGTCAACACTGGGTCTGACTGAGCGCCTCCAGGAGAGAGGCCCAAGCAAGATGCGCACCGAGGAGCGTCTTGCCACATGTCACCACTGGGTCTGACTGAGCGCCTCCAGGAGAGAGGCCCAAGCAAGACGCACCCCTAGGAGCGTCTTGCCACATGTCAACACTGGGTCTGACAGAGGGCCTCCAGGAGAGAGGCCCAAGCAAGACGCGCCCCGAGGAGTGTCTTGCCACATGTCAACACTGTGTCTGACTGAGCGCCTCCAGGAGAGAGGCCCAAGCAAGACGCGCCCCGAGGAGCGTCTTGACACATGTCAACACTGGGTCTGACTGAGGGCCTCAATGAGAGAAGCCAAAGCAAGACGCGCCCCGAGGAGCGTCTTGCCACATGTCAACACTGGGTCTGACAGAGGGCCTCCAGGAGAGAGGCCCAAGCAATACGTGCCCCGAGGAGCGTCTTGCCACATGTCACCACTGGGTCTGACTGAGCGCCTGCCGGAGAGAGGCCCAAGTAAGACGCGCCCCGAGGAGCGTCTTGCCACATGTCAACACTGGGTCTGACTGAGCGCCTCCAGGAGAGAGGCCCAAGCAGGACGCGCCCCGAGGAGCGTCTTGCCACATGTCAACACTGGGTCTGACTGAGCGCCTCCAGGAGAGAGGCCCAAGCAAGACGTGCCCCGAGGAGCGTCTTGCCACATGTCAACACTGGGTCTGACTGAGCGCCTCCAGGAGAGAGGCCCAAGCAAGAAGCGCCCCGAGGAGCGTCTTGCCACATGTCAACAATGGGTCTGACTGAGGGCCTCCAGGAGAGAAGCCTAAGCAAGACGCGCCCCGAGGAGCGTCTTTCCACATGTCAACAATGGGTCTGACTGAGCTCCTCCAGGAGAGAGGCCCAAGCAAGACGCGCCCCGAGGAGCGTCTTGACACTTGTCGACACTGGGTCTGACAGAGGGCCTCCATGAGAGAGGCCCAAGCAAGATGCGCACCGAGGAGCGTCTTGCCACATGTCAGCACTCGGTCTGACTGAGCGCCTCCAGGAGAGAGGCCCAAGCAAGACGTGCCCCGAGGAGCGTCTTGCCACATGTCAACAATGGGTCTGACTGAGCGCCTCCAGGAGAGAGGCCCAAGCAAGACGCGCCCCGAGGAGTGTCTTGACACTTGTCAACAATGGGTCTGACTGAGCGCCTCCAGGAGAGAGGCCCAAGCAAGACGCGCCCCGAGGAGTGTCTTGACACTTGTCAACACTGGGTCTGACTGAGGGCCTCCATGAGAGAAGCCCAAGCAAGACGCGCCCCGAGGAGCGTCTTGCAACATGTCACCACTGGGTCTGACTGAGCGCCTCCAGGAGAGAGCTCCAAGTAAGACGCGCCCCGAGGAGCGTCTTGCCACATGTCAACACTGGGTCTGACTGAGCGCCTCCAGGGGAGAGGCCCAAGCAATACGTGCCCCGAGGAGCGTCTAGCCACATGTCACCACTGGGTCTGACTGAGCGCCTCCAGGAGAGAGGCCCAAGCAAGACGCGCCCCGAGGAGCGTCTTGCCACATGTCAGCACTCGGTCTGACTGAGCGCCTCTAGGAGAGAGGCCCAAGCAAGACTCGCCCCGAGGAGCGTCTTGCCACATTTCACCACTGGGTCTGACTGAGAGCCTCCAGGAGAGAGGCCCAAGCAAGACCAACCCCGAGGAGCGTCTTGCCACATGTCAACACTGGGTCTGACTGAGCGCCTCCAGGAGAGAGGTCCAGGTAAGACGCGCCCCGAGGAGCGTCTTGCCACATGTCAACACTGGGTCTGACTGAGCGCCTCCAGGAGAGAGGCCCAAGCAAGACGCGCCCTGAGGAGCGTCTTGCCACATGTCAACACTGGGTCTGACTGAGCGCCTCCAGGAGAGAGGCCCAAGCAAGACGTGCCCCGAGGAGCGTCTTGCCACATGTCAACACTGGGTCTGACTGAGCGCCTCCAGGAGAGAGGCCCAAGCAATATGTGCCCCGAGGAGCATCTTGCCACATGTCAGCACTCGGTCTGACTGAAAGCCTCCAGGAGAGAGGCCCAAGCAATATGTGCCCCGAGGAGCATCTTGCCACATGTCAGCACTGGGTCTGACTGAGCGCCTCAATGAGAGAAGCCCAAGCAAGACGCGCCCCGAGGAGCGTCTTGCCACATGTCAACACTGGGTCTGACAGAGGGCATCCAGGAGAGAGGCCCAAGCAATACGTGCCCCGAGGAGCGTCTTGCCACATGTCACCACTGGGCCTGACTGAGCGCCTCCAGGAGAGAGGCCCAAGCAAGACACGCCCCGAGGAGCGTCTTGCCACATGTCAGCACTCGGTCTGACTGAGCGCCTCCAGGAGAGAGACCCAAGCAAGACGTGCCCCGAGGAGCGTCTTGCCACATGTAAACAATGGGTCTGACTGAGAGCCTCCAGGAGAGAGGCCCAAGCAAGACGCGCCCCGAGGAGCGTCTTGCCACATGTCAACACTGGGTCTGACTGAGCGCCTCCAGGAGATAGGCCCAAGTAAGACGTGCCCCGAGGAGCGTCTTGCCACATGTCAACACTGGGTCTGACTGAGCGCCTCCAGGAGAGAGGCCCAAGCAAGACGTGCCTCGAGGAGCGTCTTGCCACATGTCACCACTGGGCCTGACTGAGCGCCTCCAGGAGAGATGCCCAAGCAAGACGCGCCCCGAGGAGCGTCTTGCCACATGTCAGCACTCGGTCTGACTGAGCGCCTCCAGGAGAGAGACCCAAGCAAGACGTGCCCCGAGGAGCGTCTTGCCACATGTAAACAATGGGTCTGACTGAGAGCCTCCAGGAGAGAGGCCCAAGCAAGACGCGCCCCGAGGAGCGTCTTGCCACATGTCAACACTGGGTCTGAATGAGCGCCTCCAGGAGATAGGCCCAAGTAAGACGTGCCCCGAGGAGCGTCTTGCCACATGTCAACACTGGGTCTGACTGAGCGCCTCCAGGAGAGAGGCCCAAGCAAGACGCGCCCCGAGGAGCGTTTTGCCACGTGTCAACACTGGGTCTGACAGAGGGCCTCCAGGAGAGAGGCCCAAGCAAGACGCGCCCCGAGGAGCGTCTTGACACATGTCAACACTGGGTCTGACTGAGGGCCTCAATGAGAGAAGCCCAAGCAAGACGCGCCCCGAGGAGCGTTTTGCCACATGTCAACACTGGGTCTGACAGAGGGCCTCCAGGAGAGAGGCCCAAGCAAGACGCGCCCCGAGGACCGTCTTGACACATGTCAACACTGGGTCTGACAGAGGGCCTCCAGGAGAGAGGCCCAAGCAAGACGCGCCCCGAGGACCGTCTTGACACATGTCAACACTGGGTCTGACTGAGGGCCTCAATGAGAGAAGCCCAAGCAAGACGTGCCCAGAGGAGCGTCTTGCCACATGTCAACACTGGGTCTGACAGAGGGCCTCCAGGAGAGAGGCCCAAGCAATACGTGCCCCGAGGAGCGTCTTGCCACATGTCACCACTGGGCCTGACTGAGCGCCTCCAGGAGAGAGGCCCAAGCAAGACGCGCCCCGAGGAGCGTCTTGCCACATGTCAGCACTCGGTCTGACTGAGCGCCTCCAGGAGAGAGACCCAAGCAAGACGTGCCCCGAGGAGCATCTTGCCACATGTAAACAATGGGTCTGACTGAGAGCCTCCAGGAGAGAGGCCCAAGCAAGACGCGCCCCGAGGAGCGTCTTGCCACATGTCAACACTGGGTCTGACTGAGCGCCTCCAGGAGATAGGCCCAAGTAAGACGCGCCCCGAGGAGCGTCTTGCCACATGTCAACACTGGGTCTGACTGAGAGCACCTCCAGGAGAGAGGCCCAAGCAAGACGTGCTTCGAGGAGCGTCTTGCAACATGTCAACACTGGGTCTGACTGAGCGCCTCCATGAGAGAGGCCCAAGCAAGAAGCGCCCCAAGGAGCATCTTGCCACATGTCAACCATGGGTCTGACTGAGGGCCTCCAGGAGAGAAGCCCAAGCAAGACGTGCCCAGAGGAGCGTCTTGCCACATGACAACAATGGGTCTGACTGAGCGCCTCCAGGAGAGAGGCCCAAGCAAGACGCGCCCCGAGGAGTGTCTTGACACTTGTCAACACTGGGTCTGACTGAGGGCCTCCATGAGAGAAGTCCAAGCAAGACGCGCCCCGAGGAGTGTCTTGCCACATGTCAACACTGGGTCTGACAGAGGGCCTCCAGGAGAGAGGCCCAAACAATACGCGCCCCGAGGAGCGTATTGCCATATGTCACCACTGGGTCTGACTGAGCGCCTCCAGGAGAGAGGCCCAAGCAAGACGCGCCCCGAGGAGCGTCTTGCCACCTGTCAGCACTCGGTCTGACTGAGCGCCTCCAGGAGAGAGAGCCAAGCAAGACGCGCCCCTAGGAGCGTCTTGCCACATGTGAACACTGGGTCTGACAGAGGGACTCCAGGAGAGAGGCCCAAGCAAGACGCGCCCCGAGGAGTGTCTTGCCACATGTCAACACTGGGTCTGACTGAGCGCCTCCAGGAGAGAGGCCCAAGCAAGACGCGCCCCGAGGAGCGTCTTGACACATGTCAACACTGGGTCTGACTGAGGGCCTCAATGAGAGAAGCCCAAGCAAGACGCGCCCCGAGGAGCGTCTTGCCACATGTCAACACTGGGTCTGACGGAGCGCCTCCAGGAAAGAGGCCCAAGCAAGACGTGCCCCGAGGAGCGTCTTGCCACATGTCAACACTGGGTCTGACTGAGCGCCTCCAGGAGAGAGGCCCAAGCAAGAAGCGCCCCGAGGAGCGTCTTGCCACATGTCAACAATGGGTCTGACTGAGGGCCTCCAGGAGAGAAGCCTAAGCAAGACGCGCCCCGAGGAGCGTCTTTCCACATGTCAACAATGGGTCTGACTGAGCGCCTCCAGGAGAGAGGCCCAAGCAAGACGCGCCCCGAGGAGCGTCTTGACACTTGTCAACACTGGGTGTGACTGAGGGCCTCCATGAGAGAGGCCCAAGCAAGACGCGCCCCGAGGAGCGTCTTGCCACATGTCAACACTGGGTCTGACAGAGGGCCTCCAGGAGAGAGGCCCAAGCAATACGTGCCCCGAGGAGCATCTAGCCACATGTCACCACTGGGTCTGACTGAGCGCCTCCAGGAGAGAGGCCCAAGCAAGACGCGCCCCGAGGAGCGTCTTGCCACATGTCAGCACTTGGTCTGACTGAGCGTCTCCAGGAGAGAGGCCCAATTAAGACGCACCCCGAGGAGCGTCTTGCCACATGTCAACACTGGGTCTGACTGAGCACCTCCAGGAGAGAGGCCCAAGTAAGACGCGCCCCGAGGAGCGTCTTGCCACATGTCAACACTGGGTCTGACTGAGCGCCTCCAGGAGAGAGGCCCAAGCAAGATGCGCACCGAGGAGCATCTTGCCACATGTCACCACTGGGTCTGACTGAGCGCCTCCAGGAGAGAGGCCCAAGCAAGACGCGCCCCTAGGAGCGTCTTGCCACATGTCAACACTGGGTCTGACAGAGGGCCTCCAGGAGAGAGGCCCAAGCAAGACGGGCCCCGAGGAGAGTCTTGCCACATGTCAACACTGTGTCTGACTGAGCGCCTCCAGGAGAGAGGCCCAAGCAAGACGCGCCCCTAGGAGCGTCTTGACACATGTCAACACTGGGTCTGACTGAGGGCCTCAATGAGAGAAGCCCAAGCAAGACGCGCCCCGAGGAGTTTCTTGCCACATGTCAACACTGGGTCTGACAGAGGGCCTCCAGGAGAGAGGCCCAAGCAATACGTGCCCCGAGGAGAGTCTTGCCACATGTCACCACTGGGTCTGACTGAGCGCCTGCCGGAGAGAGGCCCAAGTAAGACGCGCCCCGAGGAGCGTCTTGCCACATGTCAACACCGGGTCTGACTGAGCGCCTCCAGGAGAGAGGCCCAAGCAAGACGCGCCCCGAGGAGCGTCTTGCCACATGTCAACACTGGGTCTGACTGAGCGCCTCCAGGAGAGAGGCCCAAGCAAGATGTGCCCCGAGGAGCGTCTTGCCACATGTCAACACTGGGTCCGACTGAGCTCCTCCAGGAGAGAGGCCCAAGCAAGAAGCGCCCCGAGGAGCGTCTTGCCACATGTCAACAATGGGTCTGACTGAGGGCCTCCAGGAGAGAAGCCTAAGCAAGACGCGCCCCGAGGAGCGTCTTTCCACATGTCAACAATGGGTCTGACTGAGCTCCTCCAGGAGAGAGGCCCAAGCAAGACGCGCCCCGAGGAGCGTCTTGACACTTGTCAACACTGGGTCTGACTGAGGGCCTCCATGAGAGAGGCCCAAGCAAGACGCGCCCCGAGGAGCTTCTTGCCACATGTCAACACTGGGTCTGACAGAGGGCCTCCAGGAGAGAGGCCCAAGCAATACGTGCCCCGAGGAGCGTCTAGCCACATGTCACCACTGGGTCTGACTGAGCGCCTCCAGGAGAGAGGCCCAAGCAAGACGCGCCCCGAGGAGCGTCTTGCCACATGTCAGCACTCAGTCTGACTGAGCGCCTCCAGGAGAGAGGCCCAAGTAAGACGCGCCCCGAGGAGCGTCTTGCCACATGTCAACACTGGGTCTGACTGAGCGCCTCCAGGAGAGAGGCCCAAGCAAGACGCGCACCGAGGAGCGTCTTGCCACATGTCAGCACTCGGTCTGACTGAGCGCCTCCAGGAGAGAGGCCCAAGCAAGACGCGCCCCTAGGAGCGTCTTGCCACATGTCAACACTGGGTCTGACAGAGGGCCTCCAGGAGAGAGGCCCAAGCAAGACGCGCCCTGAGGAGTGTCTTGCCACATGTCACCAATGGGTCTGATGAGCGCCTCCAGGAGAGAGGCCCAAGCAAGACGTGCCCCGAGGAGCGTCTTGCCACATGTCAACAATGGGTCTGACTGAGCGCCTCCAGGAGAGAGGCCCAAGCAAGACGCGCCCCGAGGAGTGTCTTGACACTTGTCAACACTGGGTCTGACTGAGGGCCTCCATGAGAGAAGCCCAAGCAAGACGCGCCCCGAGGAGCGTCTTGCAACATGTCACCACTGGGTCTGACTGAGCGCCTCCAGGAGAGAGCTCCAAGTAAGACGCGCCCCGAGGAGCGTCTTGCCACATGTCAACACTGGGTCTGACTGAGCGCCTCCAGGGGAGAGGCCCAAGCAATACGTGCCCCGAGGAGCGTCTAGCCACATGTCACCACTGGGTCTGACTGAGCGCCTCCAGGAGAGAGGCCCAAGCAAGACGCGCCCCGAGGAGCGTCTTGCCACATGTCAGCACTCGGTCTGACTGAGCGCCTCTAGGAGAGAGGCCCAAGCAAGACTCGCCCCGAGGAGCGTCTTGCCACATTTCACCACTGGGTCTGACTGAGAGCCTCCAGGAGAGAGGCCCAAGCAAGACCAACCCCGAGGAGCGTCTTGCCACATGTCAACACTGGGTCTGACTGAGCGCCTCCAGGAGAGAGGTCCAGGTAAGACGCGCCCCGAGGAGCGTCTTGCCACATGTCAACACTGGGTCTGACTGAGCGCCTCCAGGAGAGAGGCCCAAGCAAGACGCGCCCTGAGGAGCGTCTTGCCACATGTCAACACTGGGTCTGACTGAGCGCCTCCAGGAGAGAGGCCCAAGCAAGACGTGCCCCGAGGAGCGTCTTGCCACATGTCAACACTGGGTCTGACTGAGCGCCTCCAGGAGAGAGGCCCAAGCAATATGTGCCCCGAGGAGCATCTTGCCACATGTCAGCACTCGGTCTGACTGAAAGCCTCCAGGAGAGAGGCCCAAGCAATATGTGCCCCGAGGAGCATCTTGCCACATGTCAGCACTGGGTCTGACTGAGCGCCTCAATGAGAGAAGCCCAAGCAAGACGCGCCCCGAGGAGCGTCTTGCCACATGTCAACACTGGGTCTGACAGAGGGCATCCAGGAGAGAGGCCCAAGCAATACGTGCCCCGAGGAGCGTCTTGCCACATGTCACCACTGGGCCTGACTGAGCGCCTCCAGGAGAGAGGCCCAAGCAAGACACGCCCCGAGGAGCGTCTTGCCACATGTCAGCACTCGGTCTGACTGAGCGCCTCCAGGAGAGAGACCCAAGCAAGACGTGCCCCGAGGAGCGTCTTGCCACATGTAAACAATGGGTCTGACTGAGAGCCTCCAGGAGAGAGGCCCAAGCAAGACGCGCCCCGAGGAGCGTCTTGCCACATGTCAACACTGGGTCTGACTGAGCGCCTCCAGGAGATAGGCCCAAGTAAGACGTGCCCCGAGGAGCGTCTTGCCACATGTCAACACTGGGTCTGACTGAGCGCCTCCAGGAGAGAGGCCCAAGCAAGACGTGCCTCGAGGAGCGTCTTGCCACATGTCACCACTGGGCCTGACTGAGCGCCTCCAGGAGAGATGCCCAAGCAAGACGCGCCCCGAGGAGCGTCTTGCCACATGTCAGCACTCGGTCTGACTGAGCGCCTCCAGGAGAGAGACCCAAGCAAGACGTGCCCCGAGGAGCGTCTTGCCACATGTAAACAATGGGTCTGACTGAGAGCCTCCAGGAGAGAGGCCCAAGCAAGACGCGCCCCGAGGAGCGTCTTGCCACATGTCAACACTGGGTCTGAATGAGCGCCTCCAGGAGATAGGCCCAAGTAAGACGTGCCCCGAGGAGCGTCTTGCCACATGTCAACACTGGGTCTGACTGAGCGCCTCCAGGAGAGAGGCCCAAGCAAGACGCGCCCCGAGGAGCGTTTTGCCACATGTCAACACTGGGTCTGACAGAGGGCCTCCAGGAGAGAGGCCCAAGCAAGACGCGCCCCGAGGAGCGTCTTGACACATGTCAACACTGGGTCTGACTGAGGGCCTCAATGAGAGAAGCCCAAGCAAGACGCGCCCCGAGGAGCGTTTTGCCACATGTCAACACTGGGTCTGACAGAGGGCCTCCAGGAGAGAGGCCCAAGCAAGACGCGCCCCGAGGACCGTCTTGACACATGTCAACACTGGGTCTGACAGAGGGCCTCCAGGAGAGAGGCCCAAGCAAGACGCGCCCCGAGGACCGTCTTGACACATGTCAACACTGGGTCTGACTGAGGGCCTCAATGAGAGAAGCCCAAGCAAGACGTGCCCAGAGGAGCGTCTTGCCACATGTCAACACTGGGTCTGACAGAGGGCCTCCAGGAGAGAGGCCCAAGCAATACGTGCCCCGAGGAGCGTCTTGCCACATGTCACCACTGGGCCTGACTGAGCGCCTCCAGGAGAGAGGCCCAAGCAAGACGCGCCCCGAGGAGCGTCTTGCCACATGTCAGCACTCGGTCTGACTGAGCGCCTCCAGGAGAGAGACCCAAGCAAGACGTGCCCCGAGGAGCATCTTGCCACATGTAAACAATGGGTCTGACTGAGAGCCTCCAGGAGAGAGGCCCAAGCAAGACGCGCCCCGAGGAGCGTCTTGCCACATGTCAACACTGGGTCTGACTGAGCGCCTCCAGGAGATAGGCCCAAGTAAGACGCGCCCCGAGGAGCGTCTTGCCACATGTCAACACTGGGTCTGACTGAGAGCACCTCCAGGAGAGAGGCCCAAGCAAGACGTGCTTCGAGGAGCGTCTTGCAACATGTCAACACTGGGTCTGACTGAGCGCCTCCATGAGAGAGGCCCAAGCAAGAAGCGCCCCAAGGAGCATCTTGCCACATGTCAACCATGGGTCTGACTGAGGGCCTCCAGGAGAGAAGCCCAAGCAAGACGTGCCCAGAGGAGCGTCTTGCCACATGACAACAATGGGTCTGACTGAGCGCCTCCAGGAGAGAGGCCCAAGCAAGACGCGCCCCGAGGAGTGTCTTGACACTTGTCAACACTGGGTCTGACTGAGGGCCTCCATGAGAGAAGTCCAAGCAAGACGCGCCCCGAGGAGTGTCTTGCCACATGTCAACACTGGGTCTGACAGAGGGCCTCCAGGAGAGAGGCCCAAACAATACGCGCCCCGAGGAGCGTATTGCCATATGTCACCACTGGGTCTGACTGAGCGCCTCCAGGAGAGAGGCCCAAGCAAGACGCGCCCCGAGGAGCGTCTTGCCACCTGTCAGCACTCGGTCTGACTGAGCGCCTCCAGGAGAGAGAGCCAAGCAAGACGCGCCCCTAGGAGCGTCTTGCCACATGTGAACACTGGGTCTGACAGAGGGACTCCAGGAGAGAGGCCCAAGCAAGACGCGCCCCGAGGAGTGTCTTGCCACATGTCAACACTGGGTCTGACTGAGCGCCTCCAGGAGAGAGGCCCAAGCAAGACGCGCCCCGAGGAGCGTCTTGACACATGTCAACACTGGGTCTGACTGAGGGCCTCAATGAGAGAAGCCCAAGCAAGACGCGCCCCGAGGAGCGTCTTGCCACATGTCAACACTGGGTCTGACGGAGCGCCTCCAGGAAAGAGGCCCAAGCAAGACGTGCCCCGAGGAGCGTCTTGCCACATGTCAACACTGGGTCTGACTGAGCGCCTCCAGGAGAGAGGCCCAAGCAAGAAGCGCCCCGAGGAGCGTCTTGCCACATGTCAACAATGGGTCTGACTGAGGGCCTCCAGGAGAGAAGCCTAAGCAAGACGCGCCCCGAGGAGCGTCTTTCCACATGTCAACAATGGGTCTGACTGAGCGCCTCCAGGAGAGAGGCCCAAGCAAGACGCGCCCCGAGGAGCGTCTTGACACTTGTCAACACTGGGTGTGACTGAGGGCCTCCATGAGAGAGGCCCAAGCAAGACGCGCCCCGAGGAGCGTCTTGCCACATGTCAACACTGGGTCTGACAGAGGGCCTCCAGGAGAGAGGCCCAAGCAATACGTGCCCCGAGGAGCATCTAGCCACATGTCACCACTGGGTCTGACTGAGCGCCTCCAGGAGAGAGGCCCAAGCAAGACGCGCCCCGAGGAGCGTCTTGCCACATGTCAGCACTTGGTCTGACTGAGCGTCTCCAGGAGAGAGGCCCAATTAAGACGCACCCCGAGGAGCGTCTTGCCACATGTCAACACTGGGTCTGACTGAGCACCTCCAGGAGAGAGGCCCAAGTAAGACGCGCCCCGAGGAGCGTCTTGCCACATGTCAACACTGGGTCTGACTGAGCGCCTCCAGGAGAGAGGCCCAAGCAAGATGCGCACCGAGGAGCATCTTGCCACATGTCACCACTGGGTCTGACTGAGCGCCTCCAGGAGAGAGGCCCAAGCAAGACGCGCCCCTAGGAGCGTCTTGCCACATGTCAACACTGGGTCTGACAGAGGGCCTCCAGGAGAGAGGCCCAAGCAAGACGGGCCCCGAGGAGAGTCTTGCCACATGTCAACACTGTGTCTGACTGAGCGCCTCCAGGAGAGAGGCCCAAGCAAGACGCGCCCCTAGGAGCGTCTTGACACATGTCAACACTGGGTCTGACTGAGGGCCTCAATGAGAGAAGCCCAAGCAAGACGCGCCCCGAGGAGTTTCTTGCCACATGTCAACACTGGGTCTGACAGAGGGCCTCCAGGAGAGAGGCCCAAGCAATACGTGCCCCGAGGAGAGTCTTGCCACATGTCACCACTGGGTCTGACTGAGCGCCTGCCGGAGAGAGGCCCAAGTAAGACGCGCCCCGAGGAGCGTCTTGCCACATGTCAACACCGGGTCTGACTGAGCGCCTCCAGGAGAGAGGCCCAAGCAAGACGCGCCCCGAGGAGCGTCTTGCCACATGTCAACACTGGGTCTGACTGAGCGCCTCCAGGAGAGAGGCCCAAGCAAGATGTGCCCCGAGGAGCGTCTTGCCACATGTCAACACTGGGTCCGACTGAGCTCCTCCAGGAGAGAGGCCCAAGCAAGAAGCGCCCCGAGGAGCGTCTTGCCACATGTCAACAATGGGTCTGACTGAGGGCCTCCAGGAGAGAAGCCTAAGCAAGACGCGCCCCGAGGAGCGTCTTTCCACATGTCAACAATGGGTCTGACTGAGCTCCTCCAGGAGAGAGGCCCAAGCAAGACGCGCCCCGAGGAGCGTCTTGACACTTGTCAACACTGGGTCTGACTGAGGGCCTCCATGAGAGAGGCCCAAGCAAGACGCGCCCCGAGGAGCTTCTTGCCACATGTCAACACTGGGTCTGACAGAGGGCCTCCAGGAGAGAGGCCCAAGCAATACGTGCCCCGAGGAGCGTCTAGCCACATGTCACCACTGGGTCTGACTGAGCGCCTCCAGGAGAGAGGCCCAAGCAAGACGCGCCCCGAGGAGCGTCTTGCCACATGTCAGCACTCAGTCTGACTGAGCGCCTCCAGGAGAGAGGCCCAAGTAAGACGCGCCCCGAGGAGCGTCTTGCCACATGTCAACACTGGGTCTGACTGAGCGCCTCCAGGAGAGAGGCCCAAGCAAGACGCGCACCGAGGAGCGTCTTGCCACATGTCAGCACTCGGTCTGACTGAGCGCCTCCAGGAGAGAGGCCCAAGCAAGACGCGCCCCTAGGAGCGTCTTGCCACATGTCAACACTGGGTCTGACAGAGGGCCTCCAGGAGAGAGGCCCAAGCAAGACGCGCCCTGAGGAGTGTCTTGCCACATGTAACCACTGGGTCTGACTGAGCGCCTCCAGGAGAGAGGCCCAAGCAAGAAGCGCCCCGAGGAGCGTCTTGCCACATGTCAACAATGGGTCTGACTGAGCGCCTCCAGGAGAGAGGCCCAAGCAAGACGCGCCCCGAGGAGTGTCTTGACACTTGTCAACACTGGGTCTGACTGAGGGCCTCCATGAGAGAAGCCCAAGCAAGACGCGCCCCGAGGAGCGTCTTGCCACATGTCACCACTGGGTCTGACTGAGCGCCTCCAGGAGAGAGCTCCAAGTAAGACGCGCCCCGAGGAGCGTCTTGCCACATGTCAACACTGGGTCTGACTGAGCGCCTCCAGGTGAGAGGCCCAAGCAATACGTACCCCGAGTAGCGTCTAGCCACATGTCACCACTGGGTCTGACTGAGCGCCTCCAGGAGAGAGGCCCAAGCAAGACGCGCCCCGAGGAGCGTCTTGCCACATGTCAGCACTCGGTCTGACTGAGCGCCTCTAGGAGAGAGGCCCAAGCAAGACGCGCCCCGAGGAGCGTCTTGCCACATTTCACCACTGGGTCTGACTGAGAGCCTCCAGGAGAGAGGCCCAAGCAAGACGCGCCCCGAGGAGCGTCTTGCCACATGTCAACACTGGGTCAGACTGAGCGCCTCCAGGAGAGAGGCCCAAGTAAGACGCGCCCTGAGGAGCGTCTTGCCACATGTCAACACTGGGTCTGACTGAGCGCCTCCATTAGAGAGGCCCAAGCAAGACGCGCCCTGAGGAGCGTCTTGCCACATGTCAACACTGGGTCTGACTGAGCGCCTCCAGGAGAGAGGCCCAAGCAAGACGTGCCCCGAGGAGCGTCTTGCCACATGTCAACACTGGGTCTGACTGAGCGCCTCCAGGAGAGAGGCCCAAGCAATATGTGCCCCGAGGAGCATCTTGCCACATGTCAGCACTTGGTCTGACTGAGCGCCTCCAGGAGAGAGGCCCAAGCAATATGTGCCCCGAGGAGCGTCTTGCCACATGTCAGCACTCGGTCTGACTGAGCGCCTCCAGGAGAGAGGCCCAAGCAAGACGCGCCCCGAGGAGCGTCTAGCCACATGTCACCACTGGGTCTGACTGAGCGCCTCCAGGAGAGAGGCCCAAGCAAGACGCGCCCCGAGGAGCGTCTTGCCACATGTCAGCACTCAGTCTGACTGAGCGCCTCCAGGAGAGAGGCCCAAGTAAGACGCGCCCCGAAGAGCGTCTTGCCACATGTCAACACTGGGTCTGACTGAGCGCCTCCAGGAGAGAGGCCCAAGCAAGACGCGCACCGAGGAGCGTCTTGCCACATGTCAACACTGGGTCTGACAGAGGGCCTCCAGGAGAGAGGCCCAAGCAAGACGCGCCCTGAGGAGTGTCTTGCCACATGTCACCACTGGGTCTGACTGAGCGCCTCCAGGAGAGAGGCCCAAGCAAGACGTGCCCCGAGGAGCGTCTTGCCACATGTCAACACTGGGTCTGACTGAGCGCCTCCAGGAGAGAGGCCCAAGCAAGAAGCGCCCCGAGGAGCGTCTTGCCACATGTCACCAATGGGTCTGACTGAGGGCCTCCAGGAGAGAAGCCCAAGCAAGACGCGCCCCGAGGAGCGTCTTGCCACATGTCAACAATGGGTCTGACTGAGCGCCTCCAGGAGAGAGGCCCAAGCAAGACGCGCCCTGAGGAGTGTCTTGACACTTGTCAACACTGGGTCTGACTGAGGGCCTCCATGAGAGAAGCCCAAGCAAGACGCGCCCCGAGGAGCGTCTTGCCACATGTCAACACTGGGTCTGACTGAGCGCCTCCAGGGGAGAGGCCCAAGCAATACGTGCCCCGAGGAGCGTCTAGCCACATGTCACCACTGGGTCTGACTGAGCGCCTACAGGAGAGAGGCCCAAGCAAGACGTGCCCCGAGGAGCGTCTTTCCACATGTCAACACTGGGTCTGACTGAGCGCCTCCAGGAGAGAGGCCCAAGCAATATGTGCCCCGAGGAGCATCTTGCCACATGTCAGCACTTGGTCTGACTGAGCGCCTCCTGGAGAGAGGCCCAAGCAATATGTGCCCCGAGGAGCGTCTTGCCACATGTCAGCACTCGGTCTGACTGAGCGCCTCCAGGAGAGAGGCCAAAGCAAGACGCGCCCCGAGGAGCGTCTTGCCACATGTCGCCACTGGGTCTGACTGAGAGCCTCCAGGAGAGAGGCCCAAGCAAGACGTGCCCCGAGGAGCGTCTTTCCACATGTCAACACTGGGTCTGACTGAGCGCCTCCAGGAGAGAGGCCCAAGCAATATGTGCCCCGAGGAGCATCTTGCCACATGTCAGCACTTGGTCTGACTGAGCGCCTCCTGGAGAGAGGCCCAAGCAATATGTGCCCCGAGGACCGTCTAGCCACATGTCAGCACTCGGTCTGACTGAGCGCCTCCAGGAGAGAGGCCGAAGCAAGACGCGCCCCGAGGAGCGTCTTGCCACATGTCAACACTGGGTCTGACTGAGCGCCTCCAGGAGAGATGCCCAAGCAAGAACCGCCCCGTAGAGCGTCTTGCCACATGTCAACAATGGGTCTGACTGAGGGCCTCCAGGAGAGAAGCCCAAGCAAGACGCGCCCCGAGGAGCGTCTTGCCACATGTCAACAATGGGTCTGACTGAGCGCCTCCAGGAGAGAGGCCCAAGCAAGACGCGCCCCGAGGAGTGTCTTGACACTTGTCAACACTGGGTCTGACTGAGGGCCTCCATGAGAGAAGCCCAAGCAAGACGCGCCGCGAGGAGTGTCTTGCCACATGTCAACACTGGGTCTGACAGAGGGCCTCCAGGAGAGAGGCCCAAGCAATACGCGCCCCGAGGAGCGTCTTGCCATATGTCACCACTGGGTCTGACTGAGCGCCTCCAGGAGAGAGGCCCAAGCAAGACGCGCCCCGAGGAGCGTCTTGCCACATGTCAGCACTCGGTCTGACTGAGCGCCTCCAGGAGAGAGAGCCAAGCAAGACGCGCCCCTAGGAGCGTCTTGCCACATGTCAACACTGGGTCTGACAGAGGGCCTCCAGGAAAGTGGCCCAAGCAAGACGCGCCCCGAGGAGTGTCTTGCCACATGTCAACACTGGGTCTGACTGAGCGCCTCCAGGAGAGAGGCCCAAGCAAGACGCGCCCCGAGGAGCGTCTTGACACATGTCAACACTGGGTCTGACTGAGGGCCTCAATGAGAGAAGCCCAAGCAAGACGCGCCCCGAGGAGCGTTTTGCCACATGTCAACACTGGGTCTGACAGAGGGCCTCCAGGAGAGAGGCCCAAGCAAGACGCGCCCCGAGGACCGTCTTGACACATGTCAACACTGGGTCTGACTGAGGGCCTCAATGAGAGAAGCCCAAGCAAGACGCGCCCCGAGGAGTGTCTTGCCACATGTCAACACTGGGTCTGACAGAGGGCCTCCAGGAGACAGGCCCAAAAATACGTGCCCCGAGGAGCGTCTTGCCACATGTCACCACTGGGTCTGACTGAGCGCCTCCAGGAGAGAGGCCCAAGCAAGACGCGCCCCGAGGAGCGTCTTGCCACATGTCAGCACTCGGTCTGACTGAGCGCCTCCAGGAGAGAGACCCAAGCAAGAAGTGCCCCGAGGAGCGTCTTGCCACATGTCAACACTGGGTCTGACTGAGCGCCTCCAGGAGAGAGGCCCAAGCAAGAAGCGCCCCGAGGAGCGTCTTGCCACATGTCAACAATGGGTCTGACTGAGGGCCTCCAGGAGAGAAGCCCAAGCAAGACGCGCCCCGAGGAGCGTCTTGCCACATGTCAACAATGGGTCTGACTGAGCGCCTCCAGGAGAGAGGCCCAAGCAAGACGTGCCCCGAGGAGCGTCTTGACACTTGTCAACACTGGGTCTGACTGAGGGCCTCCAGGAGAGAAGCCCAAGCAAGACGCGCCCCGAGGAGTGTCTTGCCACATGTCAACACTGGGTCTGACAGAGGGCCTCCAGGAGAGAGGCCCAAGCAACACGCGCCCCGAGGAGCGTCTTGCCATATGTCACCATTGGGTCTGACTGAGCGCCTCCAGGAGAGAGGCCCAAGCAAGACGCGCACCGAGGAGCGTCTTGCCACATGTCAGCACTCGGTCTGACTGAGCGCCTCCAGGAGAGAGGCCCAAGCAAGACGCACCCCGAGGAGCGTCTTGCCACATGTCACCACTGGGTCTGACTGAGTGCCTCCAGGAGAGAGGCCCAAGTAAGACGTGCCCCGAGGAGCGTCTTGCAACATGTCAGCACTCGGTCTGACTGAGCGCCTCCAGGAGAGAGGCCCAAGCAAGACGTGCCCCGAGGAGCGTCTTGCAACATGTCAGCACTCGGTCTGACTGAGCGCCTCCAGGAGAGAGGCCCAAGCAAGACGCGCCCCGAGGAGCATCTTGCCACATGTCACCACTGGGTCTGACTGAGAGCCTTCAGGAGAGAGGCCCAAGCAAGACGTGCCCCAAGGAGCGTCTTGCAACATGTCAGCACTCGGTCTGACTGAGCGCCTCCAGGAGAGAGGCCCAAGCAAGACGCGCCCCGAGGAGCGTCTTGCCACATGTCACCACTGGGTCTGACAGAGGGCCTCCAGGAGAGAGGCCCAAGCAAGACGCGCCCTGAGGAGTGTCTTGCCACATGTCACCACTGGGTCTGACTGAGCGCCTCCAGGAGAGAGGCCCAAGCAAGACGTGCCCCGAGGAGCGTCTTGCCACATGTCAACACTGGGTCTGACTGAGCGCCTCCAGGAGAGAGGCCCAAGCAAGAAGCGCCCCGAGGAGCGTCTTGCCACATGTCACCAATGGGTCTGACTGAGGGCCTCCAGGAGAGAAGCCCAAGCAAGACGCGCCCCGAGGAGCGTCTTGCCACATGTCAACAATGGGTCTGACTGAGCGCCTCCAGGAGAGAGGCCCAAGCAAGACGCGCCCCGAGGAGTGTCTTGACACTTGTCAACACTGGGTCTGACTGAGGGCCTCCATGAGAGAAGCCCAAGCAAGACGCGCCCCGAGGAGCGTCTTGCCACATGTCAACACTGGGTCTGACTGAGCGCCTCCAGGGGAGAGGCCCAAGCAATACGTGCCCCGAGGAGCGTCTAGCCACATGTCACCACTGGGTCTGACTGAGCGCCTACAGGAGAGAGGCCCAAGCAAGACGTGCCCCGAGGAGCGTCTTTCCACATGTCAACACTGGGTCTGACTGAGCGCCTCCAGGAGAGAGGCCCAAGCAATATGTGCCCCGAGGAGCATCTTGCCACATGTCAGCACTTGGTCTGACTGAGCGCCTCCTGGAGAGAGGCCCAAGCAATATGTGCCCCGAGGAGCGTCTTGCCACATGTCAGCACTCGGTCTGACTGAGCGCCTCCAGGAGAGAGGCCGAAGCAAGACGCGCCCCGAGGAGCGTCTTGCCACATGTCGCCACTGGGTCTGACTGAGAGCCTCCAGGAGAGAGGCCCAAGCAAGACGCGCCCCGAGGAGCGTCTTGCCACATGTCAACACTGGGTCTGACTGAGCGCCTCCAGGAGAGATGCCCAAGCAAGAACCGCCCCGTAGAGCGTCTTGCCACATGTCAACAATGGGTCTGACTGAGGGCCTCCAGGAGAGAAGCCCAAGCAAGACGCGCCCCGAGGCGCGTCTTGCCACATGTCACCACTGGGTCTGACTGAGCGCCTCCAGGAGAGAGGCCCAAGCAAGACGTGCCCCGAGGAGCGTCTTTCCACATGTCAACACTGGGTCTGACTGAGCGCCTCCAGGAGAGAGGCCCAAGCAATATGTGCCCCGAGGAGCATCTTGCCACATGTCAGCACTTGGTCTGACTGAGCTTCTCCTGGAGAGAGGCCCAAGCAATATGTGCCCCGAGGACCGTCTTGCCACATGTCAGCACTCGGTCTGACTGAGCGCCTCCAGGAGAGAGGCCGAAGCAAGACGCGCCCCGAGGAGCGTCTTGCCACATGTCGCCACTGGGTCTGACTGAGAGCCTCCAGGAGAGAGGCGCAAGCAAGACGCGCCCCGAGGAGCGTCTTGCCACATGTCAACACTGGGTCTGACTGAGCGCCTCCAGGAGAGATGCCCAAGCAAGAACCGCCCCGTAGAGCGTCTTGCCACATGTCAACAATGGGTCTGACTGAGGGCCTCCAGGAGAGAAGCCCAAGCAAGACGCGCCCCGAGGAGCGTCTTGCCACATGTCAACAATGGGTCTGACTGAGCGCCTCCAGGAGAGAGGCCCAAGCAAGACGCGCCCCGAGGAGTGTCTTGACACTTGTCAACACTGGGTCTGACTGAGGGCCTCCATGAGAGAAGCCCAAGCAAGACGCGCCCCGAGGAGTGTCTTGCCACATGTCAACACTGGGTCTGACAGAGGGCCTCCAGGAGAGAGGCCCAAGCAATACGCGCCCCGAGGAGCGTCTTGCCATATGTCACCACTGGGTCTGACTGAGCGCCTCCAGGAGAGAGGCCCAAGCAAGACGCTTCCCGAGGAGCGTCTTGCCACATGTCAGCACTCGGTCTGACTGAGCGCCTCCAGGAGAGAGAGCCAAGCAAGACGCGCCCCTAGGAGCGTCTTGCCACATGTCAACACTGGGTCTGACAGAGGGCCTCCAGGAAAGTGGCCCAAGCAAGACGCGCCCCGAGGAGTGTCTTGCCACATGTCAACACTGGGTCTGACTGAGCGCCTCCAGGAGAGAGGCCCAAGCAAGACGCGCCCCGAGGAGCGTCTTGACACATGTCAACACTGGGTCTGACTGAGGGCCTCAATGAGAGAAGCCCAAGCAAGACGCGCCCCGAGGAGCGTTTTGCCACATGTCAACACTGGGTCTGACAGAGGGCCTCCAGGAGAGAGGCCCAAGCAAGACGCGCCCCGAGGACCGTCTTGACACATGTCAACACTGGGTCTGACTGAGGGCCTCAATGAGAGAAGCCCAAGCAAGACGCGCCCCGAGGAGTGTCTTGCCACATGTCAACACTGGGTCTGACAGAGGGCCTCCAGGAGACAGGCCCAAAAATACGTGCCCCGAGGAGCGTCTTGCCACATGTCACCACTGGGTCTGACTGAGCGCCTCCAGGAGAGAGGCCCAAGCAAGACGCGCCCCGAGGAGCGTCTTGCCACATGTCAGCACTCGGTCTGACTGAGCGCCTCCAGGAGAGAGACCCAAGCAAGAAGTGCCCCGAGGAGCGTCTTGCCACATGTCAACACTGGGTCTGACTGAGCGCCTCCAGGAGAGAGGCCCAAGCAAGAAGCGCCCCGAGGAGCGTCTTGCCACATGTCAACAATGGGTCTGACTGAGGGCCTCCAGGAGAGAAGCCCAAGCAAGACGCGCCCCGAGGAGCGTCTTGCCACATGTCAACAATGGGTCTGACTGAGCGCCTCCAGGAGAGAGGCCCAAGCAAGACGTGCCCCGAGGAGCGTCTTGACACTTGTCAACACTGGGTCTGACTGAGGGCCTCCAGGAGAGAAGCCCAAGCAAGACGCGCCCCGAGGAGTGTCTTGCCACATGTCAACACTGGGTCTGACAGAGGGCCTCCAGGAGAGAGGCCCAAGCAACACGCGCCCCGAGGAGCGTCTTGCCATATGTCACCATTGGGTCTGACTGAGCGCCTCCAGGAGAGAGGCCCAAGCAAGACGCGCACCGAGGAGCGTCTTGCCACAAGTCAGCACTCGGTCTGACTGAGCGCCTCCAGGAGAGAGGCCCAAGCAAGACGCACCCCGAGGAGCGTCTTGCCACATGTCACCACTGGGTCTGACTGAGTGCCTCCAGGAGAGAGGCCCAAGTAAGACGTGCCCCGAGGAGCGTCTTGCAACATGTCAGCACTCGGTCTGACTGAGCGCCTCCAGGAGAGAGGCCCAAGCAAGACATGCCCCGAGGAGCGTCTTGCAACATGTCAGCACTCGGTCTGACTGAGCGCCTCCAGGAGAGAGGCCCAAGCAAGACGCGCCCCGAGGAGCATCTTGCCACATGTCACCACTGGGTCTGACTGAGAGCCTTCAGGAGAGAGGCCCAAGCAAGACGTGCCCCAAGGAGCGTCTTGCAACATGTCAGCACTCGGTCTGACTGAGCGCCTCCAGGAGAGAGGCCCAAGCAAGACGCGCCCCGAGGAGCGTCTTGCCACATGTCACCACTGGGTCTGACTGAGAGCCTCCAGGAGAGAGGCCCAAGCAAGACAAGCCCCGAGGAGCGTCTTGCCACATGTCAACACTGGGTCTGACTGAGCGCCTCCAGGAGAGACGCCCAAGCAAGACGTGCCCCGAGGAGCGTCTTGCCACATGTCAACACTGGGTCTGACTGAGCGCCTCCAGGAGAGAGGCCCAAGCAAGAAGCGCCCCGAGGAGCGTCTTGCCACATGTAAACAATGGGTCTGACTGAGGGCCTCCAGGAGAGAGACCCAAGCAAGACGCGCCCCGAGGAGCGTCTTGACACTTGTCAACACTGGGTCTGACTGAGGGCCTCCATGAGAGAAGCCCAAGCAAGACGCGCCCCGAGGAGTGTCTTGCCACATATCAACACGGGTCTGACTGAGGGCCTCCAGGAGAGAAGCCCAAGCAAGACGCGCCCCGAGGAGCGTCTTGCCACATGTCAACACTGTGTCTGACTGAGCGCCTCCAGGAGAGAGGCCGAAGCAAGACGCGCCCCGAGGAGCGTCTTGACACATGTCAACACTGGGTCTGACTGAGGGCCTCAATGAGAGAAGCCCAAGCAAGACGCGCCCCGAGGAGCGTCTTGCCACATGTCAACACTGGGTCTGACAGAGGGCCTCCAGGAGAGAGGCCCAAGCAATACGTGCCCCGAGGAGAGTCTTGCCACATGTCACCACTGGGTCTGACTGAGCACCTGCCGGAGAGAGGCCCAAGTAAGACGCGCCCCTAGGAGCGTCTTGCCACATGTCAACACTGGGTCTGACTGAGCGCCTCCAGGAGAGAGGCCCAAGCAAGACGCGCCCCGAGGAGCGTCCAGCCACATGTCAACACTGGGTCTGACTGAGCGCCTCCAGGAGAGAGGCCCAAGCAAGATGTGCCCCAAGGAGCGTCTTGCCAAATGTCAACACTGGGTCTGACTGAGCGCTTCCAGGAGAGAGGCTCAAGCAAGAAGCGCCCCGAGGAGCGTCTTGCCACATGTCAACAATGGGTCTGACTGAGGGCCTCCAGGAGAGAAGCCTAAGCAAGACGCGCCCCGAGGAGCGTCTTTCCACATGTCAACAATGGGTCTGACTGAGCTCCTCCAGGAGAGAGGCCCAAGCAAGACGCGCCCCGAGGAGCGTCTTGACACTTGTCAACACTGGGTCTGACTGAGGGCCTCCATGAGAGAGGCCCAAGCAAGACGCGCCCCGAGGAGCTTCTTGCCACATGTCAACACTGGGTCTGACAGAGGGCCTCCAGGAGAGAGGCCCAAGCAATACGTGCCCCGAGGAGCGTCTAGCCACATGTCACCACTGGGTCTGACTGAGCGCCTACAGGAGAGAGGCCCAAGCAAGACGCGCCCCGAGGAGCGTCTTGCCACATGTCAGCACTCGGTCTGACTGAGCGCCTCCAGGAGAGAGACCCAAGCAAGAAGTGCCCCGAGGAGCGTCTTGCCACATGTCAACACTGGGTCTGACTGAGCGCCTCCAGGAGAGAGGCCCAAGCAAGAAGCGCCCCGAGGAGCGTCTTGCCACATGTCAACAATGGGTCTGACTGAGGGCCTCCAGGAGAGAAGCCCAAGCAAGACGCGCCCCGAGGAGCGTCTTGCCACATGTCAACAATGGGTCTGACTGAGCGCCTCCAGGAGAGAGGCCCAAGCAAGACGTGCCCCGAGGAGCGTCTTGACACTTGTCAACACTGGGTCTGACTGAGGGCCTCCAGGAGAGAAGCCCAAGCAAGACGCGCCCCGAGGAGTGTCTTGCCACATGTCAACACTGGGTCTGACAGAGGGCCTCCAGGAGAGAGGCCCAAGCAACACGCGCCCCGAGGAGCGTCTTGCCATATGTCACCATTGGGTCTGACTGAGCGCCTCCAGGAGAGAGGCCCAAGCAAGACGCGCACCGAGGAGCGTCTTGCCACAAGTCAGCACTCGGTCTGACTGAGCGCCTCCAGGAGAGAGGCCCAAGCAAGACGCACCCCGAGGAGCGTCTTGCCACATGTCACCACTGGGTCTGACTGAGTGCCTCCAGGAGAGAGGCCCAAGTAAGACGTGCCCCGAGGAGCGTCTTGCAACATGTCAGCACTCGGTCTGACTGAGCGCCTCCAGGAGAGAGGCCCAAGCAAGACATGCCCCGAGGAGCGTCTTGCAACATGTCAGCACTCGGTCTGACTGAGCGCCTCCAGGAGAGAGGCCCAAGCAAGACGCGCCCCGAGGAGCATCTTGCCACATGTCACCACTGGGTCTGACTGAGAGCCTTCAGGAGAGAGGCCCAAGCAAGACGTGCCCCAAGGAGCGTCTTGCAACATGTCAGCACTCGGTCTGACTGAGCGCCTCCAGGAGAGAGGCCCAAGCAAGACGCGCCCCGAGGAGCGTCTTGCCACATGTCACCACTGGGTCTGACTGAGAGCCTCCAGGAGAGAGGCCCAAGCAAGACAAGCCCCGAGGAGCGTCTTGCCACATGTCAACACTGGGTCTGACTGAGCGCCTCCAGGAGAGACGCCCAAGCAAGACGTGCCCCGAGGAGCGTCTTGCCACATGTCAACACTGGGTCTGACTGAGCGCCTCCAGGAGAGAGGCCCAAGCAAGAAGCGCCCCGAGGAGCGTCTTGCCACATGTAAACAATGGGTCTGACTGAGGGCCTCCAGGAGAGAGACCCAAGCAAGACGCGCCCCGAGGAGCGTCTTGACACTTGTCAACACTGGGTCTGACTGAGGGCCTCCATGAGAGAAGCCCAAGCAAGACGCGCCCCGAGGAGTGTCTTGCCACATATCAACACGGGTCTGACTGAGGGCCTCCAGGAGAGAAGCCCAAGCAAGACGCGCCCCGAGGAGCGTCTTGCCACATGTCAACACTGTGTCTGACTGAGCGCCTCCAGGAGAGAGGCCGAAGCAAGACGCGCCCCGAGGAGCGTCTTGACACATGTCAACACTGGGTCTGACTGAGGGCCTCAATGAGAGAAGCCCAAGCAAGACGCGCCCCGAGGAGCGTCTTGCCACATGTCAACACTGGGTCTGACAGAGGGCCTCCAGGAGAGAGGCCCAAGCAATACGTGCCCCGAGGAGAGTCTTGCCACATGTCACCACTGGGTCTGACTGAGCACCTGCCGGAGAGAGGCCCAAGTAAGACGCGCCCCTAGGAGCGTCTTGCCACATGTCAACACTGGGTCTGACTGAGCGCCTCCAGGAGAGAGGCCCAAGCAAGACGCGCCCCGAGGAGCGTCCAGCCACATGTCAACACTGGGTCTGACTGAGCGCCTCCAGGAGAGAGGCCCAAGCAAGATGTGCCCCAAGGAGCGTCTTGCCAAATGTCAACACTGGGTCTGACTGAGCGCTTCCAGGAGAGAGGCTCAAGCAAGAAGCGCCCCGAGGAGCGTCTTGCCACATGTCAACAATGGGTCTGACTGAGGGCCTCCAGGAGAGAAGCCTAAGCAAGACGCGCCCCGAGGAGCGTCTTTCCACATGTCAACAATGGGTCTGACTGAGCTCCTCCAGGAGAGAGGCCCAAGCAAGACGCGCCCCGAGGAGCGTCTTGACACTTGTCAACACTGGGTCTGACTGAGGGCCTCCATGAGAGAGGCCCAAGCAAGACGCGCCCCGAGGAGCTTCTTGCCACATGTCAACACTGGGTCTGACAGAGGGCCTCCAGGAGAGAGGCCCAAGCAATACGTGCCCCGAGGAGCGTCTAGCCACATGTCACCACTGGGTCTGACTGAGCGCCTACAGGAGAGAGGCCCAAGCAAGACGCGCCCCGAGGAGCGTCTTGCCACATGTCAGCACTCAGTCTGACTGAGCGCCTCCAGGAGAGAGGCCCAAGTAAGACGCGCCCCGAGGAGCGTCTTGCCACATGTCAACACTGGGTCTGACTGAGCGCCTCCAGGAGAGAGGCCCAAGCAAGACGCGCACCGAGGAGCGTCTTGCCACATGTCAGCACTCGGTCTGACTGAGCGCCTCCAGGAGAGAGGCCCAAGCAAGACGCGCCCCTAGGAGCGTCTTGCCACATGTCAACACTGGGTCTGAGAGAGGGCCTCCAGGAGAGAGGCCCAAGCAAGACGCGCCCTGAGGAGTGTCTTGCCACATGTCACCACTGGGTCTGACTGAGCGCCTCCAGGAGAGAGGCCCAAGCAAGAAGCGCCCCGAGGAGCGTCTTGCCACATGTCAACAATGGGTCTGACTGAGCGCCTCCAGGAGAGAGGCCCAAGCAAGACGCGCCCCGAGGAGTGTCTTGACACTTGTCAACACTGGATCTGACTGAGGGCCTCCATGAGAGAAGCCCAAGTAAGACGCGCCCCGAGGAGCGTCTTGCCACATGTCACCACTGGGTCTGACTGAGCGCCTCCAGGAGAGAGCTCCAAGTAAGACGCGCCCCGAGGAGCGTCTTGCCACATGTCAACACTGGGTCTGACTGAGCGCCTCCAGGAGAGAGGCCCAAGCAATATGTGCCCCGAGGAGCATCTTGCCACATGTCAGCACTTGGTCTGACTGAGCGCCTCCAGGAGAGAGGCCCAAGCAATATGTGCCCCGAGGAGCGTCTTGCCACATGTCAGCACTCGGTCTGACTGAGCGCCTCCAGGAGAGAGGCCCAAGCAAGACGCGCCCCGAGGAGCGTCTTGCCACATGTCAACACTGGGTCTGACAGAGGGCCTCCAGGAGAGAGGCCCAAGCAATACGTGCCCCGAGCAGCGTCTAGCCACATGTCACCACTGGGTCTGACTGAGCGCCTCCAGGAGAGAGGCCCAAGCAAGACGCGCCCCGAGGAGAGTCTTGCCACATGTCAGCACTCAGTCTGACTGAGCGCCTCCAGGAGAGAGGCCCAAGTAAGACGCGCCCCGAGGAGCGTCTTGCCACATGTCAACACTGGGTCTGACTGAGCGCCTCCAGGAGAGAGGCCCAAGCAAGACGCGCACCGAGGAGCGTCTTTCCACATGTCAGCACTCGGTCTGACTGAGCGCCTCCAGGAGAGAGGCCCAAGCAAGAAACGCCCCTAGGAGCGTCTTGCCACATGTGAACACTGGGTCTGACAGAGGGCCTCCAGGAGAGAGGCCCAAGCAAGACGCGCCCTGAGGAGTGTCTTGCCACATGTCACCACTGGGTCTGACTGAGGGCCTCCAGGAGAGAGGCCCAAGCAAGACGTGCCCCGAGGAGCGTCTTGCCACATGTCAACACTGGGTCTGACTGAGCGCCTCCAGGAGATAGGCCCAAGCAAGAAGCGCCCCGAGGAGTGTCTTGACACTTGTCAACACTGGGTCTGACTGAGGGCCTCCATGAGAGAAGCCCAAGCAAGACGCGCCCCGAGGAGCGTCTTGCCACATGTCACCACTGGGTCTGACTGAGCGCCTCGAGGAGAGAGCTCCAAGTAAGATGCGCCCCGAGGAGCGTCTTGCCACATGTCAACACTGGGTCTGACTGAGCGCCTCCAGGGGAGAGGCCCAAGCAATACGTGCCCCGAGGAGCGTCTAGCCACATGTCACCACTGGGTCTGACTGAGCGCCTCCAGGAGAGAGGCCCAAGCAAGACGCGCCCCGAGGAGCGTCTTGCCACATTTAACCACTGGGTCTGACTGAGAGCCTCCAGGAGACAGGCCCAAGCAAGACGCGCCCCGAGGAGCGTCTTGCCACATGTCAACACTGGGTCTGACTGAGCGCCTCCAGGAGAGAGGCCCAAGTAAGACGCGCCCTGAGGAGCGTCTTGCCACATGTCAACACTGGGTCTGACTGAGCGCCTCCAGGAGAGAGGCCCAAGCAAGAAGCGCCCCGAGGAGCGTCTTGCCACATGTCAACAATGGGTCTGACTGAGGGCCTCCAGGAAAGAGAGCCAAGCAAGATGCGCCCCGAGGAGTGTCTTGCCACATGTCAACACTGGGTCTGACTGAGCGCCTCCAGGAGAGAGGCCCAAGCAAGACGCGCCCCGAGGAGCGTCTTGACACATGTCAACACTGGGTCTGACTGAGGGCCTCAATGAGAGAAGCCCAAGCAAGACGGGCCCCGAGGAGCGTCTTGCCACGTGTCAAAACTGGGTCTGACAGAGGGCCTCCAGGAGAGAGGCCCAAGCAATACGTGCCCCGAGGAGCGTCTTGCCACATGTCACCACTGGGTCTGACTGAGCGCCTCCGTGAGAGAGGCCCAAGGGAGACGCGCCCCGAGGAGCGTCTTGCCACATGTCAACACTGGGTCTGACTGAGCGCCTCCAGGAGAGAAGCCCAAGCAAGACGCGCCCCGAGGAGCGTCTTGCCACATCTCAACACTGGGTCTGACTGAGCCCCTCCAGGAGAGAGGCCCAAGCAAGACGTGCCCCGAGGAGCGTCTTGCCACATGTCAACACTGGGTCTGACTGAGCGCCTACAGGAGAGAGGCCCAAGCAAGAAGCGCCCCGAGGAGCGTCTTGCCACATGTCAACAATGAGTCTGACTGAGGGCCTCCAGGAGAGAGAGCCAAGCAAGACGCGCCCCGAGGAGTGACTTGCCACATGTCAACACTGGGTCTGACTGAGCGCCTCCAGGAGAGAGGCCCAAGCAAGACGCGCCCCGAGGAGCGTCTTGCCACGTGTCAACACTGGGTCTGACAGAGGGCCTCCAGGAGAGAGGCCCAAGCAATACGTGCCCCGAGGAGAGTCTTGCCACATGTCACCACTGGGTCTGACTGAGCGCCTCCAGGAGAGAGGCCCAAGGAAGACGCGCCCCGAGGAGCATCTTGCCACATGTCAACACTGGGTCTGACTGAGGGCCTCCAGGAAAGAGAGCCAAGGAAGACGCGCCCCGAGGAGCGTCTTGCCACATGTGACCACTGGGTCTGACTGAGCGCCTCCAGGAGAGAAGCCCAAGCAAGACGCGCCCCGAGGAGCGTCTTGCCACATGTCAACACTGGGTCTGACTGAGCCCCTCCAGGAGAGAGGCCCAAGCAAGACGTGCCCCGAGGAGCGTCTTGCCACATGTCAACACTGGGTCTGACTGAGCGCCTCCAGGAAAGAGAGCCAAGCAAGACGCGCCCCGAGGAGCGTCTTGACACATGTCAACACTGGGTCTTTCTGAGGGCCTCAATGAGAGAAGCCCAAGCAAGACGCGCCCCGAGGAGCGTCTTGCCACGTGTCAACACTGGGTCTGACAGAGGGCCTCCAGGAGAGAGGCCCAAGCAATATGTGCCCCGAGGAGAGTCTTGCCACATGTCACCACTGGGTCTGACTGAGCGCCTCCAGGAGAGAGGCCCAAGGAAGACGCGCCCCGAGGAGCATCTTGCCACATGTCAACACTGGGTCTGACTGAGCGCCTCCAGGAGAGAGGCCCAAGCAAGACGTGCCCCGAGGAGCGTCTTGCCACATGTCAACACTGGGTCTGACTGAGCGCCTCCAGGAGAGAGGCCCAAGCAAGAAGCGCCCCGAGGAGCGTCTTGCCACATGTCAACAATGGGTCTGACTGAGGGCCTCCAGGAGAGAAGCCCAAGCAAGACGCGCCCCGAGGAGCGTCTTGCCACATGTCAACAATGGGTCTGACTGAGCGCCTCCAGGAGAGAGGCCCAAGCAAGACGTGCCCCGAGGAGCGTCTTGACACTTGTCAACACTGGGTCTGACTGAGGGCCTCCATGAGAGAGGCCCAAGCAAGACGCGCCCCGAGGAGTGTCTTGCCACATGTCAACACTGGGTCTGACAGAGGGCCTCCAGGAGAGAGGCCCAAGCAAGACACGCCCCGAGGAGCGTCTTGCCACATGTCACCACTGGGTCTGACTGAGCGCCTCCAGGAGAGAGGCCCAAGCAAGACGCGCCCCGAGGAGCATCTTGCCACATGTCAGCACTCGGTCTGACTGAGCGCCTCCAGGAGAGAGAGCCAAGCAAGACGCGCCCCGAGGAGTATCTTGCCACATGTCAACACTGGGTCTGACTGAGCACCTCCCGGAGAAAGGCCCAAGCAAGACGCGCCCCGAGGAGCGTCTTGACACATGTCAACACTGGGTCTGACTGAGGGCCTCAATGAGAGATGCCCAAGCAAGACGCGCCCCGAGGAGCGTCTTGCCACGTGTCAACACTGGGTCTGACAGAGGGCCTCCAGGAGAGAGGCACAAGCAATACGTAACCCAAGGAGCGTCTTGCCACATGTCACCACTGGGTCTGACTGAGCGCCTCCAGGAGAGAGGCCCAAGGAAGACGCGCCCCGAGGAGCGTCTTGCCACATGTCAACACTGGGTCTGACTGAGCGCCTCCAGGAGAGAGGCCCAAGCAAGACGCGCCTCGCGTCCTGCCACATGTCAACACTGGGTCTGACTGAGCGCCTCCAGGAGAGAGGCCCAAGCAAGACGTGCCCCGAGGAGTGTCTTGCCACATGTCAACACTGGGTCTGACTGAGCGCCTCCAGGATAGAGAGCCAAGGAAGACGCGCCCCGAGGAGCGTCTTGCCACATGTGACCACTGGGTCTGACTGAGCGCCTCCAGGAGAGAAGCCCAAGCAAGACGCGCCCCGAGGAGCGTCTTGCCACATGTCAACACTGGGTCTGACTGAGCCCCTCCAGGAGAGAGGCCCAAGCAAGACGTGCCCCGAGGAGCGTCTTGCCACATGTCAACACTGGGTCTGACTGAGCGCCTCCAGGAAAGAGAGCCAAGCAAGACGCGCCCCGAGGAGCGTCTTGACACATGTCAACACTGGGTCTTTCTGAGGGCCTCAATGAGAGAAGCCCAAGCAAGACGCGCCCCGAGGAGCGTCTTGCCACGTGTCAACACTGGGTCTGACAGAGGGCCTCCAGGAGAGAGGCCCAAGCAATACGTGCCCCGAGGAGAGTCTTGCCACATGTCACCACTGGGTCTGACTGAGCGCCTCCAGGAGAGAGGCCCAAGGAAGACGCGCCCCGAGGAGCATCTTGCCACATGTCAACACTGGGTCTGACTGAGCGCCTCCAGGAGAGAGGCCCAAGCAAGACGTGCCCCGAGGAGCGTCTTGCCACATGTCAACACTGGGTCTGACTGAGCGCCTCCAGGAGAGAGGCCCAAGCAAGAAGCGCCCCGAGGAGCGTCTTGCCACATGTCAACAATGGGTCTGACTGAGGGCCTCCAGGAGAGAAGCCCAAGCAAGACGCGCCCCGAGGAGCGTCTTGCCACATGTCAACAATGGGTCTGACTGAGCGCCTCCAGGAGAGAGGCCCAAGCAAGACGTGCCCCGAGGAGCGTCTTGACACTTGTCAACACTGGGTCTGACTGAGGGCCTCCATGAGAGAGGCCCAAGCAAGACGCGCCCCGAGGAGTGTCTTGCCACATGTCAACACTGGGTCTGACAGAGGGCCTCCAGGAGAGAGGCCCAAGCAAGACACGCCCCGAGGAGCGTCTTGCCACATGTCACCACTGGGTCTGACTGAGCGCCTCCAGGAGAGAGGCCCAAGCAAGACGCGCCCCGAGGAGCATCTTGCCACATGTCAGCACTCGGTCTGACTGAGCGCCTCCAGGAGAGAGAGCCAAGCAAGACGCGCCCCGAGGAGTATCTTGCCACATGTCAACACTGGGTCTGACTGAGCACCTCCCGGAGAAAGGCCCAAGCAAGACGCGCCCCGAGGAGCGTCTTGACACATGTCAACACTGGGTCTGACTGAGGGCCTCAATGAGAGATGCCCAAGCAAGACGCGCCCCGAGGAGCGTCTTGCCACGTGTCAACACTGGGTCTGACAGAGGGCCTCCAGGAGAGAGGCACAAGCAATACGTAACCCGAGGAGCGTCTTGCCACATGTCACCACTGGGTCTGACTGAGCGCCTCCAGGAGAGAGGCCCAAGGAAGACGCGCCCCGAGGAGCGTCTTGCCACATGTCAACACTGGGTCTGACTGAGCGCCTCCAGGAGAGAGGCCCAAGCAAGACGCGCCTCGCGTCCTGCCACATGTCAACACTGGGTCTGACTGAGCGCCTCCAGGAGAGAGGCCCAAGCAAGACGTGCCCCGAGGAGTGTCTTGCCACATGTCAACACTGGGTCTGACTGAGCGCCTCCAGGAGAGAGGCCAAAGCAAGAAGCGCCCCGAGGAGCGTCTTGCCACATGTCAACAATGGGTCTGACTGAGCGCCTCCAGGAGAGAGGCCCAAGCAAGACGCGCCCCGAGGAGCGTCTTAACACTTGTCAACACTGGGTCTGCCTGGGGGCCTCCATGAGAGAGGCCCAAGCAAGACGCGCCCCGAGGAGCGTCTTGCCACATGTCAACACTGGGTCTGACAGAGGGCCTCCAGGAGAGAGGCCCAAGCAATACGCGCCCCGAGGAGCGTCTTGCCACATGTCAGCACTCGGTCTGACTGAGCGCCTCCAGGAGAGAGGCCCAAGCAAGACGCGCCCCGTGGAGCGTCTTGCCACATGTCACCACTGGGTCTGACACAGAGCCTCCAGGAGAGAGGCCCAAGCAAGACAAGCCCCGAGGTGCGTCTTGCCACATGTCAACACTGGGTCTGACTGAGCGCCTCCAGGAGAGAGGCCCAAGTAAGACACGCCCCGAGGAGCGTCTTGCCACATGTCAACACTGGGTCTGACTGAGCGCCTCCAGGAGAGAGGCTCAAGCAAGACGCGCACTGAGGAGCGTCTTGCCACATGTCAGCACTCGGTCTGACTGAGCGCCTCCAGGAGAGAGGCCCAAGCAAGATGCGCCCCTAGGAGCATCTTGCCACATGTCAACAATGGGTCTGACTGAGCGCCTCCAGGAAAGAGGCCCAAGCAAGACGCGCCCCGAGGAGTGTCTTGCCACATGTCAACACTGGGTCTGACTGAGCGCCTCCAGGAGAGAGGCCCAAGCAAGACGCGCCCCGTGAGCGTCTTGACACATGTCAACACTGGGTCTGACTGAGGGCCTCAATTAGAGAAGCCCAAGCAAGACGCGCCCCGAGGAGCGTCTTGCCACATGTCAACACTGGGTCTGACAGAGGGCTTCCAGGAGAGAGGCCCAAGGATTACGTGCCCCGTGGAGCGTCTTGCCACTTGTCACCACTGGGTCTGACTGAGCGCCTCCAGGAGAGAGGCCCAAGTAAGACGCGCCCCGAGGAGCGTCTTGACACATGTCAACACTGGGTCTGACTGAGCGCCTCCAGGAGAGAGGCCCAAGCAAGACGCGCCCCGAGGAGCGCCTTGACACTTGTCAACACTGGGTCTGACTGAGGGCCTCCAGGAGAGAGGCCCAAGCAAGACACGCCCCGAGGAGCGTCTTGCCACATGTTAACACTGGGTCTGACATAGGGCCTCCAGGAGAGAGGCCCAAGCAAGACGCGCCCCGAGGAGTGTCTTGTCACATGTCACCACTGGGTCTGACTGAGCGCCTCCAGGAGAGAGGCCCAAGCAAGACGCGCCCTGAGGAGCGTCATGCCACATGTCACTACTCGGTCTGACTGAGCGCCTCCAGGAGAGAGGCCCAAGCAAGACGCGCCCCGAGGAGCGTCTTGCCACATGTCACCACTGGGTCTGACTGAGAGCCTCGAGAAGAGAGGCCCAAGCAAGACGCGCCCCGAGGAGCGTCTTGCCACATGTCAAAACTGGGTCTGACTGAGCTTCTCCAGGAGAGAGGCCCAAGCAAGACGCGCCCCGAGGAGCTTCTTGCCACATGTCAACACTGGGTCTGACAGAGGGCCTCCAGGAGAGAGGCCCAAGCAAGACTCACCCCGAGGAGCGTCTTGCCACATGTCAACAATGGGTCTGACTGAGCGCCTCCAGGAGAGAAGCCCAAGCAAGACGCGCCCCGAGGAGCGTCTTGCCACATGTCAGCACTCGGTCTGACTGAGCGCCTCCAGGAGAGAGGCCCAAGCAAGACGCGCCCCGTGGAGCGTCTTGCCACATGTCAACACTGGGTCTGACTGAGCGCCTCCAGGAGAGAGGCCCAAGCAAGACGTGCCCCGAGGAGCGTCTTGACACTTGTCAACACTGGGTCTGACTGAGGGCCTCCATGAGAGAGGCCCAAGCAAGACGCGCCCCGAGGAGCGTCTTGCCACATGTCAACACTGGGTCTGACAGAGGGCCTCCAGGAGAGAGACCCAAGCAATACGTGCCCCGAGGAGCGTCTTGCCACATGTCAGCACTCGGTCTGACTCAGCGCCTCCAGGAGAGAGGCCCAAGCAAGACGCGCCCCGAGGAGCGTCTTGCCACATGTCACCACTGGGTCTGACTGAGCGCCTCCAGCAGAGAGGCCCAAGTAAGAAGCGCCCCGAGGAGCGTCTTGCCACATGTCAACAATGGGTCTGACTGAGGGCCTCCAGGAGAGAAGCCCAAGCAAGATGCACCCCGAGGAGCGTCTTGCCACATGTCAACAATGGGTCTGACTGAGCGCCTCCAGGAGAGAGGCCCAAGCAAGACGCGCCCCAAGGAGTGTCTTGACACTTGTCAACACTGGGTCTGACTGAGGGCCTGCATGAGCGAAGCCCAGGCAAGACGCGCCCCGAGGAGTGTCTTGCCACATATCAACACTGGGTCTGACAGAGGGCCTCCAGGAGAGAGGCCCAAGCAAGACTCACCCCGAGGAGCGTCTTGCCACATGTCAACAATGGGTCTGACTGAGCGCCTCCAGGAGAGAAGCCCAAGCAAGACGCGCCCCGAGGAGCGTCTTGCCACATGTCAGCACTCGGTCTGACTGAGCGCCTCCAGGAGAGAGGCCCAAGCAAGACGCGCCCCGTGGATCGTCTTGCCACATGTCAACACTGGGTCTGACTGAGCGCCTCCAGGAGAGAGGCCCAAGCAAGACGTGCCCCGAGGAGCGTCTTGACACTTGTCAACACTGGGTCTGACTGAGGGCCTCCATGAGAGAGGCCCAAGCAAGACGCGCCCCGAGGAGCGTCTTGCCACATGTCAACACTGGGTCTGACAGAGGGCCTCCAGGAGAGAGACCCAAGCAATACGTGCCCCGAGGAGCGTCTTGCCACATGTCAGCACTCGGTCTGACTGAGCGCCTCCAGGAGAGAGGCCCAAGCAAGACGCGCCCCGAGGAGCGTCTTGCCACATGTCACCACTGGGTCTGACTGAGCGCCTCCAGCAGAGAGGCCCAAGTAAGAAGCGCCCCGAGGAGCGTCTTGCCACATGTCAACAATGGGTCTGACTGAGGGCCTCCAGGAGAGAAGCCCAAGCAAGATGCACCCCGAGGAGCGTCTTGCCACATGTCAACAATGGGTCTGACTGAGCACCTCCCGGAGAAAGACCCAAGCAAGACACGCCCCGAGGAGCGTCTTGACACATGTCAACACTGGGTCTGACTGAGGGCCTCAATGAGAGATGCCCAAGCAAGACGCACCCCGAGGAGCGTCTTGCCACGTGTCAACACTGGGTCTGACAGAGGGCCTCCAGGAGAGAGGCCCAAGCAATACGTAACCCGAGGAGCGTCTTGCCACATGTCACCACTGGGTCTGACTGAGCGCCTCCAGGAGAGAGGCCCAAGGAAGACGCGCCCCGAGGAGCGTCTTGCCACATGTCAACACTGGGTCTGACTGAGCGCCTCCAGGAGAGAGGCCCAAGCAAGACGCGCCTCGCGTCTTGCCACATGTCAACACTGGGTCTGACTGAGCGCCTCCAGGAGAGAGGCTCAAGCAAGACGCGCACTGAGGAGCGTCTTGCCACATGTCAGCACTCGGTCTGACTGAGCGCCTCCAGGAGAGAGGCCCAAGCAAGATGCGCCCCTAGGAGAATCTTGCCACATGTCAACAATGGGTCTGACTGAGCGCCTCCAGGAGAGAGGCCCAAGCAAGACGCGCCCCGAGGAGTGTCTTGCCACATGTCAACACTGGGTCTGACTGAGCGCCTCCAGGAGAGAGGCCCAAGCAAGACGCGCCCCGAGGAGCGTCTTGACACATGTCAACACTGGGTCTGACTGAGGGCCTCAATTAGAGAAGCCCAAGCAAGACGCGCCCCGAGGAGCGTCTTGCCACATGTCAACACTGGGTCTGACAGAGGGCTTCCAGGAGAGAGGCCCAAGGATTACGTGCCCCGTGGAGCGTCTTGCCACTTGTCACCACTGGGTCTGACTGAGCGCCTCCAGGAGAGAGGCCCAAGTAAGACGCGCCCCGAGGAGCGTCTTGCCACATGTCAACACTGGGTCTGACTGAGCGCCTCCAGGAGAGAGGCCCAAGCAAGACGCGCCCCGAGGAGCGTCTTGCCACATGTCAACAATGGGTCTGACTGAGCGCCTCCAGGAGAGAGGCCCAAGCAAGACGCGCCCCGAGGAGCGTCTTGACACTTGTCAACACTGGGTCTGACTGAGGGCCTCCAGGAGAGAGGCCCAAGCAAGACACGCCCCGAGGAGCGTCTTGCCACATGTTAACACTGGGTCTGACATAGGGCCTCCAGGAGAGAGGCCCAAGCAAGACGCGCCCCGAGGAGTGTCTTGTCACATGTCACCACTGGGTCTGACTGAGCGCCTCCAGGAGAGAGGCCCAAGCAAGACGCGCCCTGAGGAGTGTCATGCCACATGTCACTCCTCGGTCTGACTGAGCGCCTCCAGGAGAGAGGCCCAAGCAAGACGCGCCCCGAGGAGCGTCTTGCCACGTGTCAACACTGGATCTGATTGAGGTCATCCAGGAGAGAGGCCCAAGCAAGACGCACCCCGAGGAGGGTCTTGCCACATGTCAGCACTCGGTCTGACTGAGCGCCTCCAGGAGAGAGGCCCAAGCAAGACGCGCCCCGAGGAGCGTCTTGCCACATGTCACCACTGGGTCTGACTGAGAGCCTCGAGAAGAGAGGCCCAAGCAAGACGCGCCCCGAGGAGCGTCTTGCCACATGTCAACACTGGGTCTGACTGAGCTTCTCCAGGAGAGAGGCCCAAGCAAGACGCGCCCCGAGGAGCTTCTTGCCACATGTCAACACTGGGTCTGACAGAGGGCCTCCAGGAGAGAGGCCCAAGCAAGACTCACCCCGAGGAGCGTCTTGCCACATGTCAACAATGGGTCTGACTGAGCGCCTCCAGGAGAGAAGCCCAAGCAAGACGCGCCCCGAGGAGCGTCTTGCCACATGTCAGCACTCGGTCTGACTGAGCGCCTCCGGGAGAGAGGCCCAAGCAAGACGCGCCCCGTGGAGCGTCTTGCCACATGTCAACACTGGGTCTGACTGAGCGCCTCCAGGAGAGAGGCCCAAGCAAGACGCGCCCCGAGGAGCGTCTTGCCACATGTCAACACTGGGTCTGACTAGGCGCCTCCAGGAGAGAGGCCCAAGCAAGACGCGCCCAGAGGAGCGTCTTGCCACATGTCAGAACTGGGTCTGACTGAGCGCCTCCAGGAGAGAGTCCCCAGCAAGAAGCGCCCCGAGGAGCGTCTTGCCTTATGTCAGCACTCGGTCTGACTGAGCGCCTCCAGGAGAGAGGCCCAAGCAAGACGCGCCCCGAGGAGCGTCTTGCCACATGTCAGCACTCGGTCTGACTGAGCGCCTCCAGGAGAGAGAGCCAAGCAAGACGCGCCCCGAGGAGTGTCTTGCCACATGTCAACACTGGGTCTGACTGAGCGCCTCCCGGAGAAAGGCCCAAGCAAGACGCGCCCCGAGGAGCGTCTTGACACATGTCAAAACTGGGTCTGACTGAGGGCCTCAATGAGAGATGCCCAAGCAAGACGCGCCCCGAGGAGCGTCTTGCCACGTGTCAACACTGGGTCTGACAGAGGGCCTCCAGGAGAGAGGCCCAAGCAATACGTAACCCGAGGAGCGTCTTGCCACATGTCACAACTGGGTCTGACTGAGCGCCTCCAGGAGAGAGGCCCAAGGAAGACGCGCCCCGAGGAGCGTCTTGCCACATGTCAACACTGGGTCTGACTGAGCGCCTCCAGGAGAGAGGCCCAAGCAAGACGCGCCCCGAGGAGCGTCTTGCCACATGTCAACACTGGGTCTGACTGAGCGCCTCCAGGAGAGAGGCCCAAGCAAGACGTGCCCCGAGGAGCGTCTTGCCACATGTCAACACTGGGTCTGACTGAGCGCCTCCAGGAGAGAGGCCCAAGCAAGACGTGCCCCGAGGAGCGTCTTGTCATATGTCAGCACTCGGTCTGACTGAGCGCCTCCAGGAGAGAGGCCCAAGCCAGACGCGCCCCGAGGAACGTCTTGCCACATGTCACCACTGGGTCTGACTGAGCGCCTCCAGGAGAGAGGCCCAAGCAAGACGCGCCCAGAGGAGCGTCTTGCCACATGTCAACACTGGGTCTGACTGAGCGCCTCCAGGAGAGAGGCTCAAGCAAGACGCGCCCCGAGGAGCGTCTTGACACATGTCAACACTGGGTCTGACTGAGGGCCTCAATGAGAGAAGCCCAAGCAAGACGCGCCCCGAGGAGCGTCTTGCCACATGTCAACACTGGGTCTGACAGAGGGCTTCCAGGAGAGAGGCCCAAGGATTACGTGCCCCGAGGAGCGTCTTGCCACATGTCACCACTGGGTCTGACTGAGCGCCTCCAGGATAGAGGCCCAAGTAAGACGCGCCCCGAGGAGCGTCTTGCCACATGTCAACACTGGGTTTGACTGAGCGCCTCCAGGAGAGATGCCCAAGCAAGACGCGCCCCGAGGAGCGTCTTGCCACATGTCAACAATGGGTCTGACTGAGCGCCTCCAGGAGAGAAGCCCAAGCAAGACGCGCCCCGAGGAGCGTCTTGACACATGTCAACACTGGGTCTGACTGAGCGCCTCCAGGAGAGAGGCCCAAGCAAGACGCGCCCCGAGGAGCGTCTTGCCACATGTCAACACTGGGTCTGACTGAGCGCCTCCAGGAGAGAGGCCCAAGCAAGACGTGCCCCGAGGAGCGTCTTGCCACATGTCAACACTGGGTCTGACTGAGCGCCTCCAGGAGAGAGGCCCAAGCAAGACGTGCCCCGAGGAGCGTCTTGTCATATGTCAGCACTCGGTCTGACTGAGCGCCTCCAGGAGAGAGGCCCAAGCAAGACGCGCCCCGAGGAACGTCTTGCCACATGTCACCACTGGGTCTGACTGAGCGCCTCCAGGAGAGAGGCCCAAGCAAGACGCGCCCAGAGGAGCGTCTTGCCACATGTCAACACTGGGTCTGACTGAGCGCCTCCAGGAGAGAGGCTCAAGCAAGACGCGCCCCGAGGAGCGTCTTGACACATGTCAACACTGGGTCTGACTGAGGGCCTCAATGAGAGAAGCCCAAGCAAGACGCGCCCCGAGGAGCGTCTTGCCACATGTCAACACTGGGTCTGACAGAGGGCTTCCAGGAGAGAGGCCCAAGGATTACGTGCCCCGAGGAGCGTCTTGCCACAAGTCACCACTGGGTCTGACTGAGCGCCTCCAGGATAGAGGCCCAAGTAAGACGCGCCCCGAGGAGCGTCTTGCCACATGTCAACACTGGGTTTGACTGAGCGCCTCCAGGAGAGATGCCCAAGCAAGACGCGCCCCGAGGAGCGTCTTGCCACATGTCAACAATGGGTCTGACTGAGCGCCTCCAGGAGAGAAGCCCAAGCAAGACGCGCCCCGAGGAGCGTCTTGACACTTGTCAACACTGGGTCTGACTGAGGGCCTCCAGGAGAGAGGCCCAAGCAAGACGCGCCCCGAGGAGCGTCTTGCCACATGTCAACACTGGGTCTGACATAGGGCCTTCAGGAGAGAGGCCCAAGCAAGACGCACCCCGAGGAGTGTTTTGCCACATGTCAACACTGGGTCTGACTGAGCGCCTCCAGGAGAGAGGCCCAAGCAAGATGCGCCCTGAGGAGCGTCATGCCACATGTCACTACTCGGTCTGACTGAGCGCCTCCAGGAGAGAGGCCCAAGCAAGACGCGCCCCGAGGAGCATCTTGCCACGTGTCAACACTGGGTCTGATTGAGGGCATCCAGGAGAGAGGCCCAAGCAAGACGCGCCCCGAGGAGCGTCTTGCCACATGTCAACACTGGGTCTGACAGAGGGCCTCCAGGAGAGAGGCCCAAGCAATACGTTCCCCAAGGAGCGTCTAGCCACATGTCACCACTGGGTCTGACTGAGCGCCTCCAGGAGAGAGGCCCAAGCAAGACGTGCCCCGAGGAGCGTCTTGCCATATGTCAGCACTCGGTCTGACTGAGCGCCTCCAGGAGAGAGGCCCAAGCAAGACGCGCCCCGAGGAACGTCTTGCCACATGTCACCACTGGGTCTGACTGAGCGCCTCCAGGAGAGAGGCCCAAGCAAGACGCGCCCCGAGGAGCGTCTTGACACATGTCAACACTGGGTCTGACTGAGGGCCTCAATGAGAGAAGCCCAAGCAAGACGCGCCCCGAGGAGCGTCTTGCCACATGTCAACACTGGGTCTGACAGAGGGCTTCCAGGAGAGAGGCCCAAGGATTATGTGCCCCGAGGAGCGTCTTGCCACATGTCACCACTGGGTCTGACTGAGCGCCTCCAGGAGAGAGGCCCAAGTAAGACGCGCCCCGAGGAGCGTCTTGCCACATGTCAACACTGGGTCTGACTGAGCGCCTCCAGGAGAGATGCCCAAGCAAGACGCGCCCCGAGGAGCGTCTTGCCACATGTCAACAATGGGTCTGACTGAGCGCCTCCAGGAGAGAGGCCCAAGCAAGACGCGCCCCGAGGAGCGTCTTGACACTTGTCAACACTGGGTCTGACTGAGGGCCTCCAGGAGAGAGGCCCAAGCAAGACGCGCCCCGAGGAGCGTCTTGCCACATGTCAACACTGGGTCTGACAGAGGGCCTCCAGGAGAGAGGCCCAAGCAATACGCGCCCCGAGGAGCGTCTTGCCACATGTCACCTCTGGTTCTGACTGAGCGCCTCCAGGAGAGAGGCCCAAGCAAGACGCGCCCCGAGGAGCGTCTTGCCACATATCAACACTGGGTCTGACTGAGCGCCTCCAGGAGAGAGGCCCAAGCAAGACACGCCCCGAGGAGTGTCTTGCCACGTTTCAACACTGGGTCTAATTGAGGGCCTCCAGGAGAGAGGCCCAAGCAAGACGCGCCCCGAGGAGCTTCTTGCCACATGTCAACACTGGGTCTGACAGAGGGCCTCCAGGAGAGAGGCCCAAGCAAGACGCACCCCGAGGAGCGTCTTGCCACATGTCAACAATGGGTCTGACTGAGCGCCTCCGGGAGAGAGGTCCAAGCAAGACGCGCCCCAAGGAGTGTCTTGCCACATGTCACCACTGGGTCTGACTGAGCGCCTCCAGGAGAGAGGCCCAAGCAAGACGCGCCCCGAGGAGCGTCTTGCCACATGTGTCCACTGGGTCTGACTGAGAGCCTCCAGGAGAGAGGCCCAAGCAAGACGCGCCCCGAGGAGCGTCTTGCCACATGTCAACACTGGGTCTGACTGAGCGCCTCCAGGAGAGAGGCCCAAGCAAGACGCGCACCGAGGAGCGTCTTGTTACATGTCAGCACTCGGTCTGACTGAGCGCCTCCAGGAGAGAGGCCCAAGCAAGACGCACCCCGAGGAGCGTCTTGCCACATGTCACCACTGGGTCTGACTGAGCGCCTCCAGGAGAGAGGCCCAAGTAAGACGTGCCCCGAGGAGCGTCTTGCAACATGTCAGCACTCGGTCTGACTGAGCGCCTCCAGGAGAGAGGCCCAAGCAAGACGTGCCCCGAGGAGCGTCTTGCAACATGTCAACACTGGGTCTGACTGAGCGCCTCCAGGAGAGAGGCCCAAGCAAGAAGCGCCCCGAGGAGCGTCTTGCCACATGTCAACAATGGGTCTGACTGAGGTCCTCCAGGAGAGAAGCCCAAGCAAGATGCGCCCCGAGGAGCGTCTTGCCACATGTCAACAATGGGTCTGACTGAGCGCCTCCAGGAGAGAGGCCCAAGCAAGACGTGCCCCGAGGAGCGTCTTGACACTTGTCAACACTGGGTCTGACTGAGGGCCTCCAGGAGAGAAGCCCAAGCAAGACGCGCCCCGAGGAGTGTCTTGCCACATGTAAACGCTGGGTCTGACTGAGCGCCTCCAGGAGAGAGGCCCAAGCAAGACGCGCCCCGAGGAGCGTCTTGACACATGTCAACACTGGGTCTGACTGAGGGCCTCAATGAGAGAAGCCCAAGCAAGACGCGCCCCGAGGAGCGTCTTGCCACATGTCAACACTGGGTCTGACAGAGGGCCTCCAGGAGAGAGGCCCAAGCAATACGTGCCCCGAGGAGCGTCTTGCCACATGTCACCACTGGGTCTGACTGAGCAGCTCCAGGAGAGAGGCCCAAGCAAGACGCGCCCCGAGGAGCGTCTTGCCCTATGTCAGCACACGGTCTGACTGATCGCCTCCAGGAGAGAGACCCAAGCAAGACGTGCCCCGAGGAGCGTCTTGCCACATGTCAACACTGGGTCTGACTGAGCACCTCCAGGAGAGAGGCCCAAGCAAGAAGCGCCCCGAGGAGCGTCTTGCCACATGTCAACAATGGGTCTGACTGAGGGCCTCCAGGAGAGAAGCCCAAGCAAGACGCACCCCGAGGAGGGTCTTGCCACATGTCAACAATGGGTCTGACTGAGCGCCTCCAGGAGAGAGGCCCAAGCAAGACGCGCCCCGAGGAGCGTCTTTCCACATGTCACCACTGGGTCTGACTGAGAGCCTCGAGGAGAGAGGCCCAAGCAAGACGCGCCCCGAGGAGGGTCTTGACACTTGTCAACACTGGGTCTGACTGAGGGCCTCCAGGAGAGAAGCCCAAGCAAGACGCGCCCCGAGGAGCGTCTTGCCACATGTCACCACTGGGTCTGACTGAGCGCCTCCAGGAGTGAGGCCCAAGTAAGACGTGCCCCGAGGAGCGTCTTGCAACATGTCAGCACTCGGTCTGACTGAGCGCCTCAAGGAGAGAGGCCCAAGCAAGACGTGCCCCGAGGAGCGTCTTGCAACATGTCAGCACTCGGTCTGACTGAGCGCCTCCAGGAGAGAGGCCCAAGCAAGACACGCCCCGAGGAGCGTCTTGCCACATGTCACCACTGGGTCTGACTGAGAGCCTCCAGGAGAGAGGCCCAAGCAAGACGCGCCCCGAGGAGCGTCTTGCCACATGTCAACACTGGGTCTGACTGAGCGCCTCCAGGAGAGAGGCCCAAGCAAGACGTGCCCCGAGGAGCGTCTTGCAACATGTCAGCACTCGGTCTGACTGAGAGCCTCCAGGAGAGAGGCCCAAGCAAGACGCGCCCCGAGGAGCGTCTTGCCACATGTCACCACTGGGTCTGACTGAGAGCCTCCAGGAGAGAGGCCCAAGCAAGAAGCGCCCCGAGGAGCGTCTTGCCACATGTCAACAATGGGTCTGACCGAGGGCCTCCAGGAGAGAAGCCCAAGCAAGACGCGCCCCGAGGAGTGTCTTGCCACATATCAACACGGGTCTGACTGAGGGCCTCCAGGAGAGAAGCCCAAGCAAGACGCGCCCCGAGGAGCGTCTTGCCACATATCAACACGGGTCTGACTGAGCGCCTCCAGGAGAGAGGCCTAAGCAAGACGCGCCCCGAGGAGCGTCTTGCCACATGTCAACAATGGGTCTGACTGAGCGCATCCAGGAGAGAGGCCCAAGCAAGACGCGCCCCGAGGAGCGTCTTGACACTTGTCAACACTGGGTCTGACTGAGGGCCTCCATGAGAGAGGCCCAAGCAAGACGCGCCCCGAGGAGCGTCTTGCCACATGTCAACACTGGGTCTGACAGAGGGCCTCCAGGAGAGAGGCCCAAGCAAGACGCGCCCCGAGGAGTGTCTTGCCACATGTCAACACTGGGTCTGACTGAGCGCCTCCAGGAGAGAGGACCAAGCAAGACGCGCCCCGAGGAGCATCTTGACACATGTCAACACTGGGTCTGACTGAGGGCCTCAATGAGAGAAGCCCAAGCAAGACGTGCCCCGAGGAGCGTCTTGCCATATGTCAACACTGGGTCTGACAGAGGGCCTCCAGGAGAGAGGCCCAAGCAATACGTGCCCCGAGGAGCGTCTTGCCACATGTCACCACTGGGTCTGACTGAGCGCCTACAGGAGAGAGGCCCAAGTAAGATGCGCCCCGAGGAGCGTCTTGCCACATGTCAACAACGGGTCTGACTGAGCGCCTCCAGGAGAGAGGCCCAAGCAAGACGCGCCCCGAGGAGCGTCTTGCCACATGTAAACACTGGGTCTGACTGAGCACCTCCAGGAGAGAGGCCCAAGCAAGACGTGCCCCGAGGAGCGTCTTGCCACATGTCAACACTGGGTAGGACTGAGCGCCTCCAGGAGAGAGGCCCAAGCAAGAAGCGCCCCGAGGAGCGTCTTGCCACATGTCAACAATGGGTCTGACTGAGGGCCTCCAGGAGAGAAGCCCAAGCAAGACGCACCCCGAGGAGCGTCTTGCCACATGTCAACAATGGGTCTGACTGAGCGCCTCCAGGAGAGAGGCCCAAGCAAGACGCGCCCCGAGGAGCGTTTTGCCACATGTCAACACAGGGTCTGACAGAGGGCCTCCAGGAGAGAGGCCCAATCAATACGTGCCCCGAGGATCGTCTTGCCACATGTCACCACTGTGTCTGACTGAGCGCCTCCAGGAGAGAGGCCCAAGCAAGACGCGCCCCGAGGAGCGTCTTGCCACATGTCAGCACTCGGTCTGACTGAGCGCCTCCAGGAGAGAGAGCCAAGCAAGACGCGCCCCGAGGAGTGTCTTGCCACATGTCAACACTGGGTCTGACTGAGCGCCTCCCGGAGAAAGGCCCAAGCAAGACGCGCCCCGAGGAGCGTCTTGACACATGTCAAAACTGGGTCTGACTGAGGGCCTCAATGAGAGATGCCCAAGCAAGACGCGCCCCGAGGAGCGTCTTGCCACGTGTCAACACTGGGTCTGACAGAGGGCCTCCAGGAGAGAGGCCCAAGCAATACGTAACCCGAGGAGCGTCTTGCCACGTGTCAACACTGGGTCTGACAGAGGGCCTCCAGGAGAGAGGCCCAAGCAATACGTAACCCGAGGAGCGTCTTGCCACATGTCACCACTGGGTCTGACTGAGCGCCTCCAGGAGAGAGGCCCAAGCAAGACGTGCCCCGAGGAGCGTCTTGCCATATGTCAGCACTCGGTCTGACTGAGCGCCTCCAGGAGAGAGGCCCAAGCAAGACGCGCCCCGAGGAACGTCTTGCCACATGTCACCACTGGGTCTGACTGAGCGCCTCCAGGAGAGAGGCCCAAGCAAGACGCGCCCCGAGGAGCGTCTTGCCAGATGTCAACACTGGGTCTGACTGAGCGCCTCCAGGAGAGAGGCTCAAGCAAGACGCGCCCCGAGGAGCGTCTTGACACATGTCAACACTGGGTCTGACTGAGGGCCTCAATGAGAGAAGCCCAAGCAAGATGCGCCCCGAGGAGCGTCTTGCCACATGTCAACACTGGGTCTGACAGAGGGCTTCCAGGAGAGAGGCCCAAGGATTACGTGCCCCGAGGAGCGTCTTGCCACATGTCACCACTGGGTCTGACTGAGCGCCTCCAGGATAGAGGCCCAAGTAAGACGCGCCCCGAGGAGCGTCTTGCCACATGTCAACACTGGGTTTGACTGAGCGCCTCCAGGAGAGATGCCCAAGCAAGACGCGCCCCGAGGAGCGTCTTGCCACATGTCAACAATGGGTCTGACTGAGCGCCTCCAGGAGAGAAGCCCAAGCAAGACGCGCCCCGAGGAGCGTCTTGACACTTGTCAACACTGGGTCTGACTGAGGGCCTCCAGGAGAGAGGCCCAAGCAAGACGCGCCCCGAGGAGCGTCTTGCCACATGTCAACACTGGGTCTGACATAGGGCCTTCAGGAGAGAGGCCCAAGCAAGACGCACCCCGAGGAGTGTTTTGCCACATGTCAACACTGGGTCTGACTGAGCGCCTCCAGGAGAGAGGCCCAAGCAAGATGCGCCCTGAGGAGCGTCATGCCACATGTCACTACTCGGTCTGACTGAGCGCCTCCAGGAGAGAGGCCCAAGCAAGACGCGCCCCGAGGAGCGTCTTGCCACGTGTCAACACTGGGTCTGATTGAGGGCATCCAGGAGAGAGGCCCAAGCAAGACGCGCCCCGAGGAGCGTCTTGCCACATGTCAACACTGGGTCTGACAGAGGGCCTCCAGAAGAGAGGCCCAAGCAATACGTTCCCCAAGGAGCGTCTAGCCACATGTCACCACTGGGTCTGACTGAGCGCCTCCAGGAGAGAGGCCCAAGCAAGACGTGCCCCGAGGAGCGTCTTGCCATATGTCAGCACTCGGTCTGACTGAGCGCCTCCAGGAGAGAGGCCCAAGCAAGACGCGCCCCGAGGAACGTCTTGCCACATGTCACCACTGGGTCTGACTGAGCGCCTCCAGGAGAGAGGCCCAAGCAAGACGCGCCCCGAGGAGCGTCTTGACACATGTCAACACTGGGTCTGACTGAGGGCCTCAATGAGAGAAGCCCAAGCAAGACGCGCCCCGAGGAGCGTCTTGCCACATGTCAACACTGGGTCTGACAGAGGGCTTCCAGGAGAGAGGCCCAAGGATTACGTGCCCCGAGGAGCGTCTTGCCACATGTCACCACTGGGTCTGACTGAGCGCCTCCAGGAGAGAGGCCCAAGTTAGATGCGCCCCGAGGAGCGTCTTGCCACATGTCAACACTGGGTCTGACTGAGCGCCTCCAGGAGAGATGCCCAAGCAAGACGTGCCCCGAGGAGCGTCTTGCCACATGTCAACAATGGGTCTGACTGAGCGCCTCCAGGAGAGAGGCCCAAGCAAGACGCGCCCCGAGGAGCGTCTTGACACTTGTCAACACTGGGTCTGACTGAGGGCCTCCAGGAGAGAGGCCCAAGCAAGACGCGCCCCGAGGAGCGTCTTGCCACATGTCAACACTGGGTCTGACAGAGGGCCTCCAGGAGAGAGGCCCAAGCAATACGCGCCCCGAGGAGCGTCTTGCCACATGTCACCTCTGGTTCTGACTGAGCGCCTCCAGGAGAGAGGCCCAAGCAAGACGCGCCCCGAGGAGCGTCTTGCCACATATCAACACTGGGTCTGACTGAGCGCCTCCAGGAGAGAGGCCCAAGCAAGACACGCCCCGAGGAGTGTCTTGCCACGTTTCAACACTGGGTCTAATTGAGGGCCTCCAGGAGAGAGGCCCAAGCAAGACGCGCCCCGAGGAGCTTCTTGCCACATGTCAACACTGGGTCTGACAGAGGGCCTCCAGGAGAGAGGCCCAAGCAAGACGCACCCCGAGGAGCGTCTTGCCACATGTCAACAATGGGTCTGACTGAGCGCCTCCGGGAGAGAGGCCCAAGCAAGACGCGCCCCAAGGAGTGTCTTGCCACATGTCACCACTGGGTCTGACTGAGCGCCTCCAGGAGAGAGGCCCAAGCAAGACGCGCCACGAGGAGCGTCTTGACACATGTCAACACTGGGTCTGACAGAGGGCCTCCGGGAGAGAGGCCCAAGCAAGACGCGCCCCAAGGAGTGTCTTGCCACATGTCACCACTGGGTCTGACTGAGCACCTCCAGGAGAGAGGCCCAAGCAAGATGCGCCCCGAGGAGCGTCATGCCACATGTCACTACTCGGTCTGACTGAGAGCCTCCAGGAGAGAGGCCCAAGCAAGATGCGCCCCGAGGAGCGTCTTTCCACATGTCACCACTGGGTCTGGCTGAGAGCCTCGAGGAGAGAGGCCCAAGCAAGACGCGCCCCGAGGAGCATCTTGCCACATGTCAACACTGGGTCTGACTGAGCGCCTCCAGGAGAGATGCCCAAGTAAGACGCGCCCCGAGGAGCGTCTTGCCACATGTCAACACTTGGTCTGACAGAGGGCCTCCAGGAGAGAGGCCCAAGCATGACGCACCCCGAGGAGCGTCTTGCCACATGTCACCTCTGGTTCTGACTGAGCGCCTCCAGGAGAGAGGCCCAAGCAAGACGCGCCCCGAGGAGCGTCTTGACACATGTCAACACTGGGTCTGACAGAGGGCCTCCGGGAGAGAGGCCCAAGCAAGACGCGCCCCGAGGAGTGTCTTGCCACATGTCACCACTGGGTCTGACTGAGCGCCTCCAGGAGAGAGGCCCAAGCAAGACGCGCCCCGAGGAGCGTCATGCCACATGTCACTACTCGGTCTGACTGAGAGCCTCCAGGAGAGAGGCCCAAGGAAGACGCGCCCCGAGGAGCGTCTTGCAACGTGTCAACACTGGGTCTGATTGAGGGCCTCCAGTAGAGAGGCCCAACCAAGACGCGCCCCGAGGAGCGTTCTGCAACATGTCAACACTGGGTTTGACAGAGGGCCTCCAGGAGAGAGGCCCAAGCAATACGCGCCCCGAGGAGTGTCTTTCCACATGTCCTCACTGGGTCTGACTGAGCGCCTCCAGGAGAGAGGCCCAAGCAAGATGCGCCCCGAGGAGCGTCTTCCCACATGTCAACACTGGGTCTGACTGAGCGCCTCCAGGAGAGAGGCCCAAGCAAGACGTGCCCCGAGGAGCGTCATGCCACATGTCAACACTGGGTCTGACTGAGCGCCTCCAGGAGAGAGGACCAAGCAAGACGCGCCCCGAGGAGCATCTTGACACATGTCAACACTGGGTCTGACTGAGGGCCTCAATGAGAGAAGCCCAAGCAAGACGTGCCCCGAGGAGCGTCTTGCCATATGTCAACACTGGGTCTGACAGAGGGCCTCCAGGAGAGAGGCCCAAGCAATACGTGCCCCGAGGAGCGTCTTGCCACATGTCACCACTGGGTCTGACTGAGCGCCTACAGGAGAGAGGCCCAAGTAAGATGCGCCCCGAGGAGCGTCTTGCCACATGTCAACAACGGGTCTGACTGAGCGCCTCCAGGAGAGAGGCCCAAGCAAGACGCGCCCCGAGGAGCGTCTTGCCACATGTCAACACTGGGTCTGACTGAGCACCTCCAGGAGAGAGGCCCAAGCAAGACGTGCCCCGAGGAGCGTCTTGCCACATGTCAACACTGGGTCGGACTGAGCGCCTCCAGGAGAGAGGCCCAAGCAAGAAGCGCCCCGAGGAGCGTCTTGCCACATGTCAACAATGGGTCTGACTGAGGGCCTCCAGGAGAGAAGCCCAAGCAAGACGCACCCCGAGGAGCGTCTTGCCACATGTCAACAATGGGTCTGACTGAGCGCCTCCAGGAGAGAGGCCCAAGCAAGACGCGCCCCGAGGAGCGTTTTGCCACATGTCAACACAGGGTCTGACAGAGGGCCTCCAGGAGAGAGGCCCAAGCAATACGTGCCCCGAGGAGCGTCTTGCCACATGTCACCACTGTGTCTGACTGAGCGCCTCCAGGAGAGAGGCCCAAGCAAGACGCGCCCCGAGGAGCGTCTTGCCACATGTCAGCACTCGGTCTGACTGAGCGCCTCCAGGAGAGAGAGCCAAGCAAGACGCGCCCCGAGGAGTGTCTTGCCACATGTCAACACTGGGTCTGACTGAGCGCCTCCCGGAGAAAGGCCCAAGCAAGACGCGCCCCGAGGAGCGTCTTGACACATGTCAAAACTGGGTCTGACTGAGGGCCTCAATGAGAGATGCCCAAGCAAGACGCGCCCCGAGGAGCGTCTTGCCACGTGTCAACACTGGGTCTGACAGAGGGCCTCCAGGAGAGAGGCCCAAGCAATACGTAACCCGAGGAGCGTCTTGCCACGTGTCAACACTGGGTCTGACAGAGGGCCTCCAGGAGAGAGGCCCAAGCAATACGTAACCCGAGGAGCGTCTTGCCACATGTCACCACTGGGTCTGACTGAGCGCCTCCAGGAGAGAGGCCCAAGCAAGACGTGCCCCGAGGAGCGTCTTGCCATATGTCAGCACTCGGTCTGACTGAGCGCCTCCAGGAGAGAGGCCCAAGCAAGACGCGCCCCGAGGAACGTCTTGCCACATGTCACCACTGGGTCTGACTGAGCGCCTCCAGGAGAGAGGCCCAAGCAAGACGCGCCCCGAGGAGCGTCTTGCCACATGTCAACACTGGGTCTGACTGAGCGCCTCCAGGAGAGAGGCTCAAGCAAGACGCGCCCCGAGGAGCGTCTTGACACATGTCAACACTGGGTCTGACTGAGGGCCTCAATGAGAGAAGCCCAAGCAAGACGCGCCCCGAGGAGCGTCTTGCCACATGTCAACACTGGGTCTGACAGAGGGCTTCCAGGAGAGAGGCCCAAGGATTACGTGCCCCGAGGAGCGTCTTGCCACATGTCACCACTGGGTCTGACTGAGCGCCTCCAGGATAGAGGCCCAAGTAAGACGCGCCCCGAGGAGCGTCTTGCCACATGTCAACACTGGGTTTGACTGAGCGCCTCCAGGAGAGATGCCCAAGCAAGACGCGCCCCGAGGAGCGTCTTGCCACATGTCAACAATGGGTCTGACTGAGCGCCTCCAGGAGAGAAGCCCAAGCAAGACGCGCCCCGAGGAGCGTCTTGACACTTGTCAACACTGGGTCTGACTGAGGGCCTCCAGGAGAGAGGCCCAAGCAAGACGCGCCCCGAGGAGCGTCTTGCCACATGTCAACACTGGGTCTGACATAGGGCCTTCAGGAGAGAGGCCCAAGCAAGACGCACCCCGAGGAGTGTTTTGCCACATGTCAACACTGGGTCTGACTGAGCGCCTCCAGGAGAGAGGCCCAAGCAAGATGCGCCCTGAGGAGCGTCATGCCACATGTCACTACTCGGTCTGACTGAGCGCCTCCAGGAGAGAGGCCCAAGCAAGACGCGCCCCGAGGAGCGTCTTGCCACGTGTCAACACTGGGTCTGATTGAGGGCATCCAGGAGAGAGGCCCAAGCAAGACGCGCCCCGAGGAGCGTCTTGCCACATGTCAACACTGGGTCTGACAGAGGGCCTCCAGGAGAGAGGCCCAAGCAATACGTTCCCCAAGGAGCGTCTAGCCACATGTCACCACTGGGTCTGACTGAGCGCCTCCAGGAGAGAGGCCCAAGCAAGACGTGCCCCGAGGAGCGTCTTGCCATATGTCAGCACTCGGTCTGACTGAGCGCCTCCAGGAGAGAGGCCCAAGCAAGACGCGCCCCGAGGAACGTCTTGCCACATGTCACCACTGGGTCTGACTGAGCGCCTCCAGGAGAGAGGCCCAAGCAAGACGCGCCCCGAGGAGCGTCTTGACACATGTCAACACTGGGTCTGACTGAGGGCCTCAATGAGAGAAGCCCAAGCAAGACGCGCCCCGAGGAGCGTCTTGCCACATGTCAACACTGGGTCTGACAGAGGGCTTCCAGGAGAGAGGCCCAAGGATTACGTGCCCCGAGGAGCGTCTTGCCACATGTCACCACTGGGTCTGACTGAGCGCCTCCAGGAGAGAGGCCCAAGTAAGATGCGCCCCGAGGAGCGTCTTGCCACAAGTCAACACTGGGTCTGACTGAGCGCCTCCAGGAGAGATGCCCAAGCAAGACGCGCCCCGAGGAGAGTCTTGCCACATGTCAACAATGGGTCTGACTGAGCGCCTCCAGGAGAGAGGCCCAAGCAAGACGCGCCCCGAGGAGCGTCTTGACACTTGTCAACACTGGGTCTGACTGAGGGCCTCCAGGAGAGAGGCCCAAGCAAGACGCGCCCCGAGGAGCGTCTTGCCACATGTCAACACTGGGTCTGACAGAGGGCCTCCAGGAGAGAGGCCCAAGCAATACGCGCCCCGAGGAGCGTCTTGCCACATGTCACCTCTGGTTCTGACTGAGCGCCTCCAGGAGAGAGGCCCAAGCAAGACGCGCCCCGAGGAGCGTCTTGCCACATATCAACACTGGGTCTGACTGAGCGCCTCCAGGAGAGAGGCCCAAGCAAGACACGCCCCGAGGAGTGTCTTGCCACGTTTCAACACTGGGTCTAATTGAGGGCCTCCAGGAGAGAGGCCCAAGCAAGACGCGCCCCGAGGAGCTTCTTGCCACATGTCAACACTGGGTCTGACAGAGGGCCTCCAGGAGAGAGGCCCAAGCAAGACGCACCCCGAGGAGCGTCTTGCCACATGTCAACAATGGGTCTGACTGAGCGCCTCCGGGAGAGAGGCCCAAGCAAGACGCGCCCCAAGGAGTGTCTTGCCACATGTCACCACTGGGTCTGACTGAGCGCCTCCAGGAGAGAGGCCCAAGCAAGACGCGCCACGAGGAGCGTCTTGACACATGTCAACACTGGGTCTGACAGAGGGCCTCCGGGAGAGAGGCCCAAGCAAGACGCGCCCCAAGGAGTGTCTTGCCACATGTCACCACTGGGTCTGACTGAGCGCCTCCAGGAGAGAGGCCCAAGCAAGACGCGCCCCGAGGAGCGTCATGCCACATGTCACTACTCGGTCTGACTGAGAGCCTCCAGGAGAGAGGCCCAAGCAAGATGCGCCCCGAGGAGCGTCTTTCCACATGTCACCACTGGGTCTGGCTGAGAGCCTCGAGGAGAGAGGCCCAAGCAAGACGCGCCCCGAGGAGCATCTTGCCACATGTCAACACTGGGTCTGACTGAGCGCCTCCAGGAGAGATGCCCAAGTAAGACGCGCCCCGAGGAGCGTCTTGCCACATGTCAACACTTGGTCTGACAGAGGGCCTCCAGGAGAGAGGCCCAAGCATGACGCGCCCCGAGGAGCGTCTTGCCACATGTCACCTCTGGTTCTGACTGAGCGCCTCCAGGAGAGAGGCCCAAGCAAGACGCGCCCCGAGGAGCGTCTTGACACATGTCAACACTGGGTCTGACAGAGGGCCTCCGGGAGAGAGGCCCAAGCAAGACGCGCCCCGAGGAGTGTCTTGCCACAGGTCACCACTGGGTCTGACTGAGCGCCTCCAGGAGAGAGGCCCAAGCAAGACGCGCCCCGAGGAGCGTCATGCCACATGTCACTACTCGGTCTGACTGAGAGCCTCCAGGAGAGAGGCCCAAGGAAGACGCGCCCCGAGGAGCGTCTTGCAACGTGTCAACACTGGGTCTGATTGAGGGCCTCCAGTAGAGAGGCCCAACCAAGACGCGCCCCGAGGAGCGTTCTGCAACATGTCAACACTGGGTTTGACAGAGGGCCTCCAGGAGAGAGGCCCAAGCAATACGCGCCCCGAGGAGTGTCTTTCCACATGTCTTCACTGGGTCTGACTGAGCGCCTCCAGGAGAGAGGCCCAAGCAAGATGCGCCCCGAGGAGCGTCTTGCCACATGTCAACACTGGGTCTGACTGAGCGCCTCCAGGAGAGAGGCCCAAGCAAGACGAGCCCCGAGGAGCGTCATGCCACATGTCAACACTGGGTCTGACTGAGCGCCTCCAGGAGAGAGGCCCAAGGAAGACGCGCCCCGAGGAGCGTCTTGCCACATGTCAACACTGGGTCTGACAGAGGGCCTCCAGGAGAGAGGCCCAAGCAACACGCGCCCCGAGGAGCGTCTTGCCATATGTCACCACTGGGTCTGACTGAGCGCCTCCAGGAGAGAGGCCCAAGCAAGACGCGCACCGAGGAGCGTCTTGCCACATGTCAGCACTCGGTCTGACAGAGCGCCTCCAGGAGAGAGGCCCAAGCAAGACGCGCCCCGCGGAGCGTCTTGCCACATGTCACCACTGGGTCTGACTGAGAGCCTCCAGGATAGAGGCCCAAGCAAGACGCGCACCGAGGAGCGTCTTGCCACATGTCAGCACTCGGTCTGACAGAGCGCCTCCAGGAGAGAGGCCCAAGCAAGACGCGCCCCGCGGAGCGTCTTGCCACATGTCAACACTGGGTCTGACTGAGCGCCTCCAGGAGAGAGGCCCAAGCAAGACGCGCACCGAGGAGCGTCTTGCCACATGTCAGCACTCGGTCTGACAGAGCGCCTCCAGGAGAGAGGCCCAAGCAAGACGCGCCCCGCGGAGCGTCTTGCCACATGTCACCACTGGGTCTGACTGAGGGCCTCCAGGAGAGAGGCCCAAGCAAGACGCGCACCGAGGAGCGTCTTGCCACATGTCAGCACTCGGTCTGACAGAGGGCCTCCAGGAGAGAGGCCCAAGCAATACGCGCCCCGAGGAGCGTCTTGCCACATGTCACCTCTGGTTCTGACTGAGCGCCTCCAGGAGAGAGGCCCAAGCAAGACGCGCCCCGAGGAGCGTCTTGCCACATATCAACACTGGGTCTGACTGAGCGCCTCCAGGAGAGAGGCCCAAGCAAGACACGCCCCGAGGAGTGTCTTGCCACGTTTCAACACTGGGTCTAATTGAGGGCCTCCAGGAGAGAGGCCCAAGCAAGACGCGCCCCGAGGAGCTTCTTGCCACATGTCAACACTGGGTCTGACAGAGGGCCTCCAGGAGAGAGGCCCAAGCAAGACGCACCCCGAGGAGCGTCTTGCCACATGTCAACAATGGGTCTGACTGAGCGCCTCCGGGAGAGAGGCCCAAGCAAGACGCGCCCCAAGGAGTGTCTTGCCACATGTCACCACTGGGTCTGACTGAGCGCCTCCAGGAGAGAGGCCCAAGCAAGACGCGCCACGAGGAGCGTCTTGACACATGTCAACACTGGGTCTGACAGAGGGCCTCCGGGAGAGAGGCCCAAGCAAGACGCGCCCCAAGGAGTGTCTTGCCACATGTCACCACTGGGTCTGACTGAGCGCCTCCAGGAGAGAGGCCCAAGCAAGACGCGCCCCGAGGAGCGTCATGCCACATGTCACTACTCGGTCTGACTGAGAGCCTCCAGGAGAGAGGCCCAAGCAAGATGCGCCCCGAGGAGCGTCTTTCCACATGTCACCACTGGGTCTGGCTGAGAGCCTCGAGGAGAGAGGCCCAAGCAAGACGCGCCCCGAGGAGCATCTTGCCACATGTCAACACTGGGTCTGACTGAGCGCCTCCAGGAGAGATGCCCAAGTAAGACGCGCCCCGAGGAGCGTCTTGCCACATGTCAACACTTGGTCTGACAGAGGGCCTCCAGGAGAGAGGCCCAAGCATGACGCGCCCCGAGGAGCGTCTTGCCACATGTCACCTCTGGTTCTGACTGAGCGCCTCCAGGAGAGAGGCCCAAGCAAGACGCGCCCCGAGGAGCGTCTTGACACATGTCAACACTGGGTCTGACAGAGGGCCTCCGGGAGAGAGGCCCAAGCAAGACGCGCCCCGAGGAGTGTCTTGCCACAGGTCACCACTGGGTCTGACTGAGCGCCTCCAGGAGAGAGGCCCAAGCAAGACGCGCCCCGAGGAGCGTCATGCCACATGTCACTACTCGGTCTGACTGAGAGCCTCCAGGAGAGAGGCCCAAGGAAGACGCGCCCCGAGGAGCGTCTTGCAACGTGTCAACACTGGGTCTGATTGAGGGCCTCCAGTAGAGAGGCCCAACCAAGACGCGCCCCGAGGAGCGTTCTGCAACATGTCAACACTGGGTTTGACAGAGGGCCTCCAGGAGAGAGGCCCAAGCAATACGCGCCCCGAGGAGTGTCTTTCCACATGTCTTCACTGGGTCTGACTGAGCGCCTCCAGGAGAGAGGCCCAAGCAAGATGCGCCCCGAGGAGCGTCTTGCCACATGTCAACACTGGGTCTGACTGAGCGCCTCCAGGAGAGAGGCCCAAGCAAGACGAGCCCCGAGGAGCGTCATGCCACATGTCAACACTGGGTCTGACTGAGCGCCTCCAGGAGAGAGGCCCAAGGAAGACGCGCCCCGAGGAGCGTCTTGCCACATGTCAACACTGGGTCTGACAGAGGGCCTCCAGGAGAGAGGCCCAAGCAACACGCGCCCCGAGGAGCGTCTTGCCATATGTCACCACTGGGTCTGACTGAGCGCCTCCAGGAGAGAGGCCCAAGCAAGACGCGCACCGAGGAGCGTCTTGCCACATGTCAGCACTCGGTCTGACAGAGCGCCTCCAGGAGAGAGGCCCAAGCAAGACGCGCCCCGCGGAGCGTCTTGCCACATGTCACCACTGGGTCTGACTGAGAGCCTCCAGGATAGAGGCCCAAGCAAGACGCGCACCGAGGAGCGTCTTGCCACATGTCAGCACTCGGTCTGACAGAGCGCCTCCAGGAGAGAGGCCCAAGCAAGACGCGCCCCGCGGAGCGTCTTGCCACATGTCAACACTGGGTCTGACTGAGCGCCTCCAGGAGAGAGGCCCAAGCAAGACGCGCACCGAGGAGCGTCTTGCCACATGTCAGCACTCGGTCTGACAGAGCGCCTCCAGGAGAGAGGCCCAAGCAAGACGCGCCCCGCGGAGCGTCTTGCCACATGTCACCACTGGGTCTGACTGAGAGCCTCCAGGATAGAGGCCCAAGCAAGACGCGCACCGAGGAGCGTCTTGCCACATGTCAGCACTCGGTCTGACAGAGCGCCTCCAGGAGAGAGGCCCAAGCAAGACGCGCCCCGCGGAGCGTCTTGCCACATGTCAACACTGGGTCTGACTGAGCGCCTCCAGGAGAGAGGCCCAAGCAAGACATGCCCCGAGGAGCGACTTGCAATATGTCAGCACTCGCTCTGACTTAGCGCCTCCAGGAGAGAGGCCCAAGCAAGACGCGCCCCGAGGAGCGTCTTGCCACATGTGTCCACTGGGTCTGACTGAGAGCCTCCAGGAGAGAGGCCCAAGCAAGACGCGCCCCGAGGAGCGTCTTGCCACATGTCAACACTGGGTCTGACTGAGCGCCTCCAGGAGAGAGGCCCAAGCAAGACGCGCACCGAGGAGCGTCTTGTTACATGTCAGCACTCGGTCTGACTGAGCGCCTCCAGGAGAGAGGCCCAAGCAAGACGCACCCCGAGGAGCGTCTTGCCACATGTCACCACTGGGTCTGACTGAGCGCCTCCAGGAGAGAGGCCCAAGTAAGACGTGCCCCGAGGAGCGTCTTGCAACATGTCAGCACTCGGTCTGACTGAGCGCCTCCAGGAGAGAGGCCCAAGCAAGACGTGCCCCGAGGAGCGTCTTGCAACATGTCAACACTGGGTCTGACTGAGCGCCTCCAGGAGAGACTCCCAAGCAAGAAGCGCCCCGAGGAGCGTCTTGCCACATGTCAACAATGGGTCTGACTGAGGTCCTCCAGGAGAGAAGCCCAAGCAAGACGCGCCCCGAGGAGCGTCTTGCCACATGTCAACAATGGGTCTGACTGAGCGCCTCCAGGAGAGAGGCCCAAGCAAGACGTGCCCCGAGGAGCGTCTTGACACTTGTCAACACTGGGTCTGACTGAGGGCCTCCAGGAGAGAAGCCCAAGCAAGACGCGCCCCGAGGAGTGTCTTGCCACATGTAAACACTGGGTCTGACTGAGCGCCTCCAGGAGAGAGGCCCAAGCAAGACGCGCCCCGAGGAGCGTCTTGACACATGTCAACACTGGGTCTGACTGAGGGCCTCAATGAGAGAAGCCCAAGCAAGACGCGCCCCGAGGAGCGTCTTGCCACATGTCAACACTGGGTCTGACAGAGGGCCTCCAGGAGAGAGGCCCAAGCAATACGTGCCCCGAGGAGCGTCTTGCCACATGTCACCACTGGGTCTGACTGAGCGCCTCCAGGAGAGAGGCCCAAGCAAGACGCGCCCCGAGGAGCGTCTTGCCCTATGTCAGCACACGGTCTGACTGATCGCCTCCAGGAGAGAGACCCAAGCAAGACGTGCCCCGAGGAGCGTCTTGACACTTGTCAACACTGGGTCTGACTGAGGGCCTCCAGGAGAGAAGCCCAAGCAAGACGCACCCCGAGGAGGGTCTTGCCACATGTCAACAATGGGTCTTACTGAGCGCCTCCAGGAGAGAGGCCCAAGCAAGACGCGCCCCGAGGAGCGTCTTTCCACATGTCACCACTGGGTCTGACTGAGAGCCTCGAGGAGAGAGGCCCAAGCAAGACGCGCCCCGAGGAGCGTCTTGACACTTGTCAACACTGGGTCTGACTGAGGGCCTCCAGGAGAGAAGCCCAAGCAAGACGCGCCCCGAGGAGCGTCTTGCCACATGTCACTACTGGGTCTGACTGAGCGCCTCCAGGAGTGAGGCCCAAGTAAGACGTGCCCCGAGGAGCGTCTTGCAACATGTCAGCACTCGGTCTGACTGAGCGCCTCAAGGAGAGAGGCCCAAGCAAGACGTGCCCCGAGGAGCGTCTTGCAACATGTCAGCACTCGGTCTGACTGAGCGCCTCCAGGAGAGAGGCCCAAGCAAGACGCGCCCCGAGGAGCGTCTTGCCACATGTCACCACTGGGTCTGACTGAGAGCCTCCAGGAGAGAGGCCCAAGCAAGACGCGCCCCGAGGAGCGTCTTGCCACATGTCAACACTGGGTCTGACTGAGCGCCTCCAGGAGAGAGGCCCAAGCAAGACGTGCCCCGAGGAGCGTCTTGCAACATGTCAGCACTCGGTCTGACTGAGAGCCTCCAGGAGAGAGGCCCAAGCAAGACGCGCCCCGAGGAGCGTCTTGCCACATGTCACCACTGGGTCTGACTGAGAGCCTCCAGGAGAGAGGCCCAAGCAAGAAGCGCCCCGAGGAGCGTCTTGCCACATGTCAACAATGGGTCTGACCGAGGGCCTCCAGGAGAGAAGCCCAAGCAAGACGCGCCCCGAGGAGTGTCTTGCCACATATCAACACGGGTCTGACTGAGGGCCTCCAGGAGAGAAGCCCAAGCAAGACGCGCCCCGAGGAGCGTCTTGCCACATATCAACACGGGTCTGACTGAGCGCCTCCAGGAGAGAGGCCTAAGCAAGACGCGCCCCGAGGAGCGTCTTGCCACATGTCAACAATGGGTCTGACTGAGCGCATCCAGGAGAGAGGCCCAAGCAAGACGCGCCCCGAGGAGCGTCTTGACACTTGTCAACACTGGGTCTGACTGAGGGCCTCCATGAGAGAGGCCCAAGCAAGACGCGCCCCGAGGAGCGTCTTGCCACATGTCAACACTGGGTCTGACAGAGGGCCTCCAGGAGAGAGGCCCAAGCAAGACGCGCCCCGAGGACTTTCTTGCCAAATGTCAACACTGGGTCTGACTGAGCGCCTCCAGGAGAGAGGCCCAAGCAAGACGCGCCCCGAGGAGCGTCTTGACACATGTCAACACTGGGTCTGACTGAGGGCCTCAATGAGAGAAGCCCAAGCAAGACGTGCCCCGAGGAGCGTCTTGCCATATGTCAACACTGGGTCTGACAGAGGGCCTCCAGGAGAGAGGCCCAAGCAATACGTGCCCCGAGGAGCGTCTTGCCACATGTCACCACTGGGTCTGACTGAGCGCCTACAGGAGAGAGGCCCAAGTAAGATGCGCCCCGAGGAGCGTCTTGGCACATGTCAACAACGGGTCTGACTGAGCGCCTCCAGGAGAGAGGCCCAAGCAAGACGCGCCCCGAGGAGCGTCTTGCCACATGTCAACACTGGGTCTGACTGAGCACCTCCAGGAGAGAGGCCCAAGCAAGACATGCCCCGAGGAGCGTCTTGCCACATGTCAACACTGGGTCGGACTGAGCGCCTCCAGGAGAGAGGCCCAAGCAAGAAGCGCCCCGAGGAGCGTCTTGCCACATGTCAACAATGGGTCTGACTGAGGGCCTCCAGGAGAGAAGCCCAAGCAAGACGCACCCCTAGGAGCGTCTTGCTACATGTCAACACTGGGTCTGACAGAGGGCCTCCAGGAGAGAGGCCCAAGCAATACGCGCCCCGAGGAGCGTCTTGCCATATGTAACCACTGGGTCTGACTGAGCGCCTCCAGGAGAGAGGCCCAAGCAAGACGCGCCCCGAGGAGCGTCTTGCCACATGTCAGCACTCGGTCTGACTGAGCGCCTCCAGGAGAGAGGCCCAAGCAAGATGCGCCCCTGGGAGCGTCTTGCCACATGTCAACACTGGGTCTGACTGAGCGCCTCCAGGAGAGAGGCCCAAGCAAGACGCGCCCCGAGGAGTGTCTTGCCACATGTCAACACTGGGTCTGACAGAGGGCCTCCAGGAGAGAGGCCCAAGCAACACGCGCCCCGAGGAGTGTCTTGCCACATGTCACCACTGGGTCTGACTGAGCGCCTCCAGGAGAGAGGCCCAAGCAAGACGCGCCCCGAGGAGCGTCATGCCACATGTCACTACTGGGTCTGACTGAGCGCCTCCAGGAGAGAGGCCCAAGCAAGACGCGCCCCGAGGAGCGTCTTGCCACATGTCACCACTGGGTCTGACTGAGAGCCTCCAGTAGAGAGGCCCAAGCAAGACGCGCCCCGAGGAGCGTCTTGCCACATGTCAACACTGGGTCTGACTGAGCGCCTCCAGGAGAGAGGCCCAAGTAAGACGCGCCCCGAGGAGCGTCTTGCCACATGTCAACACTGGGTCTGACTGAGCACCTCCAGGAGAGAGGCCCAAGCAAGACGTGCCTCGAGGAGCGTCTTGCCACATGTCAACACTGGGTCTGACTGAGAGCCTCCAGGAGAGAGGCCCAAGCAAGAAGCGCCCAGAGGAGCGTCTTGCCACATGTCAACACTGGGTCTGACAGAGGGCCTCCAGGAGAGAGGCCCAAGCAATACGCGCCCCGAGGAGCGTCTTGCCATATGTCACCACTGGGTCTGACTGAGCGCCTCCAGGAGAGAGGCCCAAGCAAGACACGCCCCGAGGAGCGTCTTGCCACATGTCAGCACTCGGTCTGACTGAGCGCCTCCAGGAGAGAGAGCCAAGCAAAATGCGCCCCTAGGAGCGTCTTGCCACATGTCAACACTGGGTATGACAGAGGGCCTCCAGGAAAGAGGCCCAAGCAAGACGCGCCCCGAGGAGTGTCTTGCCACATGTCAACACTGGGTCTGACAGAGGGCCTCCAGGAGAGAGGCCCAAGCAATACGCGCCCCGAGGAGCGTCTTGCCATATGTCACCACTGGGTCTGACTGAGCGCCTCCAGGAGAGAGGCCCAAGCAAGACGCGCCCCGAGGAGCGTCTTGCCACATGTCAGCACTCGGTCTGACTGAGCGCCTCCAGGAGAGAGGCCCAAGCAAGACGCGCCCCTGGGAGCGTCTTTCCACATGTCAACACTGGGTCTGACTGAGCGCCTCCAGGAGATAGGCCCAAGCAAGACGCGCCCCGAGGAGTGTCTTGCCACATGTCAACACTGGGTCTGACAGAGGGCCTCCAGGAGATAGGCCCAAGTAAGACGCGCCCCGAGGAGCGTCTTGCCACATGTCAACACTGGGTCTGACTGAGCGCCTCCAGGAGAGAGTTCCAAGCAAGACGTGCCTCGAGGAGCGTCTTGCCACATGTCAACACTGGGTCTGACTGAGCGCCTACAGGAGAGATGCCCAAGCAAGAAGCGCCCCGAGGAGCGTCTTGCCACATGTCAACCATGGGTCTGACTGAGGGCCTCCAGGAGAGAAGCCCAAGCAAGACGCGCCCAGAGGAGCGTCTTGCCACATGTCACCACTGGGTCTGACTGAGCGCCTCCAGGAGAGAGGCCCAAGTAAGACGTGCCCCGAGGAGCGTCTTGCAACATGTCAGCACTCGGTCTGACTGAGCGCCTCCAGGAGAGAGGCCCAAGCAAGACGTGCCCCGAGGAGCGTCTTGCAACATGTCAACACTGGGTCTGACTGAGCGCCTCCAGGAGAGACTCCCAAGCAAGAAGCGCCCCGAGGAGCGTCTTGCCACATGTCAACAATGGGTCTGACTGAGGTCCTCCAGGAGAGAAGCCCAAGCAAGACGCGCCCCGAGGAGCGTCTTGCCACATGTCAACAATGGGTCTGACTGAGCGCCTCCAGGAGAGAGGCCCAAGCAAGACGTGCCCCGAGGAGCGTCTTGACACTTGTCAACACTGGGTCTGACTGAGGGCCTCCAGGAGAGAAGCCCAAGCAAGACGCGCCCCGAGGAGTGTCTTGCCACATGTAAACACTGGGTCTGACTGAGCGCCTCCAGGAGAGAGGCCCAAGCAAGACGCGCCCCGAGGAGCGTCTTGACACATGTCAACACTGGGTCTGACTGAGGGCCTCAATGAGAGAAGCCCAAGCAAGACGCGCCCCGAGGAGCGTCTTGCCACATGTCAACACTGGGTCTGACAGAGGGCCTCCAGGAGAGAGGCCCAAGCAATACGTGCCCCGAGGAGCGTCTTGCCACATGTCACCACTGGGTCTGACTGAGCGCCTCCAGGAGAGAGGCCCAAGCAAGACGCGCCCCGAGGAGCGTCTTGCCCTATGTCAGCACACGGTCTGACTGATCGCCTCCAGGAGAGAGACCCAAGCAAGACGTGCCCCGAGGAGCGTCTTGACACTTGTCAACACTGGGTCTGACTGAGGGCCTCCAGGAGAGAAGCCCAAGCAAGACGCACCCCGAGGAGGGTCTTGCCACATGTCAACAATGGGTCTTACTGAGCGCCTCCAGGAGAGAGGCCCAAGCAAGACGCGCCCCGAGGAGCGTCTTTCCACATGTCACCACTGGGTCTGACTGAGAGCCTCGAGGAGAGAGGCCCAAGCAAGACGCGCCCCGAGGAGCGTCTTGACACTTGTCAACACTGGGTCTGACTGAGGGCCTCCAGGAGAGAAGCCCAAGCAAGACGCGCCCCGAGGAGCGTCTTGCCACATGTCACTACTGGGTCTGACTGAGCGCCTCCAGGAGTGAGGCCCAAGTAAGACGTGCCCCGAGGAGCGTCTTGCAACATGTCAGCACTCGGTCTGACTGAGCGCCTCAAGGAGAGAGGCCCAAGCAAGACGTGCCCCGAGGAGCGTCTTGCAACATGTCAGCACTCGGTCTGACTGAGCGCCTCCAGGAGAGAGGCCCAAGCAAGACGCGCCCCGAGGAGCGTCTTGCCACATGTCACCACTGGGTCTGACTGAGAGCCTCCAGGAGAGAGGCCCAAGCAAGACGCGCCCCGAGGAGCGTCTTGCCACATGTCAACACTGGGTCTGACTGAGCGCCTCCAGGAGAGAGGCCCAAGCAAGACGTGCCCCGAGGAGCGTCTTGCAACATGTCAGCACTCGGTCTGACTGAGAGCCTCCAGGAGAGAGGCCCAAGCAAGACGCGCCCCGAGGAGCGTCTTGCCACATGTCACCACTGGGTCTGACTGAGAGCCTCCAGGAGAGAGGCCCAAGCAAGAAGCGCCCCGAGGAGCGTCTTGCCACATGTCAACAATGGGTCTGACCGAGGGCCTCCAGGAGAGAAGCCCAAGCAAGACGCGCCCCGAGGAGTGTCTTGCCACATATCAACACGGGTCTGACTGAGGGCCTCCAGGAGAGAAGCCCAAGCAAGACGCGCCCCGAGGAGCGTCTTGCCACATATCAACACGGGTCTGACTGAGCGCCTCCAGGAGAGAGGCCTAAGCAAGACGCGCCCCGAGGAGCGTCTTGCCACATGTCAACAATGGGTCTGACTGAGCGCATCCAGGAGAGAGGCCCAAGCAAGACGCGCCCCGAGGAGCGTCTTGACACTTGTCAACACTGGGTCTGACTGAGGGCCTCCATGAGAGAGGCCCAAGCAAGACGCGCCCCGAGGAGCGTCTTGCCACATGTCAACACTGGGTCTGACAGAGGGCCTCCAGGAGAGAGGCCCAAGCAAGACGCGCCCCGAGGACTTTCTTGCCAAATGTCAACACTGGGTCTGACTGAGCGCCTCCAGGAGAGAGGCCCAAGCAAGACGCGCCCCGAGGAGCGTCTTGACACATGTCAACACTGGGTCTGACTGAGGGCCTCAATGAGAGAAGCCCAAGCAAGACGTGCCCCGAGGAGCGTCTTGCCATATGTCAACACTGGGTCTGACAGAGGGCCTCCAGGAGAGAGGCCCAAGCAATACGTGCCCCGAGGAGCGTCTTGCCACATGTCACCACTGGGTCTGACTGAGCGCCTACAGGAGAGAGGCCCAAGTAAGATGCGCCCCGAGGAGCGTCTTGGCACATGTCAACAACGGGTCTGACTGAGCGCCTCCAGGAGAGAGGCCCAAGCAAGACGCGCCCCGAGGAGCGTCTTGCCACATGTCAACACTGGGTCTGACTGAGCACCTCCAGGAGAGAGGCCCAAGCAAGACATGCCCCGAGGAGCGTCTTGCCACATGTCAACACTGGGTCGGACTGAGCGCCTCCAGGAGAGAGGCCCAAGCAAGAAGCGCCCCGAGGAGCGTCTTGCCACATGTCAACAATGGGTCTGACTGAGGGCCTCCAGGAGAGAAGCCCAAGCAAGACGCACCCCTAGGAGCGTCTTGCTACATGTCAACACTGGGTCTGACAGAGGGCCTCCAGGAGAGAGGCCCAAGCAATACGCGCCCCGAGGAGCGTCTTGCCATATGTAACCACTGGGTCTGACTGAGCGCCTCCAGGAGAGAGGCCCAAGCAAGACGCGCCCCGAGGAGCGTCTTGCCACATGTCAGCACTCGGTCTGACTGAGCGCCTCCAGGAGAGAGGCCCAAGCAAGATGCGCCCCTGGGAGCGTCTTGCCACATGTCAACACTGGGTCTGACTGAGCGCCTCCAGGAGAGAGGCCCAAGCAAGACGCGCCCCGAGGAGTGTCTTGCCACATGTCAACACTGGGTCTGACAGAGGGCCTCCAGGAGAGAGGCCCAAGCAACACGCGCCCCGAGGAGTGTCTTGCCACATGTCACCACTGGGTCTGACTGAGCGCCTCCAGGAGAGAGGCCCAAGCAAGACGCGCCCCGAGGAGCGTCATGCCACATGTCACTACTGGGTCTGACTGAGCGCCTCCAGGAGAGAGGCCCAAGCAAGACGCGCCCCGAGGAGCGTCTTGCCACATGTCACCACTGGGTCTGACTGAGAGCCTCCAGTAGAGAGGCCCAAGCAAGACGCGCCCCGAGGAGCGTCTTGCCACATGTCAACACTGGGTCTGACTGAGCGCCTCCAGGAGAGAGGCCCAAGTAAGACGCGCCCCGAGGAGCGTCTTGCCACATGTCAACACTGGGTCTGACTGAGCACCTCCAGGAGAGAGGCCCAAGCAAGACGTGCCTCGAGGAGCGTCTTGCCACATGTCAACACTGGGTCTGACTGAGCGCCTCCAGGAGAGAGGCCCAAGCAAGAAGCGCCCAGAGGAGCGTCTTGCCACATGTCAACACTGGGTCTGACAGAGGGCCTCCAGGAGAGAGGCCCAAGCAATACGCGCCCCGAGGAGCGTCTTGCCATATGTCACCACTGGGTCTGACTGAGCGCCTCCAGGAGAGAGGCCCAAGCAAGACACGCCCCGAGGAGCGTCTTGCCACATGTCAGCACTCGGTCTGACTGAGCGCCTCCAGGAGAGAGAGCCAAGCAAAATGCGCCCCTAGGAGCGTCTTGCCACATGTCAACACTGGGTATGACAGAGGGCCTCCAGGAAAGAGGCCCAAGCAAGACGCGCCCCGAGGAGTGTCTTGCCACATGTCAACACTGGGTCTGACAGAGGGCCTCCAGGAGAGAGGCCCAAGCAATACGCGCCCCGAGGAGCGTCTTGCCATATGTCACCACTGGGTCTGACTGAGCGCCTCCAGGAGAGAGGCCCAAGCAAGACGCGCCCCGAGGAGCGTCTTGCCACATGTCAGCACTCGGTCTGACTGAGCGCCTCCAGGAGAGAGGCCCAAGCAAGACGCGCCCCTGGGAGCGTCTTTCCACATGTCAACACTGGGTCTGACTGAGCGCCTCCAGGAGATAGGCCCAAGCAAGACGCGCCCCGAGGAGTGTCTTGCCACATGTCAACACTGGGTCTGACAGAGGGCCTCCAGGAGATAGGCCCAAGTAAGACGCGCCCCGAGGAGCGTCTTGCCACATGTCAACACTGGGTCTGACTGAGCGCCTCCAGGAGAGAGTTCCAAGCAAGACGTGCCTCGAGGAGCGTCTTGCCACATGTCAACACTGGGTCTGACTGAGCGCCTACAGGAGAGATGCCCAAGCAAGAAGCGCCCCGAGGAGCGTCTTGCCACATGTCAACCATGGGTCTGACTGAGGGCCTCCAGGAGAGAAGCCCAAGCAAGACGCGCCCAGAGGAGCGTCTTGCCACATGTCAACAATGGGTCTGACTGAGCGCCTCCAGGAGAGAGGCCCAAGCAAGACGCGCCCCGAGGAGTGTCTTGACACTTGTCAACACTGGGTCTGACTGAGGGCCTCCATGAGAGAAGTCCAAGCAAGACGCGCCCCGAGGAGTGTCTTGCCACATGTCAACACTGGGTCTGACAGAGGGCTTCCAGGAGAGAAGCCCAAGCAATACGCGCCCCGAGGAGCGTCTTGCCATATGTCACCACTGGGTCTGACTGAGCGCCTCCAGGAGAGAGGCCCAAGCAAGACGCGCCCCGAGGAGCGTCTTGCCACCTGTCAGCACTCGGTCTGACTGAGCGTCTCCAGGAGAGAGGCCCAAGCAAGACGCGCCCCGAGGAGCGTCTTGACACATGTCAACACTGGGTCTGACTGAGGGCCTCAATGAGAGAAGCCCAAGCAAGACGCGCCCCGAAGAGTGTCTTGCCACATGTCAACACTGGGTCTGACAGAGGGCCTCCAGGAGAGAGGCCCAAGCAATACGTGCCCCGAGGAGCGTCTTGCCACATGTCACCACTGGGTCTGACTGAGTGCCTCCAGGAGAGAGGCCCAAGTAAGACGCGCCCCGAGGAGCGTCTTGCCACATGTCAACACTGGATCTGACTGAGCGCCTCCAGGAGAGAGGCCCAAGCAAGACGCTCCCCGAGGAGCGTCTTGCCACATGTCAACACTGGGTCTGACTGAGCGCCTCCAGGAGAGAGGCCCAAGCAAGACGCGCCCCGAGGAGCGTCTTGACACATGTCAACACTGGGTCTGACTGAGGGCCTCAATGAGAGAAGCCCAAGCAAGACGTGCCCCGAGGAGCGTCTTGCCATATGTCAACACTGGGTCTGACAGAGGGCCTCCAGGAGAGAGGCCCAAGCAATACGTGCCCCGAGGAGCGTCTTGCCACATGTCACCACTGGGTCTGACTGAGCGCCTACAGGAGAGAGGCCCAAGTAAGATGCGCCCCGAGGAGCGTCTTGGCACATGTCAACAACGGGTCTGACTGAGCGCCTCCAGGAGAGAGGCCCAAGCAAGACGCGCCCCGAGGAGCATCTTGCCACATGTCAACACTGGGTCTGACTGAGCACCTCCAGGAGAGAGGCCCAAGCAAGACATGCCCCGAGGAGCGTCTTGCCACATGTCAACACTGGGTCGGACTGAGCGCCTCCAGGAGAGAGGCCCAAGCAAGAAGCGCCCCGAGGAGCGTCTTGCCACATGTCAACAATGGGTCTGACTGAGGGCCTCCAGGAGAGAAGCCCAAGCAAGACGCACCCCTAGGAGCGTCTTGCTACATGTCAACACTGGGTCTGACAGAGGGCTTCCAGGAGAGAGGCCCAAGCAATACGCGCCCCGAGGAGCGTCTTGCCATATGTAACCACTGGGTCTGACTGAGCGCCTCCAGGAGAGAGGCCCAAGCAAGACGCGCCCCGAGGAGCGTCTTGCCACATGTCAGCACTCGGTCTGACTGAGCGCCTCCAGGAGAGAGGCCCAAGCAAGATGCGCCCCTGGGAGCGTCTTGCCACATGTCAACACTGGGTCTGACTGAGCGCCTCCAGGAGAGAGGCCCAAGCAAGACGCGCCCCGAGGAGTGTCTTGCCACATGTCAACACTGGGTCTGACAGAGGGCCTCCAGGAGAGAGGCCCAAGCAACACGCGCCCCGAGGAGTGTCTTGCCACATGTCACCACTGGGTCTGACTGAGCGCCTCCAGGAGAGAGGCCCAAGCAAGACGCGCCCCGAGGAGCGTCATGCCACATGTCACTACTGGGTCTGACTGAGCGCCTCCAGGAGAGAGGCCCAAGCAAGACGCGCCCCGAGGAGCGTCTTGCCACATGTCACCACTGGGTCTGACTGAGAGCCTCCAGTAGAGAGGCCCAAGCAAGACGCGCCCCGAGGAGCATCTTGCCACATGTCAACACTGGGTCTGACTGAGCGCCTCCAGGAGAGAGGCCCAAGTAAGACGCGCCCCGAGGAGCGTCTTGCCACATGTCAACACTGGGTCTGACTGAGCACCTCCAGGAGAGAGGCCCAAGCAAGACGTGCCTCGAGGAGCGTCTTGCCACATGTCAACACTGGGTCTGACTGAGCGCCTCCAGGAGAGAGGCCCAAGCAAGAAGCGCCCAGAGGAGCGTCTTGCCACATGTCAACACTGGGTCTGACAGAGGGCCTCCAGGAGAGAGGCCCAAGCAATACGCGCCCCGAGGAGCGTCTTGCCATATGTCACCACTGGGTCTGACTGAGCGCCTCCAGGAGAGAGGCCCAAGCAAGACACGCCCCGAGGAGCGTCTTGCCACATGTCAGCACTCGGTCTGACTGAGCGCCTCCAGGAGAGAGAGCCAAGCAAAATGCGCCCCTAGGAGCGTCTTGCCACATATCAACACTGGGTATGACAGAGGGCCTCCAGGAAAGAGGCCCAAGCAAGACGCGCCCCGAGGAGTGTCTTGCCACATGTCAACACTGGGTCTGACAGAGGGCCTCCAGGAGAGAGGCCCAAGCAATACGCGCCCCGAGGAGCGTCTTGCCATATGTCACCACTGGGTCTGACTGAGCGCCTCCAGGAGAGAGGCCCAAGCAAGACGCGCCCCGAGGAGCGTCTTGCCACATGTCAGCACTCGGTCTGACTGAGCGCCTCCAGGAGAGAGGCCCAAGCAAGACGCGCCCCTGGGAGCGTCTTTCCACATGTCAACACTGGGTCTGACTGAGCGCCTCCAGGAGATAGGCCCAAGCAAGACGCGCCCCGAGGAGTGTCTTGCCACATGTCAACACTGGGTCTGACAGAGGGCCTCCAGGAGATAGGCCCAAGTAAGACGCGCCCCGAGGAGCGTCTTGCCACATGTCAACACTGGGTCTGACTGAGCGCCTCCAGGAGAGAGTTCCAAGCAAGACGTGCCTCGAGGAGCGTCTTGCCACATGTCAACACTGGGTCTGACTGAGCGCCTACAGGAGAGATGCCCAAGCAAGAAGCGCCCCGAGGAGCGTCTTGCCACATGTCAACCATGGGTCTGACTGAGGGCCTCCAGGAGAGAAGCCCAAGCAAGACGCGCCCAGAGGAGCGTCTTGCCACATGTCAACAATGGGTCTGACTGAGCGCCTCCAGGAGAGAGGCCCAAGCAAGACGCGCCCCGAGGAGTGTCTTGACACTTGTCAACACTGGGTCTGACTGAGGGCCTCCATGAGAGAAGTCCAAGCAAGACGCGCCCCGAGGAGTGTCTTGCCACATGTCAACACTGGGTCTGACAGAGGGCTTCCAGGAGAGAAGCCCAAGCAATACGCGCCCCGAGGAGCGTCTTGCCATATGTCACCACTGGGTCTGACTGAGCGCCTCCAGGAGAGAGGCCCAAGCAAGACGCGCCCCGAGGAGCGTCTTGCCACCTGTCAGCACTCGGTCTGACTGAGCGTCTCCAGGAGAGAGGCCCAAGCAAGACGCGCCCCGAGGAGCGTCTTGACACATGTCAACACTGGGTCTGACTGAGGGCCTCAATGAGAGAAGCCCAAGCAAGACGCGCCCCGAGGAGTGTCTTGCCACATGTCAACACTGGGTCTGACAGAGGGCCTCCAGGAGAGAGGCCCAAGCAATACGTGCCCCGAGGAGCGTCTTGCCACATGTCACCACTGGGTCTGACTGAGTGCCTCCAGGAGAGAGGCCCAAGTAAGACGCGCCCCGAGGAGCGTCTTGCCACATGTCAACACTGGATCTGACTGAGCGCCTCCAGGAGAGAGGCCCAAGCAAGACGCGCCCCGAGGAGCGTCTTGCCACATGTCAACACTGGGTCTGACTGAGCGCCTCCAGGAGAGAGGCCCAAGCAAGACGTGCCCCGAGGAGCGTCTTGCCACATGTCAACACTGGGTCTGACTGAGCGCCTCCAAGAGAGAGGCCCAAGCAAGAAGCGCCCCGAGGAGCGTCTTGCCACATGTCAACAATGGGTCTGACTGAGGGCCTCCAGGAGAGAAGCCTAAGCAAGACGCGCCCCGAGGAGCGTCTTTCCACATGTCAACAATGCGTCTGACTGAGCGCCTCCAGGAGAGAGGCCCAAGCAAGACGCGCCCCGAGGAGCGTCTTGACACTTGTCAACACTGGGTGTGACTGAGGGACTCCATGAGAGAGGCCCAAGCAAGACACGCCCCGAGGAGCGTCTTGCCACATGTCAACACTGGGTCTGACAGAGGGCCTCCAGGAGAGAGGCCCAAGCAATACGTGCCCCGAGTAGCGTCTAGCCACATGTCACCACTGGGTCTGACTGAGCGCCTCCAGGAGAGAGGCCCAAGCAAGACGCGCCCCGAGGAGCGTCTTGCCACATGTCAGCACTCGGTCTGGCTGAGCGCCTCCAGGAGAGAGGCCCAAGCAAGATGCACCCCGAGGAGCGTCTTGCCACATGTCAACACTGGGTCTGACTGAGCGCCTCCAGGAGAGAGGCCCAAGTAAGACGCGCCCCGAGGAGCGTCTTGCCACATGTCAACACTGGGTCTGACTGAGCTCCTCCAGGAGAGAGGCCCAAGCAAGATGCGCACCGAGGAGCATCTTGCCACATGTCAGCACTCGGTCTGACTGAGCGCTTCCAGGAGAGAGAGCCAGGCAAGATGCGCCCCTAGGAGCGTCTTGCCACATGTCAACACTGGGTCTGACAGAGGGCCTCCAGGAAAGAGGCCCAAGAAAGACGCGCCCCGAGGAGTGTCTTGCCACATGTCAACACTGGGTCTGACAGAGGGCCTCCAGGAGAGAGGCCCAAGCAATACGCGCCCCGAGGAGCGTCTTGCCATATGTCACCACTGGGTCTGACTGAGCGCCTCCAGGAGAGAGGCCCAAGCAAGACGCACCCCGAGGAGCGTCTTGCCACATGTCAGCACTCGGTCTGACTGAGCGCCTCCAGGAGAGAGGCCCAAGCAAGACGCGCCCCTGGGAGCGTCTTGCCACATGTCAACACTGGGTCTGACTGAGCGCCTCCAGGAGATAGGCCCAAGCAAGACGCGCCCCGAGGAGTGTCTTGCCACATGTCAACACTGGGTCTGACAGAGGGCCTCCAGGAGATAGGCCCAAGCAATACGTGCCCCGAGGAGCGTCTTGCCACATGTCACCACTGGGTCTGACTGAGCGCCTCCAGGAGAGAGACCCAAGCAAGACGCACCCCGAGGAGCGTCTTGCCACATGTCAACACTGGGTCTGACTGAGCGCCTCCAGGAGAGAGGCCCAAGTAAGACGCGCCCCGAGGAGCGTCTTGCCACATGTCAACACAGGGTCTGACTGAGCTCCTCCAGGAGAGAGGCCCAAGCAAGATGCGCACCGAGGAGCATCTTGCCACATGTCAGCACTCGGTCTGACTGAGCTCCTCCAGGAGAGAGAGCCAAGCAAGATGCGCCCCTAGGAGCGTCTTGCCACATGTCAACACTGGGTCTGACAGAGGGACTCCAGGAAAGAGGCCCAAGCAAGACGCGCCCCGAGGAGTGTCTTGCCACATGTCAACACTGGGTCTGACAGAGGGCCTCCAGGAGAGAGGCCCAAGCAATACGCGCCCCGAGGAGCGTCTTGCCATATGTCACCACTGGGTCTGACTGAGCGCCTCCAGGAGAGAGGCCCAAGCAAGACGCGCCCCGAGGAGCGTCTTGCCACATGTCAGCACTCGGTCTGACTGAGCGCCTCCAGGAGAGAGGCCCAAGCAAGACGCGCCCCTGGGAGCGTCTTGCCACATGTCAACACTGGGTCTGACTGAGCGCCTCCAGGAGATAGGCCCAAGCAAGACGCGCCCCGAGGAGTGTCTTGCCACATGTCAACACTGGGTCTGACAGAGGGCCTCCAGGAGATAGGCCAAAGTAAGACGCGCCCCGAGGAGCGTCTTGCCACATGTCAACACTGGGTGTGACTGAGCGCCTCCAGGAGAGAGGCCCAAGCAAGACGCGCCCAGAGGAGCGTCTTGACACTTGTCAACACTGGGTCTGACTGAGGGCCTCCATGAGAGAAGTCCAAGCAAGACGCGCCCCGAGGAGTGTCTTGCCACATGTCAACACTGGGTCTGACAGAGGGCCTCCAGGAGAGAGGCCCAAGCAATACGCGCCCCGAGGAGCGTCTTGCCATATGTCACCACTGGGTCTGACTGAGCGCTCCAGGAGAGAGGCCCAAGCAAGACGCGCCCCGAGGAGCGTCTTGCCACCTTTCAGCACTCGGTCTGACTGAGCGCCTCCAGGAGAGAGGCCCAAGCAAGACGCGCCCCGAGGAGCGTCTTGACACAGGTCAAAACTGGGTCTGACTGAGCGCCTCCAGGAGAGAGGCCCAAGCAACACGCGCCCCGAGGAGCGTCTTGCCACATGTCAACACTGGGTCTGACTGAGCGCCTCCAGGAGAGAGGCCCAAGCAAGACAAGCCCCGAGGAGCGTCTTGCCACATGTCAACACTGGGTCTGACTGAGCGCCTCCAGGAGAGAGGCCCAAGCAAGAAGCGCCCCGAGGAGCGTCTTGCCACATGTCAACAATGGGTCTGACTGAGGGCCTCCAGGAGAGAAGCCTAAGCAAGATGCGCCCCGAGGAGCGTCTTTCCACATGTCAACAATGCGTCTGACTGAGCGCCTCCAGGAGAGAGGCCCAAGCAAGACGCGCCCCGAGGAGCGTCTTGACACTTGTCAACACTGGGTGTGACTGAGGGCCTCCATGAGAGAGGCCCAAGCAAGACACGCCCCGAGGAGCGTCTTGCCACATGTCAACACTGGGTCTGACAGAGGGCCTCCAGGAGAGAGGCCCAAGCAATACGTGCCCCGAGGAGCGTCTAGCCACATGTCACCACTGGGTCTGACTGAGCGCCTCCAGGAGAGAGGCCCAAGCAAGACGCGTCCCGAGGAGCGTCTTGCCACATGTCAGCACTCGGTCTGACTGAGCGCCTCCAGGAGAGAGGCCCAAGCAAGACGCACCCCGAGGAGCGTCTTGCCACATGTCAACACTGGGTCTGACTGAGCGCCTCCAGGAGAGAGGCCCAAGTAAGACGCGCCCCGAGGACCGTCTTGCCACATGTCAACACTGGGTCTGACTGAGCTCCTCCAGGAGAGAGGCCCAAGTAAGACGCGCCCCGAGGAGCGTCTTGCCACATGTCAACACTGGGTCTGACTGAGCGCCTCCAGGAGAGAGGCCCAAGCAAGACGCGCCCAGAGGAGCGTCTCGACACTTGTCAACACTGGGTCTGACTGAGGGCCTCCATGAGAGAAGTCCAAGCAAGACGCGCCCCGAGGAGTGTCTTGCCACATGTCAACACTGAGTCTGACAGAGGGCCTCCAGGAGAGAGGCCCAAGCAATACGCGCCCCGAGGAGCGTCTTGCCATATGTCACCACTGGGTCTGACTGAGCGCCTCCAGGAGAGAGGCCCAAGCAAGACGCGCCCCGAGGAGCGTCTTGCCACCTTTCAGCACTCGGTCTGACTGAGCGCCTCCAGGAGAGAGGCCCAAGCAAGACGCGCCCCGAGGAGCGTCTTGACACAGGTCAAAACTGGGTCTGACTGAGCGCCTCCAGGAGAGAGGCCCAAGCAACACGCGCCCCGAGGAGCGTCTTGCCACATGTCAACACTGGGTCTGACTGAGCGCCTCCAGGAGAGAGGCCCAAGCAAGACATGCCCCGAGGAGCGTCTTGCCACATGTCAACACTGGGTCTGACTGAGCGCCTCCAGGAGAGAGGCCCAAGCAAGAAGCGCCCCGAGGAGCGTCTTGCCACATGTCAACAATGGGTCTGACTGAGGGCCTCCAGGAGAGAAGCCTAAGCAAGACGCGCCCCGAGGAGCGTCTTTCCACATGTCAACAATGCGTCTGACTGAGCGCCTCCAGGAGAGAGGCCCAAGCAAGACGCGCCCCGAGGAGCGTCTTGACACTTGTCAACACTGGGTGTGACTGAGGGCCTCCATGAGAGAGGCCCAAGCAAGACACGCCCCGAGGAGCGTCTTGCCACATGTCAACACTGGGTCTGACAGAGGGCCTCCAGGAGAGAGGCCCAAGCAATACGTGCCCCGAGGAGCGTCTAGCCACATGTCACCACTGGGTCTGACTGAGCGCCTCCAGGAGAGAGGCCCAAGCAAGACGCGTCCCGAGGAGCGTCTTGCCACATGTCAGCACTCGGTCTGACTGAGCGCCTCCAGGAGAGAGGCCCAAGCAAGACGCACCCCGAGGAGCGTCTTGCCACATGTCAACACTGGGTCTGACTGAGCGCCTCCAGGAGAGAGGCCCAAGTAAGACGCGCCCCGAGGACCGTCTTGCCACATGTCAACACTGGGTCTGACTGAGCTCCTCCAGGAGAGAGGCCCAAGCAAGATGTGCACCGAGGAGCATCTTGCCACATGTCAGCACTCGGTCTGACTGAGCGCCTCCAGGAGAGAGAGCCAAGCAAGATGCGCCCCTAGGAGCGTCTTGCCACATGTCAACACTGGGTCTGACAGAGGGCCTCCAGGAAAGAGGCCCAAGCAAGACGCGCCCCGAGGAGTGTCTTGCCACATGTCAACACTGGGTCTGATAGAGGGCCTCCAGGAGAGAGGCCCAAGCAATACGCGCCCCGAGGAGCGTCTTGCCATATGTCACCACTGGGTCTGACTGAGCACCTCCAGGAGAGAGGCCCAAGCAAGACGCGCCCCGAGGAGCGTCTTGCCACATGTCAGCACTCGGTCTGACTGAGCGCCTCCAGGAGAGAGGCCCAAGCAAGACGCGCCCCTGGGAGCGTCTTGCCACATGTCAACACTGGGTCTGACTGAGCGCCTCCAGGAGATAGGCCCAAGCAAGACGCGCCCCGAGGGGTGTCTTGCCACATGTCAACACTGGGTCCGACAGAGGGCCTCCAGGAGATAGGCCCAAGTAAGACGCGCCCCGAGGAGCGTCTTGCCACATGTCAACACTGGGTCTGACTGAGCGCCTCCAGGAGAAAGGCCCAAGCAAGACGTACCCCGAGGAGCGTCTTGCAACATGTCAACACTGGGTCCAACTGAGCGCCTCCAGGAGAGAGGCCCAAGCAAGAAGCGCCCCCAGGAGCGTCTTGCCACATTTCAACAATCGGTCTGACTGAGGGCCTCCATGAGAAAAGCCCAAGCAAGACGCGCCCCGAGGAGTGTCTTGCCACATGTCAACACTGGGTCTGACTGAGGGCCTCCAGGAGAGAGGCCCAAGCAAGAAGCGCCCAGAGGAGCGTCTTGCCATATGTCACCACTGGGTCTGACTGAGCGCCTCCAGGAGAGAGGCCCAAGCAAGACGCGCCCCGAGGAGCGTCTTGCCACATGTCAGCACTCGGTCTGACTGAGCGCCTCCAGGAGAGAGAGCCAATCAAGACGCGCCCCTAGGAGCGTCTTGCCACATGTCAACACTGGGTCTGACAGAGGGCCTCCAGGAAAGAGGCCCAAGCAAGACGCGCCCCGAGGAGTGTCTTGCCACATGTCAACACTGGGTCTGACAGAGGGCCTCCAGGAGAGAGGCCCAAGCAATACGCGCCCCGAGGAGCGTCTTGCCATATGTCACCACTGGGTCTGACTGAGCGCCTCCAGGAGAGAGGCCCAAGCAAGACGCGCCCCGAGGAGCGTCTTGCCACATGTCAGCACTCGGTCTGACTGAGCGCCTCCAGGAGAGAGGCCCAAGCAAGACGCGCCCCTGGGAGCGTCTTGCCACATGTCAACACTGGGTCTGACTGAGCGCCTCCAGGAGAGAGGCCCAAGCAAGACGCGCCCCGAGGAGTGTCTTGCCACATGTCAACACTGGGTCTGACAGAGGGCCTCCAGGAGAGAGGCCCAAGCAACACGCGCCACGACGAGTGTCTTGCCACATGTCACCACTGGGTCTGACTGAGCGCCTCCAGGAGAGAGGCCCAAGCAAGACGCGCCCCGAGGAGCGTCATGCCACATGTCACTACTGGGTCTGACTGAGCGCCTCCAGGAGAGAGGCCCAAGCAAGACGCGCCCCGAGGAGCGTCTTGCCACATGTCACCACTGGGTCTGACTGAGAGCCTCCAGGAGAGAGGCCCAGGCAAGACGCGCCCCGAGGAGCGTCTTGCCACATGTCAACACTGGGTCTGACTGAGCGCCTCCAGGAGAGAGGCCCAAGTAAGACGCGCCCCGAGGAGCTTCTTTCCACATGTCAACACTGGGTCTGACTGAGCACCTCCAGGAGAGAGGCCCAAGCAAGACGTGCCTCGAGGAGCGTCTTGCCACATGTCAACACTGGGTCTGACTGAGCGCCTCCAGGAGAGAGGCCCAAGCAAGAAGCACCCCGAGGAGCGTCTTGCCACATGTCAACAATGGGTCTGACTGAGGGCCTCCATGAGAAAAGCCCAAGCAAGACACACCCCGAGGAGTGTCTTGCCACATGTCAACACTGGGTCTGTCAGAGGGCCTCCAGGAGAGAGGCCCAAGCAATACGCGCCCCGAGGAGCGTCTTGCCATATGTCACCACTGGGTCTGACTGAGCGCCTCCAGGAAAGAGGCCCAAGCAAGACGCGCCCCGAGGAGTGTCTTGCCACATGTCAACACTGGGTCTGACAGAGGGCCTCCAGGAGAGAGGCCCAAGCAATACGCGCCCCGAGGAGCGTCTTGCCATATGTCACCACTGGGTCTGACTGAGCGCCTCCAGGAGAGAGGCCCAAGCAAGACGCGCCCCGAGGAGCGTCTTGCCTCATGTCAGCACTCGGTCTGACTGAGCGCCTCCAGGAGAGAGGCCCAAGCAAGACGCGCCCCTGGGAGCGTCTTGCCACATGTCAACACTGGGTCTGACTGAGCACCTCCAGGAGATAGGCCCAAGCAAGACGCGCCCCGAGGGGTGTCTTGCCACATGTCAACACTGGGTCCGACAGAGGGCCTCCAGGAGATAGGCCCAAGTAAGACGCGCCCCGAGGAGCGTCTTGCCACATGTCAACACTGGGTCTGACTGAGCGCCTCCAGGAGAGAGGCCCAAGCAAGACGTGCCCCGAGGAGCGTCTTGCCACATGTCAACACTGGGTCCAACTGAGCGCCTCCAGGAGAGAGGCCCAAGCAAGAAGCGCCCCCAGGAGCGTCTTGCCACATGTCAACAATGGGTCTGACTGAGGGCCTCCATGAGAAAAGCCCAAGCAAGACGCGCCCCGAGGAGTGTCTTGCCACATGTCAACACTGGGTCTGACTGAGGGCCTCCAGGAGAGAGGCCCAAGCAAGAAGCGCCCCGAGGAGCGTCTTGCCATATGTCACCACTGGGTCTGACTGAGCGCCTCCAGGAGAGAGGCCCAAGCAAGACGCGCGCCGAGGAGCGTCTTGCCACATGTCAGCACTCAGTCTGACTGAGCGCCTCCAGGAGAGAGGCCCAAGCAAGACGCGCCCCTGGGAGCGTCTTGCCACATGTCAACACTGGGTCTGACTGAGCGCCTCCAGGAGAGAGGCCCAAGCAAGACGCGCCCCGAGGAGTGTCTTGCCACATGTCAACACTGGGTCTGACAGAGGGCCTCCAGGAGAGAGGCCCAAGCAACACGCGCCCCGAGGAGTGTCTTGCCACATGTCACCACTGGGTCTGACTGAGCGCCTCCAGGAGAGAGGCCCAAGCAAGACGCGCCCCGAGGAGCGTCATGCCACATGTCACTACTGGGTCTGACTGAGCGCCTCCAGGAGAGAGGCCCAAGCAAGACGCGCCCCGAGGAGCGTCTTGCCACATGTCACCACTGGGTCTGACTGAGAGCCTCCAGGAGAGAGGCCCAAGCAAGACGCGCCCTTGGGAGCGTCTTGCCACATGTCAACACTGGGTCTGACTGAGCGCCTCCAGGAGAGAGGCCCAAGCAAGACGCGCCCCGAGGAGTGTCTTGCCACATGTCAACACTGGGTCTGACAGAGGGCCTCCAGGAGAGAGGCCCAAGCAACACGCGCCCCGAGGAGTGTCTTGCCACATGTCACCACTGGGTCTGACTGAGCGCCTCCAGGAGAGAGGCCCAAGCAAGACGCGCCCCGAGGAGCGTCATGCCACATGTCACTACTGGGTCTGACAGAGGGCCTCCAGGAGAGAGGCCCAAGCAACACGCGCCCCGAGGAGTGTCTTGCCACATGTCACCACTGGGTCTGACTGAGCGCCTCCAGGAGAGAGGCCCAAGCAAGACGCGCCCCGAGGAGCGTCATGCCACATGTCACTACTGGGTCTGACTGAGCGCCTCCAGGAGAGAGGCCCAAGCAAGACGCGCCCCGAGGAGCGTCTTGCCACATGTCACCACTGGGTCTGACTGAGAGCCTCCAGGAGAGAGGCCCAGGCAAGACGCGCCCCGAGGAGAGTCTTGCCACATGTCAACACTGGGTCTGACTGAGCGCCTCCAGGAGAGAGGCCCAAGTAAGACGCGCCCCGAGGAGCGTCTTGCCACATGTCAACACTGGGTCTGACTGAGCACCTCCAGGAGAGAGGCCCAAGCAAGACGTGCCTCGAGGAGCGTCTTGCCACATGTCAACATTGGGTCTGACTGAGCGCCTCCAGGAGAGAGGCCCAAGCAAGAAGCGCCCCGAGGAACGTCTTGCCACATGTCAACAATGGGTCTGACTGAGGGCCTCCATGAGAAAAGCCCAAGCAAGACACACCCCGAGGAGTGTCTTGCCACATGTCAACACTGGGTCTGTCAGAGGGCCTCCAGGAGAGAGGCCCAAGCAATACGCGCCCCGAGGAGCGTCTTGCCATATGTCACCACTGGGTCTGACTGAGCGCCTCCAGGAGAGAGGCCCAAGCAAGACGCGCCCCGAGGAGCGTCTTGCCACATGTCAGCACTCGGTCTGACTGAGCGCCTCCAGGAGAGAGAGCCAAGCAAGATGCGCCCCTAGGAGCGTCTTGCCACATGTCAACACTGGGTCTGACAGAGGGCCTCCAGGAAAGAGGCCCAAGCAAGACGCGCCCCGAGGAGCGTCTTGCCACATGTCAACACTGGGTCTGACAGAGGGCCTCCAGGAGAGAGGCCCAAGCAATACGCGCCCCGAGGAGCGTCTTGCCATATGTCACCACTGGGTCTGACTGAGCGCCTCCAGGAGAGAGGCCCAAGCAAGACGTGCCCCGGGGAGCGTCTTGCCACATGTCAACACTGGGTCTGACTGAGCGCCTCCAGGAGATAGGCCCAAGCAAGACGCGCCCCGAGGAGTGTCTCGCCACATGTCAACACTGGGTCTGACAGAGGGCCTCCAGGAGATAGGCCCAAGTAAGATGCGCCCCGAGGAGCGTCTTGCCACATGTCAACATTGGGTCTGACTGAGCGCCTCCAGGAGAGAGTTCCAAGCAAGACGTGCCTCGAGAAGCGTCTTGCCACATGTCAGCACTCGGTCTGACTGAGCGCCTCCAGGAGAGAGGCCCAAGTAAGACGCGCCCCGAGGAGCGTCTTGCCACATGTCAACACTGGGTCTGACTGAGCTCCTCCAGGAGAGAGGCCCAAGCAAGATGCGCACCGAGGAGCATCTTGCCACATGTCAGCACTCGGTCTGACTGAGCGCCTCCAGGAGAGAGGCCCAAGCAAGACTCGCCCCTAGGAGCGTCTTGCCATATGTCACCACTGGGTCTGACTGAGCGCCTCCAGGAGAGAGGCCCAAGCAAGAAGCGCCCCGAGGAGCGTCTTGCCACATGTCAACACTGGGTCTGACAGAGGGCCTCCAGGAGAGAGGCCCAAGCAATACGCGCCCCGAGGAGCGTCTTGCCATATGTCACCACTGGGTCTGACTGAGCGCCTCCAGGAGAGAGGCCCAAGCAAGACGCGCCCCGAGGAGCGTTTTGCCACATGTCAGCACTCGGTCTGACTGAGCGCCTCCAGGAGAGAGAGCCAAGCAAGATGCGCCCCTAGGAGCGTCTTGCCACATGTCAACACTGGGTATGACAGAGGGCCTCCAGGAAAGAGGCCCAAGCAAGACGCGCCCCGAGGAGTGTCTTGCCACATGTCAACACTGGGTCTGACAGTGGGCCTCCAGGAGAGAGGCCCAAGCAATACGCGCCCCGAGGAGCGTCTTGCCATATGTCACCACTGGGTCTGACTGAGCGCCTCCAGGAGAGAGGCCCAAGCAAGACGCGCCCCGAGGAGCGTCTTGCCACATGTCAGCACTCGGTCTGACTGAGCGCCTCCAGGAGAGAGGCCCAAGCAAGACGCGCCCCTGGGAGCGTCTTTCCACATGTCAACACTGGGTCTGACTGAGCACCTCCAGGAGATAGGCCCAAGCAAGACGCGCCCCGAGGAGTGTCTTGCCACATGTCAACACTGGGTCTGACAGAGGGCCTCCAGGAGATAGGCCCAAGTAAGACGCGCCCCGAGGAGCGTCTTGCCACATGTCAACACTGGGTCTGACTGAGCGCCTCCAGGAGAGAGTTCCAAGCAAGACGTGCCTCGAGGAGCGTCTTGCCACATGTCAACACTGGGTCTGACTGAGCGCCTACAGGAGAGAGGCCCAAGCAAGAAGCGCCCCGAGGAGCGTCTTGCCACATGTCAACCATGGGTCTGACTGAGGGCCTCCAGGAGAGAAGCCCAAGCAAGACGCGACCAGAGGAGCGTCTTGCCACATGTCAACAATGGGTCTGACTTAGCGCCTCCAGGAGAGAGGCCCAAGCAAGACGCGCCCCGAGGAGTGTCTTGACACTTGTCAACACTGGGTCTGACTGAGAGCCTCCAGGAGAGAGGCCCAGGCAAGACGCGCCCCGAGGAGCGTCTTGCCACATGTCAACACTGGGTCTGACTGAGCGCCTCCAGGAGAGAGGCCCAAGTAAGACGCGCCCCGAGGAGCTTCTTTCCACATGTCAACACTGGGTCTGACTGAGCACCTCCAGGAGAGAGGCCCAAGCAAGACGTGCCTCGAGGAGCGTCTTGCCACATGTCAACACTGGGTCTGACTGAGCGCCTCCAGGAGAGAGGCCCAAGCAAGAAGCGCCCCGAGGAGCGTCTTGCCACATGTCAACAATGGGTCTGACTGAGGGCCTCCATGAGAAAAGCCCAAGCAAGACACACCCCGAGGAGTGTCTTGCCACATGTCAACACTGGGTCTGTCAGAGGGCCTCCAGGAGAGAGGCCCAAGCAATACGCGCCCCGAGGAGCGTCTTGCCATATGTCACCACTGGGTCTGACTGAGCGCCTCCAGGAGAGAGGCCCAAGCAAGACGCGCCCCGAGGAGCGTCTTGCCACATGTCAGCACTCGGTCTGACTGAGCGCCTCCAGGAGAGAGGCCCAAGCAAGACGCGCCCCTGGGAGCGTCTTGCCACATGTCAACACTGGGTCTGACTGAGCGCCTCCAGGAGATAGGCCCAAGCAAGACGCGCCCCGAGGGGTGTCTTGCCACATGTCAACACTGGGTCCGACAGAGGGCCTCCAGGAGATAGGCCCAAGTAAGACGCGCCCCGAGGAGCGTCTTGCCACATGTCAACACTGGGTCTGACTGAGCGCCTCCAGGAGAGAGGCCCAAGCAAGACGCGCCCCGTGGAGCGTCTTGCCACATGTCAACACTGGGTCCGACAGAGGGCCTCCAGGAGAGAGGCGCAAGCAATACGTAACCCGAGGAGCGTCTTGCCACATGTCACCACTGGGTCTGACTGAGCGCCTCCAGGAGAGAGGCCCAAGGAAGACGTGCCCCGAGGAGCGTCTTGCCACATGTCAACACTGGGTCCAACTGAGCGCCTCCAGGAGAGAGGCCCAAGCAAGAAGCGCCCCCAGGAGCGTCTTGCCACATGTCAACAATGGGTCTGACTGAGGGCCTCCATGAGAAAAGCCCAAGCAAGACGCGCCCCGAGGAGTGTCTTGCCACATGTCAACACTGGGTCTGACTGAGGGCCTCCAGGAGAGAGTCCCAAGCAAGAAGCGCCCCGAGGAGCGTCTTGCCATATGTCACCACTGGGTCTGACTGAGCACCTCCAGGAGAGAGGCCCAAGCAAGACGCGCCCCGAGGAGCGTCTTGCCACATGTCAGCACTCGGTCTGACTGAGCGCCTCCAGGAGAGAGAGCCAATCAAGACGCGCCCCTAGGAGCGTCTTGCCACATGTCAACACTGGGTCTGACAGAGGGCCTCCAGGAAAGAGGCCCAAGCAAGACGCGCCCCGAGGAGTGTCTTGCCACATGTCAACACTGGGTCTGACAGAGGGCCTCCAGGAGAGAGGCCCAAGCAATACGCGCCCCGAGGAGCGTCTTGCCATATGTCACCACTGGGTCTGACTGAGCGCCTCCAGGAGAGAGGCCCAAGCAAGACGCGCCCCGAGGAGCGTCTTGCCACATGTCAGCACTCGGTCTGACTGAGCGCCTCCAGGAGAGAGGCCCAAGCAAGACGCACCCCTGGGAGCGTCTTGCCACATGTCAACACTGGGTCTGACTGAGCGCCTCCATGAGAGAGGCCCAAGCAAGACGCGCCCCGAGGAGTGTCTTGCCACATGTCAACACTGGGTCTGACAGAGGGCCTCCAGGAGAGAGGCCCAAGCAACACGCGCCCCGAGGAGTGTCTTGCCACATGTCACCACTGGGTCTGACTGAGCGCCTCCAGGAGAGAGGCCCAAGCAAGACGCGCCCCGAGGAGCGTCATGCCACATGTCACTACTGGGTCTGACTGAGCGCCTCCAGGAGAGAGGCCCAAGCAAGACGCGCCCCGAGGAGCGTCTTGCCACATGTCACCACTGGGTCTGACTGAGAGCCTCCAGGAGAGAGGCCCAGGCAAGACGCGCCCCGAGGAGCGTCTTGCCACATGTCAACACTGGGTCTGACTGAGCGCCTCCAGGAGAGAGGCCCAAGTAAGACGCGCCCCGAGGAGCGTCTTGCCACATGTCAACACTGGGTCTGACTGAGCACCTCCAGGAGAGAGGCCCAAGCAAGACGTGCCTCGAGGAGCGTCTTGCCACATGTCAACACTGGGTCTGACTGAGCGCCTCCAGGAGAGAGGCCGAAGCAAGAAGCGCCCCTGGGAGCGTCTTGCCACATGTCAAAATTGGGTCGGACTGAGCGCCTCCAGGAGAGAGTTCCAAGCAAGACGTGCCTCGAGAAGCGTCTTGCCACATGTCAGCACTCGGTCTGACTGAGCGCCTCCAGGAGAGAGGCCCAAGTAAGAAGCGCCCCGAGGAGCGTCTTGCCACATGTCAACACTGGGTCTGACTGAGCTCCTCCAGGAGAGAGGCCCAAGCAAGATGCGCACCGAGGAGCATCTTGCCACATGTCAGCACTCGGTCTGACTGAGCGCCTCCAGGAGAGAGGCCCAAGCAAGACTCGCCCCTAGGAGCGTCTTGCCATATGTCACCACTGGGTCTGACTGAGCGCCTCCAGGAGAGAGGCCCAAGCAAGAAGCGCCCCGAGGAGCGTCTTGCCACATGTCAACACTGGGTCTGACAGAGGGCCTCCAGGAGAGAGGCCCAAGCAATACGCGCCCCGAGGAGCGTCTTGCCACATGTCACCACTGGGTCTGACTGAGCGCCTCCAGGAGAGAGGCCCAAGCAAGACGCGCCCCGAGGAGCGTCTTGCCACATGTCAGCACTCGGTCTGACTGAGCGCCTCCAGGAGAGAGAGCCAAGCAAGATGCGCCCCTAGGAGCGTCTTGCCACATGTCAACACTGGGTATGACAGAGGGCCTCCAGGAAAGAGGCCCAAGCAAGACGCGCCCCGAGGAGTGTCTTGCCACATGTCAACACTGGGTCAGACAGTGGGCCTCCAGGAGAGAGGCCCAAGCAATACGCGCCCCGAGGAGCGTCTTGCCATATGTCACCACTGGGTCTGACTGAGCGCCTCCAGGAGAGAGGCCCAAGCAAGACGCGCCCCGAGGAGCGTCTTGCCACATGTCAGCACTCGGTCTGACTGAGCGCCTCCAGGAGAGAGGCCCAAGCAAGACGCGCCCCTGGGAGCGTCTTTCCACATGTCAACACTGGGTCTGACTGAGCGCCTCCAGGAGATAGGCCCAAGCAAGACGCGCCCCGAGGAGTGTCTTGCCACATGTGAACACTGGGTCTGACAGAGGGCCTCCAGGAGATAGGCCCAAGTAAGACGCGCCCCGAGGAGCGTCTTGCCACATGTCAACACTGGGTCTGACTGAGCGCCTCCAGGAGAGAGTTCCAAGCAAGACGTGCCTCGAGGAGCGTCTTGCCACATGTCAACACTGGGTCTGACTGAGCGCCTACAGGAGAGAGGCCCAAGCAAGAAGCGCCCCGAGGAGCGTCTTGCCACATGTCAACCATGGGTCTGACTGAGGGCCTCCAGGAGAGAAGCCCAAGCAAGACGCGACCAGAGGAGCGTCTTGCCACATGTCAACAATGGGTCTGACTGAGCGCCTCCAGGAGAGAGGCCCAAGCAAGACGCGCCCCGAGGAGTGTCTTGACACTTGTCAACACTGGGTCTGACTGAGAGCCTCCAGGAGAGAGGCCCAGGCAAGACGCGCCCCGAGGAGCGTCTTGCCACATGTCAACACTGGGTCTGACTGAGCGCCTCCAGGAGAGAGGCCCAAGTAAGACGCGCCCCGAGGAGCTTCTTTCCACATGTCAACACTGGGTCTGACTGAGCACCTCCAGGAGAGAGGCCCAAGCAAGACGTGCCTCGAGGAGCGTCTTGCCACATGTCAACCCTGGGTCTGACTGAGCGCCTCCAGGAGAGAGGCCCAAGCAAGACGCGCCCCTGGGAGCGTCTTGCCACATGTCAACACTGGGTCTGACTGAGCGCCTCCAGGAGATAGGCCCAAGCAAGACGCGCCCCGAGGGGTGTCTTGCCACATGTCAACACTGGGTCCGACAGAGGGCCTCCAGGAGATAGGCCCAAGTAAGACGCGCCCCGAGGAGCGTCTTGCCACATGTCAACACTGGGTCTGACTGAGCGCCTCCAGGAGAGAGGCCCAAGCAAGACGCGCCCCGTGGAGCGTCTTGCCACATGTCAACACTGGGTCCGACAGAGGGCCTCCAGGAGAGAGGCACAAGCAATACGTAACCCGAGGAGCGTCTTGCCACATGTCACCACTGGGTCTGACTGAGCGCCTCCAGGAGAGAGGCCCAAGGAAGACGTGCCCCGAGGAGCGTCTTGCCACATGTCAACACTGGGTCCAACTGAGCGCCTCCAGGAGAGAGGCACAAGCAAGAAGCGCCCCCAGGAGCGTCTTGCCACATGTCAACAATGGGTCTGACTGAGGGCCTCCATGAGAAAAGCCCAAGCAAGACGCGCCCCGAGGAGTGTCTTGCCACATGTCAACACTGGGTCTGACTGAGGGCCTCCAGGAGAGAGTCCCAAGCAAGAAGCGCCCCGAGGAGCGTCTTGCCATATGTCACCACTGGGTCTGACTGAGCACCTCCAGGAGAGAGGCCCAAGCAAGACGCGCCCCGAGGAGCGTCTTGCCACATGTCAGCACTCGGTCTGACTGAGCGCCTCCAGGAGAGAGAGCCAATCAAGACGCGCCCCTAGGAGCGTCTTGCCACATGTCAACACTGGGTCTGACAGAGGGCCTCCAGGAAAGAGGCCCAAGCAAGACGCGCCCCGAGGAGTGTCTTGCCACATGTCAACACTGGGTCTGACAGAGGGCCTCCAGGAGAGAGGCCCAAGCAATAAGCGCCCCGAGGAGCGTCTTGCCATATGTCACCACTGGGTCTGACTGAGCGCCTCCAGGAGAGAGGCCCAAGCAAGACGCGCCCCGAGGAGCGTCTTGCCACATGTCAGCACTCGGTCTGACTGAGCGCCTCCAGGAGAGAGGCCCAAGCAAGACGCACCCCTGGGAGCGTCTTGCCACATGTCAACACTGGGTCTGACTGAGCGCCTCCATGAGAGAGGCCCAAGCAAGACGCGCCCCGAGGAGTGTCTTGCCACATGTCAACACTGGGTCTGACAGAGGGCCTCCAGGAGAGAGGCCCAAGCAACACGCGCCCCGAGGAGTGTCTTGCCACATGTCACCACTGGGTCTGACTGAGCGCCTCCAGGAGAGAGGCCCAAGCAAGACGCGCCCCGAGGAGCGTCATGCCACATGTCACTACTGGGTCTGACTGAGCGCCTCCAGGAGAGAGGCCCAAGCAAGACGCGCCCCGAGGAGCGTCTTGCCACATGTCACCACTGGGTCTGACTGAGAGCCTCCAGGAGAGAGGCCCAGGCAAGACGCGCCCCGAGGAGCGTCTTGCCACATGTCAACACTGGGTCTGACTGAGCGCCTCCAGGAGAGAGGCCCAAGTAAGACGCGCCCCGAGGAGCGTCTTCCCACATGTCAACACTGGGTCTGACTGAGCACCTCCAGGAGAGAGGCCCAAGCAAGACGTGCCTCGAGGAGCGTCTTGCCACATGTCAACACTGGGTCTGACTGAGCGCCTCCAGGAGAGAGGCCCAAGCAAGAAGCGCCCCGAGGAGCGTCTTGCCACATGTCAACAATGGGTCTGACTGAGGGCCTCCATGAGAAAAGCCCAAGCAAGACACACCCCGAGGAGTGTCTTGCCACATGTCAACACTGGGTCTGTCAGAGGGCCTCCAGGAGAGAGGCCCAAGCAATACGCGCCCCGAGGAGCGTCTTGCCATATGTCACCACTGGGTCTGACTGAGCGCCTCCAGGAGAGAGGCCCAAGCAAGACGCGCCCCGAGGAGCGTCTTGCCACATGTCAGCACTCGGTCTGACTGAGCGCCTCCAGGAGAGAGAGCCAAGCAAGATGCGCCCCTAGGAGCGTCTTGCCACATGTCAACACTGGGTCTGACAGAGGGCCTCCAGGAAAGAGGCCCAAGCAAGACGCGCCCCGAGGAGCGTCTTGCCACATGTCAACACTGGGTCTGACAGAGGGCCTCCAGGAGAGAGGCCCAAGCAATACGCGCCCCGAGGAGCGTCTTGCCATATGTCACCACTGGGTCTGACTGAGCGCCTCCAGGAGAGAGGCCCAAGCAAGACGTGCCCCGAGGAGCGTCTTGCCACATGTCAGCACTCGGTCTGACTGAGCGCCTCCAGGAGAGAGGCCCAAGCAAGACGCGCCCCTGGGAGCGTCTTGCCACATGTCAACACTGGGTCTGACTGAGCGCCTCCAGGAGATAGGCCCAAGCAAGACGCGCCCCGAGGAGTGTCTCGCCACATGTCAACACTGGGTCTGACAGAGGGCCTCCAGGAGATAGGCCCAAGTAAGACGCGCCCCGAGGAGCGTCTTGCCACATGTCAACATTGGGTCTGACTGAGCGCCTCCAGGAGAGAGTTCCAAGCAAGACGTGCCTCGAGGAGCGTCTTGCCACATGTCAGCACTCGGTCTGACTGAGCGCCTACAGGAGAGAGGCCCAAGTAAGACGCGCCCCGAGGAGCGTCTTGCCACATGTCAACACTGGGTCTGACTGAGCTCCTCCAGGAGAGAGGCCCAAGCAAGATGCGCACCGAGGAGCATCTTGCCACATGTCAGCACTCGGTCTGACTGAGCGCCTCCAGGAGAGAGGCCCAAGCAAGACTCGCCCCTAGGAGCGTCTTGCCATATGTCACCACTGGGTCTGACTGAGCGCCTCCAGGAGAGAGGCCCAGGCAAGAAGCGCCCCGAGGAGCGTCTTGCCACATGTCAACACTGGGTCTGACAGAGGGCCTCCAGGAGAGAGGCCCAAGCAATATGCGCCCCGAGGAGCGTCTTGCCATATGTCACCACTGGGTCTGACTGAGCGCCTCCAGGAGAGAGGCCCAAGCAAGACGCGCCCCGAGGAGCGTCTTGCCACATGTCAGCACTCAGTCTGACTGAGCGCCTCCAGGAGGGAGAGCCAAGCAAGATGCGCCCCTAGGAGCATCTTGCCACATGTCAACACTGGGTATGACAGAGGGCCTCCAGGAAAGAGGCCCAAGCAAGACGCGCCCCGAGGAGTGTCTTGCCACATGTCAACACTGGGTCTGACAGTGGGCCTCCAGGAGAGAGGCCCAAGCAATACGCGCCCCGAGGAGCGTCTTGCCATATGTCACCACTGGGTCTGACTGAGCGCCTCCAGGAGAGAGGCCCAAGCAAGACGCGCCCCGAGGAGCGTCTTGCCACATGTCAGCACTCGGTCTGACTGAGCGCCTCCAGGAGAGAGGCCCAAGCAAGACGCGCCCCTGGGAGCGTCTTGCCACATGTCAACACTGGGTCTGACTGAGCGCCTCCAGGAGAGAGGCCCAAGTAAGACGCGCCCCGAGGAGCGTCTTGCCACATGTCAACACTGGGTCTGACTGAGCACCTCCAGGAGAGAGGCCCAAGCAAGACGTGCCTCGAGGAGCGTCTTGCCACATGTCAACACTGGGTCTGACTGAGCGCCTCCAGGAGAGAGGCCCAAGCAAGAAGCGCCCCGAGGAGCGTCTTGCCACATGTCAACAATGGGTCTGACTGAGGGCCTCCATGAGAAAAGCCCAAGCAAGACACACCCCGAGGAGTGTCTTGCCACATGTCAACACTGGGTCTGTCAGAGGGCCTCCAGGAGAGAGGCCCAAGCAATACGCGCCCCGAGGAAAGTCTTGCCATATGTCACCACTGGGTCTGACTGAGCGCCTCCAGGAGAGAGGCCCAAGCAAGACGCGCCCCGAGGAGCGTCTTGCCACATGTCAGCACTCGGTCTGACTGAGCGCCTCCAGGAGAGAGAGCCAAGCAAGATGCGCCCCTAGGAGCGTCTTGCCACATGTCAACACTGGGTCTGACAGAGGGCCTCCAGGAAAGAGGCCCAAGCAAGACGCGCCCCGAGGAGCGTCTTGCCACATGTCAACACTGGGTCTGACAGAGGGCCTCCAGGAGAGAGGCCCAAGCAATACGCGCCCCGAGGAGCGTCTTGCCATATGTCACCACTGGATCCTACTGAGCGCCTCCAGGAGAGAGGCCCAAGCAAGACGTGCCCCGAGGAGCGTCTTGCCACATGTCAGCACTCGGTCTGACTGAGCGCCTCCAGGAGAGAAGCCCAAGCAAGACGCGCCCCTGGGAGCGTCTTGCCACATGTCAACACTGGGTCTGACTGAGCGCCTCCAGGAGATAGGCCCAAGCAAGACGCGCCCCGAGGAGTGTCTCGCCACATGTCAACACTGGGTCTGACAGAGGGCCTCCAGGAGATAGGCCCAAGTAAGACGCGCCCCGAGGAGCGTCTTGCCACATGTCAACATTGGGTCTGACTGAGCGCCTCCAGGAGAGAGTTCCAAGCAAGACGTGCCTCGAGGAGCGTCTTGCCACATGTCAGCACTCGGTCTGACTGAGCGCCTACAGGAGAGAGGCCCAAGTAAGACGCGCCCCGAGGAGCGTCTTGCCACATGTCAACACTGGGTCTGACTGAGCTCCTCCAGGAGAGAGGCCCAAGCAAGATGCGCACCGAGGAGCATCTTGCCACATGTCAGCACTCGGTCTGACTGAGCGCCTCCAGGAGAGAGGCCCAAGCAAGACTCGCCCCTAGGAGCGTCTTGCCATATGTCACCACTGGGTCTGACTGAGCGCCTCCAGGAGAGAGGCCCAAGCAAGAAGCGCCCCGAGGAGCGTCTTGCCACATGTCAACACTGGGTCTGACAGAGGGCCTCCAGGAGAGAGGCCCAAGCAATACGCGCCCCGAGGAGCGTCTTGCAATATGTCACCACTGGGTCTGACTGAGCGCCTCCAGGAGAGAGGCCCAAGCAAGACGCGCCCCGAGGAGCGTCTTGCCACATGTCAGCACTCGGTCTGACTGAGCGCCTCCAGGAGGGAGAGCCAAGCAAGATGCGCCCCTAGGAGCATCTTGCCACATGTCAACACTGGGTATGACAGAGGGCCTCCAGGAAAGAGGCCCAAGCAAGACGCGCCCCGAGGAGTGTCTTGCCACATGTCAACACTGGGTCTGACAGTGGGCCTCCAGGAGAGAGGCCCAAGCAATACGCGCCCCGAGGAGCGTCTTGCCATATGTCACCACTGGGTCTGACTGAGCGCCTCCAGGAGAGAGGCCCAAGCAAGACGCGCCCCGAGGAGCGTCTTGCCACATGTCAGCACTCGGTCTGACTGAGCGCCTCCAGGAGAGAGGCCCAAGCAAGACGCGCCCCTGGGAGCGTCTTTCCACATGTCAACACTGGGTCTGACTGAGCGCCTCCAGGAGATAGGCCCAAGCAAGACGCGCCCCGAGGAGTGTCTTGCCACATGTCAACACTGGGTCTGACAGAGGGCCTCCAGGAGATCGGCCCAAGTAAGACGCGCCCCGAGGAGCGTCTTGCCACATGTCAACACTGGGTCTGACTGAGCGCCTCCAGGAGAGAGTTCCAAGCAAGACGTGCCTCGAGGAGCGTCTTGCCACATGTCAACACTGGGTCTGACTGAGCGCCTACAGGAGAGAGGCCCAAGCAAGAAGCGCCCCGAGGAGCGTCTTGCCACATGTCAACCATGGGTCTGACTGAGGGCCTCCAGGAGAGAAGCCCAAGCAAGACGCGACCAGAGGAGCGTCTTGCCACATGTCAACAATGGGTCTGACTGAGCGCCTCCAGGAGAGAGGCCCAAGCAAGACGCGCCCCGAGGAGTGTCTTGACACTTGTCAACACTGGGTCTGACTGAGGGCCTCCATGAGAGAAGTCCAAGCAAGACGCGCCCCGAGGAGTGTCTTGCCACATGTCAACACTGGGTCTGACAGAGGGCCTCCAGGAGAGAAGCCCAAGCAATACGCGCCCCGAGGAGCGTCTTGCCATATGTCACCACTGGGTCTGACTGAGCGCCTCCAGGAGAGAGGCCCAAGCAAGACGCGCCCCGAGGAGCGTCTTGACACATGTCAACACTGGGTCTTACTGAGGGCCTCAATGAGAGAAGCCCAAGCAAGACGCGCCCCGAGGAGCGTCTTGCCACATGTCAACACTGGGTCTGACAGAGGGCCTCCAGGAGAGAGGCCCAAGCAATACGTGCCCCGAGGAGCGTCTTGCCACATGTCACCACCGGGTCTGACTGAGTGCCTCCAGGAGAGAGGCCCAAGTAAGACGCGCCCCGAGGAGCGTCTTGCCACATGTCAACACTGGATCTGACTGAGCGCCTCCAGGAGAGAGGCCCAAGCAAGACGCGCCCCGAGGAGCGTCTTGCCACATGTCAACACTGGGTCTGACTGAGCGCCTCCAGGAGAGAGGCCCAAGCAAGACGTGCCCCGAGGAGCGTCTTGCCACATGTCAACACTGGGTCTGACTGAGCGCCTCCAGGAGAGAGGCCCAAGCAAGACGCGCCCCGAGGAGCGTCTTGACACTTGTCAACACTGGGTGTGACTGAGGGACTCCATGAGAGAGGCCCAAGCAAGACACGCCCCGAGGAGCGTCTTGCCACATGTCAACACTGGGTCTGACAGAGGGCCTCCAGGAGAGAGGCCCAAGCAATACGTGCCCCGAGGAGCGTCTAGCCACATGTCACCACTGGGTCTGACTGAGCGCCTCCAGGAGAGAGGCCCAAGCAAGACGCGCCCCGAGGAGCGTCTTGCCACACGTCAGCACTCGGTCTGACTGAGCGCCTCCAGGAGAGAGGCCCAAGCAAGACGCACCCCGAGGAGCGTCTTGCCACATGTCAACACTGGGTCTGACTGAGCGCCTCCAGGAGAGAGGCCCAAGTAAGACGCGCCCCGAGGAGCGTCTTGCCACATGTCAACACTGGGTCTGACTGAGCTCCTCCAGGAGAGAGGCCCAAGCAAGATGCGCACCGAGGAGCATCTTGCCACATGTCAGCACTCGGTCTGACTGAGCGCTTCCAGGAGAGAGAGCCAGGCAAGATGCGCCCCTAGGAGCTTCTTGCCACATGTCAACACTGGGTCTGACAGAGGGCCTCCAGGAAAGAGGCCCAAGCAAGACGCGCCCCGAGGAGTGTCTTGCCACATGTCAACACTGGGTCTGACAGAGGGCCTCCAGGAGAGAGGCCCAAGCAATACGCGCCCCGAGGAGCGTCTTGCCATATGTCACCACTGGGTCTGACTGAGCGCCTCCAGGAGAGAGGCCCAAGCAAGACGCGCCCCGAGGAGCGTCTTGCCACATGTCAACAATGGGTCTGACTGAGGGCCTCCATGAGAAAAGCCCAAGCAAGACGCGCCCCGAGGAGTGTCTTGCCACATGTCAACACTGGGTCTGACTGAGGGCCTCCAGGAGAGAGGCCCAAGCAGGAAGCGCCCCGAGGAGCGTCTTGCCATATGTCACCACTGGGTCTGACTGAGCGCCTCCAGGAGAGAGGCCCAAGCAAGACGCGCCCCGAGGAGCGTCTTGCCACATGTCAGCACTCAGTCTGACTGAGCGCCTCCAGGAGAGAGAGCCAATCAAGACGCGCCCCTAGGAGCGTCTTGCCACATGTCAACACTGGGTCTGACTGAGCGCCCCGAGGAGATAGGCCCAAGCAAGACGCGCCCCGAGGAGTGTCTTGCCACATGTCAACACTGGGTCTGACAGAGGGCCTCCAGGAGATAGGCCCAAGCAATACGTGCCCCGAGGAGCGTCTTGCCACATGTCACCACTGGGTCTGACTGAGCGCCTCCAGGAGAGAGGCCCAAGTAAGACGCGCCCCGAGGAGCGTCTTGCCACATGTCAACACTGGGTCTGACTGAGCGCCTCCAGGAGAGAGGCCCAAGCAACACGCGCCCCGAGGAGCGTCTTGCCACATGTCAACACTGGGTCTGACTGAGCGCCTCCAGGAGAGAGGCCCAAGCAAGACGCACCCCGAGGAGCGTCTTGCCACATGTCAACAATGGGTCTGACTGAGCGCCTCCAGGAGAGAGGCCCAAGTAAGACGCGCCCCGAGGAGCGTCTTGCCACATGTCAACACAGGGTCTGACTGAGCTCCTCCAGGAGAGAGGCCCAAGCAAGATGCGCACCGAGGAGCATCTTGCCACATGTCAGCACTCGGTCTGACTGAGCGCCTCCAGGAGAGAGAGCCAAGCAAGATGCGCCCCTAGGAGCGTCTTGCCACATGTCAACACTGGGTCTGACAGAGGGACTCCAGGAAAGAGGCCCAAGCAAGACGCGCCCCGAGGAGTGTCTTGCCACTTGTCAACACTGGGTCTGACAGAGGGCCTCCAGGAGAGAGGCCCAAGCAATACGCGCCCCGAGGAGCGTCATGCCATATGTCACCACTGGGTCTGACTGAGCGCCTCCAGGAGAGAGGCCCAAGCAAGACGCGCCCCGAGGAGCGTCTTGCCACATGTCAGCACTCGGTCTGACTGAGCGCCTCCAGGAGAGAGGCCCAAGCAAGACGCGCCCCTGGGAGCGTCTTGCCACATGTCAACACTGGGTCTGACTGAGCGCCTCCAGGAGATAGGCCCAAGCAAGACGCGCCCCAAGGAGTGTCTTGCCACATGTCAACACTGGGTCTGACAGAGGGCCTCCAGGAGATAGGCCCAAGTAAGACGCGCCCCGAGGAGCGTCTTGCCACATGTCAACACTGGGTCTGACTGAGCGCCTCCAGGAGAGAGGCCCAAGCAAGACGCGCCCAGAGGAGCGTCTTGACACTTGTCATCACTGGGTCTGACTGAGGGCCTCCATGAGAGAAGTCCAAGCAAGACGCGCCCCGAGGAGTGTCTTGCCACATGTCAACACTGGGTCTGACAGAGGGCCTCCAGGAGAGAGGCCCAAGCAATACGCGCCCCGAGGAGCGTCTTGCCATATGTCACCACTGGGTCTGACTGAGCGCCTCCAGGAGAGAGGCCCAAGCAAGACGCGCCCCGAGGAGCGTCTTGCCACCTTTCAGCACTCGGTCTGACTGAGCGCCTCCAGGAGAGAGGCCCAAGCAAGACGCGCCCCGAGGAGCGTCTTGACACAGGTCAAAACTGGGTCTGACTGAGCGCCTCCAGGAGAGAGGCCCAAGCAACAAGCGCCCCGAGGAGCGTCTTGCCACATGTCAACACTGGGTCTGACTGAGCGCCTCCAGGAGAGAAGCCTAAGCAAGACGCGCCCCGAGGAGCGTCTTTCCACATGTCAACAATGCGTCTGACTGAGCGCCTCCAGGAGAGAGGCCCAAGCAAGACGCGCCCCGAGGAGCGTCTTGACACTTGTCAACACTGGGTGTGACTGAGGGCCTCCATGAGAGAGGCCCAAGCAAGACACGCCCCGAGGAGCGTCTTGCCACATGTCAACACTGGGTCTGACAGAGGGCCTCCAGGAGAGAGGCCCAAGCAATACGTGCCCCGAGGAGCGTCTAGCCACATGTCACCACTGGGTCTGACTGAGCGCCTCCAGGAGAGAGGCCCAAGCAAGACGCGTCCCGAGGAGCGTCTTGCCACATGTCAGCACTCGGTCTGACTGAGCGCCTCCAGGAGAGAGGCCCAAGCAAGACGCACCCCGAGGAGCGTCTTGCCACATGTCAACACTGGGTCTGACTGAGCGCCTCCAGGAGAGAGGCCCAAGTAAGACGCGCCCCGAGGACCGTCTTGCCACATGTCAACACTGGGTCTGACTGAGCTCCTCCAGGAGAGAGGCCCAAGCAAGATGTGCACCGAGGAGCATCTTGCCACATGTCAGCACTCGGTCTGACTGAGCGCCTCCAGGAGAGAGAGCCAAGCAAGATGCGCCCCTAGGAGCGTCTTGCCACATGTCAACACTGGGTCTGACAGAGGGCCTCCAGGAAAGAGGCCCAAGCAAGACGCGCCCCGAGGAGTGTCTTGCCACATGTCAACACTGGGTCTGACAGAGGGCCTCCAGGAGAGAGGCCCAAGCAATACGCGCCCCGAGGAGCGTCTTGCCATATGTCACCACTGGGTCTGACTGAGCGCCTCCAGGAGAGAGGCCCAAGCAAGACGCGCCCCGAGGAGCGTCTTGCCACATGTCAGCACTCGGTCTGACTGAGCGCCTCCAGGAGAGAGGCCCAAGCAAGACGCGCCCCTGGGAGCGTCTTGCCACATGTCAACACTGGGTCTGACTGAGCGCCTCCAGGAGATAGTCCCAAGCAAGACGCGCCCCGAGGGGTGTCTTGCCACATGTCAACACTGGGTCCGACAGAGGGCCTCCAGGAGATAGGCCCAAGTAAGACGCGCCCCGAGGAGCGTCTTAACACATGTCAACTCTGGGTCTGACTGAGCGCCTCCAGGAGAGAGGCCCAAGCAAGACGTACCCCGAGGAGCGTCTTGCCACATGTCAACACTGGGTCCAACTGAGCGCCTCCAGGAGAGAGGCCCAAGCAAGAAGCGCCCCCAGGAGCGTCTTGCCACATGTCAACAATGGGTCTGACTGAGGGCCTCCATGAGAAAAGCCCAAGCAAGACGCGCCCCGAGGAGTGTCTTGCCACATGTCAACACTGGGTCTGACTGAGGGCCTCCAGGAGAGAGGCCCAAGCAAGAAGCGCCCCGAGGAGCGTCTTGCCATATGTCACCACTGGGTCTGACTGAGCGCCTCCAGGAGAGAGGCCCAAGCAAGACGCGCCCCGAGGAGCGTCTTGCCACATGTCAGCACTCAGTCTGACTGAGCGCCTCCAGGAGAGAGAGCCAATCAAGACGCGCCCCTAGGAGCGTCTTGCCACATGTCAACACTGGGTCTGACAGAGGGCCTCCAGGAAAGAGGCCCAAGCAAGACGCGCCCCGAGGAGTGTCTTGCCACTTGTCAACACTGGGTCTGACAGAGGGCCTCCAGGAGAGAGGCCCAAGCAATAAGCGCCCCGAGGAGCGTCTTGCCATATGTCACCACTGGGTCTGACTGAGCGCCTCCAGGAGAGAGGCCCAAGCAAGACGCGCCCCGAGGAGCGTCTTGCCACATGTCAGCACTCGGTCTGACTGAGCGCCTCCAGGAGAGAGGCCCAAGCAAGATGCGCCCCTGGGAGCGTCTTGCCACATGTCAACACTGGGTCTGACTGAGCGCCTCCAGGAGAGAGGCCCAAGCAAGACGCGCCCCGAGGAGTGTCTTGCCACATGTCAACACTGGGTCTGACAGAGGGCCTCCAGGAGAGAGGCCCAAGCAACACGCGCCCCGACGAGTGTCTTGCCACATGTCACCACTGGGTCTGACTGAGCGCCTCCAGGAGAGAGGCCCAAGCAAGACGCGCCCCGAGGAGCGTCATGCCACATGTCACTACTGGGTCTGACTGAGCGCCTCCAGGAGAGAGGCCCAAGCAAGACGCGCCCCGAGGAGCGTCTTGCCACATGTCACCACTGGGTCTGACTGAGAGCCTCCAGGAGAGAGTCCCAAGCAACACGCGCCCCGAGGAGCGTCTTGCCACATGTCAACACTGGGTCTGACTGAGCGCCTCCAGGAGAGAGGCCCAAGCAAGACGCACCCCGAGGAGCGTCTTGCCACATGTCAACACTGGGTCTGACTGAGCGCCTCCAGGAGAGAGGCCCAAGTAAGACGCGCCCCGAGGAGCGTCTTGCCACATGTCAACACAGGGTCTGACTGAGCTCCTCCAGGAGAGAGGCTCAAGCAAGATGCGCACCGAGGAGCATCTTGCCACATGTCAGCACTCGGTCTGACTGAGCGCCTCCAGGAGAGAGAGCCAAGCAAGATGCGCCCCTAGGAGCGTCTTGCCACATGTCAACACTGGGTCTGACAGAGGGACTCCAGGAAAGAGGCCCAAGCAAGACGCGCCCCGAGGAGTGTCTTGCCACATGTCAACACTGGGTCTGACAGAGGGCCTCCAGGAGAGAGGCCCAAGCAATACGCGCCCCGAGGAGCGTCATGCCATATGTCAGCACTCAGTCTGACTGAGCGCCTCCAGGAGAGAGAGCCAATCAAGACGCGCCCCTAGGAGCGTCTTGCCACATGTCAACACTGGGTCTGACAGAGGGCCTCCAGGAAAGAGGCCCAAGCAAGACGCGCCCCGAGGAGTGTCTTGCCACTTGTCAACACTGGGTCTGACAGAGGGCCTCCAGGAGAGAGGCCAAAGCAATAAGCGCCCCGAGGAGCGTCTTGCCATATGTCACCACTGGGTCTGAGTGAGCGCCTCCAGGAGAGAGGCCCAAGCAAGACGCGCCCCGAGGAGCGTCTTGCCACATGTCAGCACTCGGTCTGACTGAGCGCCTCCAGGAGAGAGGCCCAAGCAAGATGCGCCCCTGGGAGCGTCTTGCCACATGTCAACACTGGGTCTGACTGAGCGCCTCCAGGAGAGAGGCCCAAGCAAGACGCGCCCCGAGGAGTGTCTTGCCACATGTCAACACTGGGTCTGACAGAGGGCCTCCAGGAGAGTGGCCCAAGCAACACGCGCCCCGACGAGTGTCTTGCCACATGTCACCACTGGGTCTGACTGAGCGCCTCCAGGAGAGAGGCCCAAGCAAGACGCGCCCCGAGGAGCGTCATGCCACATGTCACTACTGGGTCTGACTGAGCGCCTCCAGGAGAGAGGCCCAAGCAAGACGCGCCCCGAGGAGCGTCTTGCCACATGTCACCACTGGGTCTGACTGAGAGCCTCCAGGAGAGAGGCCCAAGCAACACGCGCCCCGAGGAGCGTCTTGCCACATGTCAACACTGGGTCTGACTGAGCGCCTCCAGGAGAGAGGCCCAAGCAAGACGCACCCCGAGGAGCGTCTTGCCACATGTCAACACTGGGTCTGACTGAGCGCCTCCAGGAGAGAGGCCCAAGTAAGACGCGCCCCGAGGAGCGTCTTGCCACATGTCAACACAGGGTCTGACTGAGCTCCTCCAGGAGAGAGGCCCAAGCAAGATGCGCACCGACGAGCATCTTGCCACATGTCAGCACTCGGTCTGACTGAGCGCCTCCAGGAGAGAGAGCCAAGCAAGATGCGCCCCTAGGAGCGTCTTGCCACATGTCAACACTGGGTCTGACAGAGGGACTCCAGGAAAGAGGCCCAAGCAAGACGCGCCCCGAGGAGTGTCTTGCCACATGTCAACACTGGGTCTGACAGAGGGCCTCCAGGAGAGAGGCCCAAGCAATACGCGCCCCGAGGAGCGTCATGCCATATGTCACCACTGGGTCTGACTGAGCGCCTCCAGGAGAGAGGCCCAAGCAAGACGCGCCCCGAGGAGCGTCTTGCCACATGTCAGCACTCGGTCTGACTGAGCGCCTCCAGGAGAGAGGCCCAAGCAAGACGCGCCCCTGGGAGCGTCTTGCCACATGTCAACACTGGGTCTGACTGAGCGCCTCCAGGAGATAGGCCCAAGCAAGACGCGCCCCAAGGAGTGTCTTGCCACATGTCAACACTGGGTCTGACAGAGGGCCTCCAGGAGATAGGCCCAAGTAAGACGCGCCCCGAGGAGCGTCTTGCCACATGTCAACACTGGGTCTGACTGAGCGCCTCCAGGAGAGAGGCCCAAGCAAGACGCGCCCAGAGGAGCGTCTTGACACTTGTCAACACTGGGTCTGACTGAGGGCCTCCATGAGAGAAGTCCAAGCAAGACGCGCCCCGAGGAGTGTCTTGCCACATGTCAACACTGGGTCTGACAGAGGGCCTCCAGGAGAGAGGCCAAAGCAATACGCGCCCCGAGGAGCGTCTTGCCATATGTCACCACTGGGTCTGACTGAGCGCCTCCAGGAGAGAGGCCCAAGCAAGACGCGCCCCGAGGAGCGTCTTGCCACCTTTCAGCACTCGGTCTGACTGAGCGCCTCCAGGAGAGAGGCCCAAGCAAGACGCGCCCCGAGGAGCGTCTTGACACAGGTCAAAACTGGGTCTGACTGAGCGCCTCCATGAGAGAGGCCCAAGCAACAAGCGCCCCGAGGAGCGTCTTGCCACATGTCAACACTGGGTCTGACTGAGCGCCTCCAGGAGAGAAGCCTAAGCAAGACGCGCCCCGAGGAGCGTCTTTCCACATGTCAACAATGCGTCTGACTGAGCGCCTCCAGGAGAGAGGCCCAAGCAAGACGCGCCCCGAGGAGCGTCTTGACACTTGTCAACACTGGGTGTGACTGAGGGCCTCCATGAGAGAGGCCCAAGCAAGACACGCCCCGAGGAGCGTCTTGCCACATGTCAACACTGGGTCTGACAGAGGGCCTCCAGGAGAGAGGCCCAAGCAATACGTGCCCCGAGGAGCGTCTAGCCACATGTCACCACTGGGTCTGACTGAGCGCCTCCAGGAGAGAGGCCCAAGCAAGACGCGTCCCGAGGAGCGTCTTGCCACATGTCAGCACTCGGTCTGACTGAGCGCCTCCAGGAGAGAGGCCCAAGTAAGACGCGCCCCGAGGACCGTCTTGCCACATGTCAACACTGGGTCTGACTGAGCTCCTCCAGGAGAGAGGCCCAAGCAAGATGTGCACCGAGGAGCATCTTGCCACATGTCAGCACTCGGTCTGACTGAGCGCCTCCAGGAGAGAGAGCCAAGCAAGATGCGCCCCTAGGAGCGTCTTGCCACATGTCAACACTGGGTCTGACAGAGGGCCTCCAGGAAAGAGGCCCAAGCAAGACGCGCCCCGAGGAGTGTCTTGCCACATGTCAACACTGGGTCTGACAGAGGGCCTCCAGGAGAGAGGCCCAAGCAATACGCGCCCCGAGGAGCGTCTTGCCATATGTCACCACTGGGTCTGACTGAGCGCCTACAGGAGAGAGGCCCAAGCAAGACGCGCCCCGAGGAGCGTCTTGCCACATGTCAGCACTCGGTCTGACTGAGCGCCTCCAGGAGAGAGGCCCAAGCAAGACGCGCCCCTGGGAGCGTCTTGCCACATGTCAACACTGGGTCTGACTGAGCGCCTCCAGGAGATAGTCCCAAGCAAGACGCGCCCCGAGGGGTGTCTTGCCACATGTCAACACTGGGTCCGACAGAGGGCCTCCAGGAGATAGGCCCAAGTAAGACGCGCCCCGAGGAGCGTCTTAACACATGTCAACTCTGGGTCTGACTGAGCGCCTCCAGGAGAGAGGCCCAAGCAAGACGTACCCCGAGGAGCGTCTTGCCACATGTCAACACTGGGTCCAACTGAGCGCCTCCAGGAGAGAGGCCCAAGCAAGAAGCGCCCCCAGGAGCGTCTTGCCACATGTCAACAATGGGTCTGACTGAGGGCCTCCATGAGAAAAGCCCAAGCAAGACGCGCCCCGAGGAGTGTCTTGCCACATGTCAACACTGGGTCTGACTGAGGGCCTCCAGGAGAGAGGCCCAAGCAAGAAGCGCCCCGAGGAGCGTCTTGCCATATGTCACCACTGGGTCTGACTGAGCGCCTCCAGGAGAGAGGCCCAAGCAAGACGCGCCCCGAGGAGCGTCTTGCCACATGTCAGCACTCAGTCTGACTGAGCGCCTCCAGGAGAGAGAGCCAATCAAGACGCGCCCCTAGGAGCGTCTTGCCACATGTCAACACTGGGTCTGACAGAGGGCCTCCAGGAAAGAGGCCCAAGCAAGACGCGCCCCGAGGAGTGTCTTGCCACATGTCAACACTGGGTCTGACAGAGGGCCTCCAGGAGAGAGGCCCAAGCAATAAGCGCCCCGAGGAGCGTCTTGCCATATGTCACCACTGGGTCTGACTGAGCGCCTCCAGGAGAGAGGCCCAAGCAAGACGCGCCCCGAGGAGCGTCTTGCCACATGTCAGCACTCGGTCTGACTGAGCGCCTCCAGGAGAGAGGCCCAAGCAAGATGCGCCCCTGGTAGCGTCTTGCCACATGTCAACACTGGGTCTGACTGAGCGCCTCCAGGAGAGAGGCCCAAGCAAGACGCGCCCCGAGGAGTGTCTTGCCACATGTCACCACTGGGTCTGACTGAGCGCCTCCAGGAGAGAGGCCCAAGCAAGACGCGCCCCGAGGAGCGTCATGCCACATGTCAACACTGGGTCTGACTGAGCGCCTCCAGGAGATAGGCCCAAGCAAGACGCGCCCCAAGGAGTGTCTTGCCACATGTCAACACTGGGTCTGACAGAGGGCCTCCAGGAGATAGGCCCAAGTAAGACGCGCCCCGAGGAGCGTCTTGCCACATGTCAACACTGGGTCTGACTGAGCGCCTCCAGGAGAGAGGCCCAAGCAAGACGCGCCCAGAGGAGCGTCTTGACACTTGTCATCACTGGGTCTGACTGAGGGCCTCCATGAGAGAAGTCCAAGCAAGACGCGCCCCGAGGAGTGTCTTGCCACATGTCAACACTGGGTCTGACAGAGGGCCTCCAGGAGAGAGGCCCAAGCAATACGCGCCCCGAGGAGCGTCTTGCCATATGTCACCACTGGGTCTGACTGAGCGCCTCCAGGAGAGAGGCCCAAGCAAGACGCGCCCCGAGGAGCGTCTTGACACAGGTCAAAACTGGGTCTGACTGAGCGCCTCCAGGAGAGAGGCCCAAGCAACAAGCGCCCCGAGGAGCGTCTTGCCACATGTCAACACTGGGTCTGACTGAGCGCCTCCAGGAGAGAAGCCTAAGCAAGACGCGCCCCGAGGAGCGTCTTTCCACATGTCAACAATGCGTCTGACTGAGCGCCTCCAGGAGAGAGGCCCAAGCAAGACGCGCCCCGAGGAGCGTCTTGACACTTGTCAACACTGGGTGTGACTGAGGGCCTCCATGAGAGAGGCCCAAGCAAGACACGCCCCAAGGAGTGTCTTGCCACATGTCAACACTGGGTCTGACAGAGGGCCTCCAGGAGATAGGCCCAAGTAAGACGCGCCCCGAGGAGCGTCTTGCCACATGTCAACACTGGGTCTGACTGAGCGCCTCCAGGAGAGAGGCCCAAGCAAGACGCGCCCAGAGGAGCGTCTTGACACTTGTCATCACTGGGTCTGACTGAGGGCCTCCATGAGAGAAGTCCAAGCAAGACGCGCCCCGAGGAGTGTCTTGCCACATGTCAACACTGGGTCTGACAGAGGGCCTCCAGGAGAGAGGCCCAAGCAATACGCGCCCCGAGGAGCGTCTTGCCATATGTCACCACTGGGTCTGACTGAGCGCCTCCAGGAGAGAGGCCCAAGCAAGACGCGCCCCGAGGAGCGTCTTGCCACCTTTCAGCACTCGGTCTGAATGAGCGCCTCCAGGAGAGAGGCCCAAGCAAGACGCGCCCCGAGGAGCGTCTTGACACAGGTCAAAACTGGGTCTGACTGAGCGCCTCCAGGAGAGAGGCCCAAGCAACAAGCGCCCCGAGGAGCGTCTTGCCACATGTCAACACTGGGTCTGACTGAGCGCCTCCAGGAGAGAAGCCTAAGCAAGACGCGCCCCGAGGAGCGTCTTTCCACATGTCAACAATGCGTCTGACTGAGCGCCTCCAGGAGAGAGGCCCAAGCAAGACGCGCCCCGAGGAGCGTCTTGACACTTGTCAACACTGGGTGTGACTGAGGGCCTCCATGAGAGAGGCCCAAGCAAGACACGCCCCGAGGAGCGTCTTGCCACATGTCAACACTGGGTCTGACAGAGGGCCTCCAGGAGAGAGGCCCAAGCAATACGTGCGCCGAGGAGCGTCTAGCCACATGTCACCACTGGGTCTGACTGAGCGCCTCCAGGAGAGAGGCCCAAGCAAGACGCGTCCCGAGGAGCGTCTTGCCACATGTCAGCACTCGGTCTGACTGAGCGCCTCCAGGAGAGAGGCCCAAGCAAGACGCACCCCGAGGAGCGTCTTGCCACATGTCAACACTGGGTCTGACTGAGCGCCTCCAGGAGAGAGGCCCAAGTAAGACGCGCCCCGAGGACCGTCTTGCCACATGTCAACACTGGGTCTGACTGAGCTCCTCCAGGAGAGAGGCCCAAGCAAGATGTGCACCGAGGAGCATCTTGCCACATGTCAGCACTCGGTCTGACTGAGCGCCTCCAGGAGAGAGAGCCAAGCAAGATGCGCCCCTAGGAGCGTCTTGCCACATGTCACCACTGGGTCTGACTGAGCGCCTCCAGGAGAGAGGCCCAAGCAAGACGCGCCCCGAGGAGCGTCTTGCCACATGTCAGCACTCGGTCTGACTGAGCGCCTCCAGGAGAGAGGCCCAAGCAAGACGCGCCCCTGGGAGCGTCTTGCCACATGTCAACACTGGGTCTGACTGAGCGCCTCCAGGAGATAGTCCCAAGCAAGACGCGCCCCGAGGGGTGTCTTGCCACGTGTCAACACTGGGTCCGACAGAGGGCCTCCAGGAGATAGGCCCAAGTAAGACGCGCCCCGAGGAGCGTCTTAACACATGTCAACTCTGGGTCTGACTGAGCGCCTCCAGGAGAGAGGCCCAAGCAAGACGTACCCCGAGGAGCGTCTTGCCACATGTCAACACTGGGTCCAACTGAGCGCCTCCAGGAGAGAGGCCCAAGCAAGAAGCGCCCCCAGGAGCGTCTTGCCACATGTCAACAATGGGTCTGACTGAGGGCCTCCATGAGAAAAGCCCAAGCAAGACGCGCCCCGAGGAGTGTCTTGCCACATGTCAACACTGGGTCTGACTGAGGGCCTCCAGGAGAGAGGCCCAAGCAAGAAGCGCCCCGAGGAGCGTCTTGCCATATGTCACCACTGGGTCTGACTGAGCGCCTCCAGGAGAGAGGCCCAAGCAAGACGCGCCCCGAGGAGCGTCTTGCCACATGTCAGCACTCAGTCTGACTGAGCGCCTCCAGGAGAGAGAGCCAATCAAGACGCGCCCCTAGGAGCGTCTTGCCACATGTCAACACTGGGTCTGACAGAGGGCCTCCAGGAAAGAGGCCCAAGCAAGACGCGCCCCGAGGAGTGTCTTGCCACTTGTCAACACTGGGTCTGACACAGGGCCTCCAGGAGAGAGGCCCAAGCAATAAGCGCCCCGAGGAGCGTCTTGCCATATGTCACCACTGGGTCTGACTGAGCGCCTCCAGGAGAGAGGCCCAAGCAAGACGCGCCCCGAGGAGCGTCTTGCCACATGTCAGCACTCGGTCTGACTGAGCGCCTCCAGGAGAGAGGCCCAAGCAAGATGCGCCCCTGGGAGCGTCTTGCCACATGTCAACACTGGGTCTGACTGAGCGCCTCCAGGAGAGAGGCCCAAGCAAGACGCGCCCCGAGGAGTGTCTTGCCACATGTCAACACTGGGTCTGACAGAGGGCCTCCAGGAGAGAGGCCCAAGCAACACGCGCCCCGACGAGTGTCTTGCCACATGTCACCACTGGGTCTGACTGAGCGCCTCCAGGAGAGAGGCCCAAGCAAGACGCGCCCCGAGGAGCGTCATGCCACATGTCACTACTGGGTCTGACTGAGCGCCTCCAGGAGAGAGGCCCAAGCAAGACGCGCCCCGAGGAGCGTCTTGCCACATGTCACCACTGGGTCTGACTGAGAGCCTCCAGGAGAGAGGCCCAAGCAACACGCGCCCCGAGGAGCGTCTTGCCACATGTCAACACTGGGTCTGACTGAGCGCCTCCAGGAGAGAGGCCCAAGCAAGACGCACCCCGAGGAGCGTCTTGCCACATGTCAACACTGGGTCTGACTGAGCGCCTCCAGGAGAGAGGCCCAAGTAAGACGCGCCCCGAGGAGCGTCTTGCCACATGTCAACACAGGGTCTGACTGAGCTCCTCCAGGAGAGAGGCCCAAGCAAGATGCGCACCGAGGAGCATCTTGCCACATGTCAGCACTCGGTCTGACTGAGCGCCTCCAGGAGAGAGAGCCAAGCAAGATGCGCCCCTAGGAGCGTCTTGCCACATGTCAACACTGGGTCTGACAGAGGGACTCCAGGAAAGAGGCCCAAGCAAGACGCGCCCCGAGGAGTGTCTTGCCACATGTCAACACTGGGTCTGACAGAGGGCCTCCAGGAGAGAGGCCCAAGCAATACGCGCCCCGAGGAGCGTCATGCCATGTGTCACCACTGGGTCTGACTGAGCGCCTCCAGGAGAGAGGCCCAAGCAAGACGCGCCCCGAGGAGCGTCTTGCCACATGTCAGCACTCGGTCTGACTGAGCGCCTCCAGGAGAGAGGCCCAAGCAAGACGCGCCCCTGGGAGCGTCTTGCCACATGTCAACACTGGGTCTGACTGAGCGCCTCCAGGAGATAGGCCCAAGCAAGACGCGCCCCAAGGAGTGTCTTGCCACATGTCAACACTGGGTCTGACAGAGGGCCTCCAGGAGATAGGCCCAAGTAAGACGCGCCCCGAGGAGCGTCTTGCCACATGTCAACACTGGGTCTGACTGAGCGCCTCCAGGAGAGAGGCCCAAGCAAGACGCGCCCAGAGGAGCGTCTTGACACTTGTCAACACTGGGTCTGACTGAGGGCCTCCATGAGAGAAGTCCAAGCAAGACGCGCCCCGAGGAGTGTCTTGCCACATGTCAACACTGGGTCCGACAGAGGGCCTCCAGGAGAGAGGCCCAAGCAATACGCGCCCCGAGGAGCGTCTTGCCATATGTCACCACTGGGTCTGACTGAGCGCCTCCAGGAGAGAGGCCCAAGCAAGACGCGCCCCGAGGAGCGTCTTGCCACCTTTCAGCACTCGGTCTGACTGAGCGCCTCCAGGAGAGAGGCCCAAGCAAGACGCGCCCCGAGGAGCGTCTTGACACAGGTCAAAACTGGCTCTGACTGAGCGCCTCCAGGAGAGAGGCCCAAGCAACAAGCGCCCCGAGGAGCGTCTTGCCACATGTCAACACTGGGTCTGACTGAGCGCCTCCAGGAGAGAAGCCTAAGCAAGACGCGCCCCGAGGAGCGTCTTTCCACATGTCAACAATGCGTCTGACTGAGCGCCTCCAGGAGAGAGGCCCAAGCAAGACGCGCCCCGAGGAGCGTCTTGACACTTGTCAACACTGGGTGTGACTGAGGGCCTCCATGAGAGAGGCCCAAGCAAGACACGCCCCGAGGAGCGTCTTGCCACATGTCAACACTGGGTCTGACAGAGGGCCTCCAGGAGAGAGGCCCAAGCAATACGTGCCCCGAGGAGCGTCTAGCCACATGTCACCACTGGGTCTGACTGAGCGCCTCCAGGAGAGAGGCCCAAGCAAGACGCGTCCCGAGGAGCGTCTTGCCACATGTCAGCACTCGGTCTGACTGAGCGCCTCCAGGAGAGAGGCCCAAGTAAGACGCGCCCCGAGGACCGTCTTGCCACATGTCAACACTGGGTCTGACTGAGCTCCTCCAGGAGAGAGGCCCAAGCAAGATGTGCACCGAGGAGCATCTTGCCACATGTCAGCACTCGGTCTGACTGAGCGCCTCCAGGAGAGAGAGCCAAGCAAGATGCGCCCCTAGGAGCGTCTTGCCACATGTCAACACTGGGTCTGACAGAGGGCCTCCAGGAAAGAGGCCCAAGCAAGACGCGCCCCGAGGAGTGTCTGGCCACATGTCAACACTGGGTCTGACAGAGGGCCTCCAGGAGAGAGGCCCAAGCAATACGCGCCCCGAGGAGCGTCTTGCCATATGTCACCACTGGGTCTGACTGAGCGCCTCCAGGAGAGAGGCCCAAGCAAGACGCGCCCCAAGGAGTGTCTTGCCACATGTCAACACTGGGTCTGACAGAGGGCCTCCAGGAGATAGGCCCAAGTAAGACGCGCCCCGAGGAGCGTCTTGCCACATGTCAACACTGGGTCTGACTGAGCGCCTCCAGGAGAGAGGCCCAAGCAAGACGCGCCCAGAGGAGCGTCTTGACACTTGTCAACACTGGGTCTGACTGAGGGCCTCCATGAGAGAAGTCCAAGCAAGACGCGCCCCGAGGAGTGTCTTGCCACATGTCAACACTGGGTCCGACAGAGGGCCTCCAGGAGAGAGGCCCAAGCAATACGCGCCCCGAGGAGCGTCTTGCCATATGTCACCACTGGGTCTGACTGAGCGCCTCCAGGAGAGAGGCCCAAGCAAGACGCGCCCCGAGGAGCGTCTTGCCACCTTTCAGCACTCGGTCTGACTGAGCGCCTCCAGGAGAGAGGCCCAAGCAAGACGCGCCCCGAGGAGCGTCTTGACACAGGTCAAAACTGGGTCTGACTGAGCGCCTCCAGGAGAGAGGCCCAAGCAACAAGCGCCCCGAGGAGCGTCTTGCCACATGTCAACACTGGGTCTGACTGAGCGCCTCCAGGAGAGAAGCCTAAGCAAGACGCGCCCCGAGGAGCGTCTTTCCACATGTCAACAATGCGTCTGACTGAGCGCCTCCAGGAGAGAGGCCCAAGCAAGACGCGCCCCGAGGAGCGTCTTGACACTTGTCAACACTGGGTGTGACTGAGGGCCTCCATGAGAGAGGCCCAAGCAAGACACGCCCCGAGGAGCGTCTTGCCACATGTCAACACTGGGTCTGACAGAGGGCCTCCAGGAGAGAGGCCCAAGCAATACGTGCCCCGAGGAGCGTCTAGCCACATGTCACCACTGGGTCTGACTGAGCGCCTCCAGGAGAGAGGCCCAAGCAAGACGCGTCCCGAGGAGCGTCTTGCCACATGTCAGCACTCGGTCTGACTGAGCGCCTCCAGGAGAGAGGCCCAAGTAAGACGCGCCCCGAGGACCGTCTTGCCACATGTCAACACTGGGTCTGACTGAGCTCCTCCAGGAGAGAGGCCCAAGCAAGATGTGCACCGAGGAGCATCTTGCCACATGTCAGCACTCGGTCTGACTGAGCGCCTCCAGGAGAGAGAGCCAAGCAAGATGCGCCCCTAGGAGCGTCTTGCCACATGTCAACACTGGGTCTGACAGAGGGCCTCCAGGAAAGAGGCCCAAGCAAGACGCGCCCCGAGGAGTGTCTGGCCACATGTCAACACTGGGTCTGACAGAGGGCCTCCAGGAGAGAGGCCCAAGCAATACGCGCCCCGAGGAGCGTCTTGCCATATGTCACCACTGGGTCTGACTGAGCGCCTCCAGGAGAGAGGCCCAAGCAAGACGCGCCCCTGGGAGCGTCTTGCCACATGTCAACACTGGGTCTGACTGAGCGCCTCCAGGAGATAGTCCCAAGCAAGACGCGCCCCGAGGGGTGTCTTGCCACATGTCAACACTGGGTCCGACAGAGGGCCTCCAGGAGATAGGCCCAAGTAAGACGCGCCCCGAGGAGCGTCTTAACACATGTCAACTCTGGGTCTGACTGAGCGCCTCCAGGAGAGAGGCCCAAGCAAGACGTACCCCGAGGAGCGTCTTGCCACATGTCAACACTGGGTCCAACTGAGCGCCTCCAGGAGAGAGGCCCAAGCAAGAAGCGCCCCCAGGAGCGTCTTGCCACATGTCAACAATGGGTCTGACTGAGGGCCTCCATGAGAAAAGCCCAAGCAAGACGCGCCCCGAGGAGTGTCTTGCCACATGTCAACACTGGGTCTGACTGAGGGCCTCCAGGAGAGAGGCCCAAGCAAGAAGCGCCCCGAGGAGCGTCTTGCCATATGTCACCACTGGGTCTGACTGAGCGCCTCCAGGAGAGAGGCCCAAGCAAGACGCGCCCCGAGGAGCGTCTTGCCACATGTCAGCACTCAGTCTGACTGAGCGCCTCCAGGAGAGAGAGCCAATCAAGACGCGCCCCTAGGAGCGTCTTGCCACATGTCAACACTGGGTCTGACAGAGGGCCTCCAGGAAAGAGGCCCAAGCAAGACGCGCCCCGAGGAGTGTCTTGCCACATGTCAACACTGGGTCTGACTGAGGGCCTCCAGGAGAGAGGCCCAAGCAATAAGCGCCCCGAGGAGCGTCTTGCCATATGTCACCACTGGGTCTGACTGAGCGCCTCCAGGAGAGAGGCCCAAGCAAGACGCGCCCCGAGGAGCGTCTTGCCACATGTCAGCACTCGGTCTGACTGAGCGCCTCCAGGAGAGAGGCCCAAGCAAGATGCGCCCCTGGTAGCGTCTTGCCACATGTCAACACTGGGTCTGACTGAGCGCCTCCAGGAGAGAGGCCCAAGCAAGACGCGCCCCGAGGAGTGTCTTGCCACATGTCAACACTGGGTCTGACAGAGGGCCTCCAGGAGAGAGGCCCAAGCAACACGCGCCCCGACGAGTGTCTTGCCACATGTCACCACTGGGTCTGACTGAGCGCCTCCAGGAGAGAGGCCCAAGCAAGACGTACCCCGAGGAGCGTCTTGCCACATGTCAACACTGGGTCCAACTGAGCGCCTCCAGGAGAGAGGCCCAAGCAAGAAGCGCCCCCAGGAGCGTCTTGCCACATGTCAACAATGGGTCTGACTGAGGGCCTCCATGAGAAAAGCCCAAGCAAGACGCGCCCCGAGGAGTGTCTTGCCACATGTCAACACTGGGTCTGACTGAGGGCCTCCAGGAGAGAGGCCCAAGCAAGAAGCGCCCCGAGGAGCGTCTTGCCATATGTCACCACTGGGTCTGACTGAGCGCCTCCAGGAGAGAGGCCCAAGCAAGACGCGCCCCGAGGAGCGTCTTGCCACATGTCAGCACTCAGTCTGACTGAGCGCCTCCAGGAGAGAGAGCCAATCAAGACGCGCCCCTAGGAGCGTCTTGCCACATGTCAACACTGGGTCTGACAGAGGGCCTCCAGGAAAGAGGCCCAAGCAAGACGCGCCCCGAGGAGTGTCTTGCCACTTGTCAACACTGGGTCTGACAGAGGGCCTCCAGGAGAGAGGCCCAAGCAATAAGCGCCCCGAGGAGCGTCTTGCCATATGTCACCACTGGGTCTGACTGAGCGCCTCCAGGAGAGAGGCCCAAGCAAGACGCGCCCCGAGGAGCGTCTTGCCACATGTCAGCACTCGGTCTGACTGAGCGCCTCCAGGAGAGAGGCCCAAGCAAGATGCGCCCCTGGGAGCGTCTTGCCACATGTCAACACTGGGTCTGACTGAGCGCCTCCAGGAGAGAGGCCCAAGCAAGACGCGCCCCGAGGAGTGTCTTGCCACATGTCAACACTGGGTCTGACAGAGGGCCTCCAGGAGAGAGGCCCAAGCAACACGCGCCCCGACGAGTGTCTTGCCACATGTCACCACTGGGTCTGACTGAGCGCCTCCAGGAGAGAGGCCCAAGCAAGACGCGCCCCGAGGAGCGTCATGCCACATGTCACTACTGGGTCTGACTGAGCGCCTCCAGGAGAGAGGCCCAAGCAAGACGCGCCCCGAGGAGCGTCTTGCCACATGTCACCACTGGGTCTGACTGAGAGCCTCCAGGAGAGAGGCCCAAGCAACACGCGCCCCGAGGAGCGTCTTGCCACATGTCAACACTGGGTCTGACTGAGCGCCTCCAGGAGAGAGGCCCAAGCAAGACGCACCCCGAGGAGCGTCTTGCCACATGTCAACACTGGGTCTGACTGAGCGCCTCCAGGAGAGAGGCCCAAGTAAGACGCGCCCCGAGGAGCGTCTTGCCACATGTCAACACAGGGTCTGACTGAGCTCCTCCAGGAGAGAGGCCCAAGCAAGATGCGCACCGAGGAGCATCTTGCCACATGTCAGCACTCGGTCTGACTAAGCGCCTCCAGGAGAGAGAGCCAAGCAAGATGCGCCCCTAGGAGCGTCTTGCCACATGTCAACACTGGGTCTGACAGAGGGACTCCAGGAAAGAGGCCCAAGCAAGACGCGCCCCGAGGAGTGTCTTGCCACATGTCAACACTGGGTCTGACAGAGGGCCTCCAGGAGAGAGGCCCAAGCAATACGCGCCCCGAGGAGCGTCATGCCATATGTCACCACTGGGTCTGACTGAGCGCCTCCAGGAGAGAGGCCCAAGCAAGACGCGCCCCGAGGAGCGTCTTGCCACATGTCAGCACTCGGTCTGACTGAGCGCCTCCAGGAGAGAGGCCCAAGCAAGACGCGCCCCTGGGAGCGTCTTGCCACATGTCAACACTGGGTCTGACTGAGCGCCTCCAGGAGATAGGCCCAAGCAAGACGCGCCCCAAGGAGTGTCTTGCCACATGTCAACACTGGGTCTGACAGAGGGCCTCCAGGAGATAGGCCCAAGTAAGACGCGCCCCGAGGAGCGTCTTGCCACATGTCAACACTGGGTCTGACTGAGCGCCTCCAGGAGAGAGGCCCAAGCAAGACGCGCCCAGAGGAGCGTCTTGACACTTGTCAACACTGGGTCTGACTGAGGGCCTCCATGAGAGAAGTCCAAGCAAGACGCGCCCCGAGGAGTGTCTTGCCACATGTCAACACTGGGTCTGACAGAGGGCCTCCAGGAGAGAGGCCCAAGCAATACGCGCCCCGAGGAGCGTCTTGCCATATGTCACCACTGGGTCTGACTGAGCGCCTCCAGGAGAGAGGCCCAAGCAAGACGCGCCCCGAGGAGCGTCTTGCCACCTTTCAGCACTCGGTCTGACTGAGCGCCTCCAGGAGAGAGGCCCAAGCAAGACGCGCCCCGAGGAGCGTCTTGACACAGGTCAAAACTGGGTCTGACTGAGCGCCTCCAGGAGAGAGGCCCAAGCAACAAGCGCCCCGAGGAGCGTCTTGCCACATGTCAACACTGGGTCTGACTGAGCGCCTCCAGGAGAGAAGCCTAAGCAAGACGCGCCCCGAGGAGCGTCTTTCCACATGTCAACAATGCGTCTGACTGAGCGCCTCCAGGAGAGAGGCCCAAGCAAGACGCGCCCCGAGGAGCGTCTTGACACTTGTCAACACTGGGTGTGACTGAGGGCCTCCATGAGAGAGGCCCAAGCAAGACACGCCCCGAGGAGCGTCTTGCCACATGTCAACACTGGGTCTGACAGAGGGCCTCCAGGAGAGAGGCCCAAGCAATACGTGCCCCGAGGAGCGTCTAGCCACATGTCACCACTGGGTCTGACTGAGCGCCTCCAGGAGAGAGGCCCAAGCAAGACGCGTCCCGAGGAGCGTCTTGCCACATGTCAGCACTCGGTCTGACTGAGCGCCTCCAGGAGAGAGGCCCAAGTAAGACGCGCCCCGAGGACCGTCTTGCCACATGTCAACACTGGGTCTGACTGAGCTCCTCCAGGAGAGAGGCCCAAGCAAGATGTGCACCGAGGAGCATCTTGCCACATGTCAGCACTCGGTCTGACTGAGCGCCTCCAGGAGAGAGAGCCAAGCAAGATGCGCCCCTAGGAGCGTCTTGCCACATGTCAACACTGGGTCTGACAGAGGGCCTCCAGGAAAGAGGCCCAAGCAAGACGCGCCCCGAGGAGTGTCTTGCCACATGTCAACACTGGGTCTGACAGAGGGCCTCCAGGAGAGAGGCCCAAGCAATACGCGCCCCGAGGAGCGTCTTGCCATATGTCACCACTGGGTCTGACTGAGCGCCTCCAGGAGAGAGGCCCAAGCAAGACGCGCCCCGAGGAGCGTCTTGCCACATGTCAGCACTCGGTCTGACTGAGTGCCTCCAGGAGAGAGGCCCAAGCAAGACGCGCCCCTGGGAGCGTCTTGCCACATGTCAACACTGGGTCTGACTGAGCGCCTCCAGGAGATAGTCCCAAGCAAGACGCGCCCCGAGGGGTGTCTTGCCACATGTCAACACTGGGTCCGACAGAGGGCCTCCAGGAGATAGGCCCAAGTAAGACGCGCCCCGAGGAGCGTCTTAACACATGTCAACTCTGGGTCTGACTGAGCGCCTCCAGGAGAGAGGCCCAAGCAAGACGTACCCCGAGGAGCGTCTTGCCACATGTCAACACTGGGTCCAACTGAGCGCCTCCAGGAGAGAGGCCCAAGCAAGAAGCGCCCCCAGGAGCGTCTTGCCACATGTCAACAATGGGTCTGACTGAGGGCCTCCATGAGAAAAGCCCAAGCAAGACGCGCCCCGAGGAGTGTCTTGCCACATGTCAACACTGGGTCTGACTGAGGGCCTCCAGGAGAGAGGCCCAAGCAAGAAGCGCCCCGAGGAGCGTCTTGCCATATGTCACCACTGGGTCTGACTGAGCGCCTCCAGGAGAGAGGCCCAAGCAAGACGCGCCCCGAGGAGCGTCTTGCCACATGTCAGCACTCAGTCTGACTGAGCGCCTCCAGGAGAGAGAGCCAATCAAGACGCGCCCCTAGGAGCGTCTTGCCACATGTCAACACTGGGTCTGACAGAGGGCCTCCAGGAAAGAGGCCCAAGCAAGACGCGCCCCGAGGAGTGTCTTGCCACATGTCAACACTGGGTCTGACAGAGGGCCTCCAGGAGAGAGGCCCAAGCAATAAGCGCCCCGAGGAGCGTCTTGCCATATGTCACCACTGGGTCTGACTGAGCGCCTCCAGGAGAGAGGCCCAAGCAAGACGCGCCCCGAGGAGCGTCTTGCCACCTTTCAGCACTCGGTCTGACTGAGCGCCTCCAGGAGAGAGGCCCAAGCAAGACGCGCCCCGAGGAGCGTCTTGACACAGGTCAAAACTGGGTCTGACTGAGCGCCTCCAGGAGAGAGGCCCAAGCAACAAGCGCCCCGAGGAGCGTCTTGCCACATGTCAACACTGGGTCTGACTGAGCGCCTCCAGGAGAGAAGCCTAAGCAAGACGCGCCCCGAGGAGCGTCTTTCCACATGTCAACAATGCGTCTGACTGAGCGCCTCCAGGAGAGAGGCCCAAGCAAGACGCGCCCCGAGGAGCGTCTTGACACTTGTCAACACTGGGTGTGACTGAGGGCCTCCATGAGAGAGGCCCAAGCAAGACACGCCCCGAGGAGCGTCTTGCCACATGTCAACACTGGGTCTGACAGAGGGCCTCCAGGAGAGAGGCCCAAGCAATACGTGCCCCGAGGAGCGTCTAGCCACATGTCACCACTGGGTCTGACTGAGCGCCTCCAGGAGAGAGGCCCAAGCAAGACGCGTCCCGAGGAGCGTCTTGCCACATGTCAGCACTCGGTCTGACTGAGCGCCTCCAGGAGAGAGGCCCAAGTAAGACGCGCCCCGAGGACCGTCTTGCCACATGTCAACACTGGGTCTGACTGAGCTCCTCCAGGAGAGAGGCCCAAGCAAGATGTGCACCGAGGAGCATCTTGCCACATGTCAGCACTCGGTCTGACTGAGCGCCTCCAGGAGAGAGAGCCAAGCAAGATGCGCCCCTAGGAGCGTCTTGCCACATGTCAACACTGGGTCTGACAGAGGGCCTCCAGGAAAGAGGCCCAAGCAAGACGCGCCCCGAGGAGTGTCTTGCCACATGTCAACACTGGGTCTGACAGAGGGCCTCCAGGAGAGAGGCCCAAGCAATACGCGCCCCGAGGAGCGTCTTGCCATATGTCACCACTGGGTCTGACTGAGCGCCTCCAGGAGAGAGGCCCAAGCAAGACGCGCCCCGAGGAGCGTCTTGCCACATGTCAGCACTCGGTCTGACTGAGTGCCTCCAGGAGAGAGGCCCAAGCAAGACGCGCCCCTGGGAGCGTCTTGCCACATGTCAACACTGGGTCTGACTGAGCGCCTCCAGGAGATAGTCCCAAGCAAGACGCGCCCCGAGGGGTGTCTTGCCACATGTCAACACTGGGTCCGACAGAGGGCCTCCAGGAGATAGGCCCAAGTAAGACGCGCCCCGAGGAGCGTCTTAACACATGTCAACTCTGGGTCTGACTGAGCGCCTCCAGGAGAGAGGCCCAAGCAAGACGTACCCCGAGGAGCGTCTTGCCACATGTCAACACTGGGTCCAACTGAGCGCCTCCAGGAGAGAGGCCCAAGCAAGAAGCGCCCCCAGGAGCGTCTTGCCACATGTCAACAATGGGTCTGACTGAGGGCCTCCATGAGAAAAGCCCAAGCAAGACGCGCCCCGAGGAGTGTCTTGCCACATGTCAACACTGGGTCTGACTGAGGGCCTCCAGGAGAGAGGCCCAAGCAAGAAGCGCCCCGAGGAGCGTCTTGCCATATGTCACCACTGGGTCTGACTGAGCGCCTCCAGGAGAGAGGCCCAAGCAAGACGCGCCCCGAGGAGCGTCTTGCCACATGTCAGCACTCAGTCTGACTGAGCGCCTCCAGGAGAGCGAGCCAATCAAGACGCGCCCCTAGGAGCGTCTTGCCACATGTCAACACTGGGTCTGACAGAGGGCCTCCAGGAAAGAGGCCCAAGCAAGACGCGCCCCGAGGAGTGTCTTGCCACATGTCAACACTGGGTCTGACAGAGGGCCTCCAGGAGAGAAGCCCAAGCAATAAGCGCCCCGAGGAGCGTCTTGCCATATGTCACCACTGGGTCTGACTGAGCGCCTCCAGGAGAGAGGCCCAAGCAAGACGCGCCCCGAGGAGCGTCTTGCCACATGTCAGCACTCGGTCTGACTGAGCGCCTCCAGGAGAGAGGCCCAAGCAAGATGCGCCCCTGGTAGCGTCTTGCCACATGTCAACACTGGGTCTGACTGAGCGCCTCCAGGAGAGAGGCCCAAGCAAGACGCGCCCCGAGGAGTGTCTTGCCACATGTCAACACTGGGTCTGACAGAGGGCCTCCAGGAGAGAGGCCCAAGCAACACGCGCCCCGACGAGTGTCTTGCCACATGTCACCACTGGGTCTGACTGAGCGCCTCCAGGAGAGAGGCCCAAGCAAGACGCGCCCCGAGGAGCGTCATGCCACATGTCACTACTGGGTCTGACTGAGCGCCTCCAGGAGAGAGGCCCAAGCAAGACGCGCCCCGAGGAGCGTCTTGCCACATGTCACCACTGGGTCTGACTGAGAGCCTCCAGGAGAGAGGCCCAAGTAAGACGCGCCCCGAGGAGCGTCTTTCCACATGTCAACACTGGGTCTGACTGAGCACCTCCAGGAGAGAGGCCCAAGCAAGACGTGCCTCGAGGAGCGTCTTGCCACATGTCAACACTGGGTCTGACTGAGCGCCTCCAGGAGAGAGGCCCAAGCAAGAAGCGCTCCGAGGAGCGTCTTGCCACATGTCAACAATGGGTCTGACTGAGGGCCTCCATGAGAAAAGCCCAAGCAAGACACACCCCGAGGAGTGTCTTGCCACATGTCAACACTGGGTCTGTCAGAGGGCCTCCAGGAGAGAGGCCCAAGCAATACGCGCCCCGAGGAGCGTCTTGCCATATGTCACCACTGGGTCTGACTGAGCGCCTCCAGGAAAGAGGCCCAAGCAAGACGCGCCCCGAGGAGTGTCTTGCCACATGTCAACACTGGGTCTGACAGAGGGCCTCCAGGAGAGAGGCCCAAGCAAGAAGCGCCCCCAGGAGCGTCTTGCCATATGTCACCACTGGGTCTGACTGAGCGCCTCCAGGAGAGAGGCCCAAGCAAGACGCGCCCCGAGGAGCGTCTTGCCACATGTCAGCACTCGGTCTGACTGAGCGCCTCCAGGAGAGAGGCCCAAGCAAGACGCGCCCCTGGGAGCGTCTTGCCACATGTCAACACTGGGTCTGACTGAGCGCCTCCAGGAGATAGGCCCAAGCAAGACGCGCCCCGAGGGGTGTCTTGCCACATGTCAACACTGGGTCCGACAGAGGGCCTCCAGGAGATAGGCCCAAGTAAGACGCGCCCCGAGGAGCGTCTTGCCACATGTCAACACTGGGTCTGACTGAGCGCCTCCAGGAGAGAGGCCCAAGCAAGACGTGCCCCGAGGAGCGTCTTGCCACATGTCAACACTGGGTCCAACTGAGCGCCTCCAGGAGAGAGGCCCAAGCAAGAAGCGCCCCCAGGAGCGTCTTGCCACATGTCAACAATGGGTCTGACTGAGGGCCTCCATGAGAAAAGCCCAAGCAAGACGCGCCCCGAGGAGTGTCTTGCCACATGTCAACACTGGGTCTGACTGAGGGCCTCCAGGAGAGAGGCCCAAGCAAGAAGCGCCCCGAGGAGCGTCTTGCCATATGTCACCACTGGGTCTGACTGAGCGCCTCCAGGAGAGAGGCCCAAGCAAGACGCGCCCCGAGGAGCGTCTTGCCACATGTCAGCACTCGGTCTGACTGAGCGCCTCCAGGAGAGAGAGCCAATCAAGACGCGCCCCTAGGAGCGTCTTGCCACATGTCAACACTGGGTCTGACAGAGGGCCTCCAGGAAAGAGGCCCAAGCAAGACGCGCCCCGAGGAGTGTCTTGCCACATGTCAACACTGGGTCTGACAGAGGTTCTCCAGGAGAGAGGCCCAAGCAATACGCGCCCCGAGGAGCGTCTTGCCATATGTCACCACTGGGTCTGACTGAGCGCCTCCAGGAGAGAGGCCCAAGCAAGACGCGCCCCGAGGAGCGTCTTGCCACATGTCAGCACTCGGTCTGACTGAGCGCCTCCAGGAGAGAGGCCCAAGCAAGACGCGCCCCTGGGAGCGTCTTGCCACATGTCAACAATGGGTCTGACTGAGCGCCTCCAGGAGAGAGGCCCAAGCAAGACGCGCCCCGAGGAGTGTCTTGCCACATGTCAACACTGGGTCTGACAGAGGGCCTCCAGGAGAGAGGCCCAAGCAACACGCGCCCCGAGGAGTGTCTTGCCACATGTCACCACTGGGTCTGACTGAGCGCCTCCAGGAGAGAGGCCCAAGCAAGACGCGCCCCGAGGAGCGTCATGCCACATGTCACTACTGGGTCTGACTGAGCGCCTCCAGGAGAGAGGCCCAAGCAAGACGCGCCCCGAGGAGCGTCTTGCCACATGTCACCACTGGGTCTGACTGAGAGCCTCCAGGAGAGAGGCCCAGGGAAGACGCGCCCCGAGGAGCGTCTTGCCACATGTCAACACTGGGTCTGACTGAGCGCCTCCAGGAGAGAGGCCCAAGCAAGAAGCGCCCCGAGGAGCGTCTTGCCACATGTCAACAATGGGTCTGACTGAGGGCCTCCATGAGAAAAGCCCAAGCAAGACACACCCCGAGGAGTGTCTTGCCACATGTCAACACTGGGTCTGTCAGAGGGCCTCCAGGAGAGAGGCCCAAGCAATACGCGCCCCGAGGAGCGTCTTGCCATATGTCGCCACTGGGTCTGACTGAGCGCCTCCAGGAGAGAGGCCCAAGCAAGACGCGCCCCGAGGAGCGTCTTGCCACATGTCAGCACTCGGTCTGACTGAGCGCCTCCAGGAGAGAGAGCCAAGCAAGATGCGCCCCTAGGAGCGTCTTGCCACATGTCAACACTGGGTCTGACAGAGGGCCTCCAGGAAAGAGGCCCAAGCAATACGCGCCCCGAGGAGCGTCTTGCCATATGTCAACACTGGGTCTGACAGAGGGCCTCCAGGAGATAGGCCCAAGTAAGACGCGCCCCAAGGAGCGTCTTGCCACATGTCAACATTGGGTCTGAATGAGTGCCTCCAGGAGATAGTTCCAAGCAAGACGTGCCTCGAGGAGCGTCTTGCCACATGTCAGCACTCGGTCTGACTGAGCGCCTCCAGGAGAGAGGCCCAAGTAAGACGCGCCCCGAGGAGCGTCTTGCCACATGTCAACACTGGGTCTGACTGAGCTCCTCCAGGAGAGAGGCCCAAGCAAGATGCGCACCGAGGAGCATCTTGCCACATGTCAGCACTCGGTCTGACTGAGCGCCTCCAGGAGAGAGGCCCAAGCAAGACTCGCCCCTAGGAGCGTCTTGCCATATGTCACCACTGGGTCTGACTGAGCGCCTCCAGGAGAGAGACCCAAGCTAGACGCGCCCCTAGGAGCGTCTTGCCACATGTCAACACTGGGGCTGACAGAGGGCCTCCAGGAGAGAGACCCAAGCAAGACGCGCCCCGAGGAGCGTCTTGACACACGTCAACACTGGGTCTGACTGAGGGCCTCAATGAGAGAAGCCCAAGCAAGACGCGCCCCGAGGAGCGTCTTGCCACATGCCAACACTGGGTCTGACAGAGGGCCTCAGGGAGAGAGGCCCAAGCAATACGTGCCCCGAGGAGCGTCTTGCCACATGTCACCACTGGGTCTGACTGAGCGCCTGCCAGAGAGAGGCCCAAGTAAGACGCGCCCCGAGGAGCGTCTTGCCACATGTCAACACTGGGTCTGACTGAGCGCCTCCAGGAGAGAGGCCCAAGCAAGACGCGCCCCGAGGAGCGTCTTGCCACATGTCAACACTGGGTCTGACTGAGCGCCTCCAGGAGAGAGGCCCAAGCAAGACGTGCCCCGAGGAGCGTCTTGCCACATGTCAACACTGGGTCTGACTGAGCGCCTCCAGGAGAGAGGCCCAAGCAAGAAGCGCCCCGAGGAGCGTCTTGCCACATGTCAACAATGGGTCTGACTGAGGGCCTCCAGGAGAGAAGCCTAAGCAAGACGCGCCCCGAGGAGCGTCTTTCCACATGTCAACAATGGGTCTGACTGAGCTCCTCCAGGAGAGAGGCCCAAGCAAGACGCGCCCCGAGGAGCGTCTTGACACTTGTCAACACTGGGTCTGACTGAGGGCCTCCATGAGAGAGGCCCAAGCAAGACGCGCCCCGAGGAACGTCTTGCCACATGTCAACACTGGGTCTGACTGAGCGCCTCCAGGAGAGAGGCCCAAGCAATACGTGCCCTGAGGAGCGTCTTGCCACATGTCAACACTGGGTCTGACTAGGCGCCTCCAGGAGAGAGGCCCAAGCAAGGCGCGCCCCGAGGAGCGTCTTGCCACATGTCAGAACTGGGTCTGACTGAGCGCCTCCAGGAGAGAGTCCCCAGCAAGACGTGCCCCGAGGAGCGTCTTGCCTTATGTCAGCACTCGGTCTGACTGAGCGCCTCCAGGAGAGAGGCCCAAGCAAGACGCGCCCCGAGGAGCGTCTTGCCACATGTCAGCACTCGGTCTGACTGAGCGCCTCCAGGAGAGAGGCCCAAGCAAGACGCGCCCCGAGGAGCGTCTTGCCACATGTCACCACTGGGTCTGACTGAGCGCCTCCAGGAGAGAGGCCCAAGCAAGACGCGCCCCGATGAGCGTCAGGCCACATGTCACTACTCAGTCTGACTGAGCGCCTCCAGGAGAGAGGCCCAAGCAAGACGTGCCCCGAGGAGCGTCTTGCCACATGTCAACACTGGGTCTGATTGAGGGCCTTCCGGAGAGATGCCCAAGCAAGACGCGCCCCGAGGAGCGTCTTGCCACATGTCAACAATGGGTCTTACTGAGGGCCTCCAGGAGAGAGGCCAAAGCAAGACGCGCCCCGAGGAGCGTCTTGACACATGTCAACACTGGGTCTGACAGAGGGCCTCCATGAGAGAGGCACAAGCAAGACGCGTCCCGAGGAGTGTCTTGCCACATGTCAACAATGGGTCTGACTGAGCGCCTCCAGGAGAGAGGCCCAAGCAAGACACGCCCCAAGGAGAGTCTTTCCACGTGTCAACACTGGGTCTGACTGAGCGCCTCCAGGAGAGAGGCCCAAGCAAGACGCGCCCCGAGGAGCGTCTTGCCACATGTCACCACTGGGTCTGACTGAGCGCCTCCAGGAGAGAGGCCCAAGCAATATGCGCCCCGAGGAGCGTCTTGCCACGTTTCACCACTGGGTCTGACTGAGCGCCTCCAGGAGAGAGGCCCAAGCAAGACGAGCCCCGAGGAGCGTCTTGCCACATGTCAACACTGGGACTGACTGAGTGCCTCCATGAGAGAAGCCCCAGCAAGACGCGCCCCGAGGAGCGTCATGCCACATGTCAGCACTCGGTCTGACTGAGCACCTCCAGGAGAGAGGCCCAAGCAAGACGCGCCCCGAGGAGCATCTTGCCACATGTCACTACTCGGTCTGACTGAGCGCCTCCAGGAGAGAGGTCCAAGCAAGACGCACCCCGAGGAGCGTCTTGCCACATGTCAACAATGGGTCTGACTGAGGGCCTCCAGGAGAGAAGCCCAAGCAAGACGCGCCCCGAGGAGCGTCTTGCCACATGTCAACACTGGGTTTGACTGAGCGCCTCCAGGAGAGAGGCCCAAGCAAGACGCGCCCCGAGGAGCGTCTTGCCACATGTCAACACTGGGTCTGACTGAGCGCCTCCAGGCGAGAGGCCCAAGCAAGACGCGCCCCGAGGAGCGTCTTGCCACATGTCAACACTGGGTCTGACTAGGCGCCTCCAGGATAGAGGCCCAAGCAAGACGCGCCCCGAGGAGCGTCTTGACACATTTCAGAACTGGGTCTGACTGAGCGCCTCCAGGAGAGAGTCCCCTGCAAGACGCGCCCAGAGGAGCGTCTTGCCACATGTCAACAATGGGTCTGACTGAGGGCCTCCAGGAGAGAAGCCCAAGCAAGACGCGCCCCGAGGAGCGTCTTGACACATGTCATCACTGGGTCTGACAGAGGGCCTCCAGGAGAGAGGCCCAAGCAAGACGCGCCCCGAGGAGTGTCTTGCCACATGTCACCACTGGGTCTGACTGAGCGCCTCCAGGAGAGAGGCCCAAGCAAGACGCGCCCCGAGGAGCGTCAGGCCACATGTCACTACTCAGTGTGACTGAGCGCCTCCAGGAGAGAGGCCCAAGCAAGACACGCCCCGAGGAACGTCTTGCCACGTGTAAACACTGGGTCTGATTGAGGGCCTTCTGGAGAGAGGCCAAAGCAAGATGCGCTCGGAGGAGCGTCTTGCCACAGGTTAACACTGGGTCTGACAGAGGGCCTCCAGGAGAGAGGCCCAAGCAAGACGCGCCCCGAGGAGCGTCTTGCCACATGTCACCTATGGTTCTGACTGAGCGCCTCCAGGAGAGAGGCCCCAGCAAGACGCGCCCCGAGGAGCGTCTTGCCTTATGTCAGCACTCGGTCTGACTGAGCGCCTCCAGAAGAGAGGCCCAAGCAAGACGCGCCCCGAGGAGCGTCTTGCCACGTGTCAACACTGGGTCTGATTGAGGGCCTTCTGGAGAGAGGCCCAAGCAAGACGCGCCCCGAGAAGTGTCTTGCCATATGTCAACACTGGGTCTGACTGAGCGCCTCCAGGAGAGAGGCCCAAGCAAGACGCGTCTCGACAAGCGTCTTGCCACGTGTCAACACTGGGTCTGACAGAGGGCCTCCAGGAGATAGGCCCAAGTAAGACGCGCCCCGAGGAGCGTCTTGCCACATGTCAACATTGGGTCTGAATGAGCGCCTCCAGGAGATAGTTCCAAGCAAGACGTGCCTCGAGGAGCGTCTTGCCACATGTCAGCACTCGGTCTGACTGAGCGCCTCCAGGAGAGAGGCCCAAGTAAGACACGCCCCGAGGAGAGTCTTGCCACATGTCAACACTGGGTCTGACTGAGCTCCTCCAGGAGAGAGGCCCAAGCAAGATGCGCACCGAGGAGCATCTTGCCACATGTCAGCACTCGGTCTGACTGAGCGCCTCCAGGAGAGAGGCCCAAGCAAGACTCGCCCCTAGGAGCGTCTTGCCATATGTCACCACTGGGTCTGACTGAGCGCCTCCAGGAGAGAGACCCAAGCTAGACGCGCCCCTAGGAGCGTCTTGCCACATGTCAACACTGGGGCTGACAGAGGGCCTCCAGGAGAGAGACCCAAGCAAGACGCGCCCCGAGGAGCGTCTTGACACATGTCAACACTGGGTCTGACTGAGGGCCTCAATGAGAGAAGCCCAAGCAAGACGCGCCCCGAGGAGCGTCTTGCCACATGCCAACACTGGGTCTGACAGAGGGCCTCAGGGAGAGAGGCCCAAGCAATACGTGCCCCGAGGAGCGTCTTGCCACATGTCACCACTGGGTCTGACTGAGCGCCTGCCAGAGAGAGGCCCAAGTAAGACGCGCCCCGAGGAGCGTCTTGCCACATGTCAACACTGGGTCTGACTGAGCGCCTCCAGGAGAGAGGCCCAAGCAAGACGCGCCCCGAGGAGCGTCTTGCCACATGTCAACACTGGGTCTGACTGAGCGCCTCCAGGAGAGAGGCCCAAGCAAGACGTGCCCCGAGGAGCGTCTTGCCACATGTCAACACTGGGTCTGACTGAGCGCCTCCAGGAGAGAGGCCCAAGCAAGAAGCGCCCCGAGGAGCGTCTTGCCACATGTCAACAATGGGTCTGACTGAGGGCCTCCAGGAGAGAAGCCTAAGCAAGACGCGCCCCGAGGAGCGTCTTTCCACATGTCAACAATGGGTCTGACTGAGCTCCTCCAGGAGAGAGGCCCAAGCAAGACGCGCCCCGAGGAGCGTCTTGACACTTGTCAACACTGGGTCTGACTGAGGGCCTCCATGAGAGAGGCCCAAGCAAGACGCGCCCCGAGGAACGTCTTGCCACATGTCAACACTGGGTCTGACTGAGCGCCTCCAGGAGAGAGGCCCAAGCAATACGTGCCCCGAGGAGCGTCTTGCCACATGTCAACACTGGGTCTGACTAGGCGCCTCCAGGAGAGAGGCCCAAGCAAGGCGCGCCCCGAGGAGCGTCTTGCCACATGTCAGAACTGGGTCTGACTGAGCGCCTCCAGGAGAGAGTCCCCAGCAAGACGTGCCCCGAGGAGCGTCTTGCCTTATGTCAGCACTCGGTCTGACTGAGCGCCTCCAGGAGAGAGGCCCAAACAAGACGCGCCCCGAGGAGCGTCTTGCCACATGTCAGCACTCGGTCTGACTGAGCGCCTCCAGGAGAGAGGCCCAAGCAAGACGCGCCCCGAGGAGCGTCTTGCCACATGTCACCACTGGGTCTGACTGAGCGCCTCCAGGAGAGAGGCCCAAGCAAGACGCGCCCCGATGAGCGTCAGGCCACATGTCACTACTCAGTCTGACTGAGCGCCTCCAGGAGAGAGGCCCAAGCAAGACGTGCCCCGAGGAGCGTCTTGCCACATGTCAACACTGGGTCTGATTGAGGGCCTTCCGGAGAGATGCCCAAGCAAGACGCGCCCCGAGGAGCGTCTTGCCACATGTCAACAATGGGTCTTACTGAGGGCCTCCAGGAGAGAGGCCAAAGCAAGACGCGCCCCGAGGAGCGTCTTGACACATGTCAACACTGGGTCTGACAGAGGGCCTCCATGAGAGAGGCACAAGCAAGACGCGTCCCGAGGAGTGTCTTGCCACATGTCAACAATGGGTCTGACTGAGCGCCTCCAGGAGAGAGGCCCAAGCAAGACACGCCCCAAGGAGAGTCTTGCCACGTGTCAACACTGGGTCTGACTGAGCGCCTCCAGGAGAGAGGCCCAAGCAAGACGCGCCCCGAGGAGCGTCTTGCCACATGTCACCACTGGGTCTGACTGAGCGCCTCCAGGAGAGAGGCCCAAGCAATATGCGCCCCGAGGAGCGTCTTGCCACGTTTCACCACTGGGTCTGACTGAGCGCCTCCAGGAGAGAGGCCCAAGCAAGACGAGCCCCGAGGAGCGTCTTGCCACATGTCAACACTGGGACTGACTGAGTGCCTCCATGAGAGAAGCCCCAGCAAGACGCGCCCCGAGGAGCGTCATGCCACATGTCAGCACTCGGTCTGACTGAGCACCTCCAGGAGAGAGGCCCAAGCAAGACGCGCCCCGAGGAGCATCTTGCCACATGTCACTACTCGGTCTGACTGAGCGCCTCCAGGAGAGAGGTCCAAGCAAGACGCACCCCGAGGAGCGTCTTGCCACATGTCAACAATGGGTCTGACTGAGGGCCTCCAGGAGAGAAGCCCAAGCAAGACGCGCCCCGAGGAGCGTCTTGCCACATGTCAACACTGGGTTTGACTGAGCGCCTCCAGGAGAGAGGCCCAAGCAAGACGCGCCCCGAGGAGCGTCTTGCCACATGTCAACACTGGGTCTGACTGAGCGCCTCCAGGCGAGAGGCCCAAGCAAGACGCGCCCCGAGGAGCGTCTTGCCACATGTCAACACTGGGTCTGACTAGGCGCCTCCAGGATAGAGGCCCAAGCAAGACGCGCCCCGAGGAGCGTCTTGCCACATTTCAGAACTGGGTCTGACTGAGCGCCTCCAGGAGAGAGTCCCCTGCAAGACGCGCCCCGAGGAGCGTCTTGCCTTATGTCAGCACTCGGTCTGACTGAGGGCCTCCAGGAGAGAGGCCCAAGCAAGACGCGCCCAGAGGAGCGTCTTGCCACATGTCAACACTGGGTCTGACTGAGGGCCTCCAGGAGAGAAGCCCAAGCAAGACGCGCCCCGAGGAGCGTCTTGACACATGTCATCACTGGGTCTGACAGAGGGCCTCCAGGAGAGAGGCCCAAGCAAGACGCGCCCCGAGGAGCGTCAGGCCACATGTCACTACTCAGTGTGACTGAGCGCCTCCAGGAGAGAGGCCCAAGCAAGACACGCCCCGAGGAACGTCTTGCCACGTGTAAACACTGGGTCTGATTGAGGGCCTTCTGGAGAGAGGCCAAAGCAAGATGCGCTCGGAGGAGCGTCTTGCCACAGGTTAACACTGGGTCTGACAGAGGGCCTCCAGGAGAGAGGCCCAAGCAAGACGCGCCCCGAGGAGCGTCTTGCCACATGTCACCTATGGTTCTGACTGAGCGCCTCCAGGAGAGAGGCCCCAGCAAGACGCGCCCCGAGGAGCGTCTTGCCTTATGTCAGCACTCGGTCTGACTGAGCGCCTCCAGAAGAGAGGCCCAAGCAAGACGCGCCCCGAGGAGCGTCTTGCCACGTGTCAACACTGGGTCTGATTGAGGGCCTTCTGGAGAGAGGCCCAAGCAAGACGCGCCCCGAGAAGTGTCTTGCCATATGTCAACACTGGGTCTGACTGAGCGCCTCCAGGAGAGAGGCCCAAGCAAGACGCGTCTCGACAAGCGTCTTGCCACGTGTCAACACTGGGTCTGACTGAGCGCCTCCAGGAGAGAGGCCCAAGCAAGATGCACCCCGAGGAGCGTCTTGCCACGTGTCACCACTGGGTCTGACTGAGCGCCTCCAGGAGAGAGGCTGAAGCAAGACGCGCCCCGAGGAGCGTCTTGCCACGTGTCACCACTGGGTCTGATTGTGCGCCTCCAGGAGAGAGGCCCCAGCAGGACGCGCCCCGAGGAGCGTCTTGCCTTATGTCAGCACTCGGTCTGACTGAGCGCCTCCAGGAGAGAGGCCCAAGCAAGACGCGCCCCGAGGAGCGTCTTGCCACATGTCACTTCTCGGTCTGACTGAGCGCCTCCAGGAGAGAGATCGAAGCAAGACGCGCCCCGAGGAGCGTCTTGCCACATGTCACTACTCGGTCTGACAGAGGGCATCCCGGAGAGAGGCCCAAGCAATACACGCCCCGAGGAGCGTCTTGCCACATGTCACCACTGGGTCTGACTGAGCGCCTCCAGGAGAGAGGCCCAACCAAGACGCGCCCTGAGGAGCGTCTTGCCACATGCCAACACTTGGTCTGACTGAGCGCCTCCATGAGAGAAGCCCAAACAAGACGCGCCCCGAGGAGAGTCTTGCCATATGACAACACTCGGTCTGACAGAGGGCATCCAGGAGAGAGGCCCAAGCAATACACGCCCCGAGGAGCGTCTTGACACATGTCAACATTTGGTCTGACAGAGGGGCTCCAGGAGAGAAGCCCAAGCAAGACGCGCCCCGAGGAGCGTCTTGCCACATGTCAACACTGGGTCTGACTGAGCGCCTCCAGGAGAGAGGCCCAAGCAAGACACGCCCCGAGGAGCGTCTTGACACATGTCAACACTGGGTCTGACTGAGGGCCTCCATGAGAGAAGCCCAAGCAAGACGCGCCCCGAGGAGAGTCTTGCAACATGACAACACTCGGTCTGACAGAGGGCATCCAGGAGAGAGGCCCAAGCAATACACGCCCCGAGGAGCGTCTTGCCACATGTCACCACTGGGTCTGACTGAGCGCCTCCAGGAGAGAGGCCCAACCAAGATGCGCCCTGAGGAGCGTCTTGCCACATGCCAACACTGGGTCTGACTGAGCGCCTCCAGGAGAGAGGCCCAAGCAAGACGCGCACCGAGGAGCGTCTTGCCACGTGTCAACACTGGGTCTGACTGAGCGCCTCCAGGAGAGAGGCCCAAGCAAGACACGCCCCGAGGAGCGTCTTGCCACGTGTCACCACTGGGTCTGACTGAGCTTCTCCAGGAGAGAGGCCCAAGCAAGACGCGCCCCGAGGAGCGTCTTGCCACATGTCAACACTGGGTCTGACTGAGCGCCTCCAGGAGAGAGGCCCAAGCAAGACGCGCCCCGAGGAGCGTCTTGCCACATGTCAACAATGGGTCTGACTGAGGGCCTCCAGGAGAGAGTCCCAAGCAAGATGCGCTCGGGAGAGAGTCTTGCCACATGTCAACACTGGGTCTGACAGAGGGCCTCCAGGAGAGAGGCCCAAGCAAGACGCGCCCCGAGGAGCGTCTTGCAACATGTCACCTCTGGTTCTGACTGAGCGCCTCCAGGAGAGAGGCCCAAGCAAGACGCGCCCCGAGGAGTGTCTTGTCACATGTCTACACTGGGTCTGTCTGAGCGCCTCCAGGAGAATAGCCCAAGCAAGACGCGCCCCGAGGAGCGTCTTGCCACATGTCAACAATGGGTCTAACTGAGGGCCTCCAGGAGAGAAGCCCAAGCAAGACGCGCCCCGAGGAGCGTCTTGACACATGTCAACACAGGGTCTGACAGAGGGCCTCCAGGAGAGAGGCCCAAGCAACACTGGGTCTGTCTGATCGCCTCCAGGAGAGAAGCCCAAGCAAGACGCGCCCCTAGGAGTGTCTTGCCACATGTCACCACTGGGTCTGACTGAGCTCCACCAGGAGAGAGGCCCAAGCAAGACGCGCCCCGAGGAGCGTCAGGCCACATGTCACTACTCAGTCTGACTGAGCGCCTCCAGGAGAGAGGCCCAAGCAAGACGCGCCCCGAGGAGCGTCTTGCCACGTGTCAACACTGGGTCTGATTGAGGGCCTTCTGGAGAGAGGCCCAAGCAAGACGCGCCCCGACGAGCGTCTTGCCACATGTCAACAATGGGTCTGACTGAGGGCCTCCAGGAGAGAAGCCCAAGCAAGTCGCGCCCCGAGGAGCGTCTTGCCACATGTCAACAATGGGTCTTACTGAGGGCCTCCAGGAGAGAAGCCCAAGCAAGACGCGCCCCGAGGAGCTTCTTGCCACATGTCAGCACTCGGTCTGACTGAGCGCCTCCAGGAGAGAGGCCAAAGCAAGATGCACTCGGAGGAGCGTCTTGCCACATGTCAACAATGGGTCTGACTGAGGGCCTCAAGTAGAGAAGCCCAAGCAAGACGCGCCCCGAGGAGCGTCTTGACACATGTCAACACTTGGTCTGACAGAGGGGCTCCAGGAGAGAGGCCCAAGCAAGACGCGCCCCGAGGAGTGTCTTGCCACATGTCACCACTGGGTCTGACTGAGCGCCTCCAGGAGAGAGGCCCAAGCAAGACGCGCCCCGAGGAGCATCAGGCCACATGTCACTACTCAGTCTGACTGAGCGCCTCCAGGAGAGAGGCCCAAGCAAGACGCGCCCCGAGGAGCGTCTTGCCACATGTCAACACTGGGTCTGACTGAGTGCCTCCATGAGAGAAGCCCCAGCAAGACGCGCCCCGAGGAGCGTCTTGCCACATGTCACTACTCGGTCTGACTGAGCGCCTCCAGGAGAGAGTTCCAAGCAAGACGTGCCCCGAGGAGCGTCTTGCCACATGTCAACAATGGGTCTGACTGAGGGCCTCCAGGAGAGAAGCCCAAGCAAGACGCGCCCCGAGGAGCGTCTTGCCACATGTCAACACTGGGTCTGACTGAGCGCCTCCAGGAGAGAGGCCCAAGCAAGACACGCCCCGAGGAGCGTCTTGACACATGTCAACACTGGGTCTGACTGAGGGCCTCCATGAGAGAAGCCCAACCAAGACGCACCCTGAGGAGCGTCTTGCCACATGCCAACACTGGGTCTGACTGAGCACCTCCAGGAGAGAGGCCCAACCAAGACGCACCCTGAGGAGCGTCTTGCCACATGCCAACACTGGGTCTGACTGAGCGCCTCCAGGAGAGAGGCCCAAGCAAGACGCGCCCCGAGGAGCGTCTTGCCACGTGTCAACACTGGGTCTGACTGAGCGCCTCCAGGAGAGAGGCCCAAGCAAGACACACCCCGAGGAGCGTCTTGCCACGTGTCACCACTGGGTCTGACTGAGCTTCTCCAGGAGAGAGGCCCAAGCAAGACGCGCCCCGAGGAGCGTCTTGCCACATGTCAACAATGGGTCTGACTGAGGGCCTCCAGGAGAGAGTCCCAAGCAAGATGCGCTCGGGGGAGCGTCTTGCCACTTGTCAACACTGGGTCTGACAGAGGGCCTCCAGGAGAGAGGCCCAAGCAAGACGCGCCCCGAGGAGCGTCTTGCCACATGTCACCTCTGGTTCTGACTGAGCGCCTCCAGGAGAGAGGCCCAAGCAAGACGCGCCCCCAGGAGCGTCTTGTCACATGTCAACACTGGGTCTGTCTGAGCGCCTCCAGGAGAGAAGCCCAAGCAAGACGCGCCCCGAGGAGCGTCTTGACACATGTCAACACTGGGTCTGACAGAGGGCCTCCAGGAGAGAGGCCCAAGCAAGACGCGCCCCGAGGAGTGTCTTGCCACATGTCACCACTGGGTCTGACTGAGCGCCCCCAGGAGAGAGGCCCAAGCAAGACGCACCCCGAGGAGCGTCAGGCCACATGTCACTACTCAGTCTGACTGAGCGCCTCCAGGAGAGAGGCCCAAGCAAGACGCGCCCCGAGGAGCGTCTTGCCACGTGTCAACACTGGGTCTGATTGAGGGCCTTCTGGAGAGAGGCCCAAGCAAGACGCGCCCCGACGAGCGTCTTGCCACATGTCAACAATGGGTCTGACTGAGGGCCTCCAGGAGAGAAGCCCAAGCAAGACACGCCCCGAGGAGCATTTTGCCACATGTCAACAATGGGTCTTACTGAGGGCCTCCAGGAGAGAAGCCCATGCAAGACGCACCCCGAGGACTTCTTGCCACATGTCAGCACTCGGTCTGACTGAGCGCCTCCAGGAGAGAGGCCAAAGCAAGATGCGCTCGGAGGAGCGTCTTGCCACATGTCAACAATGGGTCTGACTGAGGGCCTCCAGGAGAGAACCCAAGCAAGACGCGCCCCGAGGAGCGTCTTGACACATGTCAACACTGGGTCTGACAGAGGGCCTCCATGAGAGAGGCCCAAGCAAGACGCGCCCCGAGGAGCGTCTTGCCACATGTATACAATGGGTCTTACTGAGGGCCTCCAGGAGAGAAGCCCAAGCAAGACGCGCCCCGAGGAGCTTCTTGCCACATGTCAGCACTCGGTCTGACTGAGCGCCTCCAGGAGAGAGGCCAAAGCAAGATGCGCTCGGAGGAGCGTCTTGCCACATGTTAACACTGGGTCTGACAGAGGGCCTCCAGGAGAGAGGCCCAAGCAAGACGCGCCCCGAGGAACGTCTTGCCACATGTCACCTCTGGTTCTGACTGAGCGCCTCCAGGAGAGAGGCCCAAGCAAGACGAGCCCCGAGGAGTGTCTTGCCACATGTCAACACTGGGACTGACTGAGTGCCTCCATGAGAGAAGCCCCAGCAAGACGCGCCCCGAGGAGCGTCTTGCCGCATGTATACAATGGGTCTTACTGAGGGCCTCCAGGAGAGAAGCCCAAGCAAGACGCGCCCCGAGGAGCTTCTTGCCACATGTCAGCACTCGGTCTGATTGAGCACCTCCAGGAGAGAGGCCCAAGCAAGACCCGCCCCGAGGAGCATCTTGCCACATGTCACTACTCGGTCTGACTGAGCGCCTCCAGGAGAGAGGCCCAAGCAAGATGCACCCCGAGGAGCGTCTTGCCACATGTCAACAATGGGTCTGACTGAGGGCCTCCAGGAGAGAAGCCCAAGCAAGACGCGCCCCGAGGAGCGTCTTGCCACATGTCAACACTGGGTCTGACTGAGCGCCTCCAGGAGAGAGGCCCAAGCAAGACGCGCCCCGAGGAGCGTCTTGCCACATGTCAACACTGGGTCTGACTAGGCGCCTCCAGGAGAGAGGCCCAAGCAAGACGCGCCCCGAGGAGCGTCTTGCCACATTTCAGAACTGGGTCTGACTGAGCGCCTTCTGGAGAGAGTCCCCAGCAAGACGCGCCCCGAGGAGCATCTTGCCACATGTCAACAATGGGTCTGACTGAGGGCCTCCCTGAGAGAAGCCCAAGCAAGACGCACCCCGAGGAGCGTCTTGACACATGTCAACACTGGGTCTGACAGAGGGCCTCCAGGAGAGAGGCCCAAGCAAGACGCGCCCCGAGTAGTGTCTTGCCACATGTCACCACTGGGTCTGACTGAGCGCCTCCAGGAGAGAAGCCCAAGCAAGACGCGCCCCGAGGAGCGTCAGGCCACATGTCACTACTCAGTCTGACTGAGCGCCTCCAGGAGAGAGGCCCAAGCAAGACACGCCCCGAGGAACGTCTTGCCACGTGTCAACACTGGGTCTGATTGAGGGCCTTCTGGAGAGAGGCCCAAGCAAGATGCGCCCCGAGGAGCTTCTTGCCACATGTCAACAATGGGTCTGACTGAGGGCCTCCAGGAGAGAAGCCCAAGCAAGACGCGCCCCGAGGAGCGTCTTGCCACATGTCAACAATGGGTCTTACTGAGGGCCTCCAGGAGAGAAGCCCAAGCAAGACGCACCCCGAGGAGCTTCTTGCCACATGTCAGCACTCGGTCTGACTGAGCGCCTCCAGGAGAGAGGCCAAAGCAAGATGCGCTCGGAGGAGCGTCTTGCCACATGTTAACACTGGGTCTGACAGAGGGCCTCCAGGAGAGAGGCCCAAGCAAGACGCGCCCCGAGGAGCGTCTTGCCACATGTCACCTCTGGTTCTGACTGAGCGCCTCCAGGATAGAGGCCCAAGCAAGACGCGCCTCGAGGAGCGTCTTGTCACATGTCAACACTGGGTCTGTCTGAGCGCCTCCAGGAGAGAAGCCCAAGCAAGACGCGCCCCGAGGAGCGTCTTGCCACATGTCAGAACTGGGTCTGACTGAGCGCCTCCAGGAGAGAGTCCCCATTAAGACGCGCCCCGAGGAGCGTCTTGCCTTATGTCAGCACTCGGTCTGACTGAGCGCCTCCAGTAGAGAGGCCCAAGCAAGACGTGCCCCGAGGAGCGTCTTGTCACATGTCAACACTGGGTCTGTCTGAGCGCCTCCAGGAGAGAAGCCCAAGCAAGACGCGCCCCGAGGAGCGTCTTGCCACATGTCAACAATGGGTCTGACAGAGGGCCTCCAGGAGAGAGGCCCAAGCAAGACGCGCCCCGAGGAGTGTCTTGCCACATGTCACCACTGGGTCTGACTGAGCGCCTCCAGGAGAGAGGCCCAAGCAAGACGCGCCCCGAGGAGCGTCAGGCCACATGCCATTACTCAGTCTGACTGAGCGCCTCCAGGAGAGAGGACCAAGCAAGACGCGCCCCGAGGAACGTCTTGCCACGTGTCAACACTGGGTCTGATTGTGGGCCTTCTGGAGAGAGGCCCAAGCAAGATGCGCCCCGAGGAGCGTCTTGCCACATGTCAACAATGGGTCTGACTGAGGGCCTCCAGGAGAGAAGCCCAAGCAAGACGTGCCCCGAGGAGCGTCTTGCCACATGTCACCTCTGGTTCTGACTGAGCGCCTCCAGGAGAGGGGCCCAAGCAAGACGCGCCCCGAGAAGCATCTTGTCACATGTCAACACTGGGTCTGTCTGAGCGCCTCCAGGAGAGAAGCTCAAGCAAGACGCGCCCCGAGGAGCGTCTTGCCACATGTCAACAATGGGTCTGACTGAGGGCCTCCAGGAGAGAAGCCCAAGCAAGACGCGCCCCGAGGAGCGTCTTGACACATGTCAACACTGGGTCTGACAGAGGGCCTCCAGGAGAGAGGCCCAAGCAAGACGCGGCCCGAGGAGCATCTTGCCACATGTCACTACTCGGTCTGACTGAGCGCCTCCAGGAGAGAGGCCCAAGCAAGACGCACCCCGAGGAGCGTCTTGCCACATGTCAACAATGGGTCTGACTGAGGGCCTCCAGGAGAGAAGCCCAAGCAAGACGCGCCCCGAGGAGCGTCTTGCCACATGTCAACACTGGGTCTGACTGAGCGCCTCCAGGAGAGAGGCCCAAGCAAGACGCGCCCCAAGGAGCGTCTTGCCACATGTCAACACTGGGTCTGACTAGGCGCCTCCAGGAGAGAGGCCCAAGCAAGACGCGCCCCGAGGAGCGTCTTGCCACATTTCAGAACTGGGTCTGACTGAGCGCCTTCTGGAGAGAGTCCCCAGCAAGACGCGCCCCGAGGAGCATCTTGCCACATGTCAACAATGGGTCTGACTGAGGGCCTCCCTGAGAGAAGCCCAAGCAAGACGCGCCCCGAGGAGCGTCTTGACACATGTCAACACTGGGTCTGACAGAGGGCCTCCAGGAGAGAGGCCAAAGCAAGACGCGCCCCGAGTAGTGTCTTGCCACATGTCACCACTGGGTCTGACTGAGCGCCTCCAGGAGAGAAGCCCAAGCAAGACGCGCCCCGAGGAGCGTCAGGCCACATGTCACTACTCAGTCTGACTGAGCGCCTCCAGGAGAGAGGCCCAAGCAAGACACGCCCCGAGGAACGTCTTGCCACGTGTCAACACTGGGTCTGATTGAGGGCCTTCTGGAGAGAGGCCCAAGCAAGATGCGCCCCGAGGAGCGTCTTGCCACCTGTCAACAATGGGTCTGACTGAGGGCCTCCAGGAGAGAAGCCCAAGCAAGACGCGCCCCGAGGAGCGTCTTGCCACATGTCAACAATGGGTCTTACTGAGGGCCTCCAGGAGAGAAGCCCAAGCAAGACGCACCCCGAGGAGCTTCTTGCCACATGTCAGCACTCGGTCTGACTGAGCGCCTCCAGGAGAGAGGCCAAAGCAAGATGCGCTCGGAGGAGCGTCTTGCCACATGTTAACACTGGGTCTGACAGAGGGCCTCCAGGAGAGAGGCCCAAGCAAGACGCGCCCCGAGGAGCGTCTTGCCACATGTCACCTCTGGTTCTGACTGAGCGCCTCCAGGAGAGAGGCCCAAGCAAGACGCGCCCCGAGGAGCGTCTTGTCACATGTCAACACTGGGTCTGTCTGAGCGCCTCCAGGAGAGAAGCCCAAGCAAGACGCGCCCCGAGGAGCGTCTTGCCACATGTCAGAACTGGGTCTGACTGAGCGCCTCCAGGAGAGAGTCCCCATTAAGACGCGCCCCGAGGAGCGTCTTGCCTTATGTCAGCACTCGGTCTGACTGAGCGCCTCCAGGAGAGAGGCCCAAGCAAGACGTGCCCCGAGGAGCGTCTTGTCACATGTCAACACTGGGTCTGTCTGAGCGCCTCCAGGAGAGAAGCCCAAGCAAGACGCGCCCCGAGGAGCGTCTTGCCACATGTCAACAATGGGTCTGACAGAGGGCCTCCAGGAGAGAGGCCCAAGCAAGACGCGCCCCGAGGAGTGTCTTGCCACATGTCACCACTGGGTCTGACTGAGCGCCTCCAGGAGAGAGGCCCAAGCAAGACGCGCCCCGAGGAGCGTCAGGCCACATGCCATTACTCAGTCTGACTGAGCGCCTCCAGGAGAGAGGACCAAGCAAGACGCGCCCCGAGGAACGTCTTGCCACGTGTCAACACTGGGTCTGATTGTGGGCCTTCTGGAGAGAGGCCCAACCAAGATGCGCCCCGAGGAGCGTCTTGCCACATGTCAACAATGGGTCTGACTGAGGGCCTCCAGGAGAGAAGCCCAAGCAAGACGTGCCCCGAGGAGCGTCTTGCCACATGTCACCTCTGGTTCTGACTGAGCGCCTCCAGGAGAGGGGCCCAAGCAAGACGCGCCCCGAGGAGCGTCTTGTCACATGTCAACACTGGGTCTGTCTGAGCGCCTCCAGGAGAGAAGCCCAAGCAAGACGCGCCCCGAGGAGCGTCTTGCCACATGTCAGAACTGGGTCTGACTGAGCGCCTCCAGGAGAGAGTCCCCATAAAGACGCGCCCCGAGGAGCGTCTTGCCTTATGTCAGCACTCGGTCTGACTGAGCGCCTCCAGTAGAGAGGCCCAAGCAAGACGTGCCCCGAGGAGCGTCTTGTCACATGTCAACACTGGGTCTGTCTGAGCGCCTCCAGGAGAGAAGCCCAAGCAAGACGCGCCCCGAGGAGCGTCTTGCCACATGTCAACAATGGGTCTGACAGAGGAACTCCAGGAGAGAGGCCCAAGCAAGACGCGCCCCGAGGAGTGTCTTGCCACATGTCACCACTGGGTCTGACTGAGCGCCTCCAGGAGAGAGGCCCAAGCAAGACGCGCCCCGAGGAGCGTCTTGCCACATGCCATTACTCAGTCTGACTGAGCGCCTCCAGGAGAGAGGACCAGGCAAGACGCGCCCCGAGGAACGTCTTGCCACGTGTCAACACTGGGTCTGATTGTGGGCCTTCTGGAGAGAGGCCCAAGCAAGATGCGCCCCGAGGAGCGTCTTGCCACATGTCAACAATGGGTCTGACTGAGGGCCTCCAGGAGAGAAGCCCAAGCAAGACGTGCCCCGAGGAGCGTCTTGCCACATGTCACCTCTGGTTCTGACTGAGCGCCTCCAGGAGAGGGGCCCAAGCAAGACGCGCCCCGAGGAGCGTCTTGTCACATGTCAACACTGGGTCTGTCTGAGCGCCTCCAGGAGAGAAGCTCAAGCAAGACGCGCCCCGAGGAGCGTCTTGCCACATGTCAACAATGGGTCTGACTGAGGGCCTCCAGGAGAGAAGCCCAAGCAAGACACGCCCCGAGGAGCGTCTTGACACATGTCAACACTGGGTCTGACAGAGGGCCTCCAGGAGAGAGGCCCAAGGAAGACGCGCCCCGAGGAGTGTCTTGCCACATGTCACCACTGGGTCTGACTGAGCGCCTCCAGGAGAGAGGCCCAAGCAAGACGCGCCCCGAGGAGCATCTTGCCACGTGTCAACACTGGGTCTGATTGAGGGCCTTCTGGAGAGAGGCCCAAACAAGACGCGCCCCGAGGAGCGTCTTGCCACATGTCAACAATGGGTCTGACTGAGGGCCTCCAGGAGAGAAGCCCAAGCAAGACGCGCCCCGAGGAGCGTCTTGCCACATGTCAACAATGGGTCTTACTGAGGGCCTCCAGGAGAGAGGCCAAAGCAAGACGCGCCCCGAGGAGCGTCTTGACACATGTCAACACTGGGTCTGACAGAGGGCCTCCATGAGGGAGGCACAAGCAAGACGCGCCCCGAGGAGTGTCTTGCCACATGTCAACAATGGGTCTGAATGAGCGCCTCCAGGAGAGAGGCCCAAGCAAGACGCGCCCCAAGGAGCGTCTTGCCACGTGTCAACACTGGGTCTGACTGAGCGCCTCCAGGAGAGAGGCCCAAGAAAGACGCGCCCCGAGGAGCGTCTTGCCACGTTTCACCACTGGGTCTGACTGAGCGCCTCCAGGAGAGAGGCCCAAGCAAGACGAGCCCCGAGGAGCGTCTTGCCACATGTCAACACTGGGACTGACTGAGTGCCTCCATGAGAGAAGCCCAAGCAAGACGCGCCCCGAGGAGCGTCTTGCCACATGTCAGCACTCGGTCTGACTGAGCACCTCCAGGAGAGAGGCCCAAGCAAGTCGCGCCCCGAGGAGCATCTTGCCACATGTCACTACTCGGTCTGACTGAGCGCCTCCAGGAGAGAGGCCCAAGCAAGACGGACCCCGAGGAGAGTCTTGCCACATGTCAACAATGGGTCTGACTGAGGGCCTCCAGGAGAGAAGCCCAAGCAAGACGCGCCCCGAGGAGCGTCTTGCCACATGTCAACACTGGGTCTGACTGAGCGCCTCCAGGAGAGAGGCCCAAGCAAGACGCGCCCCGAGGAGCGTCTTGCCACATGTCAACACTGGGTCTGACTAGGCGCCTCCTGGAGAGAGGCCCAAGCAAGACGCGCCCCGAGGAGCGTCTTGCCACATGTCAGAACTGGGTCTGACTGAGCGCCTCCAGGAGAGAGGCCCAAGCAAGACGCGCCCCGAGGAGCGTCTTGCCACATGTCAACAATGGGTCTGACTGAGGGCCTCCAGGAGAGAAGCCCAAGCAAGACGCGCCCCGAGGAGCGTCTTGACACATGTCAACACTGGGTCTGACAGAGGGCCTCCAGGAGAGAGGCCCAAGCAAGACGCGCCCCGAGGAGTGTCTTGCCACATGTCACCACTGGGTCTGATATGAGTGCCTCCAGGAGAGAGGCCCAAGCAAGACGCGCCCCGAGGAGCGCCAGGCCACATGTCACTACTCAGTCTGACTGAGCGCCTCCAGGAGAGAGGCCCAAGCAAGACACGCCCCGAGGAACGTCTTGCCACGTGTCAACACTGGGTCTGATTGAGGGCCTTCTGGAGAGAGGCCCAAGCAAGATGCGCCCCGAGGAGCGTCTTGCCACATGTCAACAATGGGTCTGACTGAGGCTCTCCAGGAGAGAAGCCCAAGCAAGACGCGCCCCGAGGAGCGTCTTGCCACATGTCAACAATGGGTCTTACTGAGGGCCTCCAGGAGAGAAGCCCAAGCAAGATGCACCCCGAGGAGCTTCTTGCCACATGTCAGCACTCGGTCCAACAGAGGGCCTCCAGGAGAGAGGCCCAAGCAAGACGCGCCCCGAGACGCGTCTTGCCACATGTCACCTCTGGTTCTGACTGAGCGCCTCCAGGAGAGAGGTCCAAGCAAGAAGCGCCCCGAGGAGCGTCTTGTCACATGTCAACACTGGGTCTGTCTGAGCGCCTCCAGGAGAGAAGCCCAAGCAAGACGCGCCCCGAGGAGCGTCTTGCCACATGTCAGAACTGGGTCTGACTGAGCGCCTCCAGGAGAGAGTCCCCAGCAAGACCTTGCCCCGAGGAGCGTCTTGCCTTATGTCAGCACTCGGTCTGACTGAGCGCCTCCAGGAGAGAGGCCCAAGCATGACGTGCCCCGAGGAGCGTCTTGTCACATGTCAACACTGGGTCTGTCTGAGCGCCTCCAGGAGAGAAGCCCAAGCAAGACGCGCCCAAAGGAGCGTCTTGCCACATGTCAACAATGGGTCTGACTGAGGGCCTCCAGGAGAGAAGCCCAAGCAAGACGCGCCCCGAGGAGCGTCTTGACACATGGCAACACTGGGTCTGACAGAGGGCCTCCAGGAGAGAGGCCCAAGCAAGACGCGCCACGAGGAGTGTCTTGCCACATGTCACCACTGGGTCTGACTGAGCGCCTCCAGGAGAGAGGCCCAAGCAAGACGCGCCCCGAGGAGCGTCAGGCCACGTGTCAACACTGGGTCTGATTGAGGGCCTTCTGGAGAGAGGCCCAAGCAAGATGCGCCCCGAGGAGCGTCTTGCCACAAGTCAACAATGGGTCTGACTGAGGGCCTCCAGGAGAGAAGCCCAAGCAAGACGCGCCCCGAGGAGCGTCTTGACACATGGCAACACTGGGTCTGACAGAGGGCCTCCAGGAGAGAGGCCCAAGCAAGACGCGCCCCGAGGAGCGCCAGGCCACATGTCACTACTCAGTCTGACTGAGCGCCTCCAGGAGAGAGGCCCAAGCAAGACACGCCCCGAGGAACGTCTTGCCACATGTCAACACTGGGTCTGATTGAGGGCCTTCTGGAGAGAGGCCCAAGCAAGATGCGCCCCGAGGAGCGTCTTGCCACATGTCAACAATGGGTCTTACTGAGGGCCTCAAGGGGAGAAGCCCAAGCAAGATGCACCCCGAGGAGCTTCTTGCCACATGTCAGCACTCGGTCCAACAGAGGGCCTCCAGGAGAGAGGCCCAAGCAAGACGCGCCCCGAGACGCGTCTTGCCACATGTCACCTCTGGTTCTGACTGAGCGCCTCCAGGAGAGAGGTCCAAGCAAGAAGCGCCCCGAGGAGCGTCTTGTCACATGTCAACACTGGGTCTGTCTGAGCGCCTCCAGGAGAGAAGCCCAAGCAAGACGCGCCCCGAGGAGCGTCTTGCCACATGTCAGATCTGGGTCTGACTGAGCGCCTCCAGGAGAGAGGCCCAAGCAAGACGTGCCCCGAGGAGCGTCTTGTCACATGTCAACACTGGGTCTGTCTGAGCGCCTCCAGGAGAGAAGCCCAAGCAAGACGCGCCCAAAGGAGCGTCTTGCCACATGTCAACAATGGGTCTGACTGAGGGCCTCCAGGAGAGAAGCCCAAGCAAGACGCGCCCCGAGGAGCGTCTTGACACATGGCAACACTGGGTCTGACAGAGGGCCTCCAGGAGAGAGGCCCAAGCAAGACGCGCCCCGAGGAGTGTCTTGCCACATGTCACCACTGGGTCTGACTGAGCGCCTCCAGGAGAGAGGCCCAAGCAAGACGCGCCCCGAGGAGCGTCAGGCCACATGTCACTACTTAATCTGACTGAGCGCCTCCAGGAGTGAGGCCCAAGCAAGACGCGCCCCGAGGAACGTCTTGCCACGTGTCAACACTGGGTCTGATTGAGGGCCTTCTGGGGAGAGGCCCAAGCAAGATGCGCCCCGAGGAGCGTCTTGCCACATGTCAACAATGGGTCTGACTGAGGGCCTCCAGGAGAGAAGCCCAAGCAAGACGCGCCCCGAGGAGCGTCTTGCCACATGTCAACAATGGGTCTTACTGAGGGCCTCCAGGAGAGAAGCCCAAGCAAGATGCACCCCGAGGAGCTTCTTGCCACATGTCAGCACTCGGTCTGACAGAGGGCCTCCAGGAAAGAGGCCCAAGCAAGACGCGCCCCGAGACGCGTCTTGCCACATGTCACCTCTGGTTCTGACTGAGCGCCTCCAGGAGAGAGGCCCAAGCAAGACCTTGCCCCGAGGAGCGTCTTGCCTTATGTCAGCACTCGGTCTGACTGAGCGCCTCCAGGAGAGAAGCCCAAGCAAGACGCGCCCCGAGGAGCGTCTTGCCACATGTCAGAACTGGGTCTGACTGAGCGCCTCCAGGAGAGAGTCCCCAGCAAGACCTTGCCCCGAGGAGCGTCTTGCCTTATGTCAGCACTCGGTCTGACTGAGCGCCTCCAGGAGAGAGGCCCAAGCAAGACGTGCCCCGAGGAGCGTCTTGTCACATGTCAACACTGGGTCTGTCTGAGCGCCTCCAGGAGAGAAGCCCAAGCAAGACGCGCCCAAAGGAGCGTCTTGCCACATGTCAACAATGGGTCTGACTGAGGGCCTCCAGGAGAGAAGCCCAAGCAAGACGCGCCCCGAGGAACGTCTTGACACATGGCAACACTGGGTCTGACAGAGGGCCTCCAGGAGAGAGGCCCAAGCAAGACGCGCCCCGAGGAGTGTCTTGCCACATGTCACCACTGGGTCTGACTGAGTGCCTCCAGGAGAGAGGCCCAAGCAAGACGCGCCCCGAGGAGCGTCAGGCCAGATGTCACTACTTAATCTTACTGAGCGCCTCCAGGAGAGAGGCCCAAGCAAGACACGCCCCGAGGAACGTCTTGCCACGTGTCAACACTGGGTCTGATTGAGGGCCTTCTGGAGAGAGGCCCAAGCAAGATGCGCCCCGAGGAGCGTCTTGCCACATGTCAACAATGGGTCTGACTGAGGGCCTCCAGGAGAGAAGCCCAAGCAAGACGCGCCCCGAGGAGCGTCTTGCCACATGTCAACAATGGGTCTTACTGAGGGCCTCCAGGAGAGAAGCCCAAGCAAGATGCACCCCGAGGAGCTTCTTGCCACATGTCAGCACTCGGTCTGACAGAGGGCCTCCAGGAAAGAGGCCCAAGCAAGACGCGCCCCGAGATGCGTCTTGCCACATGTCACCTCTGTTTCTGACTGAGCGCCTCCAGGAGAGAGGCCCAAGCAAGACACGCCCCGAGGAGCGTCTTGTCACATGTCAACACTGGGTCTGTCTGAGCGCCTCCAGGAGGGAAGCCCAAGCAAGACGCGCCCCGAGGAGCGTCTTGCCACATGTCAGAACTGGGTCTGACTGAGCGCCTCCAGGAGAGAGTCCCCAGCAAGACCTTGCCCCGAGGAGCGTCTTGCCTTATGTCAGCACTCGGTCTGACTGAGCGCCTCCAGGAGAGAGGCCCAAGCAAGACGTGCCCCGAGGAGCGTCTTGTCACATGTCAACACTGGGTCTGTCTGAGCGCCTCCAGGAGAGAAGCCCAAGCAAGACGCGCCCAAAGGAGCGTCTTGCCACATGTCAACAATGGGTCTGACTGAGGGCCTCCAGGAGAGAAGCCCAAGCAAGACGCGCCCCGAGGAGCGTCTTGACACATGGCAACACTGGGTCTGACTGAGCGCCTCCAGGAGAGAGTCCCCAGCAAGACCTTGCCCCGAGGAGCGTCTTGCCTTATGTCAGCACTCGGTCTGATTGAGCGCCTCCAGGAGAGAGGCCCAAGCAAGACGTGCCCTGAGGAGCGTCTTGTCACATGTCAACACTGGGTCTGTCTGAGCGCCTCCAGGAGAGAAGCCCAAGCAAGACGCGCCCAAAGGAGCGTCTTGCCACATGTCAACAATGAGTCTGACTGAGGGCCTCCAGGAGAGAAGCCCAAGCAAGACGCGCCCCGAGGAGCGTCTTGACACATGGCAACACTGGGTCTGACAGAGGGCCTCCAGGAGAGAGGCCCAAGCAAGACGCGCCCCGAGGAGTGTCTTGCCACATGTCACCACTGGGTCTGACTGAGCGCCTCCAGGAGAGAGGCCCAAGCAAGATGCGCCCCGAGGAGCGTCAGGCCACATGTCACTACTTAATCTGACTGAGCGCCTCCAGGAGAGAGGCCCAAGCAAGACACGCCCCGAGGAACGTCTTGCCACGTGTCAACACTGGGTCTGATTGAGGGCCTTCTGGAGAGAGGCCCAAGCAAGATGCGCCCCGAGGAGCGTCTTGCCACATGTCAACAATGGGTCTGACTGAGGGCCTCCGGGAGAGAAGCCCAAGCAAGACGCGCCCCGAGGAGCGTCTTGCCACATGTCAACAATGGGTCTTACTGAGGGCCTCCAGGAGAGAAGCCCAAGCAAGATGCACCCCGAGGAGCTTCTTGCCACATGTCAGCACTCGGTCTGACAGAGGGCCTCCAGGAGAGAGGCCCAAGCAAGACGCGCCCCGAGACGCGTCTTGCCACATGTCACCTCTGGTTCTGACTGAGCGCCTCCAGGAGAGAGGCCCAAGCAAGACGCGCCCCGAGGAGCGTCTTGTCCCATGTCAACACTGGGTCTGTCTGAGCGCCTCCAGGAGAGAAGCCCAAGCAAGACGCGCCCCGAGGAGCGTCTTGCCACATGTCAGAACTGGGTCTGACTGAGCGCCTCCAGGAGAGAGTCCCCAGCAAGAACTTGCCCCGAGGAGTGTCTTGCCTTATGTCAGCACTCGGTCTGACTGAGCGCCTCCAGGAGAGAGGCCCAAGCAAGACGTGCCCCGAGGAGCGTCTTGTCACATGTCAACACTGGGTCTGTCTGAGCGCCTCCAGGAGAGAAGCCCAAGCAAGACGCGCCCCGAGGAGCGTCTTGCCACATGTCAACAATGGGTCTTACTGAGGGCCTCCAGGAGAGAAGCCCAAGCAAGATGCACCCCGAGGAGCTTCTTGCCACATGTCAGCACTCGGTCTGACAGAGGGCCTCCAGGAGAGAGGCCCAAGCAAGACGCGCCCCGAGACGCGTCTTGCCACATGTCACCTCTGGTTCTGACTGAGCGCCTCCAGGAGAGAGGCCCAAGCAAGACGCGCCCCGAGGAGCGTCTTGTCCCATGTCAACACTGGGTCTGTCTGAGCGCCTCCAGGAGAGAAGCCCAAGCAAGACGCGCCCCGAGGAGCGTCTTGCCACATGTCAGAACTGGGTCTGACTGAGCGCCTCCAGGAGAGAGTCCCCAGCAAGAACTTGCCCCGAGGAGTGTCTTGCCTTATGTCAGCACTCGGTCTGACTGAGCGCCTCCAGGAGAGAGGCCCAAGCAAGACGTGCCCCGAGGAGCGTCTTGTCACATGTCAACACTGGGTCTGTCTGAGCGCCTCCAGGAGAGAAGCCCAAGCAAGACGCGCCCAAAGGAGCGTCTTGCCACATGTCAACAAAGGGTCTGACTGAGGGCCTCCAGGAGAGAAGCCCAAGCAAGACGCGCCCCGAGGAGCGTCTTGACACATGGCAACACTGGGTCTGACAGAGGGCCTCCAGGAGAGAGGCCCAAGCAAGACGCGCCCCGAGGAGTGTCTTGCCACATGTCACCACTGGGTCTGACTGAGCGCCTCCAGGAGAGAGGCCCAAGCAAGACGCGCCCCGAGGAGCGTCAGGCCACGTGTCAACACTGGGTCTGATTGAGGGCCTTCTGGAGAGAGGCCCAAGCAAGATGCGCCCCGAGGAGCGTCTTGCCACATGTCAACAATGGGTCTGACTGAGGGCCTCCAGGAGAGAAGCCCAAGCAAGACGCGCCCCGAGGAGCGTCTTGACACATGGCAACACTGGGTCTGACAGAGGGCCTCCAGGAGAGAGGCCCAAGCAAGACGCGCCCCGAGGAGTGTCTTGCCACATGTCACCACTGGGTCTGATATGAGCGCCTCCAGGAGAGAGGCCCAAGCAAGACGCGCCCCGAGGAGCGCCAGGCCACATGTCACTACTCAGTCTGACTGAGCGCCTCCAGGAGAGAGGCCCAAGCAAGACACGCCCCGAGGAACGTCTTGCCACATGTCAACACCTGGTCTGATTGAGGGCCTTCTGGAGAGAGGCCCAAGCAAGATGCGCCCCGAGGAGCGTCTTGCCACATGTCAACAATGGGTCTGACTGAGGGCCTCCAGGAGAGAAGCCCAAGCAAGACGCGCCCCGAGGAGCGTCTTGCCACATGTCAACAATGGGTCTTACTGAGGGCCTCCAGGGGAGAAGCCCAAGCAAGATGCACCCCGAGGAGCTTCTTGCCACATGTCAGCACTCGGTCCAACAGAGGGCCTCCAGGAGAGAGGCCCAAGCAAGACGCGCCCCGAGACGCGTCTTGCCACATGTCACCTCTGGTTCTGACTGAGCGCCTCCAGGAGAGAGGTCCAAGCAAGAAGCGCCCCGAGGAGCGTCTTGTCACATGTCAACACTGGGTCTGTCTGAGCGCCTCCAGGAGAGAAGCCCAAGCAAGACGCGCCCCGGGGAGCGTCTTGCCACATGTCAGATCTGGGTCTGACTGAGCGCCTCCAGGAGAGAGGCCCAAGCAAGACGTGCCCCGAGGAGCGTCTTGTCACATGTCAACACTGGGTCTGTCTGAGCGCCTCCAGGAGAGAAGCCCAAGCAAGACGCGCCCAAAGGAGCGTCTTGCCACATGTCAACAATGGGTCTGACTGAGGGCCTCCAGGAGAGAAGCCCAAGCAAGACGCGCCCCGAGGAGCGTCTTGACACATGGCAACACTGGGTCTGACAGAGGGCCTCCAGGAGAGAGGCCCAAGCAAGACGCGCCCCGAGGAGTGTCTTGCCACATGTCACCACTGGGTCTGACTGAGCGCCTCGAGGAGAGAGGCCCAAGCAAGACGCGCCCCGAGGAGCGTCAGGCCACATGTCACTACTTAATCTGACTGAGCGCCTCCAGGAGTGAGGCCCAAGCAAGACGCGCCCCGAGGAACGTCTTGCCACGTGTCAACACTGGGTCTGATTGAGGGCCTTCTGGGGAGAGGCCCAAGCAAGATGCGCCCCGAGGAGCGTCTTGCCACATGTCAACAATGGGTCTGACTGAGGGCCTCCAGGAGAGAAGCCCAAGCAAGACGCGCCCCGAGGAGCGTCTTGCCACATGTCAACAATGGGTCTTACTGAGGGCCTCCAGGAGAGAAGCCCAAGCAAGATGCACCCCGAGGAGCTTCTTGCCACATGTCAGCACTCGGTCTGACAGAGGGCCTCCAGGAGAGAGGCCCAAGCAAGACGCGCCCCGAGACGCGTCTTGCCACATGTCACCTCTGGTTCTGACTGAGCGCCTCCAGGAGAGAGGCCCAAGCAAGACCTTGCCCCGAGGAGTGTCTTGCCTTATGTCAGCACTCGGTCTGACTGAGCGCCTCCAGGAGAGAAGCCCAAGCAAGACGCGCCCCGAGGAGCGTCTTGCCACATGTCAGAACTGGGTCTGACTGAGCGCCTCCAGGAGAGAGTCCCCAGCAAGACCTTGCCCCGAGGAGCGTCTTGCCTTATGTCAGCACTCGGTCTGACTGAGCGCCTCCAGGAGAGAGGCCCAAGCAAGACGTGCCCCGAGGAGCGTCTTGTCACATGTCAACACTGGGTCTGTCTGAGCGCCTCCAGGAGAGAAGCCCAAGCAAGACGCGCCCAAAGGAGCGTCTTGCCACATGTCAACAATGGGTCTGACTGAGGGCCTCCAGGAGAGAAGCCCAAGCAAGACGCGCCCCGAGGAACGTCTTGACACATGGCAACACTGGGTCTGACAGAGGGCCTCCAGGAGAAAGGCCCAAGCAAGACGCGCCCGGAGGAGTGTCTTGCCACATGTCACCACTGGGTCTGACTGAGTGCCTCCAGGAGAGAGGCCAAAGCAAGACGCGCCCCGAGGAGCGTCAGGCCAGATGTCACTACTTAATCTTACTGAGCGCCTCCAGGAGAGAGGCCCAAGCAAGACACGCCCCGAGGAACGTCTTGCCACGTGTCAACACTGGGTCTGATTGAGGACCTTCTGGAGAGAGGCCCAAGCAAGATGCGCCCCGAGGAGCGTCTTGCCACATGTCAACAATGGGTCTGACTGAGGGCCTCCAGGAGAGAAGCCCAAGCAAGACGCGCCCCGAGGAGCGTCTTGCCACATGTCAACAATGGGTCTTACTGAGGGCCTCTAGGAGAGAAGCCCAAGCAAGATGCACCCCGAGGAGCTTCTTGCCACATGTCAGCACTCGGTCTGACAGAGGGCCTCCAGGAAAGAGGCCCAAGCAAGACGCGCCCCGAGACGCGTCTTGCCACATGTCACCTCTGTTTCTGACTGAGCGCCTCCAGGAGAGAGGCCCAAGCAAGACGCGCCCCGAGGAGCGTCTTGTCACATGTCAACACTGGGTCTGTCTGAGCGCCTCCAGGAGAGAAGCCCAAGCAAGACGCGCCCCGAGGAGCGTCTTGCCACATGTCAGAACTGGGTCTGACTGAGCGCCTCCAGGAGAGAGGCCCAAGCAAGACGCGCCCCGAGGAGCGTCAGGCCACGTGTCAACACTGGGTCTGATTGAGGGCCTTCTGGAGAGAGGCCCAAGCAAGATGCGCCCCGAGGAGCGTCTTGCCACAAGTCAACAATGGGTCTGACTGAGGGCCTCCAGGAGAGAAGCCCAAGCAAGACGCGCCCCGAGGAGCGTCTTGACACATGGCAACACTGGGTCTGACAGAGGGCCTCCAGGAGAGAGGCCCAAGCAAGACGCGCCCCGAGGAGCGCCAGGCCACATGTCACTACTCAGTCTGACTGAGCGCCTCCAGGAGAGAGGCCCAAGCAAGACACGCCCCGAGGAACGTCTTGCCACATGTCAACACTGGGTCTGATTGAGGGCCTTCTGGAGAGAGGCCCAAGCAAGATGCGCCCCGAGGAGCGTCTTGCCACATGTCAACAATGGGTCTTACTGAGGGCCTCAAGGGGAGAAGCCCAAGCAAGATGCACCCCGAGGAGCTTCTTGCCACATGTCAGCACTCGGTCCAACAGAGGGCCTCCAGGAGAGAGGCCCAAGCAAGACGCGCCCCGAGACGCGTCTTGCCACATGTCACCTCTGGTTCTGACTGAGCGCCTCCAGGAGAGAGGTCCAAGCAAGAAGCGCCCCGAGGAGCGTCTTGTCACATGTCAACACTGGGTCTGTCTGAGCGCCTCCAGGAGAGAAGCCCAAGCAAGACGCGCCCCGAGGAGCGTCTTGCCACATGTCAGATCTGGGTCTGACTGAGCGCCTCCAGGAGAGAGGCCCAAGCAAGACGTGCCCCGAGGAGCGTCTTGTCACATGTCAACACTGGGTCTGTCTGAGCGCCTCCAGGAGAGAAGCCCAAGCAAGACGCGCCCAAAGGAGCGTCTTGCCACATGTCAACAATGGGTCTGACTGAGGGCCTCCAGGAGAGAAGCCCAAGCAAGACGCGCCCCGAGGAGCGTCTTGACACATGGCAACACTGGGTCTGACAGAGGGCCTCCAGGAGAGAGGCCCAAGCAAGACGCGCCCCGAGGAGTGTCTTGCCACATGTCACCACTGGGTCTGACTGAGCGCCTCCAGGAGAGAGGCCCAAGCAAGACGCGCCCCGAGGAGCGTCAGGCCACATGTCACTACTTAATCTGACTGAGCGCCTCCAGGAGTGAGGCCCAAGCAAGACGCGCCCCGAGGAACGTCTTGCCACGTGTCAACACTGGGTCTGATTGAGGGCCTTCTGGGGAGAGGCCCAAGCAAGATGCGCCCCGAGGAGCGTCTTGCCACATGTCAACAATGGGTCTGACTGAGGGCCTCCAGGAGAGAAGCCCAAGCAAGACGCGCCCCGAGGAGCGTCTTGCCACATGTCAACAATGGGTCTTACTGAGGGCCTCCAGGAGAGAAGCCCAAGCAAGATGCACCCCGAGGAGCTTCTTGCCACATGTCAGCACTCGGTCTGACAGAGGGCCTCCAGGAAAGAGGCCCAAGCAAGACGCGCCCCGAGACGCGTCTTGCCACATGTCACCTCTGGTTCTGACTGAGCGCCTCCAGGAGAGAGGCCCAAGCAAGACCTTGCCCCGAGGAGCGTCTTGCCTTATGTCAGCACTCGGTCTGACTGAGCGCCTCCAGGAGAGAAGCCCAAGCAAGACGCGCCCCGAGGAGCGTCTTGCCACATGTCAGAACTGGGTCTGACTGAGCGCCTCCAGGAGAGAGTCCCCAGCAAGACCTTGCCCCGAGGAGCGTCTTGCCTTATGTCAGCACTCGGTCTGACTGAGCGCCTCCAGGAGAGAGGCCCAAGCAAGACGTGCCCCGAGGAGCGTCTTGTCACATGTCAACACTGGGTCTGTCTGAGCGCCTCCAGGAGAGAAGCCCAAGCAAGACGCGCCCAAAGGAGCGTCTTGCCACATGTCAACAATGGGTCTGACTGAGGGCCTCCAGGAGAGAAGCCCAAGCAAGACGCGCCCCGAGGAACGTCTTGACACATGGCAACACTGGGTCTGACAGAGGGCCTCCAGGAGAGAGGCCCAAGCAAGACGCGCCCCGAGGAGTGTCTTGCCACATGTCACCACTGGGTCTGACTGAGTGCCTCCAGGAGAGAGGCCCAAGCAAGACGCGCCCCGAGGAGCGTCAGGCCAGATGTCACTACTTAATCTTACTGAGCGCCTCCAGGAGAGAGGCCCAAGCAAGACACGCCCCGAGGAACGTCTTGCCACGTGTCAACACTGGGTCTGATTGAGGGCCTTCTGGAGAGAGGCCCAAGCAAGATGCGCCCCGAGGAGCGTCTTGCCACATGTCAACAATGGGTCTGACTGAGGGCCTCCAGGAGAGAAGCCCAAGCAAGACGCGCCCCGAGGAGCGTCTTGCCACATGTCAACAATGGGTCTTACTGAGGGCCTCCAGGAGAGAAGCCCAAGCAAGATGCACCCCGAGGAGCTTCTTGCCACATGTCAGCACTCGGTCTGACAGAGGGCCTCCAGGAAAGAGGCCCAAGCAAGACGCGCCCCGAGATGCGTCTTGCCACATGTCACCTCTGTTTCTGACTGAGCGCCTCCAGGAGAGAGGCCCAAGCAAGACACGCCCCGAGGAGCGTCTTGTCACATGTCAACACTGGGTCTGTCTGAGCGCCTCCAGGAGGGAAGCCCAAGCAAGACGCGCCCCGAGGAGCGTCTTGCCACATGTCAGAACTGGGTCTGACTGAGCGCCTCCAGGAGAGAGTCCCCAGCAAGACCTTGCCCCGAGGAGCGTCTTGCCTTATGTCAGCACTCGGTCTGACTGAGCGCCTCCAGGAGAGAGGCCCAAGCAAGACGTGCCCCGAGGAGCGTCTTGTCACATGTCAACACTGGGTCTGTCTGAGCGCCTCCAGGAGAGAAGCCCAAGCAAGACGCGCCCAAAGGAGCGTCTTGCCACATGTCAACAATGGGTCTGACTGAGGGCCTCCAGGAGAGAAGCCCAAGCAAGACGCGCCCCGAGGAGCGTCTTGACACATGGCAACACTGGGTCTGACTGAGCGCCTCCAGGAGAGAGTCCCCAGCAAGACCTTGCCCCGAGGAGCGTCTTGCCTTATGTCAGCACTCGGTCTGACTGAGCGCCTCCAGGAGAGAGGCCCAAGCAAGACGTGCCCTGAGGAGCGTCTTGTCACATGTCAACACTGGGTCTGTCTGAGCGCCTCCAGGAGAGAAGCCCAAGCAAGACGCGCCCAAAGGAGCGTCTTGCCACATGTCAACAATGAGTCTGACTGAGGGCCTCCAGGAGAGAAGCCCAAGCAAGACGCGCCCCGAGGAGCGTCTTGACACATGGCAACACTGGGTCTGACAGAGGGCCTCCAGGAGAGAGGCCCAAGCAAGACGCGCCCCGAGGAGTGTCTTGCCACATGTCACCACTGGGTCTGACTGAGCGCCTCCAGGAGAGAGGCCCAAGCAAGACGCGCCCCGAGGAGCGTCAGGCCACATGTCACTACTTAATCTGACTGAGCGCCTCCAGGAGAGAGGCCCAAGCAAGACACGCCCCGAGGAACGTCTTGCCACGTGTCAACACTGGGTCTGATTGAGGGCCTTCTGGAGAGAGGCCCAAGCAAGATGCGCCCCGAGGAGCGTCTTGCCACATGTCAACAATGGGTCTGACTGAGGGCCTCCGGGAGAGAAGCCCAAGCAAGACGCGCCCCGAGGAGCGTCTTGCCACATGTCAACAATGGGTCTTACTGAGGGCCTCCAGGAGAGAAGCCCAAGCAAGATGCACCCCGAGGAGCTTCTTGCCACATGTCAGCACTCGGTCTGACAGAGGGCCTCCAGGAGAGAGGCCCAAGCAAGACGCGCCCCGAGACGCGTCTTGCCACATGTCACCTCTGGTTCTGACTGAGCGCCTCCAGGAGAGAGGCCCAAGCAAGACGCGCCCCGAGGAGCGTCTTGTCCCATGTCAACACTGGGTCTGTCTGAGCGCCTCCAGGAGAGAAGCCCAAGCAAGACGCGCCCCGAGGAGCGTCTTGCCACATGTCAGAACTGGGTCTGACTGAGCGCCTCCAGGAGAGAGTCCCCAGCAAGAACTTGCCCCGAGGAGTGTCTTGCCTTATGTCAGCACTCGGTCTGACTGAGCGCCTCCAGGAGAGAGGCCCAAGCAAGACGTGCCCCGAGGAGCGTCTTGTCACATGTCAACACTGGGTCTGTCTGAGCGCCTCCAGGAGAGAAGCCCAAGCAAGACGCGCCCAAAGGAGCGTCTTGCCACATGTCAACAAAGGGTCTGACTGAGGGCCTCCAGGAGAGAAGCCCAAGCAAGACGCGCCCCGAGGAGCGTCTTGACACATGGCAACACTGGGTCTGACAGAGGGCCTCCAGGAGAGAGGCCCAAGCAAGACGCGCCCCGAGGAGTGTCTTGCCACATGTCACCACTGGGTCTGACTGAGCGCCTCCAGGAGAGAGGCCCAAGCAAGACGCGCCCCGAGGAGCGTCAGGCCACGTGTCAACACTGGGTCTGATTGAGGGCCTTCTGGAGAGAGGCCCAAGCAAGATGCGCCCCGAGGAGCGTCTTGCCACATGTCAACAATGGGTCTGACTGAGGGCCTCCAGGAGAGAAGCCCAAGCAAGACGCGCCCCGAGGAGCGTCTTGACACATGGCAACACTGGGTCTGACAGAGGGCCTCCAGGAGAGAGGCCCAAGCAAGACGCGCCCCGAGGAGTGTCTTGCCACATGTCACCACTGGGTCTGATATGAGCGCCTCCAGGAGAGAGGCCCAAGCAAGACGCGCCCCGAGGAGCGCCAGGCCACATGTCACTACTCAGTCTGACTGAGCGCCTCCAGGAGAGAGGCCCAAGCAAGACACGCCCCGAGGAACGTCTTGCCACATGTCAACACCTGGTCTGATTGAGGGCCTTCTGGAGAGAGGCCCAAGCAAGATGCGCCCCGAGGAGCGTCTTGCCACATGTCAACAATGGGTCTGACTGAGGGCCTCCAGGAGAGAAGCCCAAGCAAGACGCGCCCCGAGGAGCGTCTTGCCACATGTCAACAATGGGTCTTACTGAGGGCCTCCAGGGGAGAAGCCCAAGCAAGATGCACCCCGAGGAGCTTCTTGCCACATGTCAGCACTCGGTCCAACAGAGGGCCTCCAGGAGAGAGGCCCAAGCAAGACGCGCCCCGAGACGCGTCTTGCCAAATGTCACCTCTGGTTCTGACTGAGCGCCTCCAGGAGAGAGGTCCAAGCAAGAAGCGCCCCGAGGAGCGTCTTGTCACATGTCAACACTGGGTCTGTCTGAGCGCCTCCAAGAGAGAAGCCCAAGCAAGACGCGCCCCGAGGAGCGTCTTGCCACATGTCAGATCTGGGTCTGACTGAGCACCTCCAGGAGAGAGGCCCAAGCAAGACGTGCCCCGAGGAGCGTCTTGTCACATGTCAACACTGGGTCTGTCTGAGCGCCTCCAGGAGAGAAGCCCAAGCAAGACGCGCCCAAAGGAGCGTCTTGCCACATGTCAACAATGGGTCTGACTGAGGGCCTCCAGGAGAGAAGCCCAAGCAAGACGCGCCCCGAGGAGCGTCTTGACACATGGCAACACTGGGTCTGACAGAGGGCCTCCAGGAGAGAGGCCCAAGCAAGACGCGCCCCGAGGAGTGTCTTGCCACATGTCACCACTGGGTCTGACTGAGCGCCTCGAGGAGAGAGGCCCAAGCAAGACGCGCCCCGAGGAGCGTCAGGCCACATGTCACTACTTAATCTGACTGAGCGCCTCCAGGAGTGAGGCCCAAGCAAGACGCGCCCCGAGGAACGTCTTGCCACGTGTCAACACTGGGTCTGATTGAGGGCCTTCTGGGGAGAGGCCCAAGCAAGATGCGCCCCGAGGAGCGTCTTGCCACATGTCAACAATGGGTCTGACTGAGGGCCTCCAGGAGAGAAGCCCAAGCAAGACGCGCCCCGAGGAGCGTCTTGCCACATGTCAACAATGGGTCTTACTGAGGGCCTCCAGGAGAGAAGCCCAAGCAAGATGCACCCCGAGGAGCTTCTTGCCACATGTCAGCACTCGGTCTGACAGAGGGCCTCCAGGAGAGAGGCCCAAGCAAGACGCGCCCCGAGACGCGTCTTGCCACATGTCACCTCTGGTTCTGACTGAGCGCCTCCAGGAGAGAGGCCCAAGCAAGACCTTGCCCCGAGGAGTGTCTTGCCTTATGTCAGCACTCGGTCTGACTGAGCGCCTCCAGGAGAGAAGCCCAAGCAAGACGCGCCCCGAGGAGCGTCTTGCCACATGTCAGAACTGGGTCTGACTGAGCGCCTCCAGGAGAGAGTCCCCAGCAAGACCTTGCCCCGAGGAGCGTCTTGCCTTATGTCAGCACTCGGTCTGACTGAGCGCCTCCAGGAGAGAGGCCCAAGCAAGACGTGCCCCGAGGAGCGTCTTGTCACATGTCAACACTGGGTCTGTCTGAGCGCCTCCAGGAGAGAAGCCCAAGCAAGACGCGCCCAAAGGAGCGTCTTGCCACATGTCAACAATGGGTCTGACTGAGGGCCTCCAGGAGAGAAGCCCAAGCAAGACGCGCCCCGAGGAACGTCTTGACACATGGCAACACTGGGTCTGACAGAGGGCCTCCAGGAGAGAGGCCCAAGCAAGACGCGCCCGGAGGAGTGTCTTGCCACATGTCACCACTGGGTCTGACTGAGTGCCTCCAGGAGAGAGGCCAAAGCAAGACGCGCCCCGAGGAGCGTCAGGCCAGATGTCACTACTTAATCTTACTGAGCGCCTCCAGGAGAGAGGCCCAAGCAAGACACGCCCCGAGGAACGTCTTGCCACGTGTCAACACTGGGTCTGATTGAGGACCTTCTGGAGAGAGGCCCAAGCAAGGTGCGCCCCGAGGAGCGTCTTGCCACATGTCAACAATGGGTCTGACTGAGGGCCTCCAGGAGAGAAGCCCAAGCAAGACGCGCCCCGAGGAGCGTCTTGCCACATGTCAACAATGGGTCTTACTGAGGGCCTCCAGGAGAGAAGCCCAAGCAAGATGCACCCCGAGGAGCTTCTTGCCACATGTCAGCACTCGGTCTGACAGAGGGCCTCCAGGAAAGAGGCCCAAGCAAGACGCGCCCCGAGACGCGTCTTGCCACATGTCACCTCTGTTTCTGACTGAGCGCCTCCAGGAGAGAGGCCCAAGCAAGACGCGCCCCGAGGAGCGTCTTGTCACATGTCAACACTGGGTCTGTCTGAGCGCCTCCAGGAGAGAAGCCCAAGCAAGACGCGCCCCGAGGAGCGTCTTGCCACATGTCAGAACTGGGTCTGACTGAGCGCCTCCAGGAGAGAGTCCCCAGCAAGACCTTGCCCCGAGGAGCGTCTTGCCTTATGTCAGCACTCGGTCTGACTGAGCGCCTCCAGGAGAGAGGCCCAAGCAAGACGTGCCCCGAGGAGCGTCTTGTCACATGTCAACACTGGGTCTGTCTGAGCGCCTCCAGGAGAGAAGCCCAAGCAAGACGCGCCCAAAGGAGCGTCTTGCCACATGTCAACAATGGGTCTGACTGAGGGCCTCCAGGAGAGAAGCCCAAGCAAGACGCGCCCCGAGGAGCGTCTTGACACATGGCAACACTGGGTCTGACTGAGCGCCTCCAGGAGAGAGTCCCCAGCAAGACCTTGCCCCGAGGAGCGTCTTGCCTTATGTCAGCACTCGGTCTGACTGAGGGCCTCCAGGAGAGAGGCCCAAGCAAGACGTGCCCTGAGGAGCGTCTTGTCACATGTCAACACTGGGTCTGTCTGAGCGCCTCCAGGAGAGAAGCCCAAGCAAGACGCGCCCAAAGGAGCGTCTTGCCACATGTCAACAATGAGTCTGACTGAGGGCCTCCAGGAGAGAAGCCCAAGCAAGACGCGCCCCGAGGAGCGTCTTGACACATGGCAACACTGGGTCTGACAGAGGGCCTCCAGGAGAGAGGCCCAAGCAAGACGCGCCCCGAGGAGTGTCTTGCCACATGTCACCACTGGGTCTGACTGAGCGCCTCCAGGAGAGAGGCCCAAGCAAGACGCGCCCCGAGGAGCGTCAGGCCACATGTCACTACTTAATCTGACTGAGCGCCTCCAGGAGAGAGGCCCAAGCAAGACACGCCCCGAGGAACGTCTTGCCACGTGTCAACACTGGGTCTGATTGAGGGCCTTCTGGAGAGAGGCCCAAGCAAGATGCGCCCCGAGGAGCGTCTTGCCACATGTCAACAATGGGTCTGACTGAGGGCCTCCGGGAGAGAAGCCCAAGCAAGACGCGCCCCGAGGAGCGTCTTGCCACATGTCAACAATGGGTCTTACTGAGGGCCTCCAGGAGAGAAGCCCAAGCAAGATGCACCCCGAGGAGCTTCTTGCCACATGTCAGCACTCGGTCTGACAGAGGGCCTCCAGGAGAGAGGCCCAAGCAAGACGCGCCCCGAGACGCGTCTTGCCACATGTCACCTCTGGTTCTGACTGAGCGCCTCCAGGAGAGAGGCCCAAGCAAGACGCGCCCCGAGGAGCGTCTTGTCCCATGTCAACACTGGGTCTGTCTGAGCGCCTCCAGGAGAGAAGCCCAAGCAAGACGCGCCCCGTGGAGCGTCTTGCCACATGTCAGAACTGGGTCTGACTGAGCGCCTCCAGGAGAGAGTCCCCAGCAAGAACTTGCCCCGAGGAGCGTCTTGCCTTATGTCAGCACTCGGTCTGACTGAGCGCCTCCAGGAGAGAGGCCCAAGCAAGACGTGCCCCGAGGAGCGTCTTGTCACATGTCAACACTGGGTCTGTCTGAGTGCCTCCAGGAGAGAAGCCCAAGCAAGACGCGCCCAAAAGAGCGTCTTGCCACATGTCAACAATGGGTCTGACTGAGGGCCTCCAGGAGAGAAGCCCAAGCAAGACGCGCCCCGAGGAGCGTCTTGACACATGGCAACACTGGGTCTGACAGAGGGCCTCCAGGAGAGAGGCCCAAGCAAGACGCGCCCCGAGGAGTGTCTTGCCACATGTCACCACTGGGTCTGTCTGAGCGCCTCCAGGAGAGCCCAAGCAATACGCGCCCAAAGGAGCGTCTTGCCACATGTCAACAATGGGTCTGACTGAGGGCCTCCAGGAGAGAAGCCCAAGGAAGACGCGCCCCGAGGAGCGTCTTGACTCATGGCAACACTGGGTCTGACTGAGCGCCTCCAGGAGAGAGGCCCAAGCAAGACGCGCCCCGAGGAGCGTCAGGCCACATGTCACTACTTAATCTGACTGAGCGCCTCCAGGAGAGAGGCCCAAGCAAGACGCGCCCCGAGGAACGTCTTGCCACGTGTCAACACTGGGTCTGATTGAGGGCCTTCTGGAGAGAGGCCCAAGCAAGATACGCCCCGAGGAGCGTCTTGCCACATGTCAACAATGGGTCAGATTGAGGGCCTTCTGGGGAGAGGCCCAAGCAAGATGCGCCCCGAGGAGCGTCTTGCCACATGTCAACAATGGGTCTGACTGAGGGCCTCCAGGAGAGAAGCCCAAGCAAGACGCGCCCCGAGGGGCGTCTTGCCACATGTCAACAATGGGTCTTACTGAGGGCCTCCAGGAGAGAAGCCCAAGCAAGACGCACCCCGAGGAGCTTCTAGCCACATGTCAGCACTCGGTCTGACTGAGCGCCTCCAGGAGAGAGGCCAAAGCAAGATGTGCTCGGAGGAGCGTCTTGCCACATGTTAACACTGGGTCTGACAGAGGGCCTCCAGGAGAGAGGCCCAAGCAAGACGCGCCCCGAGGAGCGTCTTGCCACATGTCACCTCTGGTTCTGACTGAGCGCCTCCAGGAGAGAGGCCCAAGCAAGACGCGCCCCGAGGAGCGTCTTGTCACATGTCAACACTGGGTCTGTCTGAGCGCCTCCAGGAGAGAAGCCCAAGCAAGACGCGCCCCGAGGAGCGTCTTGCCACATGTCAACAATGGGTCTGACTGAGGGCCTCCAGGCGAGAGGCCCAAGCAAGAAGCGCCCCGAGGAGTGTCTTGCCACATGTCAACACTGGGTCTGACTGAGCGCCTCCAGGAGACAGGCCCAAGCAAAACGCGCCTGGAGGAGCGTCTTGCCACATGTCAACACTGGGTCTGACTGAGCGCCTCCAGGAGAGAGGCCCAAGCAAGACGCGCCCCGAGGAGCGTCTTGCCACATGTCAGCACTCGGTCTGACTGAGCGCCTCCAGGAGAGAGGCCCAAGCAAGACGCGCCCCGAGGAGCGTCTTGCCACATGTCAACACTGGTTCTGACTGAGCGCCTCCAGGAGAAAAGCCCAAGCAAGACGCGCCCCGAGGAGTGTCTTGACACATTTCAACACGGAGTCTGACAGAGGGCCTCCAGGAGAGAGGCCCAAGCAAGACGCGCCCCGAGGAGTGTCTTGCCACATGTCACCACTGGGTCTGACTGAGCGCCTCCAGGAGAGAGGCCCAAGCAAGACGCGCCCCGAGGAGCGTCAGGCCACATGTCACTACTCAGTCTGACTGAGCGCCTCCAGGAGAGAGGCCAAAGCAAGACACGCCCCGAGGAACATCTTGCCACGTGTAAACACTGGGTCTGATTGAGGGCCTTCTGGAGAGAGGCCCAAGCAAGATGCGCCTCGAGGAGCGTCTTGCCACATGTCAACAATGGGTCTGACTGAGGGCCTCCAGGAGAGAAGCCCAAGCAAGACGCGCCCCGAGGAGCGTCTTGCCACATGTCAACAATGGGTCTTACTGAGGGCCTCCAGGAGAGAAGCCCAAGCAAGACGCACCCTGAGGAGCTTCTTGCCACATGTCAGCACTCGGTCTGACTGAGCGCCTCCAGGAGAGAGGCCAAAGCAAGATGCGCTCAGAGGAGCGTCTTGCCACATGTTAACACCGGGTCTGACAGAGGGCCTCCAGGAGAGAGGCCCAAGCAAGACGCGCCCCGAGGAGCGTCTTGCCACATGTCACCTCTGGTTCTGACTGAGCGCCTCCAGGAGAGAGGCCCAAGCAAGACGCGCCCCGAGGAGCGTCTTGTCACATGTCAACACTGGGTCTGTCTGAGCGCCTCCAGGAGAGAAGCCCAAGCAAGACGCGCCCCGAGGAGCGTCTTGCCACATGTCAGAACTGGGTCTGACTGAGCGCCTCCAGGAGAGAGTCCCCAGCAAGACGCGCCCCGAGGAGCGTCTTGCCTTATGTCAGCACTCGGTCTGACTGAGCGCCTCCAGGAGAGAGGCCCAAGCAAGGCGCACCTCGGGGCGCGTCTTGCCACATGTCAACACTGGGTCTGACTGAGGGCCTCCAGGAGAGAAGCCCAAGCAAGACGCGCCCCGAGGAGCGTCAGGCCACATGTCACTACTCAATCTGACTGAGCGCCTCCAGGAGAGAGGCCCAAGCAAGACGCGCCCCGAGGAACGTCTTGCCACGTGTCAACACTGGGTCTGATTGAGGGCCTTCTGGAGAGAGGCCCAAGCAAGATGCGCCCCGAGGAGCGTCTTGCCACATGTCAACACTGGGTCTGACAGAGGGCCTCCAGGAGAGAGGCCCAAGCAAGACGTGCCCCGAGGAGCGTCTTGCCACATGTCAACAATGGGTCTGACTGAGCGCCTCCAGGAGAGAGGCCCAAGCAAGACGCGCCCCGAGGAGCGTCTTGACACATGTCAACACTGGGTCTGACAGAGGGCCTCCAGGAGAGATGCCCAAGGAAGACGCGCCCCGAGGAGCGTCTTGCAACGTGTCAACACTGGGTCTTATTGAGGGCCTCCAGTAGAGAGGCCCAACCAAGACGCGCCCCGAGGAGCGTCCTGCCACATGTCAACACTGGGTCTGACAGAGGGCCTCCAGGAGAGAGGCCCAAGCAATACGCGCCCCGAGGAGCGTCTTGCCACATGTCACCACTGGGTCTGACTGAGCGCCTCCAGGAGAGAGGCCCAAGCAAGACGCGCCCCGAGGAGCATCTTGCCACATGTCAACACTGGGTCTGACTGAGCGCCTCCAGGAGAGAGGCCCAAGCAAGACGCGCCCCGAGGAGCGTCTTGCCACATGTCAACACTGGGTCTGACTGAGCACCTCCAGGAGAGAAGCCCACGCAAGACGCGCCCCGAGGAGCGTCTTGCCACATGTCAACACTGGGTCTGACTGAGTGCCTCCATGAGAGAAGCCCCAGCAAGACGCGCCCCGAGGAGCGTCTTGCCACATGTCAACAATGGGTCTGACTGAGGGCCTCCAGGAGAGAAGCCCAAGCAAGACGCGCCCCGAGGAGCGTCTTGCCACATGTCAACAATGGGTCTTACTGAGGGCCTCCAGGAGAGAAGCCCAAGCAAGACGCACCCCGAGGAGCTTCTTGCCACATGTCAGCACTCGGTCTGACTGAGCGCCTCCAGGAGAGAGGCCAAAGCAAGATGCGCTCGGAGGAGCGTCTTGCCACATGTTAACACTGGGTCTGACAGAGGGCCTCCAGGAGAGAGGCCCAAGCAAGACGCGCCCCGAGGAGCGTCTTGCCACATGTCACCTCTGGTTCTGACTGAGCGCCTCCAGGAGAGAGGCCCAAGCAAGACGCGCCCCGAGGAGCGTCTTGTCACATGTCAACACTGGGTCTGTCTGAGCGCCTCCAGGAGAGAAGCCCAAGCAAGACGCGCCCCAAGGAGCGTCTTGCCACATATCAGAACTGGGTCTGACTGAGCGCCTCCAGGAGAGAGTCCCCAGCAAGACGCGCCCCGAGGAGCGTCTTGCCATATGTCAGCACTCGGTCTGACTGAGCGCCTCCAGGAGAGAGGCCCAAGCAAGACGTGCCCCGAGGAGCGTCTTGTCACATGTCAACACTGGGTCTGTCTGAGCGCTTCCAGGAGAGAAGCCCAAGCAAGACGCGCCCCGAGGAGCGTCTTGCCACATGTCAACAATGGGTCTGACTGAGGCCCTCTAGGAGAGAACCCAAGCAAGACGCGCCCCGAGGAGCGTCTTGACACATGTCAACACTGGGTCTGACAGAGGGCCTCCAGGAGAGAGGCCCAAGCAAGACGCGCCCCGAGGAGTGTCTTGCCACATGTCACCACTGGGTCTGACTGAGCGCCTCCAGGAGAGAGGCCCAAGCAAGACGCGCCCCGAGGGGCGTCAGGCCACATGTCATTACTCAGTCTGACTGAGCGCCTCCAGGAGAGAGGCCCAAGCAAGACGCGCCCCGAGGAACGTCTTGCCACGTGTCAACACTGGGTCTGATTGTGGGCCTTCTGGAGAGAGGCCCAAGCAAGAAGCGCCCCGAGGAGCGTCTTGCCACTTGTCAACAATGGGTCTGACTGAGGGCCTCCAGGAGAGAAGCCCAAGCAAGACGTGCCCCGAGGAGCGTCTTGCCACATGTCACCTCTGGTTCTGACTGAGCGCCTCCAGGAGAGAAGCCCAAGCAAGACGCACCCCGAGGAGCGTCTTGACACATGTCAACAATGGGTCTGACTGAAGGCCTCCAGGAGAGAAGCCCAAGCAAGACGCGCCCCGAGGAGCGTCTTGCCACATGTCAACAATGGGTCTTACTGAGGGCCTCCACGAGAGAGGCCAAAGCAAGACGCGCCCCGAGGAGCATCTTGACACATGTCAACACTGGGTCTGACAGAGGGCCTCCATGAGAGAGGCACAAGCAAGACGCGCCCCGAGGAGCGTCTTGCAACATGTCAACAATGGGTCTGACTGAGCGCCTCCAGGAGAGAGGCCCAAGCAAGACGCGCCCCAAGGAGCGTCTTGCCACGTGTCAACACTGGGTCTGACTGAGCGCCTCCCAGAGCGAGGCCCAAGCAAGACGCGCCCCAAGGAGCCTCTTGCCACATGTCACCACTGGGTCTGACTGAGGGCCTCCATGAGAAAAGCCCAAGCAAGACGCGCCCCGAGGAGCGTCTTGCCACATGTCAACACTGGGTCTGACAGAGGGCCTCCAGGAGAGAGGCCCAAGCAATACGCGCCCCGAGGAGCGTCTTGCCACATGTCAACACTGGTTCTGACTGAGCGCCTCCAGGAGAGAGGCCCAAGCAAGACGCGCCCCGAGGAGTGTCTTGCCACATGTCAACACTGGGTCTGACAGAGGGCCTCCAGGAGAGAGGCCCAAGCAACACGCGCCCCGAGGAGCGTCTTGCCATATGTTACCACTGGGTCTGACTGAGCGCCTCCAGGAGAGAGGCCCAAGCAAGACGCGCCCCGAGGAGCGTCTTGCGACATGTCAGCACACGGTCTGACTGAGCTGCCCCAGGAGAGAGGCCCAAGCAAGACGCGCCCCGAGGAGCGTCTTGCCACATGTCAACACTGGGTCTCACTGATTGCCTCCAGGAGAGAGGCCCAAGCAAGACGTGCCCCAAGGAGCATCTTGCCACATGTCAACACTGGGTCTGACTGAGCGCCTCCAGGAGAGAGGCCCAAGCAAGAAGCGCCCCGAGGAGCGTCTTGCCACATGTCAACACTGGGTCTGACTGAGCGCCTCCAGGAGAGAGGCCCAAGCAAGAAGCGCCCCGAGGAGCGTCTTGCCACATGTCAACAATGGGTCTGACTGAGGGCCTCCAGGAGAGAGGCCCAAGCAAGACGCGCCCCGAGGAGCGTCTTGCCACATGTCAACACTGGGTCTGACTGAGCGCCTCCAGGAGAGAGGCCCAAGCAAGACGCGCCCCGAGGAGCGTCTTGCCACATGTCAACACTGGGTCTGACTGAGTGCCTCCATGAGAGAAGCCCCAGCAAGACGCGCCCCGAGGAGCGTCTTGACACATGTCAACACTGGGTCTGACTGAGCGCCTCCAGGAGAGAGGCCCAAGCAAGACGCGCCCCGAGGAGCGTCTTGACACATGTCAACACTGGGTCTGACTGAGGGCCTCCATGAGAGAAGCCCAAGCAAGACGCGCCCCGAGGAGCGTCTTGCCACATGTCAACACTGGGTCTGACAGAGGGCCTCCAGGAGAGAGGCCCAAGCAATACGCGCCCCGAGGAGCGTCTTGCCATATGTCACCACTGGGTCTGTCTGAGCGCCTCCAGGAGAGAAGCCCAAGCAAGACGCGCCCCGAGGAGCGTCTTGCCACATGTCAGAACTGGGTCTGACTGAGCGCCTCCAGGAGAGAGTCCCCAGCAAGACGCGCCCCGAGGAGCGTCTTGCCTTATGTCAGCACTCGGTCTGACTGAGCGCCTCCAGGAGAGAGGCCCAAGCAAGACGTGCCCCGAGGAGCGTCTTGTCACATGTCAACACTGGGTCTGTCTGAGCGCTTCCAGGAGAGAAGCCCAAGCAAGACGCGCCCCGAGGAGCGTCTTGCCACATGTCAACAATGGGTCAGACTGAGGCCCTCTAGGAGAGAACCCAAGCAAGACGCGCCCCGAGGAGCGTCTTGACACATGTCAACACTGGGTCTGACAGAGGGCCTCCAGGAGAGAGGCCCAAGCAAGACGCGCCCCGAGGAGTGTCTTGCCACATGTCACCACTGGGTCTGACTGAGCGCCTCCAGGAGAGAGGCCCAAGCAAGACGCGCCCCGAGGGGCGTCAGGCCACATGTCATTACTCAGTCTGACTGAGCGCCTCCAGGAGAGAGGCCCAAGCAAGACGCGCCCCGAGGAACGTCTTGCCAGGTGTCAACACTGGGTCTGATTGTGGGCCTTCTGGAGAGAGGCCCAAGCAAGAAGCGCCCCGAGGAGCGTCTTGCCACTTGTCAACAATGGGTCTGACTGAGGGCCTCCAGGAGAGAAGCCCAAGCAAGACGTGCCCCGAGGAGCGTCTTGCCACATGTAACCTCTGGTTCTGACTGAGCGCCTCCAGGAGAGAAGCCCAAGCAAGACGCACCCCGAGGAGCGTCTTGACACATGTCAACAATGGGTCTGACTGAAGGCCTCCAGGAGAGAAGCCCAAGCAAGACGCGCCCCGAGGAGCGTCTTGCCACATGTCAACAATGGGTCTTACTGAGGGCCTCCAGGAGAGAGGCCAAAGCAAGACGCGCCCCGAGGAGCATCTTGACACATGTCAACACTGGGTCTGACAGAGGGCCTCCATGAGAGAGGCACAAGCAAGACGCGCCCCGAGGAGCGTCTTGCAACATGTCAACAATGGGTCTGACTGAGCGCCTCCAGGAGAGAGGCCCAAGCAAGACGCGCCCCAAGGAGCGTCTTGCCACGTGTCAACACTGGGTCTGACTGAGCGCCTCCCAGAGCGAGGCCCAAGCAAGACGCGCCCCAAGGAGCCTCTTGCCACATGTCACCACTGGGTCTGACTGAGGGCCTCCATGAGAAAAGCCCAAGCAAGACGCGCCCCGAGGAGCGTCTTGCCACATGTCAACACTGGGTCTGACAGAGGGCCTCCAGGAGAGAGGCCCAAGCAATACGCGCCCCGAGGAGCGTCTTGCCACATGTCAACACTGGTTCTGACTGAGCGCCTCCAGGAGAGAGGCCCAAGCAAGACGCGCCCCGAGGAGTGTCTTGCCACATGTCAACACTGGGTCTGACAGAGGGCCTCCAGGAGAGAGGCCCAAGCAACACGCGCCCCGAGGAGCGTCTTGCCATATGTTACCACTGGGTCTGACTGAGCGCCTCCAGGAGAGAGGCCCAAGCAAGACGCGCCCCGAGGAGCGTCTTGCGACATGTCAGCACACGGTCTGACTGAGCTGCCCCAGGAGAGAGGCCCAAGCAAGACGCGCCCCGAGGAGCGTCTTGCCACATGTCAACACTGGGTCTCACTGATTGCCTCCAGGAGAGAGGCCCAAGCAAGACGTGCCCCAAGGAGCATCTTGCCACATGTCAACACTGGGTCTGACTGAGCGCCTCCAGGAGAGAGGCCCAAGCAAGAAGCGCCCCGAGGAGCGTCTTGCCACATGTCAACAATGGGTCTGACTGAGGGCCTCCAGGAGAGAAGCCCAAGCAAGACGCGCCCCGAGGAGCGTCTTGCCACATGTCAACAATGGGTCTGACTGAGCGCCTCCAGGAGAGAGGCCCTAGCAAGACTCGCCCCGAGGAGTGTCTTGACACTTGTCAACACTTGGTCTGACTGAGGGCCTCCATGAGAGAAGCCCAAGCAAGACGCGCCCCGTGGAGTGTCTTACCACATGTCAACACTGGGTCTGACAGAGGGCCTCCAGGAGAGAGGCCCAAGCAATACGCGCCCCGAGGAGCGTCTTGCCATATGTCACCACTGGGTCTGACTGAGGGCCTCCAGGAGAGAGGCCCAAGCAAGACGCGCCCCGAGGAGCGTCTTGCCACATGTCAACACTGGGTCTGACTGAGCGCCTCCAGGAGAGAGGCCCAAGCAAGACGCGCCCCGAGGAGCGTCTTGCCACATGTCAACACTGGGTCTGACTGAGTGCCTCCATGAGAGAAGCCCCAGCAAGACGCGCCCCGAGGAGCGTCTTGACACATGTCAACACTGGGTCTGACTGAGCGCCTCCAGGAGAGAGGCCCAAGCAAGACGCGCCCCGAGGAGCGTCTTGACACATGTCAACACTGGGTCTGACTGAGGGCCTCCATGAGAGAAGCCCAAGCAAGACGCGCCCCGAGGAGCGTCTTGCCACATGTCAACACTGGGTCTGACAGAGGGCCTCCAGGAGAGAGGCCCAAGCAATACGCGCCCCGAGGAGCGTCTTGCCATATGTCACCACTGGGTCTGTCTGAGCGCCTCCAGGAGAGAAGCCCAAGCAAGACGCGCCCCGAGGAGCGTCTTGCCACATGTCAGAACTGGGTCTGACTGAGCGCCTCCAGGAGAGAGTCCCCAGCAAGACGCGCCCCGAGGAGCGTCTTGCCTTATGTCAGCACTCGGTCTGACTGAGCGCCTCCAGGAGAGAGGCCCAAGCAAGACGTGCCCCGAGGAGCGTCTTGTCACATGTCAACACTGGGTCTGTCTGAGCGCTTCCAGGAGAGAAGCCCAAGCAAGACGCGCCCCGAGGAGCGTCTTGCCACATGTCAACAATGGGTCAGACTGAGGCCCTCTAGGAGAGAACCCAAGCAAGACGCGCCCCGAGGAGCGTCTTGACACATGTCAACACTGGGTCTGACAGAGGGCCTCCAGGAGAGAGGCCCAAGCAAGACGCGCCCCGAGGAGTGTCTTGCCACATGTCACCACTGGGTCTGACTGAGCGCCTCCAGGAGAGAGGCCCAAGCAAGACGCGCCCCGAGGGGCGTCAGGCCACATGTCATTACTCAGTCTGACTGAGCGCCTCCAGGAGAGAGGCCCAAGCAAGACGCGCCCCGAGGAACGTCTTGCCAGGTGTCAACACTGGGTCTGATTGTGGGCCTTCTGGAGAGAGGCCCAAGCAAGAAGCGCCCCGAGGAGCGTCTTGCCACTTGTCAACAATGGGTCTGACTGAGGGCCTCCAGGAGAGAAGCCCAAGCAAGACGTGCCCCGAGGAGCGTCTTGCCACATGTCACCTCTGGTTCTGACTGAGCGCCTCCAGGAGAGGGGCCCAAGCAAGACGCGCCCCGAGGAGCGTCTTGTCACATGTCAACACTGGGTCTGTCTGAGCGCCTCCAAGAGAGAAGCTCAAGCAAGACGCGCCCCGAGGAGCGTCTTGCCACATGTCAACAATGGGTCTGACTGAGGGCCTCCAGGAGAGAAGCCCAAGCAAGACGCACCCCGAGGAGCGTCTTGACACATGTCAACAATGGGTCTGACTGAAGGCCTCCAGGAGAGAAGCCCAAGCAAGACGCGCCCCAAGGAGCGTCTTGCCACATGTCAACAATGGGTCTTACTGAGGGCCTCCAGGAGAGAGGCCAAAGCAAGACGCGCCCCGAGGAGCGTCTTGACACATGTCAACACTTGGTCTGACAGAGGGCCTCCATGAGAGAGGCACAAGCAAGACGCGCCCCGAGGAGTGTCTTGCAACATGTCAACAATGGGTCTGACTGAGCGCCTCCAGGAGAGAGGCCCAAGCAAGACGTGTCCCAAGGAGCGTCTTGCCACGTGTCAACACTGGGTCTGACTGAGCGCCTCCCGGAGCGAGGCCCAAGCAAGACGCGCCCCAAGGAGCCTCTTGCCACATGTCACCACTGGGTCTGACTGAGGGCCTCCATGAGAAAAGCCCAAGCAACACGCGCCCCGAGGAGCGTCTTGCCACATGTCACCACTGGGTCTGACTGAGCGCCTCCAGGAGAGAGGCCCAAGCAAGACGCGCCCCGAGGAGCGTCTTGCCACATGTCAACACTTGGTCTGACTGAGGGCCTCCATGAGAGAAGCCCAAGCAAGACGCGCCCCGTGGAGTGTCTTACCACATGTCAACACTGGGTCTGACAGAGGGCCTCCAGGAGAGAGGCCCAAGCAATACGCGCCCCGAGGAGCGTCTTGCCATATGTCACCACTGGGTCTGACTGAGGGCCTCCAGGAGAGAGGCCCAAGCAAGACGCGCCCCGAGGAGCGTCTTGCCACATGTCAACACTGGGTCTGACTGAGCGCCTCCAGGAGAGAGGCCCAAGCAAGACGCGCCCCGAGGAGCGTCTTGCCACATGTCAACACTGGGTCTGACTGAGTGCCTCCATGAGAGAAGCCCCAGCAAGACGCGCCCCGAGGAGCGTCTTGACACATGTCAACACTGGGTCTGACTGAGCGCCTCCAGGAGAGAGGCCCAAGCAAGACGCGCCCCGAGGAGCGTTTTGACACATGTCAACACTGGGTCTGACTGAGGGCCTCCATGAGAGAAGCCCAAGCAAGACGCGCCCCGAGGAGCGTCTTGCCACATGTCAACACTGGGTCTGACAGAGGGCCTCCAGGAGAGAGGCCCAAGCAATACGCGCCCCGAGGAGCGTCTTGCCATATGTCACCACTGGGTCTGTCTGAGCGCCTCCAGGAGAGAAGCCCAAGCAAGACGCGCCCCGAGGAGCGTCTTGCCACATGTCAGAACTGGTTCTGACTGAGCGCCTCCAGGAGAGAGTCCCCAGCAAGACGCGCCCCGAGGAGCGTCTTGCCTTATGTCAGCACTCGGTCTGACTGAGCGCCTCCAGGAGAGAGGCCCAAGCAAGACGTGCCCCGAGGAGCGTCTTGTCACATGTCAACACTGGGTCTGTCTGAGCGCTTCCAGGAGAGAAGCCCAAGCAAGACGCGCCCCGAGGAGCGTCTTGCCACATGTCAACAATGGGTCTGACTGAGGCCCTCTAGGAGAGAACCCAAGCAAGACGCGCCCCGAGGAGCGTCTTGACACATGTCAACACTGGGTCTGACAGAGGGCCTCCAGGAGAGAGGCCCAAGCAAGACGCGCCCCGAGGAGTGTCTTGCCACATGTCACCACTGGGTCTGACTGAGCGCCTCCAGGAGAGAGGCCCAAGCAAGACGCGCCCCGAGGGGCGTCAGGCCACATGTCATTACTCAGTCTGACTGAGCGCCTCCAGGAGAGAGGCCCAAGCAAGACGCGCCCCGAGGAACGTCTTGCCAGGTGTCAACACTGGGTCTGATTGTGGGCCTTCTGGAGAGAGGCCCAAGCAAGAAGCGCCCCGAGGAGCGTCTTGCCACTTGTCAACAATGGGTCTGACTGAGGGCCTCCAGGAGAGGGGCCCAAGCAAGACGCGCCCCGAGGAGCGTCTTGTCACATGTCAACACTGGGTCTGTCTGAGCGCCTCCAAGAGAGAAGCTCAAGCAAGACGCGCCCCGAGGAGCGTCTTGCCACATGTCAACAATGGGTCTGACTGAGGGCCTCCAGGAGAGAAGCCCAAGCAAGACGCACCCCGAGGAGCGTCTTGACACATGTCAACAATGGGTCTGACTGAAGGCCTCCAGGAGAGAAGCCCAAGCAAGACGCGCCCCGAGGAGCGTCTTGACACATGTCAACACTGGGTCTGACAGAGGGCCTCCAGGAGAGAGGCCCAAGCAACACGCGCCCCGAGGAGCGTCTTGCCACATGTCACCACTGTGTCTGACTGAGCGCCTCCAGGAGAGAGGCCCAAGCAAGACGCGCCCCGAGGAGCGTCATGCCACATGTCACTACTCGGTCTGACTGAGCGCCTCCAAGAGAGAAGCTCAAGCAAGACGCGCCCCGAGGAGCGTCTTGCCACATGTCAACAATGGGTCTGACTGAGGGCCTCCAGGAGAGAAGCCCAAGCAAGACGCGCCCCGAGGAGCGTCTTGCCACATGTCAACAATGGGTCTTACTGAGGGCCTCCAGGAGAGAGGCCAAAGCAAGACGCGCCCCGAGGAGCGTCTTGACACATGTCAACACTGGGTCTGACAGAGGGCCTCCAGGAGAGAGGCCCAAGCAACACGCGCCCCGAGGAGCGTCTTGCCACATGTCACCACTGGGTCTGACTGAGCGCCTCCAGGAGAGAGGCCCAAGCAAGACGCGCCCCGAGGAGCGTCATGCCACATGTCACTACTCGGTCTGACTGAGCGCCTCCAGGAGAGAGGCTCAAGCAAGACATGCCCCGAGGAGCGTCTTGCCACGTGTCAACACGGTGTCTGATTGAGGGCCTCCAGGAGAGAGGCCCAAGCAAGACGCGCCCCGAGGAGCGTCTTGCCACATGTCAACACTGGGTCTGACAGAGGGCCTCCAGGAGAGAGACCCAATCAATACGTGCCCCGAGGAGCGTCTAGTCACATGTAACCACTGGGTCTGACTGAGCGCCTCCAGGAGAGAGGCCCAAGCAAGATGCGCCTCGAGGAGCGTCTTGCCACATGTCAACAATGGGTCTGACTGAGGGCCTCCAGGAGAGAAGCCCAAGCAAGACGCGCCCCGAGGAGCGTCTTGCCACATGTCAACAATGGGTCTTACTGAGGGCCTCCAGGAGAGAAGCCCAAGCAAGACGCACCCCGAGGAGCTTCTTGCCACATGTCAGCACTCGGTCTGACTGAGCGCCTCCAGGAGAGAGGCCAAAGCAAGATGCGCTCAGAGGAGCGTCTTGCCACATGTTAACACCGGGTCTGACAGAGGGCCTCCAGGAGAGAGGCCCAAGCAAGACGCGCCCCGAGGAGCGTCTTGCCACATGTCACCTCTGGTTCTGACTGAGCGCCTCCAGGAGAGAGGCCCAAGCAAGACGCGCCCCGAGGAGCGTCTTGTCACATGTCAACACTGGGTCTGTCTGAACGCCTCCAGGAGAGAAGCCCAAGCAAGACACGCCCCGAGGAGCGTCTTGCCACATGTCAGAACTGGGTCTGACTGAGCGCCTCCAGGAGAGAGTCCCCAGCAAGACGCGCCCCGAGGAGCGTCTTGCCTTATGTCAGCACTCGGTCTGACTGAGCGCCTCCAGGAGAGAGGCCCAAGCAAGGCGCACCTCGGGGCGCGTCTTGCCACATGTCAACACTGGGTCTGACTGAGGGCCTCCAGGAGAGAAGCCCAAGCAAGACATGCCCCGAGGAGCGTCTTGACACATGTCAACACTGGGTCTGACAGAGGGCCTCCAGGAGAGAGGCCCAAGCAAGACGCGCCCCGAGGAGTCTCTTGCCACATCTCACCACTGGGTCTGACTGAGTGCCTCCAGGAGAGAGGCCCAAGCAAGACGCGCCCCGAGGAGCGTCAGGCCACATGTCACTACTCAATCTGACTGAGCGCCTCCAGGAGAGAGGCCCAAGCAAGACGCGCCCCGAGGAACGTCTTGCCACGTGTCAACACTGGGTCTGATTGAGGGCCTTCTGGAGAGAGGCCCAAGCAAGATGCGCCCCGAGGAGCGTCTTGCCACATGTCAACACTGGGTCTGACAGAGGGCCTCCAGGAGAGAGGCCCAAGCAAGACGTGCCCCGAGGAGCGTCTTGCCACATGTCAACAATGGGTCTGACTGAGCGCCTCCAGGAGAGAGGCCCAAGCAAGACGCGCCCCGAGGAGCGTCTTGACACATGTCAACACTGGGTCTGACAGAGGGCCTCCAGGAGAGATGCCCAAGGAAGACGCGCCCCCCGAGGAGCGTCTTGCAACGTGTCAACACTGGGTCTTATTGAGGGCCTCCAGTAGAAAGGCCCAACCAAGATGCGCCCCGAGGAGCGTCCTGCCACATGTCAACACTGGGTCTGACAGAGGGCCTCCAGGAGAGAGGCCCAAGCAATACGCGCCCCGAGGAGCGTCTTGCCACATGTCACCACTGGGTCTGACTGAGCGCCTCCAGGAGAGAGGCCCAAGCAAGACGCGCCCCGAGGAGCGTCTTGCCACATGTCAACACTGGGTCTGACTGAGCGCCTCCAGGAGAGAGGCCCAAGCAAGACGCGCCCCGAGGAGCGTCTTGCCACATGTCAACACTGGGTCTGACTGAGTGCCTCCATGAGAGAAGCCCCAGCAAGACGCGCCCCGAGGAGCGTCTTGCCACATGTCAACAATGGGTCTGACTGAGGGCCTCCAGGAGAGAAGCCCAAGCAAGACGCGCCCCGAGGAGCGTCTTGCCACATGTCAACAATGGGTCTTACTGAGGGCCTCCAGGAGAGAAGCCCAAGCAAGACGCACCCCGAGGAGCTTCTTGCCACATGTCAGCACTCGGTCTGACTGAGCGCCTCCAGGAGAGAGGCCAAAGCAAGATGCGCTCGGAGGAGCGTCTTGCCACATGTTAACACTGGGTCTGACAGAGGGCCTCCAGGAGAGAGGCCCAAGCAAGACGCGCCCCGAGGAGCGTCTTGCCACATGTCACCTCTGGTTCTGACTGAGCGCCTCCAGGAGAGAGGCCCAAGCAAGACGCGCCCTGAGGAGCGTCTTGTCACATGTCAACACTGGGTCTGTCTGAGCGCCTCCAGGAGAGAAGCCCAAGCAAGACGCGCCCCGAGGAGCGTCTTGCCACATGTCAGAACTGGGTCTGACTGAGCGCCTCCAGGAGAGAGTCCCCAGCAAGACGCGCCCCGAGGAGCGTCTTGCCATATGTCAGCACTCGGTCTGACTGAGCGCCTCCAGGAGAGAGGCCCAAGCAAGACGTGCCCCGAGGAGCGTCTTGTCACATGTCAACACTGGGTCTGTCTGAGCGCTTCCAGGAGAGAAGCCCAAGCAAGACGCGCCCCGAGGAGCGTCTTGCCACATGTCAACAATGGGTCTGACTGAGGCCCTCTAGGAGAGAACCCAAGCAAGACGCGCCCCGAGGAGCGTCTTGACACATGTCAACACTGGGTCTGACAGAGGGCCTCCAGGAGAGAGGCCCAAGCAAGACGCGCCCCGAGGAGTGTCTTGCCACATGTCACCACTGGGTCTGACTGAGCGCCTCCAGGAGAGAGGCCCAAGCAAGACGCGCCCCGAGGGGCGTCCGGCCACATGTCATTACTCAGTCTGACTGAGCGCCTCCAGGAGAGAGGCCCAAGCAAGACGCGCCCCGAGGAACGTCTTGCCACGTGTCAACACTGGGTCTGACTGAGGGCCTCCAGGAGAGAAGCCCAAGCAAGACGTGCCCCGAGGAGCGTCTTGCCACATGTCACCTCTGGTTCTGACTGAGCGCCTCCAGGAGAGGGGCCCAAGCAAGACGCGCCCCGAGGAGCGTCTTGTCACATGTCAACACTGGGTCTGTCTGAGCGCCTCCAAGAGAGAAGCTCAAGCAAGACGCGCTCCGAGGAGCGTCTTGCCACATGTCAACAATGGGTCTGACTGAGGGCCTCCAGGAGAGAAGCCCAAGCAAGACGCACCCCGAGGAGCGTCTTGACACATGTCAACAATGGGTCTGACTGAAGGCCTCCAGGAGAGAAGCCCAAGCAAGACGCGCCCCGAGGAGCGTCTTGCCACATGTCAACAATGGGTCTTACTGAGGGCCTCCAGGAGAGAGGCCAAAGAAGGACGCGCCCCGAGGAGCATCTTGACACATGTCAACACTGGGTCTGACAGAGGGCCTCCATGAGAGAGGCACAAGCAAGACGCGCCCCGAGGAGCGTCTTGCAACATGTCAACAATAGGTCTGACTGAGCGCCTCCAGGAGAGAGGCCCAAGCAAGACGCGCCCCAAGGAGCGTCTTGCCACGTGTCAACACTGGGTCTGACTGAGCGCCTCCCGGAGCGAGGCCCAAGCAAGACGCGCCCCAAGGAGCCTCTTGCCACATGTCACCACTGGGTCTGACTGAGGGCCTCCATGAGAAAAGCCCAAGCAAGACGCGCCCCGAGGAGCGTCTTGCCACATGTCAACACTGGGTCTGACAGAGGGCCTCCAGGAGAGAGGCCCAAGCAATACGCGCCCCGAGGAGCGTCTTGCCACATGTCAACACTGGTTCTGACTGAGCGCCTCCAGGAGAGAGGCCCAAGCAAGACGCGCCCCGAGGAGTGTCTTGCCACATGTCAACACTGGGTCTGACAGAGGGCCTCCAGGAGAGAGGCCCAAGCAACACGCGCCCCGAGGAGCGTCTTGCCATATGTTACCACTGGGTCTGACTGAGCGCCTCCAGGAGAGAGGCCCAAGCAAGACGCGCCCCGAGGAGCGTCTTGCGACATGTCAGCACTCGGTCTGACTGAGCTGCCCCAGGAGAGAGGCCCAAGCAAGACGCGCCCCGAGGAGCGTCATGCCACATGTCACTACTCGGTCTGACTGAGCGCCTCCAGGAGAGAGGCTCAAGCAAGACATGCCCCGAGGAGCGTCTTGCCACATGTCAACACTGGGTCTGACAGAGGGCCTCCAGGAGAGAGACCCAAGCAATACGTGCCCCGAGGAGCGTCTAGTCACATGTAACCACTGGGTCTGACTGAGCGCCTCCAGGAGAGAGGCCCAAGCAAGACGCGCCCCGAGGAGCGTCTTGCCACATGTCAGCACTCGGTCTGACTGAGAGCCTCCAGGAGAGAGGCCCAAGCAAGACGCGCCCCGAGGAGCGTCTTGCCACATGTCACCACTGGGTCTTACCGAGAGCCTCCAGGAGAGAGGCCCAAGCAAGACGCGCCCCGAGGAGCGTCTTGCCACATGTCAACACTGGGTCTGACTGAGCGCCTCCAGGAGAGAGGCCCAAGTAAGACGCGCCCCGAGGAGCGTCTTGCCACATGTCAACACTGGGTCTGACTGAGCGCCTCCAGGAGAGAGGCCCAAGCAAGACGCGCCCCGAGGAGCGTCTTGCCACATGTCAACACTGGGTCTCACTGAGTGCCTCCAGGAGAGAGGCCCAAGCAAGAGGTGCCCCGAGGAGCGTCTTGCCACATGTCAACACTGGGTCTGACTGAGCAACTCCAGGAGAGAGGCCCAAGCAAGAAGCGCCCCGAGGAGCGTCTTGCCACATGTCAACACTGGGTCTGACTGAGCGCCTCCAGGAGAGAGGCCCAAGTAAGACGCGCCCCGAGGAGCGTCTTGCCACATGTCAACACTGGGTCTGACTGAGCGCCTCCAGGAGAGAGGCCCAAGCAAGACGCGCCCCGAGGAGCGTCTTGCCACATGTCAACACTGGGTCTCACTGAGTGCCTCCAGGAGAGAGGCCCAAGCAAGACGTGCCCCGAGGAGCGTCTTGCCACATGTCAACACTGGGTCTGACTGAGCACCTCCAGGAGAGAGGCCCAAGCAAGAAGCGCCCCGAGGAGCGTCTTGCCACATGTCAACAATGGGTCTGACTGAGCGCCTCCTGGAGAGAGGCCCTAGCAAGACTCGCCCCGAGGAGTGTCTTGACACTTGTCAACACTTGGTCTGACTGAGGGCCTCCATGAGAGAAGCCCAAGCAAGACGCGCCCCATGGAGTGTCTTACCACATGTCAACACTGGGTCTGACAGAGGGCCTCCAGGAGAGAGGCCCAAGCAATACGCGCCCCGAGGAGCGTCTTGCCATATGTCACCACTGGGTCTGACTGAGGGCCTCCAGGAGAGAGGCCCAAGCAAGACGCGCCCCAAGGAGCGTCTTGCCACATGTCACCACTGGGTCTGACTGAGCGCCTCCAGGAGAGAGGCCCAAGCAAGACGCGCCCCGAGGAGCGTCTTGCCACATGTCAACACTTGGTCTGACTGAGGGCCTCCATGAGAGAAGCCCAAGCAAGACGCGCCCCGTGGAGTGTCTTACCACATGTCAACACTGGGTCTGACAGAGGGCCTCCAGGAGAGAGGCCCAAGCAATACGCGCCCCGAGGAGCGTCTTGCCATATGTCACCACTGGGTCTGACTGAGGGCCTCCAGGAGAGAGGCCCAAGCAAGACGCGCCCCGAGGAGCGTCTTGCCACATGTCAACACTGGGTCTGACTGAGGGCCTCCGGGAGAGAAGCCCAAGCAAGACGCGCCCCGAGGAGCGTCTTGCCACATGTCACCTCTGGTTCTGACTGAGCGCCTCCAGGAGAGAGGCCCAAGCAAGACGCGCCCCGAGGAGCGTCTTGTCACATGTCAACACTGGGTCTGTCTGAACGCCTCCAGGAGAGAAGCCCAAGCAAGACACGCCCCGAGGAGCGTCTTGCCACATGTCAGAACTGGGTCTGACTGAGCGCCTCCAGGAGAGAGTCCCCAGCAAGACGCGCCCCGAGGAGCGTCTTGCCTTATGTCAGCACTCGGTCTGACTGAGCGCCTCCAGGAGAGAGGCCCAAGCAAGGCGCACCTCGGGGCGCGTCTTGCCACATGTCAACACTGGGTCTGACTGAGGGCCTCCAGGAGAGAAGCCCAAGCAAGACATGCCCCGAGGAGCGTCTTGACACATGTCAACACTGGGTCTGACAGAGGGCCTCCAGGAGAGAGGCCCAAGCAAGACGCGCCCCGAGGAGTCTCTTGCCACATCTCACCACTGGGTCTGACTGAGTGCCTCCAGGAGAGAGGCCCAAGCAAGACGCGCCCCGAGGAGCGTCAGGCCACATGTCACTACTCAATCTGACTGAGCGCCTCCAGGAGAGAGGCCCAAGCAAGACGCGCCCCGAGGAACGTCTTGCCACGTGTCAACACTGGGTCTGATTGAGGGCCTTCTGGAGAGAGGCCCAAGCAAGATGCGCCCCGAGGAGCGTCTTGCCACATGTCAACACTGGGTCTGACAGAGGGCCTCCAGGAGAGAGGCCCAAGCAAGACGTGCCCCGAGGAGCGTCTTGCCACATGTCAACAATGGGTCTGACTGAGCGCCTCCAGGAGAGAGGCCCAAGCAAGACGCGCCCCGAGGAGCGTCTTGACACATGTCAACACTGGGTCTGACAGAGGGCCTCCAGGAGAGATGCCCAAGGAAGACGCGCCCCCCGAGGAGCGTCTTGCAACGTGTCAACACTGGGTCTTATTGAGGGCCTCCAGTAGAAAGGCCCAACCAAGATGCGCCCCGAGGAGCGTCCTGCCACATGTCAACACTGGGTCTGACAGAGGGCCTCCAGGAGAGAGGCCCAAGCAATACGCGCCCCGAGGAGCGTCTTGCCACATGTCACCACTGGGTCTGACTGAGCGCCTCCAGGAGAGAGGCCCAAGCAAGACGCGCCCCGAGGAGCGTCTTGCCACATGTCAACACTGGGTCTGACTGAGCGCCTCCAGGAGAGAGGCCCAAGCAAGACGCGCCCCGAGGAGCGTCTTGCCACATGTCAACACTGGGTCTGACTGAGTGCCTCCATGAGAGAAGCCCCAGCAAGACGCGCCCCGAGGAGCGTCTTGCCACATGTCAACAATGGGTCTGACTGAGGGCCTCCAGGAGAGAAGCCCAAGCAAGACGCGCCCCGAGGAGCGTCTTGCCACATGTCAACAATGGGTCTTACTGAGGGCCTCCAGGAGAGAAGCCCAAGCAAGACGCACCCCGAGGAGCTTCTTGCCACATGTCAGCACTCGGTCTGACTGAGCGCCTCCAGGAGAGAGGCCAAAGCAAGATGCGCTCGGAGGAGCGTCTTGCCACATGTTAACACTGGGTCTGACAGAGGGCCTCCAGGAGAGAGGCCCAAGCAAGACGCGCCCCGAGGAGCGTCTTGCCACATGTCACCTCTGGTTCTGACTGAGCGCCTCCAGGAGAGAGGCCCAAGCAAGACGCGCCCTGAGGAGCGTCTTGTCACATGTCAACACTGGGTCTGTCTGAGCGCCTCCAGGAGAGAAGCCCAAGCAAGACGCGCCCCGAGGAGCGTCTTGCCACATGTCAGAACTGGGTCTGACTGAGCGCCTCCAGGAGAGAGTCCCCAGCAAGACGCGCCCCGAGGAGCGTCTTGCCATATGTCAGCACTCGGTCTGACTGAGCGCCTCCAGGAGAGAGGCCCAAGCAAGACGTGCCCCGAGGAGCGTCTTGTCACATGTCAACACTGGGTCTGTCTGAGCGCTTCCAGGAGAGAAGCCCAAGCAAGACGCGCCCCGAGGAGCGTCTTGCCACATGTCAACAATGGGTCTGACTGAGGCCCTCTAGGAGAGAACCCAAGCAAGACGCGCCCCGAGGAGCGTCTTGACACATGTCAACACTGGGTCTGACAGAGGGCCTCCAGGAGAGAGGCCCAAGCAAGACGCGCCCCGAGGAGTGTCTTGCCACATGTCACCACTGGGTCTGACTGAGCGCCTCCAGGAGAGAGGCCCAAGCAAGACGCGCCCCGAGGGGCGTCCGGCCACATGTCATTACTCAGTCTGACTGAGCGCCTCCAGGAGAGAGGCCCAAGCAAGACGCGCCCCGAGGAACGTCTTGCCACGTGTCAACACTGGGTCTGACTGAGGGCCTCCAGGAGAGAAGCCCAAGCAAGACGTGCCCCGAGGAGCGTCTTGCCACATGTCACCTCTGGTTCTGACTGAGCGCCTCCAGGAGAGGGGCCCAAGCAAGACGCGCCCCGAGGAGCGTCTTGTCACATGTCAACACTGGGTCTGTCTGAGCGCCTCCAAGAGAGAAGCTCAAGCAAGACGCGCTCCGAGGAGCGTCTTGCCACATGTCAACAATGGGTCTGACTGAGGGCCTCCAGGAGAGAAGCCCAAGCAAGACGCACCCCGAGGAGCGTCTTGACACATGTCAACAATGGGTCTGACTGAAGGCCTCCAGGAGAGAAGCCCAAGCAAGACGCGCCCCGAGGAGCGTCTTGCCACATGTCAACAATGGGTCTTACTGAGGGCCTCCAGGAGAGAGGCCAAAGAAGGACGCGCCCCGAGGAGCATCTTGACACATGTCAACACTGGGTCTGACAGAGGGCCTCCATGAGAGAGGCACAAGCAAGACGCGCCCCGAGGAGCGTCTTGCAACATGTCAACAATAGGTCTGACTGAGCGCCTCCAGGAGAGAGGCCCAAGCAAGACGCGCCCCAAGGAGCGTCTTGCCACGTGTCAACACTGGGTCTGACTGAGCGCCTCCCGGAGCGAGGCCCAAGCAAGACGCGCCCCAAGGAGCCTCTTGCCACATGTCACCACTGGGTCTGACTGAGGGCCTCCATGAGAAAAGCCCAAGCAAGACGCGCCCCGAGGAGCGTCTTGCCACATGTCAACACTGGGTCTGACAGAGGGCCTCCAGGAGAGAGGCCCAAGCAATACGCGCCCCGAGGAGCGTCTTGCCACATGTCAACACTGGTTCTGACTGAGCGCCTCCAGGAGAGAGGCCCAAGCAAGACGCGCCCCGAGGAGTGTCTTGCCACATGTCAACACTGGGTCTGACAGAGGGCCTCCAGGAGAGAGGCCCAAGCAACACGCGCCCCGAGGAGCGTCTTGCCATATGTTACCACTGGGTCTGACTGAGCGCCTCCAGGAGAGAGGCCCAAGCAAGACGCGCCCCGAGGAGCGTCTTGCGACATGTCAGCACTCGGTCTGACTGAGCTGCCCCAGGAGAGAGGCCCAAGCAAGACGCGCCCCGAGGAGCGTCATGCCACATGTCACTACTCGGTCTGACTGAGCGCCTCCAGGAGAGAGGCTCAAGCAAGACATGCCCCGAGGAGCGTCTTGCCACATGTCAACACTGGGTCTGACAGAGGGCCTCCAGGAGAGAGACCCAAGCAATACGTGCCCCGAGGAGCGTCTAGTCACATGTAACCACTGGGTCTGACTGAGCGCCTCCAGGAGAGAGGCCCAAGCAAGACGCGCCCCGAGGAGCGTCTTGCCACATGTCAGCACTCGGTCTGACTGAGAGCCTCCAGGAGAGAGGCCCAAGCAAGACGCGCCCCGAGGAGCGTCTTGCCACATGTCACCACTGGGTCTTACCGAGAGCCTCCAGGAGAGAGGCCCAAGCAAGACGCGCCCCGAGGAGCGTCTTGCCACATGTCAACACTGGGTCTGACTGAGCGCCTCCAGGAGAGAGGCCCAAGTAAGACGCGCCCCGAGGAGCGTCTTGCCACATGTCAACACTGGGTCTGACTGAGCGCCTCCAGGAGAGAGGCCCAAGCAAGACGCGCCCCGAGGAGCGTCTTGCCACATGTCAACACTGGGTCTCACTGAGTGCCTCCAGGAGAGAGGCCCAAGCAAGAGGTGCCCCGAGGAGCGTCTTGCCACATGTCAACACTGGGTCTGACTGAGCAACTCCAGGAGAGAGGCCCAAGCAAGAAGCGCCCCGAGGAGCGTCTTGCCACATGTCAACACTGGGTCTGACTGAGCGCCTCCAGGAGAGAGGCCCAAGTAAGACGCGCCCCGAGGAGCGTCTTGCCACATGTCAACACTGGGTCTGACTGAGCGCCTCCAGGAGAGAGGCCCAAGCAAGACGCGCCCCGAGGAGCGTCTTGCCACATGTCAACACTGGGTCTCACTGAGTGCCTCCAGGAGAGAGGCCCAAGCAAGACGTGCCCCGAGGAGCGTCTTGCCACATGTCAACACTGGGTCTGACTGAGCACCTCCAGGAGAGAGGCCCAAGCAAGAAGCGCCCCGAGGAGCGTCTTGCCACATGTCAACAATGGGTCTGACTGAGCGCCTCCTGGAGAGAGGCCCTAGCAAGACTCGCCCCGAGGAGTGTCTTGACACTTGTCAACACTTGGTCTGACTGAGGGCCTCCATGAGAGAAGCCCAAGCAAGACGCGCCCCATGGAGTGTCTTACCACATGTCAACACTGGGTCTGACAGAGGGCCTCCAGGAGAGAGGCCCAAGCAATACGCGCCCCGAGGAGCGTCTTGCCATATGTCACCACTGGGTCTGACTGAGGGCCTCCAGGAGAGAGGCCCAAGCAAGACGCGCCCCAAGGAGCGTCTTGCCACATGTCACCACTGGGTCTGACTGAGCGCCTCCAGGAGAGAGGCCCAAGCAAGACGCGCCCCGAGGAGCGTCTTGCCACATGTCAACACTTGGTCTGACTGAGGGCCTCCATGAGAGAAGCCCAAGCAAGACGCGCCCCGTGGAGTGTCTTACCACATGTCAACACTGGGTCTGACAGAGGGCCTCCAGGAGAGAGGCCCAAGCAATACGCGCCCCGAGGAGCGTCTTGCCATATGTCACCACTGGGTCTGACTGAGGGCCTCCAGGAGAGAGGCCCAAGCAAGACGCGCCCCGAGGAGCGTCTTGCCACATGTCAACACTGGGTCTGACTGAGCGCCTCCAGGAGAGAGGCCCAAGCAAGACGCGCCCCGAGGAGCGTCTTGCCACATGTCAACACTGGGTCTGACTGAGTGCCTCCATGAGAGAAGCCCCAGCAAGACGCGCCCCGAGGAGCGTCTTGACACATGTCAACACTGGGTCTGACTGAGCGCCTCCAGGAGAGAGGCCCAAGCAAGACGCGCCCCGAGGAGCGTCTTGACACATGTCAAAACTGGGTCTGACTGAGGGCCTCCATGAGAGAAGCCCAAGCAAGACGCGCCCCGAGGAGCGTCTTGCCACATGTCAACACTGGGTCTGACAGAGGGCCTCCAGGAGAGAGGCCCAAGCAATACGCGCCCCGAGGAGCGTCTTGCCATATGTCACCACTGGGTCTGTATGAGCGCCTCCAGGAGAGAAGCCCAAGCAAGACGCGCCCCGAGGAGCGTCTTGCCACATGTCAGAACTGGGTCTGACTGAGCGCCTCCAGGAGAGAGTCCCCAGCAAGACGCGCCCCGAGGAGCGTCTTGCCTTATGTCAGCACTCGGTCTGACTGAGCGCCTCCAGGAGAGAGGCCCAAGCAAGACGTGCCCCGAGGAGCGTCTTGTCACATGTCAACACTGGGTCTGTCTGAGCGCTTCCAGGAGAGAAGCCCAAGCAAGACGCGCCCCGAGGAGCGTCTTGTCACATGTCAACACTGGGTCTGACAGAGGGCCTCCATGAGAGAGGCACAAGCAAGACGCGCCCCGAGGAGTGTCTTGCAACATGTCAACAATGGGTCTGACAGAGGGCCTCCAGGAGAGAGGCCCAAGCAAGACGCGCCCCGAGGGGCGTCAGGCCACATGTCATTACTCAGTCTGACTGAGCGCCTCCAGGAGAGAGGCCCAAGCAAGACGCGCCCCGAGGAACGTCTTGCCAGGTGTCAACACTGGGTCTGATTGTGGGCCTTCTGGAGAGAGGCCCAAGCAAGAAGCGCCCCGAGGAGCGTCTTGCCACTTGTCAACAATGGGTCTGACTGAGGTTCTCCAGGAGAGAAGCCCAAGCAAGACGTGCCCCGAGGAGCGTCTTGCCACATGTCACCTCTGGTTCTGACTGAGCGCCTCCAGGAGAGGGGCCCAAGCAAGACGCGCCCCGAGGAGCGTCTTGTCACATGTCAACACTGGGTCTGACAGAGGGCCTCCATGAGAGAGGCACAAGCAAGACGCGCCCCGAGGAGTGTCTTGCAACATGTCAACAATGGGTCTGACTGAGGGCCTCCAGGAGAGAAGCCCAAGCAAGACGCACCCCGAGGAGCGTCTTGACACATGTCAACAATGGGTCTGACTGAAGGCCTCCAGGAGAGAAGCCCAAGCAAGACGCGCCCCGAGGAGCGTCTTGCCACATGTCAACAATGGGTCTTACTGAGGGCCTCCAGGAGAGAGGCCAAAGCAAGACGCGCCCCGAGGAGCGTCTTGACACATGTCAACACTGGGTCTGACAGAGGGCCTCCATGAGAGAGGCACAAGCAAGACGCGCCCCGAGGAGTGTCTTGCAACATGTCAACAATGGGTCTGACTGAGCGCCTCCAGGAGAGAGGCCCAAGCAAGACGTGCCCCAAGGAGCGTCTTGCCACGTGTCAACACTGGGTCTGACTGAGCGCCTCCCGGAGCGAGGCCCAAGCAAGACGCGCCCCAAGGAGCCTCTTGCCACATGTCACCACTGGGTCTGACTGAGGGCCTCCATGAGAAAAGCCCAAGCAAGACGCGCCCCGAGGAGCGTCTTGCCACATGTCAACACTGGGTCTGACAGAGGGCCTCCAGGAGAGAGGCCCAAGCAATACGCGCCCCGAGGAGCGTCTTGCCACATGTCAACACTGGTTCTGACTGAGCGCCTCCAGGAGAGAAGCCCAAGCAAGACGCGCCCCGAGGAGTGTCTTGCCACATGTCAACACTGGGTCTGACAGAGGGCCTCCAGGAGAGAGGCCCAAGCAACACGCGCCCCGAGGAGCGTCTTGCCATATGTTACCACTGGGTCTGACTGAGCGCCTCCAGGAGAGAGGCCCAAGCAAGACGCGCCCCGAGGAGCGTCTTGCCACATGTCAGCACTCGGTCTGACTGAGCTGCCCCAGGAGAGAGGCCCAAGCAAGACGCGCCGCTAGGAGCGTCTTGCCACATGTCAACACTGGGTCTGACAGCGGGCCTCCAGGAGAGAAGCCCAAGCAAGACGCGCCCCGAGGAGTGTCTTGCCACATGTCACCACTGGGTCTGACTGAGCGCCTCCAGGAGAGAGGCCCAAGCAAGACGCGCCCCAAGGAGCGTCATGCCACATGTCACTACTCGGTCTGACTGAGCGCCTCCAGGAGAGAGGCTCAAGCAAGACATGCCCCGAGGAGCGTCTTGCCACGTGTCAACACGGTGTCTGATTGAGGGCCTCCAGGAGAGAGGCCCAAGCAAGACGCGCCCCGAGGAGCGTCTTGCCACATGTCAACACTGGGTCTGACAGAGGGCCTCCAAGAGAGAGACCCAATCAATACGTGCCCCGAGGAGCGTCTAGTCACATGTAACCACTGGGTCTGACTGAGCGCCTCCAGGAGAGAGGCCCAAGCAAGACGCGCCCCGAGGAGCGTCTTGCCACATGTCACCACTGGGTCTTACCGAGAGCCTCCAGGAGAGAGGCCCAAGCAAGACGCGCCCCGAGGAGCGTCTTGCCACATGTCAACACTGGGTCTGACTGAGCGCCTCCAGGAGAGAGGCCCAAGTAAGACGCGCCCCGAAGAGCGTCTTGCCACATGTCAACACTGGGTCTGACTGAGCGCCTCCAGGAGAGAGGCCCAAGCAAGACGCGCCCCGAGGAGCGTCTTGCCACATGTCAACACTGGGTCTCACTGAGTGCCTCCAGGAGAGAGGCCCAAGCAAGACGTGCCCCGAGGAGCGTCTTGCCACATGTCAACACTGGGTCTGACTGAGTGCCTCCAGGAGAGAGGCCCAAGCAAGAAGCGCCCCGAGGAGCGTCTTGCCACATGTCAACAATGGGTCTGACTGAGGGCCTCCAGGAGAGAAGCCCAAGCAAGACGCGCCCCGAGGAGCGTCTTGCCACATGTCAACAATGGGTCTGACTGAGCGCCTCCAGGAGAGAGGCCCTAGCAAGACTCGCCCCGAGGAGTGTCTTGACACTTGTCAACACTTGGTCTGACTGAGGGCCTCCATGAGAGAAGCCCAAGCAAGACGCGCCCCGTGGAGTGTCTTACCACATGTCAACACTGGGTCTGACAGAGGGCCTCCAGGAGAGAGGCCCAAGCAATACGCGCCCCGAGGAGCGTCTTGCCATATGTCACCACTGGGTCTGACTGAGGGCCTCCAGGAGAGAGGCCCAAGCAAGACGCGCCCCAAGGAGCGTCTTGCCACATGTCACCACTGGGTCTGACTGAGCGCCTCCAGGAGAGAGGCCCAAGCAAGACGCGCCCCGAGGAGCGTCTTGCCACATGTCAACACTGGGTCTGACTGAGCGCCTCCAGGAGAGAGGCCCAAGCAAGACGCGCCCCGAGGAGCGTCTTGCCACATGTCAACACTGGGTCTGACTGAGCGCCTCCAGGAGAGAAGCCCAAGCAAGACGCGCCCCGAGGAGCGTCTTGCCACATGTCAACACTGGGTCTGACTGAGTGCCTCCATGAAAGAAGCCCCAGCAAGACGCGCCCCGAGGAGCGTCTTGCCACATGTCAACACTGGGTCTGACTGAGCGCCTCCAGGAGAGAGGCCCAAGCAAGACGCGCCCCGAGGAGCGTCTTGACACATGTCAACACTGGGTCTGACTGAGGGCCTCCATGAGAGAAGCCCAAGCAAGACGCGCCCCGAGGAGCGTCTTGCCACATGTCAACACTGGGTCTGACAGAGGGCCTCCAGGAGAGAGGCCCATGCAATACGCGCCCCGAGGAGCGTCTTGCCATATGTCACCACTGGGTCTGACTGAGCGCCTCCAGGAGAGAGGCCCAAGCAAGACGTGCCCCGAGGAGCGTCTTGCCACATGTCAGCACTCGGTCTGACTGAGCGCCTCCAGGAGAGAGGCCCAAGCAAGACGCGCCCCTAGGAGCGTCTTGCCACATGTCAACACTGGTTCTGACTGAGCGCCTCCAGGAGAGAGGCCCAAGCAAGACGCGCCCCGAGGAGCGTCTTGCCACATGTCAACACTGGGTCTGACTGAGCGCCTCCAGGAGAGAGGCCCAAGCAAGACGTGCCCCGAGGAGCGTCTTGCCACATGTCAACACTGGGTCTGACTGAGCGCCTCCAGGAGAGAGGCCCAAGCAAGAAGCGCCCCGAGGAGCGTCTTGCCACATGTCAACAATGGGTCTGACTGAGGGCCTCCAGGAGAGAAGCCCAAGCAAGACGCGCCCCGAGGAGCGTCTTGCCACATGTCAACAATGGGTCTGACTGAGCGCCTCCAGGAGAGAGGCCCTAGCAAGACTCGCCCCGAGGAGTGTCTTGACACTTGTCAACACTTGGTCTGACTGAGGGCCTCCATGAGAGAAGCCCAAGCAAGACGCGCCCCGTGGAGTGTCTTACCACATGTCAACACTGGGTCTGACAGAGGGCCTCCAGGAGAGAGGCCCAAGCAATACGCGCCCCGAGGAGCGTCTTGCCATATGTCACCACTGGGTCTGACTGAGGGCCTCCAGGAGAGAGGCCCAAGCAAGACGCGCCCCAAGGAGCGTCTTGCCACATGTCACCACTGGGTCTGACTGAGCGCCTCCAGGAGAGAGGCCCAAGCAAGACGCGCCCCGAGGAGCGTCTTGCCACATGTCAACACTGGGTCTGACTGAGCGCCTCCAGGAGAGAGGCCCAAGCAAGACGCGCCCCGAGGAGCGTCTTGCCACATGTCAACACTGGGTCTGACTGAGCGCCTCCAGGAGAGAAGCCCAAGCAAGACGCGCCCCGAGGAGCGTCTTGCCACATGTCAACACTGGGTCTGACTGAGTGCCTCCATGAAAGAAGCCCCAGCAAGACGCGCCCCGAGGAGCGTCTTGCCACATGTCAACACTGGGTCTGACTGAGCGCCTCCAGGAGAGAGGCCCAAGCAAGACGCGCCCCGAGGAGCGTCTTGACACATGTCAACACTGGGTCTGACTGAGGGCCTCCATGAGAGAAGCCCAAGCAAGACGCGCCCCGAGGAGCGTCTTGCCACTTGTCAACACTGGGTCTGACAGAGGGCCTCCAGGAGAGAGGCCCAAGCAATACGCGCCCCGAGGAGCGTCTTGCCATATGTCACCACTGGGTCTGACTGAGCGCCTCCAGGAGAGAGGCCCAAGCAAGACGTGCCCCGAGGAGCGTCTTGCCACATGTCAGCACTCGGTCTGACTGAGCGCCTCCAGGAGAGAGGCCCAAGCAAGACGCGCCCCTAGGAGCGTCTTGCCACATGTCAACACTGGTTCTGACTGAGCGCCTCCAGGAGAGAGGCCCAAGCAAGACGCGCCCCGAGGAGTGTCTTGCCACATGTCATCACTGGGTCTGACAGAGGGCCTCCAGGAGAGAGGCCCAAGCAACACGCGCCCCGAGGAGAGTCTTGCCACATGTCAACAATGGGTCTGACAGCGGGCCTCCAGGAGAGAGGCCCAAGCAAGACGCGCCCCGAGGAGTGTCTTGCCACATGTCAACACTGGGTCTGACAGAGTGCCTCCAAGAGAGAGGCCCAAGCAACACGCGCCCCGAGGAGCGTCTTGCCATATGTCACCACTGGGTCTGACTGAGCGCCTCCAGGAGAGAGGCCCAAGCAAGACGCGCCCCGAGGAGCGTCTTGCCACATGTCAGCACTCGGTCTGACTGAGCGCCTCCAGGAGAGAGGCCCAAGCAAGACGCGCCCCTAGGAGCGTCTTGCCACATGTCAACACTGGGTCTGACAGCGGGCCTCCAGGAGAGAGGCCCAAGCAAGACGCGCCCTGAGGAGCGTCATGCCACATGTCACTACTCGGTCTGACTGAGCGCCTCCAGGAGAGAGGCCCAAGCAAGACGCACCCCGAGGAGCGTCTTGCCACGTGTCAACACTGGGTCTGATTGAGGGCCTCCAGGAGAGAGGCCCAAGTAAGACGCGCCCCGAGGAGCGTCTTGCCACATGTCAACGCTGGGTCTGACAGAGGGCCTCCAGGAGAGAGGCCCAAGCAATACGTGCCCCGAGGAGCGTCTAGCCACATGTCACCACTGGGTCTGACTGAGCGCCTCCAGGAGAGAGGCCCAAGCAAGATGCGCCACGAGGAGCGTCTTGCCACATGACAGCACTCGGTCTGACTGAGCGCCTCCAGGAGAGAGGCCCAAGCAAGACGCGCCCCGAGGAGCGTCTTGCCACATGTCACCACTGGGTCTGACTGAGAGCCTCCAGGAGAGAGGCCCAAGCAAGACGCGCCCCGAGGAGCGTCTTGCCACATGTCAACACTGGGTCTGACTGAGCGCCTCCAGGAGAGAGGCCCAAGTAAGACGCGCCCCGAGGAGCGTCTTGCCACATGTCAACACTGGGTCTGACTGAGCGCCTCCAGGAGAGAGGCCCAAGTAAGAAGCGCCCCGAGGAGCGTCTTGCCACATGTCAACAATGGGTCTGACTGAGCGTCTCCAGGAGAGAGGCCCAAGCAAGACGCGCCCCAAGGAGTATCTTGACACTTGTCAAAACTGGGTCTGACTGAGGGCCTGCATGAGAGAAGCCCAAGCAAGACGTGCCCCGAGGAGTGTCTTGCCACATGTCAACACTGGGTCTGACAGAGGGCCTCCAGGAGAGAGGCCCAAGCACGACGCGCCCCGAGGAGCGTCTTGCCACATGTCAGCACTCGGTCTGACAGAGGGCCTCCAGGAGAGAGGCCCAAGCAATACGCGCCCCGAGGAGCGTCTTGCCATATGTCACCACTGGGTCTGACTGAGCGCCTCTAGGAGAGAGGCCCAAGCAAGACGCGCCCCGAGGAGCGTCTTGCCACATGTCAGCACTCGGTCTGACTGAGCGCCTCCAGGAGAGAGGCCCAAGAAAGACGCGCCCCTAGGAGCGTCTTGCCACATGTCAACACTGGTTCTGACTGAGCGCCTCCAGGAGAGAGGCCCAAGCATACCACGCCCCGAGGAGTGTCTTGCCACATGTCAACACTGGGTCTGACAGAGGGCCTCCAGGAGAGAGGCCCAAGCAACACGCGCCCCGAGGAGCGTCTTGCCATATGTTACCACTGGGTCTGACTGAGCGCCTCCAGGAGAGAGGCCCAAGCAAGACGCGCCCCGAGGAGCGTCTTGCCACATGTCAGCACTCGGTCTGACTGAGCGCCTCCAGGAGAGAGGCCCAAGCAACACGCGCCCCGAGGAGCGTCTTGCCATATGTTACCACTGGGTCTGACAGCGGGCCTCCAGGAGAGAGGCCCAAGCAAGACGCGCCCCGAGGAGTGTCTTGCCACATGTCACCACTGGGTCTGACTGAGCGTCTCCAGGAGAGAGGCCCAAGCAAGACGCGCCCTGAGGAGCGTCATGCCACATGTCACTACTCGGTCTGACTGAGCGCCTCCAGGAGAGAGGCTCAAGCAAGACGCGCCCCGAGGAGCGTCTTGCCACGTGTCAACACTGGGTCTGATTGAGGGCCTCCAGGAGAGAGGCCCAAGCAAGACGCGCACCGAGGAGCGTCTTGCCACATGTCAACACTGGGTCTGACAGAGGGCCTCCAGGAGAGAGACCCAAGCAATACGTGCCCCGAGGAGCGTCTAGTCACATGTAACCACTGGGTCTGACTGAGCGCCTCCAGGAGAGAGGCCCAAGCAAGACGCGCCTTGAGGAGCGTCTTGCCACATGTCAGCACTCGGTCTGACTGAGAGCCTCCAGGAGAGAGGCCCAAGCAAGACGCGCCCCGAGGAGCGTCTTGCCACATGTCACCACTGGGTCTTACCGAGAGCCTCCAGGAGAGAGGCCCAAGCAAGACGCGCCCCGAGGAGCGTCTTGCCACATGACACCACTGGGTCTGACTAAGCGCCTCCAGGAGAGAGGCCCAAGTAAGACGCGCCCCGAGGAGCGTCTTGCCACATGTCAACACTGGGTCTGACTGAGCGCCTCCAGGAGAGAGGCCCAAGCAAGAGGCGCCCCGAGGAGCGTCTTGCCACATGTTAACACTGGGTCTGACTGAGCGCCTCCAGGAGAGAGGCCCAAGCAAGAGGCGCCCCGAGGAGCGTCTTGCCACATGTTAACACTGGGTCTGACTGAGCGCCTCCAGGAGAGAGGCCCAAGCAAGACGTGCCCCGAGGAGCGTCTTGCCACATGTCAACTCTGGGTCTGACTGAGCGCCTCCAGGAGAGAGGCCCAAGCAAGAAGCGCCCCGAGGAGCGTCTTGCCACATGTCAACAATGGGTCTGACTGAGGGCCTCCAGGAGAGAAGCCCAAGCAAGACGCGCCCCGAGGAGCGTCTTGCCACATGTCAACAATGGGTCTGACTGAGCGCCTCCAGGAGAGAGGCCCTAGCAATACGCGCCCCGAGGAGCGTCTTGCCATATGTCACCACTGGGTCTGACAGAGGGCCTCCAGGAGAGAGGCCCAAGCAATACGCGCCCCGAGGAGCGTCTTGCCATATGTCACCACTGGGTCTGACTGAGGGCCTCCAGGAGAGAGGCCCAAGCAAGACGCGCCCCAAGGAGCGTCTTGCCACATGTCACCACTGGGTCTGACTGAGCGCCTCCAGGAGAGAGGCCCAAGCAAGACGCGCCCCGAGGAGCGTCTTGCCACATGTCAACACTGGGTCTGACTGAGCGCCTCCAGGAGAGAGGCCCAAGCAAGACGCGCCCCGAGGAGCGTCTTGCCACATGTCAACACTGGGTCTGACTGAGCGCCTCCAGGAGAGAAGCCCAAGCAAGACGCGCCCCGAGGAGCGTCTTGCCACATGTCAACACTGGGTCTGACTGAGTGCCTCCATGAAAGAAGCCCCAGCAAGACGCGCCCCGAGGAGCGTCTTGCCACATGTCAACACTGGGTCTGACTGAGCGCCTCCAGGAGAGAGGCCCAAGCAAGACGCGCCCCGAGGAGCGTCTTGACACATGTCAACACTGGGTCTGACTGAGGGCCTCCATGAGAGAAGCCCAAGCAAGACGCGCCCCGAGGAGCGTCTTGCCATATGTCACCACTGGGTCTGACTGAGCGCCTCCAGGAGAGAGGCCCAAGCAAGACGTGCCCCGAGGAGCGTCTTGCCACATGTCAGCACTCGGTCTGACTGAGCGCCTCCAGGAGAGAGGCCCAAGCAAGACGCGCCCCTAGGAGCGTCTTGCCACATGTCAACACTGGTTCTGACTGAGCGCCTCCAGGAGAGAGGCCCAAGCAAGACGCGCCCCGAGGAGTGTCTTGCCACATGTCATCACTGGGTCTGACAGAGGGCCTCCAGGAGAGAGGCCCAAGAAACACGCGCCCCGAGGAGAGTCTTGCCACATGTCAACAATGGGTCTGACAGCGGGCCTCCAGGAGAGAGGCCCAAGCAAGACGCGCCCCGAGGAGTGTCTTGCCACATGTCAACACTGGGTCTGACAGAGTGCCTCCAAGAGAGAGGCCCAAGCAACACGCGCCCCGAGGAGCGTCTTGCCATATGTCACCACTGGGTCTGACTGAGCGCCTCCAGGAGAGAGGCCCAAGCAAGACGCGCCCTGAGGAGCGTCATGCCACATGTCACTACTCGGTCTGACTGAGCGCCTCCAGGAGAGAGGCCCAAGCAAGACGCACCCCGAGGAGCGTCTTGCCACGTGTCAACACTGGGTCTGATTGAGGGCCTCCAGGAGAGAGGCCCAAGCAAGACGCGCCCCGAGGAGCGTCTTGCCACATGTCAACGCTGGGTCTGACAGAGGGCCTCCAGGAGAGAGGCCCAAGCAATACGTGCCCCGAGGAGCGTCTAGCCACATGACAGCACTCGGTCTGACTGAGCGCCTCCAGGAGAGAGGCCCAAGCAAGACGCGCCCCGAGGAGCGTCTTGCCACATGTCACCACTGGGTCTGACTGAGAGCCTCCAGGAGAGAGGCCCAAGCAAGACGCGCCCCGAGGAGCGTCTTGCCACATGTCAACACTGGGTCTGACTGAGCGCCTCCAGGAGAGAGGCCCAAGTAAGATGCGCCCCGAGGAGCGTCTTGCCACATGTCAACACTGGGTCTGACTGAGCGCCTCCAGGAGAGAGGCCCAAGTAAGAAGCGCCCCGAGGAGCGTCTTGCCACATGTCAACAATGGGTCTGACTGAGGGCCTCCAGGAGAGAAGCCCAAGCAAGACGCACCCCGAGGAGCTTCTTGCCACATGTCAACAATGGGTCTGACTGAGCGTCTCCAGGAGAGAGGCCCAAGCCAGACGCGCCCCAAGGAGTATCTTGACACTTGTCAAAACTGGGTCTGACTGAGGGCCTGCATGAGAGAAGCCCAAGCAAGACGTGCCCCGAGGAGTGTCTTGCCACATGTCAACACTGGGTCTGACAGAGGGCCTCCAGGAGAGAGGCCCAAGCACGACGCGCCCCGAGGAGCGTCTTGCCACATGTCACCACTGGGTCTGACTGAGCGCCTCCAGGAGAGAGGCCCAAGCAAGACGCGCCCCGAGGAGCGTCTTGCCACATGTCAGCACTCGGTCTGACAGAGGGCCTCCAGGAGAGAGGCCCAAGCAATACGCGCCCCGAGGAGCGTCTTGCCATATGTCACCACTGGGTCTGACTGAGCGCCTCTAGGAGAGAGGCCCAAGCAAGACGCGCCCCGAGGAGCGTCTTGCCACATGTCAGCACTCGGTCTGACTGAGCGCCTCCAGGAGAGAGGCCCAAGCAAGACGCGCCCCTAGGAGCGTCTTGCCACATGTCAACACTGGTTCTGACTGAGCGCCTCCAGGAGAGAGGCCCAAGCATACCACGCCCCGAGGAGTGTCTTGCCACATGTCAACACTGGGTCTGACAGAGGGCCTCCAGGAGAGAGGCCCAAGCAACACGCGCCCTGAGGAGCGTCTTGCCATATGTTACCACTGGGTCTGACTGAGCGCCTCCAGGAGAGAGGCCCAAGCAAGACGCGCCCCGAGGAGCGTCTTGCCACATGTCAGCACTCGGTCTGACTGAGCGCCTCCAGGAGAGAGGCCCAAGCAACACGCGCCCCGAGGAGCGTCTTGCCATATGTTACCACTGGGTCTGACAGCGGGCCTCCAGGAGAGAGGCCCAAGCAAGACGCGCCCCGAGGAGTGTCTTGCCACATGTCACCACTGGGTCTGACTGAGCGTCTCCAGGAGAGAGGCCCAAGCAAGACGCGCCCTGAGGAGCGTCATGCCACATGTCACTACTCGGTCTGACTGAGCGCCTCCAGGAGAGAGGCTCAAGCAAGACGCGCCCCGAGGAGCGTCTTGCCACGTGTCAACACTGGGTCTGATTGAGGGCCTCCAGGAGAGAGGCCCAAGCAAGACGCGCACCGAGGAGCGTCTTGCCACATGTCAACACTGGGTCTGACAGAGGGCCTCCAGGAGAGAGACCCAAGCAATACGTGCCCCGAGGAGCGTCTAGTCACATGTAACCACTGGGTCTGACTGAGCGCCTCCAGGAGAGAGGCCCAAGCAAGACGCGCCTTGAGGAGCGTCTTGCCACATGTCAGCACTCGGTCTGACTGAGAGCCTCCAGGAGAGAGGCCCAAGCAAGACGCGCCCCGAGGAGCGTCTTGCCACATGTCACCACTGGGTCTTACCGAGAGCCTCCAGGAGAGAGGCCCAAGCAAGACGCGCCCCGAGGAGCGTCTTGCCACATGACACCACTGGGTCTGACTAAGCGCCTCCAGGAGAGAGGCCCAAGTAAGACGCGCCCCGAGGAGCGTCTTGCCACATGTCAACACTGGGTCTGACTGAGCGCCTCCAGGAGAGAGGCCCAAGCAAGAGGCGCCCCGAGGAGCATCTTGCCACATGTCAACACTGGGTCTGACTGAGCGCCTCCAGGAGAGAGGCCCAAGCAAGACGTGCCCCGAGGAGCGTCTTGCCACATGTCAACTCTGGGTCTGACTGAGCGCCTCCAGGAGAGAGGCCCAAGCAAGAAGCGCCCCGAGGAGCGTCTTGCCACATGTCAACAATGGGTCTGACTGAGGGCCTCCAGGAGAGAAGCCCAAGCAAGACGCGCCCCGAGGAGCGTCTTGCCACATGTCAACAATGGGTCTGACTGAGCGCCTCCAGGAGAGAGGCCCAAGCAAGACGCGCCCCGAGGAGTGTCTTGACACTTGTCAACACTGGGTCTGACTGAGGGCCTCCATGAGAGAAGCCCAAGCAAGACGCGTCCCGTGGAGTGTCTTGCCACATGTCAACACTGGGTCTGACAGAGGGCCTCCAGGAGAGAGGCCCAAGCAATACGCGCCCCGAGGAGCGTCTTGCCATATGTCACCACTGGGTCTGACTGAGCGCCTCCAGGAGAGAGGCCCAAGCAAGACGCGCCCCGAGGAGCGTCTTGCCACATGTCAACAATGGGTCTGACTGAGGGCCTCCAGGAGAGAAGCCAAAGCAAGACGCTCCTAGGGGCGCGTCTTGCTTGGCTCTCTCTCCTGGAGGCGCTCAGTCAGACCGAGTGCTGACATATGGCAAGACGCTCCTCGGGGGGCGTCTTGCTTGGGCCTCTCTCCTGGAGGCGCTCAGTCAGACCCAGTGGTGACATATGGCAAGACGCTCCTCGGTGCGCGTATTGCTTGGGCCTCTCTCCTGGAGGCCCTCTGTCAGACCCAGTGTTGACATGTGGCAAGACACTCCACGGGACGCGTCTTGCTTGGGCTTCTCTCATGGAGGCCCTCAGTCAGACCCAGTGTTGACAAGTGTCAAGACACTCCTCGGGGCGCGTCTTGCTTGGGCCTCTCTCCTGGAGGCGCTCAGTCAGACCCATTGTTGACATGTGGCAAGACGCTCCTCGGGGCGCGTCTTGCTTGGGCTTCTCTCCTGGAGGCGCTCAGTCAGACCCAGTGTTGACATGTGGCAAGACGCTCCTCGGGGCACTTCTTGCTTGGGCCTCTCTCCTGGAGGCACTCAGTCAGACCCAGTGGTGACATGTGGCAAGACGCTCCTCGGGGCACGTATTGCTTGGGCCTCTCTCCTGGAGGCCCTCTGTCAGACCCAGTGTTGACATGTGGCAAGACGCTCCTCGGGGCGCGTCTTGCTTGGGCTTCTCTCATTGAGGCCCTCAGTCAGACCCAGTGTTGACATGTGTCAAGACGGTCCTCGGGGCGCGTCTTGCTTGGGCCTCTCTCCTGGAGGCCCTCTGTCAGACCCAGTGTTGACATGTGGCAAAACGCTCCTCGGGGCGCGTCTTGCTTGGGCTTCTCTCATTGAGGCCCTCAGTCAGACACAGTGTTGACATGTGTCAAGACGCTCCTCGGGGCGCGTCTTGCTTGGGCCTCTCTCCTGGAGGCGCTCAGTCAGACCCAGTGTTGACATGTGGCAAGACACTCCTCGGGGCGCGTCTTGCTTGGGCCTCTTTCCTGGAGGCCCTCTGTCAGACCCAGTGTTGACATGTGGCAAGACGCTCCTAGGGGCGCGTCTTGCTTGGCTCTCTCTCCTGGAGGCGCTCAGTCAGACCGAGTGCTGACATGTGGCAAGACGCTCCTCGAGGCGCGTCTTGCTTGGGCCTCTCTCCTGGAGGCGCTCAGTCAGACCCAGTGGTGACATATGGCAAGACGCTCCTCGGGGCGCGTATTGCTTGGGCCTCTCTCCTGGAGGCCCTCTGTCAGACCCAGTGTTGACATGTGGCAAGACACTCCTCGGGGCGCATCTTGCTTGGGCTTCTCTCATGGAGGCCCTCAGTCAGACCCAGTGTTGACAAGTGTCAAGACACTCCTCGGGGCGCGTCTTGCTTGGGCCTCTCTCCTGGAGGCGCTCAGTCAGACCCATTGTTGACATGTGGCAAGACGCTCCTCGGGGCGCGTCTTGCTTGGGCTTCTCTCCTGGAGGCCCTCAGTCAGACCCATTGTTGACATGTGGCAAGACGCTCTACGGGGCGCTTCTTGCTTGGGCATCTCTCCTGGAGGCGCTCAGTCAGACCCAGTGTTGACATGTGGCAAGACGCTCCTCGGGGCACGTATTGCTTGGGCCTCTCTCCTGGAGGCGCTCAGTCAGACCCAGTGTTGACATGTGGCAAGACGCTCCTCGGGGCGCGTCTTGCTTGGGCCTCTCTCCTGGAGGCTCTCAGTCAGACCCAGTGGCGACATGTGGCAAGATGCTCCTCGGGGCGCGTCTTGCTTGGGCCTCTCTCCTGGAGGCGCTCAGTCAGACCGAGTGCTGACATGTGGCAAGACGCTCCTCGGGGCACATATTGCTTGGGCCTCTCTCCTGGAGGCGCTCAGTCAGACCAAGTGCTGACATGTGGCAAGATGCTCCTCGGGGCACATATTGCTTGGGCCTCTCTCCTGGAGGCGCTCAGTCAGACCCAGTGTTGACATGTGGAAAGACGCTCCTCGGGGCACGTCTTGCTTGGGCCTCTCTCCTGGAGGCGCTCAGTCAGACCCAGTGTTGACATGTGGCAAGACGCTCCTCAGGGCGCGTCTTACTTGGGCCTCTCTCCTGGAGGCGCTCAGTCAGACCCAGTGTTGACATGTGGCAAGATGCTCCTCGGGGCACATATTGCTTGGGCCTCTCTCCTGGAGGCGCTCAGTCAGACCCAGTGTTGACATGTGGCAAGACGCTCCTCAGGGCGCGTCTTGCTTGGGCCTCTCTCCTGGAGGCGCTCAGTCAGACCCAGTGTTGACATGTGGCAAGACGCTCCTCAGGGCGCGTCTTACTTGGGCCTCTCTCCTGGAGGCGCTCAGTCAGACCCAGTGTTGACATGTGGCAAGACGCTCCTCGGGGCGCGTCTTGCTTGGGCCTGTCTCCTAGAGGCTCTCAGTCAGACCGAGTGGTTAAATGTGGCAAGACGCTCCTCGGGGCGCGTCTTGCTTGGGCCTCTCTCCTGGAGGCGCTCAGTCAGACCCAGTGGTGACATGTGGCTAGACGCTCCTCGGGGCACGTATTGCTTGGGCCTCTCCCCTGGAGGCGCTCAGTCAGACCCAGTGTTGACATGTGGCAAGACGCTCCTCGGGGCGCGTCTTACTTGGAGCTCTCTCCTCGAGGCGCTCAGTCAGACCCAGTGGTGACATGTGGCAAGACGCTCCTCGGGGCGCGTCTTGCTTGGGCTTCTCTCATGGAGGCCTTCAGTCAGACCCAGTGTTGACAAGTGTCAAGACACTCCTCGGGGCGCGTCTTGCTTGGGCCTCTCTCCTGGAGGCGCTCAGTCAGACCCATTGTTGACATGTGGCAAGACGCTCCTCGGGGCGCGTCTTGCTTGGGCTTCTCTCCTGGAGGCCCTCAGTCAGACCCATTGGTTACATGTGGCAAGACGCTCCTCGGGGCGCTTCTTGCTTGGGCCTCTCTCCTGGAGGCGCTCAGTCAGACCCAGTGTTGACATGTGGCAAGACGCTCCTCGGGGCACGTCTTGCTTGGGCCTCTCTCCTGGAGGCGCTCAGTCAGACCCAGTGGTGACATGTGGCAAGACACTCCTCAGGGCGCGTCTTGCTTGGGCCTCTCTCCTGGAGGCCCTCTGTCAGACCCAGTGTTGACATGTGGCAAGACGCTCCTAGGGGCGTGTCTTGCTTGGGCCTCTCTCCTGGAGGCGCTCAGTCAGACCGAGTGCTGACATGTGGCAAGACGCTCCTCGGGGCACATATTGCTTGGGCCTCTCTCCTGGAGGCGCTCAGTCAGACCAAGTGCTGACATGTGGCAAGATGCTCCTCGGGGCACATATTGCTTGGGCCTCTCTCCTGGAGGCGCTCAGTCAGACCCAGTGTTGACATGTGGCAAGACGCTCCTCGGGGCGCGTCTTACTTGGAGCTCTCTCCTCGAGGCGCTCAGTCAGACCCAGTGGTGACATGTGGCAAGACGCTCCTCGGGGCGCGTCTTGCTTGGGCCTCTCTCCTGGAGGCGCTCAGTCAGACCGAGTGCTGACATGTGGCAAGACGCTCCTCGGGGCACATATTGCTTGGGCCTCTCTCCTGGAGGCGCTCAGTCAGACCAAGTGCTGACATGTGGCAAGATGCTCCTCGGGGCACATATTGCTTGGGCCTCTCTCCTGGAGGCCCTCAGTCTGACCCAGTGTTGACAAGTGTCAAGACACTCCTCGGGGCGCGTCTTGCTTGGGCCTCTCTCCTGGAGGCGCTCAGTCAGACCCATTGTTGACATGTGGCAAGACGCTCCTCGGGGCGCTTCTTGCTTTGGCCTCTCTCCTGGAGGCACTCAGTCAGACCCAGTGGTGACATGTGGCAAGACGCTCCTCGGGGCGCTTCTTGCTTTGGCCTCTCTCCTGGAGGCGCTCAGTCAGACCCAGTGGTGACATGTGGCAAGACGCTCCTAGGGGCGCGTCTTGCTTGGGCCTCTCTCCTGGAGGCGCTCAGTCAGACCGAGTGCTGACATGTGGCAAGACGCTCCTCGGTGCGCGTCTTGCTTGGGCCTTTCTCCTGGAGAGGCTCAGTCAGACCAAGTGCTGACATGTGGCAAGATGCTCCTCGGGGCACATATTGCTTGGGCCTCTCTCCTGGAGGCGCTCAGTCAGACCCAGTGTTGACATGTGGAAAGACGCTCCTCGGGGCACGTCTTGCTTGGGCCTCTCTCCTGGAGGCGCTCAGTCAGACCCAGTGTTGACATGTGGCAAGACGCTCCTCAGGGCGCGTCTTACTTGGGCCTCTCTCCTGGAGGCGCTCAGTCAGACCCAGTGTTGACATGTGGCAAGATGCTCCTCGGGGCACATATTGCTTGGGCCTCTCTCCTGGAGGCGCTCAGTCAGACCCAGTGTTGACATGTGGCAAGACGCTCCTCAGGGCGCGTCTTGCTTGGGCCTCTCTCCTGGAGGCGCTCAGTCAGACCCAGTGTTGACATGTGGCAAGACGCTCCTCAGGGCGCGTCTTACTTGGGCCTCTCTCCTGGAGGCGCTCAGTCAGACCCAGTGTTGACATGTGGCAAGACGCTCCTCGGGGCGCCTCTTGCTTGGGCCTGTCTCCTAGAGGCTCTCAGTCAGACCGAGTGGTTAAATGTGGCAAGACGCTCCTCGGGGCGCGTCTTGCTTGGGCCTCTCTCCTGGAGGCGCTCAGTCAGACCCAGTGGTGACATGTGGCTAGACGCTCCTCGGGGCACGTATTGCTTGGGCCTCTCCCCTGGAGGCGCTCAGTCAGACCCAGTGTTGACATGTGGCAAGACGCTCCTCGGGGCGCGTCTTACTTGGAGCTCTCTCCTCGAGGCGCTCAGTCAGACCCAGTGGTGACATGTGGCAAGACGCTCCTCGGGGCGCGTCTTGCTTGGGCTTCTCTCCTGGAGGCCCTCAGTCAGACCCATTGGTGACATGTGGCAAGACACTCCTCGGGGCGCTTCTTGCTTGGGCCTCTCTCCTGGAGGCGCTCAGTCAGACCCAGTGTTGACATGTGGCAAGACGCTCCTCGGGGCACGTCTTGCTTGGGCCTCTCTCCTGGAGGCGCTCAGTCAGACCCAGTGGTGACATGTGGCAAGACACTCCTCAGGGCGCGTCTTGCTTGGGCCTCTCTCCTGGAGGCCCTCTGTCAGACCCAGTGTTGACATGTGGCAAGACGCTCCTAGGGGCGTGTCTTGCTTGGGCCTCTCTCCTGGAGGCGCTCAGTCAGACCGAGTGCTGACATGTGGCAAGACGCTCCTCGGGGCACATATTGCTTGGGCCTCTCTCCTGGAGGCGCTCAGTCAGACCAAGTGCTGACATGTGGCAAGATGCTCCTCGGGGCACATATTGCTTGGGCCTCTCTCCTGGAGGCGCTCAGTCAGACCCAGTGTTGACATGTGGCAAGACGCTCCTCGGGGCGCGTCTTACTTGGAGCTCTCTCCTCGAGGCGCTCAGTCAGACCCAGTGGTGACATGTGGCAAGACGCTCCTCGGGGCGCGTCTTGCTTGGGCCTCTCTCCTGGAGGCGCTCAGTCAGACCGAGTGCTGACATGTGGCAAGACGCTCCTCGGGGCACATATTGCTTGGGCCTCTCTCCTGGAGGCGCTCAGTCAGACCAAGTGCTGACATGTGGCAAGATGCTCCTCGGGGCACATATTGCTTGGGCCTCTCTCCTGGAGGCGCTCAGTCAGACCCAGTGTTGACATGTGGCAAGACGCTCCTCGGGGCGCGTCTTACTTGGAGCTCTCTCCTGGAGGCGCTCAGTCAGACCCAGTGGTGACATGTGGCAAGACGCTCCTCGGGGCGCGTATTGCTTGGGCTTCTCTCATGGAGGCCCTCAGTCTGACCCAGTGTTGACAAGTGTCAAGACACTCCTCGGGGCGCGTCTTGCTTGGGCCTCTCTCCTGGAGGCGCTCAGTCAGACCCATTGTTGACATGTGGCAAGACGCTCCTCGGGGCGCTTCTTGCTTTGGCCTCTCTCCTGGAGGCACTCAGTCAGACCCAGTGGTGACATGTGGCAAGACGCTCCTCGGGGCGCTTCTTGCTTTGGCCTCTCTCCTGGAGGCGCTCAGTCAGACCCAGTGGTGACATGTGGCAAGACGCTCCTAGGGGCGCGTCTTGCTTGGGCCTCTCTCCTGGAGGCGCTCAGTCAGACCGAGTGCTGACATGTGGCAAGACGCTCCTCGGTGCGCGTCTTGCTTGGGCCTCTCTCCTGGAGGCGCTCAGTCAGACCCAGTGTTGACATGTGGCAAGACGCTCCTCGGGGCGCGTCTTACTTGGGCCTCTCTCCTGGAGGCGCTCAGTAAGACTGAGTGCTGACATGTGGCAAGACGCTCCTCGGGGCGCGTCTTGCTTGGGCCTCTCTCCTGGAGGCGCTCAGTCAGACCCAGTGGTGACATGTGGCTAGACGCTCCTCGGGGCACGTATTGCTTGGGCCTCTCTCCTGGAGGCCCTCTGTCAGACCCAGTGTTGACATGTGGCAAGAAGCTCCTCGGGGCGCGTCTTGCTTGGGCCTCTCTCATGGAGGCCCTCAGTCAGACCCAGTGTTGACAAGTGTCCAGACGCTCCTCTGGGCGCGTCTTGCTTGGGCCTCTCTCCTGGAGGAGCTCAGTCAGACCCATTGTTGACATGTGGAAAGACGCTCCTCGGGGCGCGTCTTGCTTAGGCTTCTCTCCTGGAGGCCCTCAGTCAGACCCATTGTTGACATGTGGCAAGACGCTCCTCGGGGCGCTTCTTGCTTGGGCCTCTCTCCTGGAGGCGCTCAGTCAGACCCAGTGTTGACATGTGGCAAGACGCTCCTCGGGGCACATCTTACTTGGGCCTCTCTCCGGCAGGTGCTCAGTCAGACCCAGTGGTGACATGTGGCAAGACTCTCCTCGGGGCACGTATTGCTTGGGCCTCTCTCCTGGAGGCCCTCTGTCAGACCCAGTGTTGACATGTGGCAAGACGCTCCTCGGGGCGCGTCTTGCTTGGGCTTCTCTCATTGAGGCCCTCAGTCAGACCCAGTTTTGACATGTGTCAAGACGCTCCTCGGGGCGCGTCTTGCTTGGGCCTCTCTCCTGGAGGCCCTCAGTCAGACCCATTGTTGACATGTGGCAAGACGCTCCTCGGGGCGCTTCTTGCTTGGGCCTCTCTCCTGGAGGCGCTCAGTCAGACCCAGTGTTGACATGTGGCAAGACGCTCCTCGGGGCACGTCTTGCTTGGGCCTCTCTCCTGGAGGCGCTCAGTCAGACCCAGTGTTGACATGTGGCAAGACGCTCCTCGGGGCTTGTCTTGCTTGGGCCTCTCTCCTGGAGGCTCTCAGTCAGACCCAGTGGTGACATGTGGCAAGACGCTCCTCGGGGCGCGTCTTGCTTGGGCTTCTCTCCTGGAGGCCCTCAGTCAGACCCGTGTTGATATGTGGCAAGACACTCCTCGGGGCGCGTCTTGCTTGGGCTTCTCTCATGGAGGCCCTCAGTCAGACCCAGTGTTGACAAGTGTCAAGACGCTCCTCGGGGCGCGTCTTGCTTGGGCCTCTCTCCTGGAGGCCCTCAGTCAGACCCATTGTTGACATGTGGCAAGACGCTCCTCGGGGCGCTTCTTTCTTGGGCCTCTCTCCTGGAGGCGCTCAGTCAGACCCAGTGTTGACATGTGGCAAGACGCTCCTCGGGGCACGTCTTGCTTGGGCCTCTCTCCTGGAGGCGCTCAGTCAGACCCAGTGTTGACATGTGGCAAGACGCTCCTCGGGGCTTGTCTTGCTTGGGCCTCTCTCCTGGAGGCTCTCAGTCAGACCCAGTGGTGACATGTGGCAAGACGCTCCTCGGGGCGCGTCTTGCTTGGGCTTCTCTCCTGGAGGCGCTCAGTCAGACCGAGTGCTGACATGTTGCAAGACGCTCCTTGGGGCACGTCTTGCTTGGGCCTCTCTCCTGGAGGCGCTCAGTCAGACCCAGTGCTGACATGTGGCAAGACGCTCCTCGGGGCGCGTCTTGCTTGGGCCTCTCTCCTGGAGGCGCTCAGTCAGACCCAGTGGTGACATGTGGCTAGACGCTCCTCGGGGCACGTATTGCTTGGGCCTCTCTCCTGGAGGCCCTCTGTCAGACCCAGTGTTGACATGTGGCAAGAAGCTCCTCGGGGCGCGTCTTGCTTGGGCCTCTCTCATGGAGGCCCTCAGTCAGACCCAGTGTTGACAAGTGTCCAGACGCTCCTCTGGGCGCGTCTTGCTTGGGCCTCTCTCCTGGAGGAGCTCAGTCAGACCCATTGTTGACATGTGGAAAGACGCTCCTCGGGGCGCGTCTTGCTTAGGCTTCTCTCCTGGAGGCCCTCAGTCAGACCCATTGTTGACATGTGGCAAGACGCTCCTCGGGGCGCTTCTTGCTTGGGCCTCTCTCCTGGAGGCGCTCAGTCAGACCCAGTGTTGACATGTGGCAAGACGCTCCTCGGGGCACATCTTGCTTGGGCCTCTCTCCTGCAGGCGCTCAGTCAGACCCAGTTTTGACATGTGGCAAGACGCTCCTCGGGGCGCGTCTTGCTTGGGCCTCTCTCCTGGAGGCGCTCAGTCAGACCCAGTGTTGACATGTGGCAAGACGCTCCTCGGGGTGCGTCTTACTTGGGTCTCTCTCCGGCAGGTGCTCAGTCAGACCCAGTGGTGACATGTGGCAAGACTCTCCTCGGGGCACGTATTGCTTGGGCCTCTCTCCTGGAGGCCCTCTGTCAGACCCAGTGTTGACATGTGGCAAGACGCTCCTCGGGGCGCGTCTTGCTTGGGCTTCTCTCATTGAGGCCCTCAGTCAGACCCAGTTTTGACATGTGTCAAGACGCTCCTCGGGGCGCGTCTTGCTTGGGCCTCTCTCCTGGAGGCGCTCAGTCAGACACAGTGTTGACATGTGGCAAGACGCTCCTCGGGGCGCGTCTTGCTTGGGCTTCTCTCCTGGAGGCCCTCAGTCAGACCCGTGTTGATATGTGGCAAGACACTCCTCGGGGCGCGTCTTGCTTGGGCTTCTCTCATGGAGGCCCTCAGTCAGACCCAGTGTTGACAAGTGTCAAGACGCTCCTCGGGGCGCGTCTTGCTTGGGCCTCTCTCCTGGAGGCCCTCAGTCAGACCCATTGTTGACATGTGGCAAGACGCTCCTCGGGGCGCTTCTTGCTTGGGCCTCTCTCCTGGAGGCGCTCAGTCAGACCCAGTGTTGACATGTGGCAAGACGCTCCTCGGGGCACGTCTTGCTTGGGCCTCTCTCCTGGAGGCGCTCAGTCAGACCCAGTGTTGACATGTGGCAAGATGCTCCTCGGGGCTTGTCTTGCTTGGGCCTCTCTCCTGGAGGCTCTCAGTCAGACCCAGTGGTGACATGTGGCAAGACGCTCCTCGGGGCGCGTCTTGCTTGGGCTTCTCTCCTGGAGGCGCTCAGTCAGACCGAGTGCTGACATGTTGCAAGACGCTCCTTGGGGCACGTCTTGCTTGGGCCTCTCTCCTGGAGGCGCTCAGTCAGACCCAGTGTTGACATGTGGCAAGACGCTCCTCGGGGCGCGTCTTGCTTGGGCCTCTCTCCTGGAGGCTCTCAGTCAGACCCAGTGGTGACATGTGGCAAGACGCTCCTCGGGGCGCGTCTTGCTTGGGCCTCTCTCCTGGAGGCGCTCAGTCAGACCGAGTGCTGACATGTTGCAAGACGCTCCTCGGGGCACGTCTTGCTTGGGCCTCTCTCCTGGAGGCGCTCAGTCAGACCGAGTGCTGACATGTTGCAAGACGCTCCTCGGGGCACGTCTTACTTGGGCCTCTCTCCTGGAGGCACTCAGTCAGACCCAGTGGTGACATGTGGCAAGACGCTCCTCGGGCTGCGTCTTGCTTGGGCCTCTCTCCTGGAGGCGCTCAGTCAGACCCAGTGGTGACATATGGCAAGACGCTCCTCGGGGCGCGTGTTGCTTGGGCCTCTCTCCTGGAGGCCCTCTGTCAGACCCAGTGTTGACATGTGGCAAGACACTCCTCGGGGCGCGTCTTGCTTGGGCTTCTCTCCTGGAGGCCCTCAGTCAGACCCAGTGTTGACAAGCGTCAAGACGCTCCTCGGGGCACGTCTTGCTTGGGCCTCTCTCCTGGAGGCGCTCAGTCAGACCCATTGTTGACATGTGGCAAGAAACTCCTCGGGGCGCGTCTTGCTTGGGCTTCTCTCCTGGAGGCCCTCAGTCAGACCCAGTGGTGACATGTGGCAAGACGCTCCTCGGGGCACGTCTTACTTGGGCCTCTCTCCTGGAGGCACTCAGTCAGACCCAGTGTTGACATGTGGCAAGACGCTCCTCGGGGCACTTCTTGCTTGGGTCTCTCTCCTGGAGGCGCTCAGTCAGACCGAGTGCTGACATGTGGCAAGACGCTCCTCGGGACGCGTCTTGCTTGGGCCTCTCTCCTGGAGGCGCTCAGTCAGACCCAGTGGTGACATGTGGCAAGACGCTCCTCGGGGCACGTATTGCTTGGGCCTCTCTCCTGGAGGCCCTCTGTCAGACCCAGTGTTGACATGTGGCAAGACGCTCCTCGGGGCGCGTCTTGCTTGGGCTTCTCTCATTGAGGCCCTCAGTCAGACCCAGTGTTGACATGTGTCAAGACGGTCCTCGGGGCGCGTCTTGCTTGGGCTTCTCTCATGGAGGCCCTCAGTCAGACCCAGTGTTGACAAGTGTCAAGACACTCCTCGGGGTGCGTCTTGCTTGGGCCTCTCTCCTGGAGGCGCTCAGTCAGACCCATTGTTGACATGTGGCAAGACGCTCCTCGGGGCGCGTCTTGCTTGGGCTTCTCTCCTGGAGGCCCTCAGTCAGACCCATTGTTGACATGTGGCAAGACGCTCTACGGGGCGCTTCTTGCTTGGGCATCTCTCCTGGAGGCGCTCAGTCAGAACCAGTGTTGACATGTGGCAAGACGCTCCTCGGGGCACGTATTGCTTGGGCCTCTCTCCTGGAGGCGCTCAGACAGACCCAGTGTTTACATGTGGCAAGACGCTCCTCGGGGCGCGTCTTGCTTGGGCCTCTCTCCTGGAGGCTCTCAGTCAGACCCAGTGGCGACATGTGGCAAGACGCTCCTCGGGGCGCGTCTTGCTTCGGCCTCTCTCCTGGAGGCGCTCAGTCAGACCGAGTGCTGACATGTGGCAAGACGCTCCTCGGGGCACATATTTCTTGGGCCTCTCTCCTGGAGGCGCTCAGTCAGACCGAGTGCTGACATGTGGCAAGACGCTCCTCGGGGCACATATTTCTTGGGCCTCTCTCCTGGAGGCGCTCAGTCAGACCCAGTGTTGACATGTGGAAACGCTCCTCGGGGCACGTCTTGCTTGGGCCTCTCTCCTGGAGGCGCTCAGTCAGACCCAGTGTTGACATGTGGCAAGACGCTCCTCAGGGCGCGTCTTGCTTGGGCCTCTCTCCTGGAGGCGCTCAGTCAGACCCAGTGTTGACATGTGGCAAGACACTCCTCAGGGCGCGTCTTACTTGGGCCTCTCTCCTGGAGGCGCTCAGTCACACCCAGTGTTGACATGTGGCAAGACGCTCCTCGGGGCGCGTCTTGCTTGGGCCTGTCTCCTGGAGGCTCTCAGTCAGACCCAGTGGTGAAATGTGGCAAGACGCTCCTCGGGGCGCGTCTTGCTTGGGCCTCTCTCCTGGAGGCGCTCAGTCATACCCAGTGGTGACATGTGGCTAGACGCTCCTCGGGGCACGTATTGCTTGGGCCTCTCCCCTGGAGGCGCTCAGTCAGACCCAGAGTTGACATGTGCAAGACGCTCCTCGGGGCGCGTCTTACTTGGAGCTCTCTCCTGGAGGCGCTCAGTCAGACCCAGTGGTGACATGTGGCAAGACGCTCCTCGGGGCGCGTCTTGCTTGGGCTTCTCTCATGGAGGCCCTCAGTCAGACCCAGTGTTGACAAGTGTCAAGACACTCCTCGGGGCGCGTCTTGCTTGGGCTTCTCTCCTGGAGGCCCTCAGTCAGACCCATTGGTGACATGTGGCAAGACGCTCCTCGGGGCGCTTCTTGCTTGGGCCTCTCTCCTCGAGGCGCTCAGTCAGACCCAGTGTTGACATGTGGCAAGACGCTCCTCGGGGCACGTCTTGCTTGGGCCTCTCTCCTGGAGGCGCTCAGTCAGACCCAGTGGTGACATGTGGCAAGACACTCCTCAGGGCGCGTCTTGCTTGGGCCTCTCTCCTGGAGGCCCTCTGTCAGACCCAGTGTTGACATGTGGCAAGACGCTCCTAGGGGCGCGTCTTGCCTGGGCCTCTCTCCTGGAGGCGCTCAGTTTGACCGAGTGCTGACAAGTGGCAAGACGCTCCTCGGTGCGCGTCTTGCTTGGGCCTCTCTCCTGGAGGCGCTCAGTCAGACCCAGTGTTGACATGTGGCAAGACGCTCTTCGGGGCGCGTCTTACTTGGGCCTCTCTCCTGGAGAGCCTCAGTCAGACTGAGTGCTGACATGTGGCAAGACGCTCCTCGGGGCGCGTCTTGCTTGGGCCTCTCTCCTGGAGGCGCTCAGTCAGACCCAGTGGTGACATGTGGCCAGACGCTCCTCGGGGCACGTATTGCTTGGGCCTCTCTCCTGGAGGCCCTCTGTCAGACCCAGTGTTGACATGTGGCAAGACGCTCCTCGGGGCGCGTCTTGCTTGGGCCTCTCTCCTGGAGGCGCTCAGTCAGACCGAGTGCTGACATGTGGCAAGACGCTCCTCGGGGCACATATTGCTTGGGCCTCTCTCCTGGAGGCGCTCAGTCAGACCAAGTGCTGACATGTGGCAAGATGCTCCTCGGGGCACATATTGCTTGGGCCTCTCTCCTGGAGGCCCTCTGTCAGACCCAGTGTTGACATGTGGCAAGACACTCCTCGGGGCGCGTCTTGCTTGGGCTTCTCTCATGGAGGCCCTCAGTCAGACCCAGTGTTGACAAGTGTCAAGACACTCCTCGGGGTGCGTCTTGCTTGGGCCTCTCTCCTGGAGGCGCTCAGTCAGACCAAGTGCTGACATGTGGCAAGACGCTCCTCGGGGCGCGTCTTGCTTGGGCCTCTCTCCTGGAGGCGCTCAGTCAGACCCAGTGGTGACATGTGGCTAGATGCTCCTCGGGGCACGTATTGCTTGGGCCTCTCTCATGGAGGCCCTCAGTCACACCCAGTGTTGACAAGTGTCAAGACGCTCCTCGGGGCGCGTATTGCTTGGGCCTCTCTCCTGGAGGCGCTCAGTCAGACACATTGTTGACATGTGGAAAGACGCTCCTCGGGGCGCGTCTTGCTTAGGCTTCTCTCCTGGAGGCCCTCAGTCAGACCCATTGTTGACATGTGGCAAGACGCTCCTCGGGGCGCTTCTTGCTTGGGCCTCTCTCCTGGAGGCGCTCAGTCAGACCCAGTGTTGACATGTGGCAAGACGCTCCTCGGGGCACGTCTTGCTTGGGCCTCTCTCCTGGAGGCGCTCAGTCAGACCCAGTGTTGACATGTGGCAAGACGCTCCTCGGGGCGCGTCTTGCTTGGGCCTCTCTCCTGGAGGCGCTCAGTCAGACCCAGTGTTGACATGTGGTAAGACGCTCCTCGGGGCGCGTCTTACTTGGGCCTCTCTCCTGGAGGCGCTCAGTCAGACCCAGTGGTGACATGTGGCAAGACGCTCCTCGGGGCACGTATTGCTTGGGCCTCTCTCCTGGAGGCCCTCTGTCACACCCAGTGTTGACATGTGGCAAGACGCTCCTCGGGGCGCGTCTTGTTTGGGCTTCTCTCATTGAGGCCCTCAGTCAGACCCAGTGTTGACATGTGTCAAGACGCTCCTCGGGGCGCGTCTTGCTTGGGCCTCTCTCCTGGAGGCGCTCAGTCAGACCCAGTGTTGACATGTGGCAAGACACTCCTCGGGGCGCGTCTTGCTTGGGCCTCTCTCCTGGAGTCCCTCTGTCAGACCCAGTGTTCACATGTGGCAAGACGCTCCTAGGGGCGCGTCTTGCTTGGCTCTCTCTCCTGGAGGCGCTCAGTCAGACCGAGTGCTGACAGGTGGCAAGACGCTCCTCGGGGCGCATCTTGCTTGGGCCTCTCTCCTGGAGGCGCTCAGTCAGACACAGTGTTGACATGTGGCAAGACTCTCCTCGGGGCCCGTCTTGCTTGGGCCTCTCTCCTGGAAGCCCTCTGTCAGACCCAGTGTTGACATGTGGCAAGACGCTCCTAGGGGCGCGTCTTGCTTGGGCCTCTCTCCTGGAGGCACTCAGTCAGACCCAGTGGTGACATGTGGCAAGACGCTCCTCGGTGCGCATCTTGCTTGGGCCTCTCTCCTGGAGGCGCTCAGTCAGACCCAGTGTTGACATGTGGCAAGACGCTCCTCGGGGCGCGTCTTACTTGGGCCTCTCTCCTGGAGGTGCTCAGTCAGACCCAGTATTGACATGTGGCAAGACGCTCCTCGGGGTCCATCTTGCTTGGGCCTCTCTCCTGGAGGCGCTCAGTCAGACCCAGTGGTGACATGTGGCTGGATGCTCCTCGGGGCACGTATTGCTTGGGCCTCTCTCCTGGAGGCCCTCTGTCAGACCCAGTGTTGACATGTGGCAAGACGCTCCTCGGGGCGCGTCTTGCTTGGGCCTCTCTCATGGAGGCCCTCAGTCACACCCAGTGTTGACAAGTGTCAAGACGCTCCTCGGGGCGCGTCTTGCTTGGGCCTCTCTCCTGGAGGCGCTCAGTCAGACCCATTGTTGACATGTGGAAAGACGCTCCTCGGGGCGCGTCTTGCTTAGGCTTCTCTCCTGGAGGCCCTCAGTCAGACCCATTGTTGACATGTGGCAAGACGCTCCTCGGGGCGCTTCTTGCTTGGGCCTCTCTCCTGGAGGCGCTCAGTCAGACCCAGTGTTGACATGTGGCAAGACGCTCCTCGGGGCACGTCTTGCTTGGGCCTCTCTCCTGGAGGCGCTCAGTCAGACCCAGTGTTGACATGTGGCAAGACGCTCCTCGGGGCGCGTCTTGCTTGGGCCTCTCTCCTGGAGGCGCTCAGTCAGACCCAGTGTTGACATGTGGTAAGACGCTCCTCGGGGCGCGTCTTACTTGGGCCTCTCTCCTGGAGGCGCTCAGTCAGACCCAGTGGTGACATGTGGCAAGACGCTCCTCGGGGCACGTATTGCTTGGGCCTCTCTCCTGGAGGCCCTCTGTCACACCCAGTGTTGACATGTGGCAAGACGCTCCTCGGGGCGCGTCTTGCTTGGGCTTCTCTCATTGAGGCCCTCAGTCAGACCCAGTGTTGACATGTGTCAAGACGCTCCTCGGGGCGCGTCTTGCTTGGGCCTCTCTCCTGGAGGCGCTCAGTCAGACCCAGTGTTGACATGTGGCAAGACACTCCTCGGGGCGCGTCTTGCTTTGGCCTCTCTCCTGGAGTCCCTCTGTCAGACCCAGTGTTCACATGTGGCAAGACGCTCCTAGGGGCGCGTCTTGCTTGGCTCTCTCTCCTGGAGGCGCTCAGTCAGACCGAGTGCTGACAGGTGGCAAGACGCTCCTCGGGGCGCATCTTGCTTGGGCCTCTCTCCTGGAGGCGCTCAGTCAGACCCAGTGGTGACATATGGCAATACGCTCCTCGGGGCGCGTATTGTTTGGGCCTCTCTCCTGGAGGCCCTCTGTCAGACCCAGTGTTGACATGTGTTAAGACACTCCTCGGGGCGCGTCTTGCTTGGAATTCTCTCATGGAGGCCCTCAGTCAGACCCAGTGTTGACAAGTGTCAAGACACTCCTCGGGGCGCGTCTTGCTTGGGCCTCTCTCCTGGAGGCGCTCAGTCAGACCCATTGTTGACATGTGGCAAGACGCTCCTCTGGGCACGTCTTGCTTGGGCTTCTCTCCTGGAGGCCCTCAGTCAGACCCATGGTTGACATGTGGCAAGATGCTCCTTGGGGCGCTTCTTGCTTGGGCCTCTCTCCTGGAGGCACTCAGTCAGACCCAGTGTTGACATGTGGCAAGACGCTCCTCGAGGCACGTCTTGCTTGGGCCTCTCTCCTGGAGGCGCTCAGTCAGACCCAGTGTTGACATGTGGCAAGACGCTCCTCGGGGCGCGTCTTACTTGGGCCTATCTCCTGGAGGCGCTCAGTCAGACCCAGTGTTGACATGTGGCAAGACGCTCCTCGGGGCGCGTCTTGCTTGGGCCTCTCTCCTGGAGGCTCTCAGTCAGACCCATTGTTTACATGTGGCAAGATGCTCCTCGGGGCATGTCTTGCTTGGGTCTCTCTCCTGGAGGCGCTCAGTCAGACCGAGTGCTGACATGTGGCAAGACGCTCCTCGGGGCGCGTCTTGCTTGGGCCTCTCTCCTGGAGGCGCTCAGTCAGGCCCAGTGGTGACATGTGGCAAGACGCTCCTCGGGGCACGTATTGCTTGGGCCTCTCTCCTGGAGGCCCTCTGTCAGACCCAGTGTTGACATGTGGCAAGACGCTCCTCGGGGCGCGTCTTGCTTGGGCTTCTCTCATTGAGGCCCTCAGTCAGACCCAGTGTTGACATGTGTCAAGACGGTCCTCGGGGCTCGTCTTGCTTGGAGCTCTCTCCTGGAGGCCCTCTGTCAGACCCAGTGTTGACATGTGGCAAAACGCTCCTCGGGGCGCGTCTTGCTTGGGCTTCTCTCATTGAGGCCCTCAGTCAGACCCAGTGTTGACATGTGTCAAGACGGTCCTCGGGGCGCGTCTTGCTTGGGCCTCTCTCCTGGAGGCCCTCTGTCAGACCCAGTGTTGACATGTGGCAAAACGCTCCTCGGGGCGCTTCTTGCTTGGGCTTCTCTCATTGAGGCCCTCAGTCAGACCCAGTGTTGACATGTGTCAAGACGCTCCTCGGGGCGCGTCTTGCTTGGGCCTCTCTCCTGGAGGCGCTCAGTCAGACCCAGTGTTGACATGTGGCAAGACACTCCTCGGGGCGCGTCTTGCTTGGGCCTCTCTCCTGGAGTCCCTCTGTCAGACCCAGTGTTCACATGTGGCAAGACGCTCCTAGGGGCGCGTCTTGCTTGGCTCTCTCTCCTGGAGGCGCTCAGTCAGACCGAGTGCTGACAGGTGGCAAGACGCTCCTCGGGGCGCATCTTGCTTGGGCCTCTCTCCTGGAGGCGCTCAGTCAGACACAGTGTTGACATGTGGCAAGACTCTCCTCGGGGCCCGTCTTGCTTGGGCCTCTCTCCTGGAAGCCCTCTGTCAGACCCAGTGTTGACATGTGGCAAGACGCTCCTAGGGGCGCGTCTTGCTTGGGCCTCTCTCCTGGAGGCACTCAGTCAGACCCAGTGGTGACATGTGGCAAGACGCTCCTCGGTGCGCATCTTGCTTGGGCCTCTCTCCTGGAGGCGCTCAGTCAGACCCAGTGTTGACATGTGGCAAGACGCTCCTCGGGGCGCGTCTTACTTGGGCCTCTCTCCTGGAGGTGCTCAGTCAGACCCAGTATTGACATGTGGCAAGACGCTCCTCGGGGTCCATCTTGCTTGGGCCTCTCTCCTGGAGGCGCTCATTCAGACCAAGTGCTGACATGTGGCAAGACGCTCCTCGGGGCGCGTCTTGCTTGGGCCTCTCTCCTGGAGGCGCTCAGTCAGACCCAGTGGTGACATGTGGCTGGATGCTCCTCGGGGCACGTATTGCTTGGGCCTCTCTCCTGGAGGCCCTCTGTCAGACCCAGTGTTGACATGTGGCAAGACGCTCCTCGGGGCGCGTCTTGCTTGGGCCTCTCTCATGGAGGCCCTCAGTCACACCCAGTGTTGACAAGTGTCAAGACGCTCCTCGGGGCGCGTCTTGCTTGGGCCTCTCTCCTGGAGGCGCTCAGTCAGACCCATTGTTGACATGTGGAAAGACGCTCCTCGGGGCGCGTCTTGCTTAGGCTTCTCTCCTGGAGGCCCTCAGTCAGACCCATTGTTGACATGTGGCAAGACGCTCCTCGGGGCGCTTCTTGCTTGGGCCTCTCTCCTGGAGGCGCTCAGTCAGACCCAGTGTTGACATGTGGCAAGACGCTCCTCGGGGCACGTCTTGCTTGGGCCTCTCTCCTGGAGGCGCTCAGTCAGACCCAGTGTTGACATGTGGCAAGACCTTCCTCGGGGCGCGTCTTGCTTGGGCCTCTCTCCTGGAGGCGCTCAGTCAGACCCAGTGTTGACATGTGGTAAGACGCTCCTCGGGGCGCGTCTTACTTGGGCCTCTCTCCTGGAGGCGCTCAGTCAGACCCAGTGGTGACATGTGGCAAGACGCTCCTCGGGGCACGTATTGCTTGGGCCTCTCTCCTGGAGTCCCTCTGTCAGACCCAGTGTTCACATGTGGCAAGACGCTCCTAGGGGCGCGTCTTGCTTGGCTCTCTCTCCTGGAGGCGCTCAGTCAGACCGAGTGCTGACAGGTGGCAAGACGCTCCTCGGGGCGCATCTTGCTTGGGCCTCTCTCCTGGAGGCGCTCAGTCAGACCCAGTGGTGACATATGGCAATACGCTCCTCGGGGCGCGTATTGTTTGGGCCTCTCTCCTGGAGGCCCTCTGTCAGACCCAGTGTTGACATGTGTTAAGACACTCCTCGGGGCGCGTCTTGCTTGGAATTCTCTCATGGAGGCCCTCAGTCAGACCCAGTGTTGACAAGTGTCAAGACACTCCTCGGGGCGCGTCTTGCTTGGGCCTCTCTCCTGGAGGCGCTCAGTCAGACCCATTGTTGACATGTGGCAAGACGCTCCTCTGGGCACGTCTTGCTTGGGCTTCTCTCCTGGAGGCCCTCAGTCAGACCCATGGTTGACATGTGGCAAGATGCTCCTTGGGGCGCTTCTTGCTTGGGCCTCTCTCCTGGAGGCACTCAGTCAGACCCAGTGTTGACATGTGGCAAGACGCTCCTCGAGGCACGTCTTGCTTGGGCCTCTCTCCTGGAGGCGCTCAGTCAGACCCAGTGTTGACATGTGGCAAGACGCTCCTCGGGGCGCGTCTTACTTGGGCCTATCTCCTGGAGGCGCTCAGTCAGACCCAGTGTTGACATGTGGCAAGACGCTCCTCGGGGCGCGTCTTGCTTGGGCCTCTCTCCTGGAGGCTCTCAGTCAGACCCATTGTTTACATGTGGCAAGATGCTCCTCGGGGCATGTCTTGCTTGGGTCTCTCTCCTGGAGGCGCTCAGTCAGACCGAGTGCTGACATGTGGCAAGACGCTCCTCGGGGCGCGTCTTGCTTGGGCCTCTCTCCTGGAGGCGCTCAGTCAGGCCCAGTGGTGACATGTGGCAAGACGCTCCTCGGGGCACGTATTGCTTGGGCCTCTCTCCTGGAGGCCCTCTGTCAGACCCAGTGTTGACATGTGGCAAGACGCTCCTCGGGGCGCGTCTTGCTTGGGCTTCTCTCATTGAGGCCCTCAGTCAGACCCAGTGTTGACATGTGTCAAGACGGTCCTCGGGGCTCGTCTTGCTTGGAGCTCTCTCCTGGAGGCCCTCTGTCAGACCCAGTGTTGACATGTGGCAAAACGCTCCTCGGGGCGCGTCTTGCTTGGGCTTCTCTCATTGAGGCCCTCAGTCAGACCCAGTGTTGACATGTGTCAAGACGGTCCTCGGGGCGCGTCTTGCTTGGGCCTCTCTCCTGGAGGCCCTCTGTCAGACCCAGTGTTGACATGTGGCAAAACGCTCCTCGGGGCGCTTCTTGCTTGGGCTTCTCTCATTGAGGCCCTCAGTCAGACCCAGTGTTGACATGTGTCAAGACGCTCCTCGGGGCGCGTCTTGCTTGGGCCTCTCTCCTGGAGGCGCTCAGTCAGACCCAGTGTTGACATGTGGCAAGACACTCCTCGGGGCGCGTCTTGCTTGGGCCACTTTCCTGGAGGCCCTCTGTCAGACCCAGTGTTGACATGTGGCAAGACGCTCCTAGGGGCGCGTCTTGCTTGGCTCTCTCTCCTGGAGGCGCTCAGTCAGACCGAGTGCTGACATGTGGCAAGACGCTCCTCGGGGCGCGTCTTGCTTGGGCCTCTCTCCTGGAGGCGCTCAGTCAGACCCAGTGGTGACATATGGCAAGACGCTCCTCGGGGCGCGTATTGCTTGGGCCTCTCTCCTGGAGGCCCTCTGTCAGACCCAGTGTTGACATGTGGCAAGACACTCCTCTGGGCGCGTCTTGCTTGGGCTTCTCTCATGGAGGCCCTCAGTCAGACCCAGTGTTGACAAGTGTCAAGACACTCCTCGGGGTGCGTCTTGCTTGGGCCTCTCTCCTGGAGGCGCTCAGTCAGACCCATTGTTGACATGTGGCAAGACGCTCCTCGGGGCGCGTCTTGCTTGGGCTTCTCTCCTGGAGGCCCTCAGTCAGACCCATTGTTGACATGTGGCAAGACGCTCTACGGGGCGCTTCTTGCTTGGGCATCTCTCCTGGAGGCGCTCAGTCAGAACCAGTGTTGACATGTGGCAAGACGCTCCTCGGGGCACGTATTGCTTGGGCCTCTCTCCTGGAGGCGCTCAGACAGACCCAGTGTTGACATGTGGCAAGACGCTCCTCGGGGCGCGTCTTGCTTGGTCCTCTCTCCTGGAGGCTCTCAGTCAGACCCAGTGGCGACATGTGGCAAGACGCTCCTCGGGGCGCGTCTTGCTTCGGCCTCTCTCCTGGAGGCGCTCAGTCAGACCGAGTGCTGACATGTGGCAAGACACTCCTCGGGGCACATATTTCTTGGGCCTCTCTCCTGGAGGCGCTCAGTCAGACCAAGTGCTGACATGTGGCAAGATGCACCTCGGGGCACATATTGCTTGGGCCTCTCTCCTGGAGGCGCTCAGTCAGACCCAATGTTGACATGTGGAAACGCTCCTCGGGGCACGTCTTGCTTGGGCCTCTCTCCTGGAGGCGCTCAGTCAGACCCAGTGTTGACATGTGGCAAGACGCTCCTCAGGGCGCGTCTTGCTTGGGCCTCTCTCCTGGAGGCGCTCAGTCAGACCCAGTGTTGACATGTGGCAAGACACTCCTCAGGGCGCGTCTTACTTGGGCCTCTCTCCTGGAGGCGCTCAGTCACACCCAGTGTTGACATGTGGCAAGACGCTCCTCGGGGCGCGTCTTGCTTGGGCCTGTCTCCTGGAGGCTCTCAGTCAGACCCAGTGGTGAAATGTGGCAAGACGCTCCTCGGGGCGCGTCTTGCTTGGGCCTCTCTCCTGGAGGCGCTCAGTCATACCCAGTGGTGACATGTGGCTAGACGCTCCTCGGGGCGCGTATTGCTTGGGCCTCTCCCCTGGAGGCGCTCAGTCAGACCCAGAGTTGACATGTGCAAGACGCTCCTCGGGGCGCGTCTTACTTGGAGCTCTCTCCTGGAGGCGCTCAGTTTGACCGAGTGCTGACATGTGGCAAGACGCTCCTCGGTGCGCGTCTTGCTTGGGCCTCTCTCCTGGAGGCGTTCAGTCAGACCCAGTGTTGACATGTGGCAAGACGCTCTTCGGGGCGCGTCTTACTTGGGCCTCTCTCCTGGAGAGCCTCAGTCAGACTGAGTGCTGACATGTGGCAAGACGCTCCTCGGGGCGCGTCTTGCTTGGGCCTCTCTCCTGGAGGCGCTCAGTCAGACCCAGTGGTGACATGTGGCTAGACGCTCCTCGGGGCACGTATTGCTTGGGCCTCTCTCCTGGAGGCCCTCTGTCAGACCCAGTGTTGACATGTGGCAAGACGCTCCTCGGGGCGCGTCTTGCTTGGGCCTCTCTCCTGGAGGCGCTCAGTCAGACCGAGTGCTGACATGTGGCAAGACGCTCCTCGGGGCACATATTGCTTGGGCCTCTCTCCTGGAGGCGCTCAGTCAGACCAAGTGCTGACATGTGGCAAGATGCTCCTCGGGGCACATATTGCTTGGGCCTCTCTCCTGGAGGCGCTCAGTCAGACCCAGTGTTGACATGTGGCAAGACGCTCCTCGGGGCACGTCTTGCTTGGGCCTCTCTCCTGGAGGCGCTCAGTCAGACCCAGTGGTGACATATGGCAAGACGCTCCTCGGGGCGCGTATTGCTTGGGCCTCTCTCCTGGAGGCGCTCAGTCAGACCCAGTGTTGACATGTGGTAAGACGCTCCTCGGGGCGCGTCTTACTTGGGCCTCTCTCCTGGAGGCCCTCTGTCACACCCAGTGTTGACATGTGGCAAGACGCTCCTCGGGGCGCGTCTTGCTTGGGCTTCTCTCATTGAGGCCCTCAGTCAGACCCAGTGTTGACATGTGTCAAGACGCTCCACGGGGCGCGTCTTGCTTGGGCCTCTCTCCTGGAGGCGCTCAGTCAGACCCAGTGTTGACATGTGGCAAGACACTCCTCGGGGCGCGTCTTGCTTGGGCCTCTCTCCTGGAGTCCCTCTGTCAGACCCAGTGTTCACATGTGGCAAGACGCTCCTAGGGGCGCGTCTTGCTTGGCTCTCTCTCCTGGAGGCGCTCAGTCAGACCGAGTGCTGACAGGTGGCAAGACGCTCCTCGGGGCGCATCTTGCTTGGGCCTCTCTCCTGGAGGCGCTCAGTCAGACACAGTGTTGACATGTGGCAAGACTCTCCTCGGGGCCCGTCTTGCTTGGGCCTCTCTCCTGGAAGCCCTCTGTCAGACCCAGTGTTGACATGTGGCAAGACGCTCCTAGGGGCGCGTCTTGCTTGGGCCTCTCTCCTGGAGGCACTCAGTCAGACCCAGTGGTGACATGTGGCAAGACGCTCCTCGGTGCGCATCTTGCTTGGGCCTCTCTCCTGGAGGCGCTCAGTCAGACCCAGTGTTGACATGTGGCAAGACGCTCCTCGGGGCGCGTCTTACTTGGGCCTCTCTCCTGGAGGTGCTCAGTCAGACCCAGTATTGACATGTGGCAAGACGCTCCTCGGGGTCCATCTTGCTTGGGCCTCTCTCCTGGAGGCGCTCATTCAGACCAAGTGCTGACATGTGGCAAGACGCTCCTCGGGGCGCGTCTTGCTTGGGCCTCTCTCCTGGAGGCGCTCAGTCAGACCCAGTGGTGACATGTGGCTGGATGCTCCTCGGGGCACGTATTGCTTGGGCCTCTCTCCTGGAGGCCCTCTGTCAGACCCAGTGTTGACATGTGGCAAGACGCTCCTCGGGGCGCGTCTTGCTTGGGCCTCTCTCATGGAGGCCCTCAGTCACACCCAGTGTTGACAAGTGTCAAGACGCTCCTCGGGGCGCGTCTTGCTTGGGCCTCTCTCCTGGAGGCGCTCAGTCAGACCCATTGTTGACATGTGGAAAGACGCTCCTCGGGGCGCGTCTTGCTTAGGCTTCTCTCCTGGAGGCCCTCAGTCAGACCCATTGTTGACATGTGGCAAGACGCTCCTCGGGGCGCTTCTTGCTTGGGCCTCTCTCCTGGAGGCGCTCAGTCAGACCCAGTGTTGACATGTGGCAAGACGCTCCTCGGGGCATGTCTTGCTTGGGCCTCTCTCCTGGAGGCGCTCAGTCAGACCCAGTTTTGACATGTGGCAAGACGCTCCTCGGGGCGCGTCTTGCTTGGGCCTCTCTCCTGGAGGCGCTCAGTCAGACCCAGTGTTGACATGTGGTAAGACGCTCCTCGGGGCGCGTCTTACTTGGGCCTCTCTCCTGGAGGCGCTCAGTCAGACCCAGTGGTGACATGTGGCAAGACGCTCCTCGGGGCACGTATTGCTTGGGCCTCTCTCCTGGAGGCCCTCTGTCACACCCAGTGTTGACATGTGGCAAGACGCTCCTCGGGGCGTGTCTTGCTTGGGCTTCTCTCATTGAGGCCCTCAGTCAGACCCAGTGTTGACATGTGTCAAGACGCTCCTCGGGGCGCGTCTTGCTTGGGCCTCTCTCCTGGAGGCCCTCTGTCAGACCCAGTGTTGACATGTGGCAAGACGCTCTACGGGGCGCTTCTTGCTTGGGCATCTCTCCTGGAGGCGCTCAGTCAGAACCAGTGTTGACATGTGGCAAGACGCTCCTCGGGGCACGTAATGCTTGGGCCTCTCTCCTGGAGGCGCTCAGACAGACCCAGTGTTGACATGTGGCAAGACGCTCCTCGGGGCGCGTCTTGCTTGGTCCTCTCTCCTGGAGGCTCTCAGTCAGACCCAGTGGCGACATGTGGCAAGACGCTCCTCGGGGCGCGTCTTGCTTCGGCCTCTCTCCTGGAGGCGCTCAGTCAGACCGAGTGCTGACATGTGGCAAGACACTCCTCGGGGCACATATTTCTTGGGCCTCTCTCCTGGAGGCGCTCAGTCAGACCAAGTGCTGACATGTGGCAAGATGCACCTCGGGGCACATATTGCTTGGGCCTCTCTCCTGGAGGCGCTCAGTCAGACCCAGTGTTGACATGTGGAAACGCTCCTCGGGGCACGTCTTGCTTGGGCCTCTCTCCTGGAGGCGCTCAGTCAGACCCAGTGTTGACATGTGGCAAGACGCTCCTCAGGGCGCGTCTTGCTTGGGCCTCTCTCCTGGAGGCGCTCAGTCAGACCCAGTGTTGACATGTGGCAAGACACTCCTCAGGGCGCGTCTTACTTGGGCCTCTCTCCTGGAGGCGCTCAGTCACACCCAGTGTTGACATGTGGCAAGACGCTCCTCGGGGCGCGTCTTGCTTGGGCCTGTCTCCTGGAGGCTCTCAGTCAGACCCAGTGGTGAAATGTGGCAAGACGCTCCTCGGGGCGCGTCTTGCTTGGGCCTCTCTCCTGGAGGCGCTCAGTCATACCCAGTGGTGACATGTGGCTAGACGCTCCTCGGGGCGCGTATTGCTTGGGCCTCTCCCCTGGAGGCGCTCAGTCAGACCCAGAGTTGACATGTGCAAGACGCTCCTCGGGGCGCGTCTTACTTGGAGCTCTCTCCTGGAGGCGCTCAGTTTGACCGAGTGCTGACATGTGGCAAGACGCTCCTCGGTGCGCGTCTTGCTTGGGCCTCTCTCCTGGAGGCGCTCAGTCAGACCCAGTGTTGACATGTGGCAAGACGCTCTTCGGGGCGCGTCTTACTTGGGCCTCTCTCCTGGAGAGCCTCAGTCAGACTGAGTGCTGACATGTGGCAAGACGCTCCTCGGGGCGCGTCTTGCTTGGGCCTCTCTCCTGGAGGCGCTCAGTCAGACCCAGTGGTGACATGTGGCTAGACGCTCCTCGGGGCACGTATTGCTTGGGCCTCTCTCCTGGAGGCCCTCTGTCAGACCCAGTGTTGACATGTGGCAAGACGCTCCTCGGGGCGCGTCTTGCTTGGGCCTCTCTCCTGGAGGCGCTCAGTCAGACCGAGTGCTGACATGTGGCAAGACGCTCCTCGGGGCACATATTGCTTGGGCCTCTCTCCTGGAGGCGCTCAGTCAGACCAAGTGCTGACATGTGGCAAGATGCTCCTCGGGGCACATATTGCTTGGGCCTCTCTCCTGGAGGCGCTCAGTCAGACCCAGTGTTGACATGTGGCAAGACGCTCCTCGGGGCACGTCTTGCTTGGGCCTCTCTCCTGGAGGCGCTCAGTCAGACCCAGTGGTGACATATGGCAAGACGCTCCTCGGGGCGCGTATTGCTAAGGCCTCTCTCCTGGAGGCCCTCTGTCAGACCCAGTGTTGACATGTGGCAAGACACTCCTCGGGGCGCGTCTTGCTTGGGCTTCTCTCATGGAGGCCCTCAGTCAGACCCAGTGTTGACAAGTGTCAAGACACTCCTCGGGGTGCGTCTTGCTTGGGCCTCTCTCCTGGAGGCGCTCAGTCAGACCAAGTGCTGACATGTGGCAAGACGCTCCTCGGGGCGCGTCTTGCTTGGGCCTCTCTCCTGGAGGCGCTCAGTCAGACCCAGTGGTGACATGTGGCTAGATGCTCCTCGGGGCACGTATTGCTTGGGCCTCTCTCATGGAGGCCCTCAGTCACACCCAGTGTTGACAAGTGTCAAGACGCTCCTCGGGGCGCGTCTTGCTTGGGCCTCTCTCCTGGAGGCGCTCAGTCAGACACATTGTTGACATGTGGAAAGACGCTCCTCGGGGCGCGTCTTGCTTAGGCTTCTCTCCTGGAGGCCCTCAGTCAGACCCATTGTTGACATGTGGCAAGACGCTCCTTGGGGCGCTTCTTGCTTGGGCCTCTCTCCTGGAGGCGCTCAGTCAGACCCAGTGTTGACATGTGGCAAGACGCTCCTCGGGGCACGTCTTGCTTGGGCCTCTCTCCTGGAGGCGCTCAGTCAGACCCAGTGTTGACATGTGGCAAGACGCTCCTCGGGGCGCGTCTTGCTTGGGCCTCTCTCCTGGAGGCGCTCAGTCAGACCCAGTGTTGACATGTGGTAAGACGCTCCTCGGGGCGCGTCTTACTTGGGCCTCTCTCCTGGAGGCGCTCAGTCAGACCCAGTGGTGACATGTGGCAAGACGCTCCTCGGGGCACGTATTGCTTGGGCCTCTCTCCTGGAGGCCCTCTGTCACACCCAGTGTTGACATGTGGCAAGACGCTCCTCGGGGCGCGTCTTGCTTGGGCTTCTCTCATTGAGGCCCTCAGTCAGACCCAGTGTTGACATGTGTCAAGACGCTCCTCGGGGCGCGTCTTGCTTGGGCCTCTCTCCTGGAGGCGCTCAGTCAGACCCAGTGTTGACATGTGGCAAGACACTCCTCGGGGCGCGTCTTGCTTGGGCCTCTCTCCTGGAGTCCCTCTGTCAGACCCAGTGTTCACATGTGGCAAGACGCTCCTAGGGGCGCGTCTTGCTTGGCTCTCTCTCCTGGAGGCGCTCAGTCAGACCGAGTGCTGACAGGTGGCAAGACGCTCCTCGGGGCGCATCTTGCTTGGGCCTCTCTCCTGGAGGCGCTCAGTCAGACACAGTGTTGACATGTGGCAAGACTCTCCTCGGGGCCCGTCTTGCTTGGGCCTCTCTCCTGGAAGCCCTCTGTCAGACCCAGTGTTGACATGTGGCAAGACGCTCCTAGGGGCGCGTCTTGCTTGGGCCTCTCTCCTGGAGGCACTCAGTCAGACCCAGTGGTGACATGTGGCAAGACGCTCCTCGGTGCGCATCTTGCTTGGGCCTCTCTCCTGGAGGCGCTCAGTCAGACCCAGTGTTGACATGTGGCAAGACGCTCCTCGGGGCGCGTCTTACTTGGGCCTCTCTCCTGGAGGTGCTCAGTCAGACCCAGTATTGACATGTGGCAAGACGCTCCTCGGGGTCCATCTTGCTTGGGCCTCTCTCCTGGAGGCGCTCATTCAGACCAAGTGCTGACATGTGGCAAGACGCTCCTCGGGGCGCGTCTTGCTTGGGCCTCTCTCCTGGAGGCGCTCAGTCAGACCCAGTGGTGACATGTGGCTGGATGCTCCTCGGGGCACGTATTGCTTGGGCCTCTCTCCTGGAGGCCCTCTGTCAGACCCAGTGTTGACATGTGGCAAGACGCTCCTCGGGGCGCGTCTTGCTTGGGCCTCTCTCATGGAGGCCCTCAGTCACACCCAGAGTTGACAAGTGTCAAGACGCTCCTCGGGGCGCGTCTTGCTTGGGCCTCTCTCCTGGAGGCGCTCAGTCAGACCCATTGTTGACATGTGGAAAGACGCTCCTCGGGGCGCGTCTTGCTTAGGCTTCTCTCCTGGAGGCCCTCAGTCAGACCCATTGTTGACATGTGGCAAGACGCTCCTCGGGGCGCTTCTTGCTTGGGCCTCTCTCCTGGAGGCGCTCAGTCAGACCCAGTGTTGACATGTGGCAAGACGCTCCTCGGGGCATGTCTTGCTTGGGCCTCTCTCCTGGAGGCGCTCAGTCAGACCCAGTGTTGACATGTGGCAAGACGCTCCTCGGGGCGCGTCTTGCTTGGGCCTCTCTCCTGGAGGCGCTCAGTCAGACCCAGTGTTGACATGTGGTAAGACGCTCCTCGGGGCGCGTCTTACTTGGGCCTCTCTCCTGGAGGCGCTCAGTCAGACCCAGTGGTGACATGTGGCAAGACGCTCCTCGGGGCACGTATTGCTTTGGCCTCTCTCCTGGAGGCCCTCTGTCACACCCAGTGTTGACATGTGGCAAGACGCTCCTCGGGGCGCGTCTTGCTTGGGCTTCTCTCATTGAGGCCCTCAGTCAGACCCAGTGTTGACATGTGTCAAGACGCTCCTCGGGGCGCGTCTTGCTTGGGCCTCTCTCCTGGAGGCGCTCAGTCAGACCCAGTGTTGACATGTGGCAAGACACTCCTCGGGGCGCGTCTTGCTTTGGCCTCTCTCCTGGAGTCCCTCTGTCAGACCCAGTGTTCACATGTGGCAAGACGCTCCTAGGGGCGCGTCTTGCTTGGCTCTCTCTCCTGGAGGCGCTCAGTCAGACCGAGTGCTGACAGGTGGCAAGACGCTCCTCGGGGCGCATCTTGCTTGGGCCTCTCTCCTGGAGGCGCTCAGTCAGACCCAGTGGTGACATATGGCAATACGCTCCTCGGGGCGCGTATTGTTTGGGCCTCTCTCCTGGAGGCCCTCTGTCAGACCCAGTGTTGACATGTGTTAAGACACTCCTCGGGGCGCGTCTTGCTTGGAATTCTCTCATGGAGGCCCTCAGTCAGACCCAGTGTTGACAAGTGTCAAGACACTCCTCGGGGCGCGTCTTGCTTGGGCCTCTCTCCTGGAGGCGCTCAGTCAGACCCATTGTTGACATGTGGCAAGACGCTCCTCTGGGCACGTCTTGCTTGGGCTTCTCTCCTGGAGGCCCTCAGTCAGACCCATGGTTGACATGTGGCAAGATGCTCCTTGGGGCGCTTCTTGCTTGGGCCTCTCTCCTGGAGGCACTCAGTCAGACCCAGTGTTGACATGTGGCAAGACGCTCCTCGAGGCACGTCTTGCTTGGGCCTCTCTCCTGGAGGCGCTCAGTCAGACCCAGTGTTTACATGTGGCAAGACGCTCCTCGGGGCGCGTCTTACTTGGGCCTATCTCCTGGAGGCGCTCAGTCAGACCCAGTGTTGACATGTGGCAAGACGCTCCTCGGGGCGCGTCTTGCTTGGGCCTCTCTCCTGGAGGCTCTCAGTCAGACCCATTGTTTACATGTGGCAAGATGCTCCTCGGGGCACGTCTTGCTTGGGTCTCTCTCCTGGAGGCGCTCAGTCAGACCGAGTGCTGACATGTGGCAAGACGCTCCTCGGGGCGCGTCTTGCTTGGGCCTCTCTCCTGGAGGCGCTCAGTCAGGCCCAGTGGTGACATGTGGCAAGACGCTCCTCGGGGCACGTATTGCTTGGGCCTCTCTCCTGGAGGCCCTCTGTCAGACCCAGTGTTGACATGTGGCAAGACGCTCCTCGGGGCGCGTCTTGCTTGGGCTTCTCTCATTGAGGCCCTCAGTCAGACCCAGTGTTGACATGTGTCAAGACGGTCCTCGGGGCTCGTCTTGCTTGGAGCTCTCTCCTGGAGGCCCTCTGTCAGACCCAGTGTTGACATGTGGCAAAACGCTCCTCGGGGCGCGTCTTGCTTGGGCTTCTCTCATTGAGGCCCTCAGTCAGACCCAGTGTTGACATGTGTCAAGACGCTCCTCGGGGCGCGTCTTGCTTGGGCCTCTCTCCTGGAGGCGCTCAGTCAGACCCAGTGTTGACATGTGGCAAGACACTCCTCGGGGCGCGTCTTGCTTGGGCCTCTCTCCTGGAGGCGCTCAGTCAGACCCAGTGTTGACATGTGGCAAGACACTCCTCGGGGCGCGTCTTGCTTGGGCTTCTCTCATGGAGGCCCTCAGTCAGACCCAGTGTTGACAAGTGTCAAGACACTCCTAGGGGCGCGTCTTGCTTGGGCCTCTCTCCTGGAGGCGCTCAGTCAGACCCATTGTTGACATGTGTCAAGACGCTCCTCGGGGCGCGTCTTGCTTGGGCTTCTCTCCTGGAGGACCTCAGTCAGACCCATTGTTGACATGTGGCAAGACGCTCTACCGAGCGCTACTTGCTTGGGCATCTCTCCTGGAGGCGCTCAGTCAGACCCAGTGTTGACATGTGGCAAGACGCTCCTCGGGGCGCGTCTTGCTTGGGCTTCTCTCCTGGAGGCCCTCAGTCAGACCCATTAATGACATGTGGCAAGACGCTCTACGGGGCGCTTCTTGCTTGGGCATCTCTCCTGGAGGCGCTCAGTCAGACCCAGTGTTGACATGTGGCAAGACGCTCATCGGGGCACATATTGCTTGGGCCTCTCTCCTGGAGGCGCTCAGTCAGGCCGAGTGCTGACATGTGGCAAGATGCTCCTCGGGGCACATATTGCTTGGGCCTCTCTCCTGGAGACGCTCAGTCAGACCCAGTGTTGACATGTGGCAAGACGCTCCTCGGGGCACGTCTTGCTTGGGCCTCTCTCCTGGAGGCGCTCAGTCAGACCCAGTGTTGACATGTGGCAAGACGCTCCTCAGGGCGCGTCTTGCTTGGCCCTCTCTCCTGGAGGCGCTCAGTCAGACCCAGTGTTGACATGTGGCAAGACGCTCCTCGGGGCGCGTCTTACCTGGACCTCTCTCCTGGAGGCGCTCAGTCAGACCCAGTGTTGACATGTGGCAAGACGCTCCTCGGGGTTGGTCTTGCTTGGGCCTCTCTCCTGGAGGCTCTCAGTCAGACCCAGTGGTGAAATGTGGCAAGACGCTCCTCGGGGTTGGTCTTGCTTGGGCCTCTCTCCTAGAGGCGCTCAGTCAGACCGAGTGCTGACATGTGGCAAGACGCTCCTCGGGGCGCGTCTTGCTTGGGCCTCTCTCCTGGAGGCGCTCAGTCAGACCCAGTGGTGACATGTGGCCAGACGCTCCTCGGGGCACGTATTGCTTGGGCCTCTCCCCTGGAGGCGCTCAGTCAGACCCAGTGTTGACATGTGGCAAGACGCTCCTAGGGGCGCGTCTTGCTTGGGCCTCTCTCCTGGAGGCGCTCAGTCAGACCGAGTGCTGACATGTGGCAAGACGCTCCTCGGTGCGCATCTTGCTTGGGCCTCTCTCATGGAGGCCCTCTGTCAGACCCAGTGTCGACAAGTGTCAAGACGCTCCTCGGGGCGCGTCTTGCTTGGGCCTCTCTCCTGGAGGAGCTCAGTCAGACCCATTGTTGACATGTGGAAAGACGCTCCTCGGGGCGCGTCTTGATTAGGCTTCTCTCCTGGAGGCCCTCAGTCAGACCCATTGTTGACATGTGTTAAGACGCTCCTCGGGGCGCTTCTTGCTGGGGCCTCTCTCCTGGAGGCGCTCAGTCAGACCCAGTGTTGACATGTGGCAAGACGCTCCTCGGGGCACGTCTTGCTTGGGCCTCTCTCCTGGAGGCGCTCAATCAGACCCAGTGTTGACATGTGGCAAGACGCTCCTCGGGGCGCGTCCTGCTTGGGCCTCTCTCCTGGAGGCGCTCAGTCAGACCCAGTGTTGACATGTGGCAAGACGTTCCTCGGGGCGCGTCTTACTTGGGCCTCTCTCCGGCAGGCGCTCAGTCAGACCCAGTGGTGACATGTGGCAAGACGCTCCTCGGGGCACGTATTGCTTGGGCCTCTCTCCTGGAGGCCCTCTGTCAGACCCAGTGTTGACATGTGGCAAGACGCTCCTCGGGGCGCGTCTTGCTTTGGCTTCTCTCATTGAGGCCCTCAGTCAGACCCAGTGTTGACATGTGTCAAGACGCTCCTCGGGGCGCGTCTTGCTTGGGCCTCTCTCCTGGAGGCGCTCAGTCAGACACAGTGTTGACATGTGGCAAGACACTCCTCGGGGCGCGTCTTGCTTGGGCCTCTCTCCTGGAGGCCCTCTGTCTGACCCAGTGTTGACATGTGGCAAGACGCTCCTAGGGGCGCGTCTTGCTTGGGCCTCTCTCCTGGAGGCGCTCAGTCAGACCCAGTGGTGACATGTGGCAAGACGCTCCTCGGTGCGCATCTTGCTTGGGCCTCTCTCCTGGAGGCGCTCAGTCAGACCCAGTGTTGACATGTGGCAAGACGCTCCTCGGGGCGCGACTTACTTGGGCCTCTCTCCTGGAGGCGCTCAGTCAGACCCAGTGTTGACATGTGGCAAGATGCTCCTCGGGGTGCGTCTTGCTTGGGCCTCTCTCCTGGAGGCGCTCAGTCAGACCAAGTGCTGACATGTGGCAAGACGCTCCTCGGGGCGCGTCTTGCTTGGGCCTCTCTCCTGGAGGCGCTCAGTCAGACCCAGTGGTGACATGTGGCTAGATGCTCCTCGGGGCACGTATTGCTTGGGCCTATCTCCTGGAGGCCCTCTGTCAGACCCAGTGTTGACATGTGGCAAGACGCTCCTCGGGGCACATATTGCTTGGGCCTCTCTCCTGGAGGCGCTCAGTCAGACCCAGTGTTGACATGTGGCAAGACGCTCCTCGGGGCACGTCTTGCTTGGGCCTCTCTCCTGGAGGCGCTCAGTCAGACCCAGTGTTGACATGTGGCAAGACGCTCCTCGGGGCGCATCTTACTTGGACCTCTCTCCTGGAGGCGCTCAGTCAGACCCAGTGTTGACATGTGGCAAGACGCTCCTCGGGGTTGGTCTTGCTTGGGCCTCTCTCCTGGAGGCTCTCAGTCAGACCCAGTGGTGAAATGTGGCAAGACGCTCCTCGGGGCGCGTCTTGCTTGGGCCTCTCTCCTAGAGGCGCTCAGTCAGACCGAGTGCTGACATGTGGCAAGACGCTCCTCGGGGCGCGTCTTGCTTGGGCCTCTCTCCTGGAGGCGCTCAGTCAGACCCAGTGGTGACATGTGGCTAGACGCTCCTCGGGGCACGTATTGCTTGGGCCTCTCCCCTGGAGGCGCTCAGTCAGACCCAGTGTTGACATGTGGCAAGACGCTCCTCGGGGCGCGTCTTACTTGGAGCTCTCTCCTGGAGGCGCTCAGTCAGACCCAGTGGTGACATGTGGCAAGACGCTCCTCGGGGCGCGTCTTGCTTGGGCTTCTCTCATGGAGGCCCTCAGTCAGACCCAGTGTTGACAAGTGTCAAGACACTCCTCGGGGCGCGTCTTGCTTGGGCCTCTCTCCTGGAGGCCCTCTGTCAGACCCAGTGTTGACATGTGGCAAGACGCTCCTAGGGGCGCGTCTTGCTTGGGCCTCTCTCCTGGAGGCGCTCAGTCAGACCGAGTGCTGACATGTGGCAAGACGCTCCTCGGTGCGCGTCTTGCTTGGGCCTCTCTCATGGAGGCCCTCAGTCAGACCCAGTGTCGACAAGTGTCAAGACGCTCCTCGGGGCGCGTCTTGCTTGGGCCTCTCTCCTGGAGGAGCTCAGTCAGACCCATTGTTGACATGTGGAAAGACGCTCCTCGGGGCGCGTCTTGCTTAGGCTTCTCTCCTGGAGGCCCTCAGTCAGACCCATTGTTGACATGTGGCAAGATGCTCCTCGGGGCGCTTCTTGCTTGGGCCTCTCTCCTGGAGGCGCTCAGTCAGACCCAGTGTTGACATGTGGCAAGACGCTCATCGGGGCACGTCTTGCTTGGGCCTCTCTCCTGGAGGCGCTCAGTCAGACCCAGTGTTGACATGTGGCAAGACACTCCTCGGGGCGCTTCTTGCTTGGGCCTCTCTCCTGGAGGCGCTCAGTCAGACCCAGTGTTGACATGTGGCAAGACGCTCCTCGGGGCGCGTCTTACTTGGGCCTCTCTCCGGCAGGCGCTCAGTCAGACCCAGTGGTGACATGTGGCAAGACGCTCCTCGGGGCACGTATTGCTTGGGCCTCTCTCCTGGAGGCCCTCTGTCAGACACAGTGTTGACATGTGGCAAGACGCTCCTCGGGGCGCGTCTTGCTTGGGCTTCTCTCATTGAGGCCCTCAGTCAGACCCAGTGTTGACATGTGTCAAGACGCTCCTCGGGGCGCGTCTTGCTTGGGCCTCTCTCCTGGAGGTGCTCAGTCAGACACAGTGTTGACATGTGGCAAGACACTCCTCGGGGCGCGTCTTGCTTGGGCCTCTCTCCTGGAGGCCCTCTGTCAGACCCAGTGTTGACATGTGGCAAGACGCTCCTAGGGGCGCGTCTTGCTTGGGCCTCTCTCCTGGAGGCGCTCAGTCAGACCCAGTGGTGACATGTGGCAAGACGCTCCTCGGTGCGCATCTTGCTTGGGCCTCTCTCCTGGAGGCGCTCAGTCAGACCCAGTGTTGACATGTGGCAAGACGCTCCTCGGGGCGCGTCTTACTTGGGCCTCTCTCCTGGAGGCGCTCAGTCAGACCCAGTGTTGACATGTGGCAAGACGCTCCTCGGGGTGCGTCTTGCTTGGGCCTCTCTCCTGGAGGCGCTCAGTCAGACCGAGTGCTGACATGTGGCAAGACGCTCCTCGGGGCGCGTCTTGCCTGGGCCTCTCTCCTCGAGGCGCTCAGTCAGACCCAGTGGTGACATGTGGCTAGATGCTCCTCGGGGCACGTATTGCTTGGGGCTCTCTCCTGGAGGCCCTCTGTCAGACCCAGTGTTGACATGTGGCAAGACGCTCCTCGGGGCGCGTCTTGCTTGGGCCTCTCTCATGGAGGCCCTCAGTCACACCCAGTGTTGACAAGTGTCAAGACGCTCCTCGGGGCGCGTCTTGCTTGGGCCTCTCTCCTGGAGGCGCTCAGTCAGACCCATTGTTGACATGTGGAAAGACGCTCCTCGGGGCGCGTCTTGCTTAGGCTTCTCTCCTGGAGGCCCTCAGTCAGACCCATTGTTGACATGTGGCAAGACGCTCCTCGGGGCGCGTCTTGCTTGGGCCTCTCTCCTGGAGGCGCTCAGTCAGACCCAGTGTTGACATGTGGCAAGACGCTCCTCGGGGCGCTTCTTGCTTGGGCCTCTCTCCTGGAGGCGCTCAGTCAGACCCAGTGTTGACATGTGGCAAGACGCTCCTCGGGGCGCGTCTTGCTTGGGCCTCTCTCCTGGAGGCGCTCAGTCAGGCCCAGTGGTGACATGTGGCAAGACGCTCCTCGGGGCACGTATTGCTTGGGCCTCTCTCCTGGAGGCCCTCTGTCAGACCCAGTGTTGACATGTGGCAAGACGCTCCTCGGGGCGCGTCTTGCTTGGGCTTCTCTCATTGAGGCCCTCAGTCAGACCCAGTGTTGACATGTGTCAAGACGGTCCTCGGGGCTCGTCTTGCTTGGAGCTCTCTCCTGGAGGCCCTCTGTCAGACCCAGTGTTGACATGTGGCAAAACGCTCCTCGGGGCGCGTCTTGCTTGGGCTTCTCTCATTGAGGCCCTCAGTCAGACCCAGTGTTGACATGTGTCAAGACGCTCCTCGGGGCGCGTCTTGCTTGGGCCTCTCTCCTGGAGGCGCTCAGTCAGACCCAGTGTTGACAAGTGTCAAGACACTCCTAGGGGCGCGTCTTGCTTGGGCCTCTCTCCTGGAGGCGCTCAGTCAGACCCATTGTTGACATGTGGCAAGACGCTCCTCGGGGCGCGTCTTGCTTGGGCTTCTCTCCTGGAGGACCTCAGTCAGACCCATTGTTGACATGTGGCAAGACGCTCTACGGAGCGCTACTTGCTTGGGCATCTCTCCTGGAGGCGCTCAGTCAGACCCAGTGTTGACATGTGGCAAGACGCTCCTCGGGGCGCGTCTTGCTTGGGCTTCTCTCCTGGAGGCCCTCAGTCAGACCCATTAATGACATGTGGCAAGACGCTCTACGGGGCGCTTCTTGCTTGGGCATCTCTCCTGGAGGCGCTCAGTCAGACCCAGTGTTGACATGTGGCAAGACGCTCATCGGGGCACATATTGCTTGGGCCTCTCTCCTGGAGGCGCTCAGTCAGACCGAGTGCTGACATGTGGCAAGATGCTCCTCGGGGCACATATTGCTTGGGCCTCTCTCCTGGAGGCGCTCAGTCAGACCCAGTGTTGACATGTGGCAAGACGCTCCTCGGGGCACGTCTTGCTTGGGCCTCTCTCCTGGAGGCGCTCAGTCAGACCCAGTGTTGACATGTGGCAAGACGCTCCTCAGGGCGCGTCTTGCTTGGCCCTCTCTCCTGGAGGCGCTCAGTCAGACCCAGTGTTAACATGTGGCAAGACGCTCCTCGGGGCGCATCTTACCTGGACCTCTCTCATGGAGGCGCTCAGTCAGACCCAGTGTTGACATGTGGCAAGACGCTCCTCGGGGTTGGTCTTGCTTGGGCCTCTCTCCTGGAGGCTCTCAGTCAGACCCAGTGGTGAAATGTGGCAAGACGCTCCTCGGGGTTGGTCTTGCTTGGGCCTCTCTCCTAGAGGCGCTCAGTCAGACCGAGTGCTGACATGTGGCAAGACGCTCCTCGGGGCGCGTCTTGCTTGGGCCTCTCTCCTGGAGGCGCTCAGTCAGACCCAGTGGTGACATGTGGCTAGACGCTCCTCGGGGCACGTATTGCTTGGGCCTCTCCCCTGGAGGCGCTCAGTCAGACCCAGTGTTGACATGTGGCAAGACGCTCCTCGGGGCGCGTCTTACTTGGAGCTCTCTCCTGGAGGCGCTCAGTCAGACCCAGTGGTGACATGTGGCAAGACGCTCCTCGGGGCGCGTCTTGCTTGGGCTTCTCTCATGGAGGCCCTCAGTCAGACCCAGTGTTGACAAGTGTCAAGACACTCCTCGGGGCGCGTCTTGCTTGGGCCTCTCTCCTGGAGGCGCTCAGTCAGACCCATTGTTGACATGTGGCAAGACGCTCCTCGGGGCGCGTCTTGCTTGGGCCTCTCTCCTGGAGGCGCTCAGTCAGACCCAGTGGTGACATGTGGCAAGACACTCCTCAGGGCGCGTCTTGCTTGGGCCTCTCTCCTGGAGGCCCTCTGTCAGACCCAGTGTTGACATGTGGCAAGACGCTCCTAGGGGCGCGTCTTGCTTGGGCCTCTCTCCTGGAGGCGCTCAGTCAGACCGAGTGCTGACATGTGGCAAGACGCTCCTCGGTGCGCATCTTGCTTGGGCCTCTCTCATGGAGGCCCTCTGTCAGACCCAGTGTCGACAAGTGTCAAGACGCTCCTCGGGGCGCGTCTTGCTTGGGCCTCTCTCCTGGAGGAGCTCAGTCAGACCCATTGTTGACATGTGGAAAGACGCTCCTCGGGGCGCGTCTTGATTAGGCTTCTCTCCTGGAGGCCCTCAGTCAGACCCATTGTTGACATGTGTTAAGACGCTCCTCGGGGCGCTTCTTGCTGGGGCCTCTCTCCTGGAGGCGCTCAGTCAGACCCAGTGTTGACATGTGGCAAGACGCTCCTCGGGGCACGTCTTGCTTGGGCCTCTCTCCTGGAGGCGCTCAGTCAGACCCAGTGTTGACATGTGGCAAGACGCTCCTCGGGGCGCGTCCTGCTTGGGCCTCTCTCCTGGAGGCCCTCTGTCAGACCCAGTGTTGACATGTGGCAAGATGCTCCTAGGGGCGCGTCTTGCTTGGGCCTCTCTCCTGGAGGCGCTCAGTCAGACCCAGTGGTGACATGTGGCAAGACGCTCCTCGGTGCGCATCTTGCTTGGGCCTCTCTCCTGGAGGCGCTCAGTCAGACCCAGTGTTGACATGTGGCAAGACGCTCCTCGGGGCGCGACTTACTTGGGCCTCTCTCCTGGAGGCGCTCAGTCAGACCCAGTGTTGACATGTGGCAAGACGCTCCTCGGGGTGCGTCTTGCTTGGGCCTCTCTCCTGGAGGCGCTCAGTCAGACCAAGTGCTGACATGTGGCAAGACGCTCCTCGGGGCGCGTCTTGCTTGGGCCTCTCTCCTGGAGGCGCTCAGTCAGACCCAGTGGTGACATGTGGCTAGATGCTCCTCGGGGCACGTATTGCTTGGGCCTATCTCCTGGAGGCCCTCTGTCAGACCCAGTGTTGACATGTGGCAAGACGCTCCTCGGGGCACATATTGCTTGGGCCTCTCTCCTGGAGGCGCTCAGTCAGACCCAGTGTTGACATGTGGCAAGACGCTCCTCGGGGCACGTCTTGCTTGGGCCTCTCTCCTGGAGGCGCTCAGTCAGACCCAGTGTTGACATGTGGCAAGACGCTCCTCGGGGCGCATCTTACTTGGACCTCTCTCCTGGAGGCGCTCAGTCAGACCCAGTGTTGACATGTGGCAAGACGCTCCTCGGGGTTGGTCTTGCTTGGGCCTCTCTCCTGGAGGCTCTCAGTCAGACCCAGTGGTGAAATGTGGCAAGACGCTCCTCGGGGCGCGTCTTGCTTGGGCCTCTCTCCTAGAGGCGCTCAGTCAGACCGAGTGCTGACATGTGGCAAGACGCTCCTCGGGGCGCGTCTTGCTTGGGCCTCTCTCCTGGAGGCGCTCAGTCAGACCCAGTGGTGACATGTGGCTAGACGCTCCTCGGGGCACGTATTGCTTGGGCCTCTCCCCTGGAGGCGCTCAGTCAGACCCAGTGTTGACATGTGGCAAGACGCTCCTCGGGGCGCGTCTTACTTGGAGCTCTCTCCTGGAGGCGCTCAGTCAGACCCAGTGGTGACATGTGGCAAGACGCTCCTCGGGGCGCGTCTTGCTTGGGCTTCTCTCATGGAGGCCCTCAGTCAGACCCAGTGTTGACAAATGTCAAGACACTCCTCGGGGCGCGTCTTGCTTGGGCCTCTCTCCTGGAGGCCCTCTGTCAGACCCAGTGTTGACATGTGGCAAGACGCTCCTAGGGGCGCGTCTTGCTTGGGCCTCTCTCCTGGAGGCGCTCAGTCAGACCGAGTGCTGACATGTGGCAAGACGCTCCTCGGTGCGCTTCTTGCTTGGGCCTCTCTCATGGAGGCCCTCAGTCAGACCCAGTGTCGACAAGTGTCAAGACGCTCCTCGGGGCGCGTCTTGCTTGGGCCTCTCTCCTGGAGGAGCTCAGTCAGACCCATTGTTGACATGTGGAAAGACGCTCCTCGGGGCGCGTCTTGCTTAGGCTTCTCTCCTGGAGGCCCTCAGTCAGACCCATTGTTGACATGTGGCAAGATGCTCCTCGGGGCGCTTCTTGCTTGGGCCTCTCTCCTGGAGGCGCTCAGTCAGACCCAGTGTTGACATGTGGCAAGACGCTCATCGGGGCACGTCTTGCTTGGGCCTCTCTCCTGGAGGCGCTCAGTCAGACCCAGTGTTGACATGTGGCAAGACACTCCTCGGGGCGCTTCTTGCTTGGGCCTCTCTCCTGGAGGCGCTCAGTCAGACCCAGTGTTGACATGTGGCAAGACGCTCCTCGGGGCGCGTCTTACTTGGGCCTCTCTCCGGCAGGCGCTCAGTCAGACCCAGTGGTGACATGTGGCAAGACGCTCCTCGGGGCACGTATTGCTTGGGCCTCTCTCCTGGAGGCCCTCTGTCAGACACAGTGTTGACATGTGGCAAGACGCTCCTCGGGGCGCGTCTTGCTTGGGCTTCTCTCATTGAGGCCCTCAGTCAGACCCAGTGTTGACATGTGTCAAGACGCTCCTCGGGGCGCGTCTTGCTTGGGCCTCTCTCCTGGAGGTGCTCAGTCAGACACAGTGTTGACATGTGGCAAGACACTCCTCGGGGCGCGTCTTGCTTGGGCCTCTCTCCTGGAGGCCCTCTGTCAGACCCAGTGTTGACATGTGGCAAGACGCTCCTAGGGGCGCGTCTTGCTTGGGCCTCTCTCCTGGAGGCGCTCAGTCAGACCCAGTGGTGACATGTGGCAAGACGCTCCTCGGTGCGCATCTTGCTTGGGCCTCTCTCCTGGAGGCGCTCAGTCAGACCCAGTGTTGACATGTGGCAAGACGCTCCTTGGGGCGCGTCTTACTTGGGCCTCTCTCCTGGAGGCGCTCAGTCAGACCCAGTGTTGACATGTGGCAAGACGCTCCTCGGGGTGCGTCTTGCTTGGGCCTCTCTCCTGGAGGCGCTCAGTCAGACCGAGTGCTGACATGTGGCAAGACGCTCCTCGGGGCGCGTCTTGCCTGGGCCTCTCTCCTGGAGGCGCTCAGTCAGACCCAGTGGTGACATGTGGCTAGATGCTCCTCGGGGCACGTATTGCTTGGGGCTCTCTCCTGGAGGCCCTCTGTCAGACCCAGTGTTGACATGTGGAAAGACGCTCCTCGGGGCGCGTCTTGCTTAGGCTTCTCTCCTGGAGGCCCTCAGTCAGACCCATTGTTGACATGTGGCAAGACGCTCCTCGGGGCGCTTCTTGCTTGGGCCTCTCTCCTGGAGGCGCTCAGTCAGACCCAGTGTTGACATGTGGCAAGACGCTCCTCGGGGCGCGTCTTGCTTGGGCCTCTCTCCTGGAGGCGATCAGTCAGACCCAGTGTTGACATGTGGCAAGACGCTCCTCGGGGCGCGTCTTGCTTGGGCCTCTCTCCTGGAGGCGCTCAGTCAGACCCAGTGTTGACATGTGGCAAGACGCTCCTCGGGGCGCGTCTTACTTGGGCCTCTCTCCTGGAGGCGCTCAGTCAGACCCAGTGGTGACATGTGGCAAGACGCTCCTCGGGGCACGTATTGCTTGGGCCTCTCTCCTGGAGGCCCTCTGTCAGACCTAGTGTTGACATGTGGCAAGACGCTCCTCGGGGCGCGTCTTGCTTGGGCTTCTCTCATTGAGGCCCTCAGTCAGACCCAGTGTTGACATGTGGCAAGACGCTCCTCGGGGCGCGTCTTACTTGGGCCTCTCTCCGGCAGGCGCTCAGTCAGACCCAGTGGTGACATGTGGCAAGACGCTCCTCGGGGCACGTATTGCTTGGGCCTCTCTCCTGGAGGCCCTCTGTCAGACCCAGTGTTGACATGTGGCAAGACGCTCCTCGGGGCGCGTCCTGCTTGGGCTTCTCTCATTGAGGCCCTCAGTCAGACCCAGTGTTGACATGTGTCAAGACGCTCCTCGGGGCGCGTCTTGCGGGGCCTCTCTCCTGAAGGCGCTCAATCAGACACAGTGTTGACATGTGGCAAGACACTCCTCGGGGCGCGTCTTGCTTGGGCCTCTCTCCTGGAGGCCCTCTGTCAGACCCAGTGTTGACATGTGGAAAGACGCTCCTAGGGGCGCGTCTTGCTTGGGCCTCTCTCCTGGAGGCGCTCAGTCAGACCCAGTGGTGACATGTGGCAAGACGCTCCTCGGTGCGCATCTTGCTTGGGCCTCTCTCCTGGAGGCGCTCAGTCAGACCCAGTGGTGACATGTGGCTAGATGCTCCTCGGGGCACGTATTGCTTGGGCCTCTCTCCTGGAGGCCCTCTGTCAGACCCAGTGTTGACATGTGGCAAGACGCTCCTCGGGGCGCGTCTTGCTTGGGCCTCTCTCATGGAGGCCCTCAGTCACACCCAGTGTTGACAAGTGTCAAGACGCTCCTCGGGGCGCGTCTTGCTTGGGCCTCTCTCCTGGAGGCGCTCAGTCAGACCCAGTGTTGACATGTGGCAAGACGCTCCTCGGGGCGCGTCTTACTTGGGCCTCTCTCCTGGAGGCGCTCAGTCAGACCCAGTGGTGACATGTGGCAAGACGCTCCTCGGGGCACGTATTGCTTGGGCCTCTCTCCTGGAGGCCCTCTGTCAGACCTAGTGTTGACATGTGGCAAGACGCTCCTCGGGGCGCGTCTTGCTTGGGCTTCTCTCATTGAGGACCTCAGTCAGACCCTGTGTTGACATGTGGCAAGACGCTCCTCGGGGCGCGTCTTACTTGGGCCTCTCTCCGGCAGGCGCTCAGTCAGACACAGTGGTGACATGTGGCAAGACGCTCCTCGGGGCACGTATTGCTTGGGCCTCTCTCCTGGAGGCCCTCTGTCAGACCCAGTGTTGACATGTGGCAAAACACTCCTCGGGGCGCGTCTTGCTTGGGCCTCTCTCCTGGACGCCCTCTGTCAGACCCAGTGTTGACATGTGGCAAGACGCTCCTAGGGGCGCGTCGTGCTTGGGCCTCTCTCCTGGAGGCGCTCAGTCAGACCCAGTGGTGACATGTGGCAAGACGCTCCTCGGTGCGCATCTTGCTTGGGCCTCTCTCCTGGAGGCGCTCAGTCAGACCCAGTGGTGACATGTGGCTAGATGCTCCTCGGGGCACGTATTGCTTGGGCCTCTCTCCTGGAGGCCCTCTGTCAGACCCAGTGTTGACATGTGGCAAGACGCTCCTCGGGGCGCGTCTTGCTTGGGCCTCTCTCATGGAGGCCCTCAGTCACACCCAGTGTTGACAAGTGTCAAGACGCTCCTCGGGGCGCGTCTTGCTTGGGCCTCTCTCCTGGAGGCGCTCAGTCAGACCCATTGTTGACATGTGGAAAGACGCTCCTCGGGGCGCGTCTTGCTTAGGCTTCTCTCCTGGAGGCCCTCAGTCAGACCCATTGTTGACATGTGGCAAGACGCTCCTCGGGGCGCTTCTTGCTTGGGCCTCTCTCCTGGAGGCGCTCAGTCAGACCCAGTGTTGACATGTGGCAAGACGCTCCTCGGGGCGCTTCTTGCTTGGGCCTCTCTCCTGGAGGCGCTCAGTCAGACCCAGTGTTGACATGTGGCAAGACGCTCCTCGGGGCACGTCTTGCTTGGTTCTCTCTCCTGGAGGCGCTCAGTCAGACCCAGTGTTGACATGTGGCAAGACGCTCCTCAGGGCGCGTCTTACTTGGGCCTCTCTCCTGGAGGCGCTCAGTCAGACCCAGTGGTGACATGTGGCAAGACGCTCCTCGGGGCACGTATTGCTTGGGCCTCTCTCCTGGAGGCCCTCTGTCAGACCCAGTGTTGACATGTGGCAAGACGCTCCTCGGGGCGCGTCTTGCTTGGGCTTCTCTCATTGAGGCCCTCAGTCAGACCCAGTGTTGACATGTGTCAAGACGCTCCTCGGGGCGCGTCTTGCTTGGGCATCTCTCCTGGAGGCGCTCAGTCAGACCCAGTGTTGACATGTGGCAAGACACTCCTCGGGGCACGTCTTGCTTGGGCCTCTCTCCTGGAGGCCCTCTGTCAGACCCAGTGTTGACATGTGGCAAGACGCTCCTAGGGGCGCGTCTTTCTTGGCTCTCTCTCCTGGAGGCGCTCAGTCAGACCGAGTGCTGACAGGTGGCAAGACGCTCCTCGGGGCGCATCTTGCTTGGGCCTCTCTCCTGGAGGTGCTCAGTCAGACCCAGTGGTGACATATGGCAAGACGCTCCTCGGGGCACGTATTGCTTGGGCCTCTCTCCTGGAGGCCCTCTGTCAGACCCAGTGTTGACATGTGGCAAGACACTCCTCGGGGCGCGTCTTGCTTGGACTTCTCTCATGGAGTCCCTCAGTCAGACCCAGTGTTGACAAGTGTCAAGACACTCCTCGGGGCGCGTCTTGCTTGGGCCTCTCTCCTGGAGGCGCTCAGTCAGACCCATTGTTGACATGTGCCAAGACGCTCCTCTGGGCGCTTCTTGCTTGGGCTTCTCTCCTGGAGGCCCTCAGTCAGACCCATGGTTGACATGTGGCAAGATGCTCCTCGGGGCGCTTCTTGCTTGGGCCTCTCTCCTGGAGGTGCTCAGTCAGACCCAGTGTTGACATCTGGCAAGACGCTCCTCGAGGCACGTCTTGCTTGGGCCTCTCTCCTGGAGGCGCTCAGTCAGACCCAGTGGTGACATGTGGCAAGACACTCCTCGGGGCGCGTCTTGCTTGGGCCTCTCTCCTGGATGCCCTCTGTCAGACCCAGTGTTGACATGTGGCAAGACTCTCCTCGGGGCGCGTCTTGCTTGGGCCTATCTCCTGGAGGCGCTCAGTCAGACCCAGTGGTGACATGTGGCAAGACACTCCTCGGGGCGCGTGTTGCTTGGGCCTCTCTCAGGAGGCCCTCTGTCAGACCCAGTGTTGACATGTGGCAAGACTCTCCTCGGGGCGCGTCTTGCTTGGGCCTATCTCCTGGAGGCGCTCAGTCAGACCCAGTGTTGACAAGTGTCAAGACGCTCCTCGGGGCGCGTCTTGCTTGGGCCTCTCTCCTGGAGGCGCTCAGTCAGACCCATTGTTGACATGTGGAAAGACGCTCCTCGGGGCGCGTCTTGCTTAGGCTTCTCTCCTGGAGGCCCTCAGTCAGACCCATTGTTGACATGTGGCAAGACGCTCCTCGGGGCGCTTCTTGCTTGGGCCTCTCTCCTGGAGGCGCTCAGTCAGACCCAGTGTTGACATGTGGCAAGACGCTCCTCGGGGCGCGTCTTGCTTGGGCCTCTCTCCTGGAGGCGCTCAGTCAGACCCAGTGTTGACATGTGGCAAGACGCTCCTCGGGGCGCGTCTTGCTTGGGCCTCTCTCCTGGAGGCGCTCAGTCAGACCCAGTGGTGACATGTGGCAAGACGCTGCTCGGTGCGCATCTTGCTTGGGCCTCTCTCCTGGAGGCGCTCAGTCAGACCCAGTGTTGACATGTGGCAAGACGCTCCTCGGGGCGCGTCTTACTTGGGCCTCTCTCCTGGAGGCGCTCAGTCAGACCCAGTGTTGACATGTGGCAAGACGCTCCTCGGGGTGCGTCTTGCTTGGGCCTCTCTCCTGGAGGCGCTCAGTCAGACCGAGTGCTGACATGTGGCAAGACGCTCCTCGGGGCGCGTCTTGCTTGGGCCTCTCTCCTGGAGGCGCTCAGTCAGACCCAGTGGTGACATGTGGCTAGATGCTCCTCGGGGCACGTATTGCTTGGGCCTCTCTCCTGGAGGCCCTCTGTCAGACCCAGTGTTGACATGTGGCAAGACGCTCCTCGGGGCGCGTCTTGCTTGGGCCTCTCTCATGGAGGCCCTCAGTCACACCCAGTGTTGACAAGTGTCAAGACGCTCCTCGGGGCGCGTCTTGCTTGGGCCTCTCTCCTGGAGGCGCTCAGTCAGACCCATTGTTGACATGTGGAAAGACGCTCCTCGGGGCGCATCTTGCTTAGGCTTCTCTCCTGGAGGCCCTCAGTCAGACCCATTGTTGACATGTGGCAAGACGCTCCTCGGGGCGCGTCTTGCTTGGGCCTCTCTCCTGGAGGCGCTCAGTCAGACCCAGTGTTGACATGTGGCAAGATGCTCCTCGGGGCACGTCTTGCTTGGTTCTCTCTCCTGGAGGCGCTCAGTCAGACCCAGTGTTGACATGTGGCAAGACGCTCCTCAGGGCGCGTCTTACTTGGGCCTCTCTCCTGGAGGCGCTCAGTCAGACCCAGTGGTGACATGTGGCAAGACGCTCCTCGGGGCACGTATTGCTTGGGCCTCTCTCCTGGAGGCCCTCTGTCAGACCCAGTGTTGACATGTGGCAAGACGCTCCTCGGGGCGCGTCTTGCTTGGGCTTCTCTCATTGAGGCCCTCAGTCAGACCCAGTGTTGACATGTGTCAAGACGCTCCTCGGGGCGCGTCTTGCTTGGGCATCTCTCCTGGAGGCGCTCAGTCAGACCCAGTGTTGACATGTGGCAAGACGCTCCTAGGGGCGCGTCTTGCTTGGCTCTCTCTCCTGGAGGCGCTCAGTCAGACCGAGTGCTGACAGGTGGCAAGACGCTCCTCGGGGCGCGTCTTGCTTGGGCCTCTCTCCTGGAGGCGTTCAGTCAGACCCAGTGGTGACATATGGCAAGACGCTCCTCGGGGCGCGTATTGCTTGGGCCTCTCTCCTGGAGGCCCTCTGTCAGACCCAGTGTTGACATGTGGCAAGACACTCCTCGGGGCGCGTCTTGCTTGGACTTCTCTCATGGAGGCCCTCAGTCAGACCCAGTGTTGACAAGTGTCAAGACACTCCTCGGGGCGCGTCTTGCTTGGGCCTCTCTCCTGGAGGCGCTCAGTCAGACCCATTGTTGACATGTGTCAAGACGCTCCTCGGGGCGCGTCTTGCGGGGCCTCTCTCCTGAAGGCGCTCAATCAGACACAGTGTTGACATGTGGCAAGACACTCCTCGGGGCGCGTCTTGCTTGGGCCTCTCTCCTGGAGGCCCTCTGTCAGACCCAGTGTTGACATGTGGAAAGACGCTCCTAGGGGCGCGTCTTGCTTGGGCCTCTCTCCTGGAGGCGCTCAGTCAGACCCAGTGGTGACATGTGGCAAGACGCTCCTCGGTGCGCATCTTGCTTGGGCCTCTCTCCTGGAGGCGCTCAGTCAGACCCAGTGGTGACATGTGGCTAGATGCTCCTCGGGGCACGTATTGCTTGGGCCTCTCTCCTGGAGGCCCTCTGTCAGACCCAGTGTTGACATGTGGCAAGACGCTCCTCGGGGCGCGTCTTGCTTGGGCCTCTCTCATGGAGGCCCTCAGTCACACCCAGTGTTGACAAGTGTCAAGACGCTCCTCGGGGCGCGTCTTGCTTGGGCCTCTCTCCTGGAGGCGCTCAGTCAGACCCAGTGTTGACATGTGGCAAGACGCTCCTCGGGGCGCGTCTTACTTGGGCCTCTCTCCTGGAGGCGCTCAGTCAGACCCAGTGGTGACATGTGGCAAGACGCTCCTCGGGGCACGTATTGCTTGGGCCTCTCTCCTGGAGGCCCTCTGTCAGACCTAGTGTTGACATGTGGCAAGACGCTCCTCGGGGCGCGTCTTGCTTGGGCTTCTCTCATTGAGGACCTCAGTCAGACCCTGTGTTGACATGTGGCAAGACGCTCCTCGGGGCGCGTCTTACTTGGGCCTCTCTCCGGCAGGCGCTCAGTCAGACCCAGTGGTGACATGTGGCAAGACGCTCCTCGGGGCACGTATTGCTTGGGCCTCTCTCCTGGAGGCCCTCTGTCAGACCCAGTGTTGACATGTGGCAAAACACTCCTCGGGGCGCGTCTTGCTTGGGCCTCTCTCCTGGACGCCCTCTGTCAGACCCAGTGTTGACATGTGGCAAGACGCTCCTAGGGGCGCGTCGTGCTTGGGCCTCTCTCCTGGAGGCGCTCAGTCAGACCCAGTGGTGACATGTGGCAAGACGCTCCTCGGTGCGCATCTTGCTTGGGCCTCTCTCCTGGAGGCGCTCAGTCAGACCCAGTGGTGACATGTGGCTAGATGCTCCTCGGGGCACGTATTGCTTGGGCCTCTCTCCTGGAGGCCCTCTGTCAGACCCAGTGTTGACATGTGGCAAGACGCTCCTCGGGGCGCGTCTTGCTTGGGCCTCTCTCATGGAGGCCCTCAGTCACACCCAGTGTTGACAAGTGTCAAGACGCTCCTCGGGGCGCGTCTTGCTTGGGCCTCTCTCCTGGAGGCGCTCAGTCAGACCCATTGTTGACATGTGGAAAGACGCTCCTCGGGGCGCGTCTTGCTTAGGCTTCTCTCCTGGAGGCCCTCAGTCAGACCCATTGTTGACATGTGGCAAGACGCTCCTCGGGGCGCTTCTTGCTTGGGCCTCTCTCCTGGAGGCGCTCAGTCAGACCCAGTGTTGACATGTGGCAAGACGCTCCTCGGGGCGCTTCTTGCTTGGGCCTCTCTCCTGGAGGCGCTCAGTCAGACCCAGTGTTGACATGTGGCAAGACGCTCCTCGGGGCACGTCTTGCTTGGTTCTCTCTCCTGGAGGCGCTCAGTCAGACCCAGTGTTGACATGTGGCAAGACGCTCCTCAGGGCGCGTCTTACTTGGGCCTCTCTCCTGGAGGCGCTCAGTCAGACCCAGTGGTGACATGTGGCAAGACGCTCCTCGGGGCACGTATTGCTTGGGCCTCTCTCCTGGAGGCCCTCTGTCAGACCCAGTGTTGACATGTGGCAAGACGCTCCTCGGGGCGCGTCTTGCTTGGGCTTCTCTCATTGAGGCCCTCAGTCAGACCCAGTGTTGACATGTGTCAAGACGCTCCTCGGGGCGCGTCTTGCTTGGGCATCTCTCCTGGAGGCGCTCAGTCAGACCCAGTGTTGACATGTGGCAAGACACTCCTCGGGGCGCGTCTTGCTTGGGCCTCTCTCCTGGAGGCCCTCTGTCAGACCCAGTGTTGACATGTGGCAAGACGCTCCTAGGGGCGCGTCTTTCTTGGCTCTCTCTCCTGGAGGCGCTCAGTCAGACCGAGTGCTGACAGGTGGCAAGACGCTCCTCGGGGCGCATCTTGCTTGGGCCTCTCTCCTGGAGGTGCTCAGTCAGACCCAGTGGTGACATATGGCAAGACGCTCCTCGGGGCACGTATTGCTTGGGCCTCTCTCCTGGAGGCCCTCTGTCAGACCCAGTGTTGACATGTGGCAAGACACTCCTCGGGGCGCGTCTTGCTTGGACTTCTCTCATGGAGTCCCTCAGTCAGACCCAGTGTTGACAAGTGTCAAGACACTCCTCGGGGCGCGTCTTGCTTGGGCCTCTCTCCTGGAGGCGCTCAGTCAGACCCATTGTTGACATGTGCCAAGACGCTCCTCTGGGCGCTTCTTGCTTGGGCTTCTCTCCTGGAGGCCCTCAGTCAGACCCATGGTTGACATGTGGCAAGATGCTCCTCGGGGCGCTTCTTGCTTGGGCCTCTCTCCTGGAGGTGCTCAGTCAGACCCAGTGTTGACATCTGGCAAGACGCTCCTCGAGGCACGTCTTGCTTGGGCCTCTCTCCTGGAGGCGCTCAGTCAGACCCAGTGGTGACATGTGGCAAGACACTCCTCGGGGCGCGTCTTGCTTGGGCCTCTCTCCTGGATGCCCTCTGTCAGACCCAGTGTTGACATGTGGCAAGACTCTCCTCGGGGCGCGTCTTGCTTGGGCCTATCTCCTGGAGGCGCTCAGTCAGACCCAGTGGTGACATGTGGCAAGACACTCCTCGGGGCGCGTGTTGCTTGGGCCTCTCTCCTGGAGGCCCTCTGTCAGACCCAGTGTTGACATGTGGCAAGACTCTCCTCGGGGCGCGTCTTGCTTGGGCCTATCTCCTGGAGGCGCTCAGTCAGACCCAGTGTTGACAAGTGTCAAGACGCTCCTCGGGGTGCGTCTTGCTTGGGCCTCTCTCCTGGAGGCGCTCAGTCAGACCCATTGTTGACATGTGGAAAGACGCTCCTCGGGGCGCGTCTTGCTTAGGCTTCTCTCCTGGGGGCCCTCAGTCAGACCCATTGTTGACATGTGGCAAGACGCTCCTCGGGGCGCTTCTTGCTTGGGCCTCTCTCCTGGAGGCGCTCAGTCAGACCCAGTGTTGACATGTGGCAAGACGCTCCTCGGGGCGCGTCTTGCTTGGGCCTCTCTCCTGGAGGCGCTCAGTCAGACCCAGTGTTGACATGTGGCAAGACGCTCCTCGGGGCGCGTCTTGCTTGGGCCTCTCTCCTGGAGGCGCTCAGTCAGACCCAGTGGTGACATGTGGCAAGACGCTGCTCGGTGCGCATCTTGCTTGGGCCTCTCTCCTGGAGGCGCTCAGTCAGACCCAGTGTTGACATGTGGCAAGACGCTCCTCGGGGCGCGTCTTACTTGGGCCTCTCTCCTGGAGGCGCTCAGTCAGACCCAGTGTTGACATGTGGCAAGACGCTCCTCGGGGTGCGTCTTGCTTGGGCCTCTCTCCTGGAGGCGCTCAGTCAGACCGAGTGCTGACATGTGGCAAGACGCTCCTCGGGGCGCGTCTTGCTTGGGCCTCTCTCCTGGAGGCGCTCAGTCAGACCCAGTGGTGACATGTGGCTAGATGCTCCTCGGGGCACGTATTGCTTGGGCCTCTCTCCTGGAGGCCCTCTGTCAGACCCAGTGTTGACATGTGGCAAGACGCTCCTCGGGGCGCGTCTTGCTTGGGCCTCTCTCATGGAGGCCCTCAGTCACACCCAGTGTTGACAAGTGTCAAGACGCTCCTCGGGGCGCGTCTTGCTTGGGCCTCTCTCCTGGAGGCGCTCAGTCAGACCCATTGTTGACATGTGGAAAGACGCTCCTCGGGGCGCATCTTGCTTAGGCTTCTCTCCTGGAGGCCCTCAGTCAGACCCATTGTTGACATGTGGCAAGACGCTCCTCGGGGCGCGTCTTGCTTGGGCCTCTCTCCTGGAGGCGCTCAGTCAGACCCAGTGTTGACATGTGGCAAGATGCTCCTCGGGGCACGTCTTGCTTGGTTCTCTCTCCTGGAGGCGCTCAGTCAGACCCAGTGTTGACATGTGGCAAGACGCTCCTCAGGGCGCGTCTTACTTGGGCCTCTCTCCTGGAGGCGCTCAGTCAGACCCAGTGGTGACATGTGGCAAGACGCTCCTCGGGGCACGTATTACTTGGGCCTCTCTCCTGGAGGCCCTCTGTCAGACCCAGTGTTGACATGTGGCAAGACGCTCCTCGGGGCGCGTCTTGCTTGGGCTTCTCTCATTGAGGCCCTCAGTCAGACCCAGTGTTGACATGTGTCAAGACGCTCCTCGGGGCGCGTCTTGCTTGGGCATCTCTCCTGGAGGCGCTCAGTCAGACCCAGTGTTGACATGTGGCAAGACGCTCCTAGGGGCGCGTCTTGCTTGGCTCTCTCTCCTGGAGGCGCTCAGTCAGACCGAGTGCTGACAGGTGGCAAGACGCTCCTCGGGGCGCGTCTTGCTTGGGCCTCTCTCCTGGAGGCGTTCAGTCAGACCCAGTGGTGACATATGGCAAGACGCTCCTCGGGGCGCGTATTGCTTGGGCCTCTCTCCTGGAGGCCCTCTGTCAGACCCAGTGTTGACATGTGGCAAGACACTCCTCGGGGCGCGTCTTGCTTGGACTTCTCTCATGGAGGCCCTCAGTCAGACCCAGTGTTGACAAGTGTCAAGACACTCCTCGGGGCGCGTCTTGCTTGGGCCTCTCTCCTGGAGGCGCTCAGTCAGACCCATTGTTGACATGTGCCAAGACGCTCCTCTGGGCGCTTCTTGCTTGGGCTTCTCTCCTGGAGGCCCTCAGTCAGACCCATGGTTGACATGTGGCAAGATGCTCCTCGGGGCGCTTCTTGCTTGGGCCTCTCTCCTGGAGGCGCTCAGTCAGACCCAGTGTTGACATCTGGCAAGACGCTCCTCGAGGCACGTCTTGCTTGGGCCTCTCTCCTGGAGGCGCTCAGTCAGACCCAGTGTTGACATGTAGCAAGACGCTCCTCGGGGCGCGTCTTACTTGGGCCTATCTCCTGGAGGCGCTCAGTCAGACCCAGTGGTGACATGTGGCAAGACACTCCTCGGGGCGCGTGTTGCTTGGGCCTCTCTCCTGGAGGCCCTCTGTCAGACCCAGTGTTGACATGTGGCAAGACGCTCCTCGGGGCGCGTCTTGCTTGGGCCTCTCTCCTGGAGGCGCTCAGTCAGACCCAGTGTTGACATGTGGCAAGACGCTCCTCGGGGCGCGTCTTGCTTGGGGCTCTCTCCTGGAGGCGCTCAGTCAGACCCAGTGTTGACATGTGGCAAGACGCTCCTCGGGGCGCGTCTTACTTGGGCCTCTCTCCTGGAGGCGCTCAGTCAGACCCAGTGGTGACATGTGGCAAGACGCTCCTCGGGGCACGTATTGCTTGGGCCTCTCTCCTGGAGGCCCTCTGTCAGACCCAGTGTTGACATGTGGCAAGACGCTCCTCGGGGCGCGTCTTGCTTGGGCTTCTCTCATTGAGGCCCTCAGTCAGACCCAGTGTTGACATGTGTCAAGACGCTCCTCGGGGCGCGTCTTGCTTGGGCATCTCTCCTGGAGGCGCTCAGTCAGACCCAGTGTTGACATGTGGCAAGACACTCCTCGGGGCGCGTCTTGCTTGGGCCTCTCTCCTGGAGGCCCTCTGTCAGACCCAGTGTTGACATGTGGCAAGATGCTCCTAGGGGCGCGTCTTGCTTGGCTCTCTCTCCTGGAGGCGCTCAGTCAAACCGAGTGCTGACAGGTGGCAAGACGCTCCTCAGGGCGCGTCTTGCTTGGGCCTCTCTCCTGGAGGCGCTCAGTCAGACCCAGTGGTGACATATGGCAAGACGCTCCTCGGGGCGCGTATTGCTTGGGCCTCTCTCCTGGAGGCCCTCTGTCAGACCCAGTGTTGACATGTGGCAAGACACTCCTCGGGGCGCGTCTTGCTTGGACTTCTCTCATGGAGGCCCTCAGTCAGACCCAGTGTTGACAAGTGTCAAGACACTCCTCGGGGCGCGTCTTGCTTGGGCCTCTCTCCTGGAGGCGCTCAGTCAGACCCATTGTTGACATGTGCCAAGACGCTCCTCTGGGCGCTTCTTGCTTGGGCTTCTCTCCTGGAGGCCCTCAGTCAGACCCATGGTTGACATGTGGCAAGATGCTCCTCGGGGCGCTTCTTGCTTGGGCCTCTCTCCTGGAGGCGCTCAGTCAGACCCAGTGTTGACATCTGGCAAGACGCTCCTCGAGGCACGTCTTGCTTGGGCCTCTCTCCTGGAGGCGCTCAGTCAGACCCAGTGTTGACATGTAGCAAGACGCTCCTCGGGGCGCGTCTTACTTGGGCCTATCTCCTGGAGGCGCTCAGTCAGACCCAGTGGTGACATGTGGCAAGACACTCCTCGGGGCGCGTGTTGCTTGGGCCTCTCTCCTGGAGGCCCTCTGTCAGACCCAGTGTTGACATGTGGCAAGACGCTCCTCGGGGCGCGTCTTGCTTGGGCCTCTCTCCTGGAGGCGCTCAGTCAGACCCAGTGTTGACATGTGGCAAGACGCTCCTCGGGGCGCGTCTTGCTTGGGGCTCTCTCCTGGAGGCGCTCAGTCAGACCCAGTGTTGACATGTGGCAAGACGCTCCTCGGGGCGCGTCTTACTTGGGCCTCTCTCCTGGAGGCGCTCAGTCAGACCCAGTGGTGACATGTGGCAAGACGCTCCTCGGGGCACGTATTGCTTGGGCCTCTCTCCTGGAGGCCCTCTGTCAGACCCAGTGTTGACATGTGGCAAGACGCTCCTCGGGGCGCGTCTTGCTTGGGCTTCTCTCATTGAGGCCCTCAGTCAGACCCAGTGTTGACATGTGTCAAGACGCTCCTCGGGGCGCGTCTTGCTTGGGCATCTCTCCTGGAGGCGCTCAGTCAGACCCAGTGTTGACATGTGGCAAGACACTCCTCGGGGCGCGTCTTGCTTGGGCCTCTCTCCTGGAGGCCCTCTGTCAGACCCAGTGTTGACATGTGGCAAGATGCTCCTAGGGGCGCGTCTTGCTTGGCTCTCTCTCCTGGAGGCGCTCAGTCAAACCGAGTGCTGACAGGTGGCAAGACGCTCCTCAGGGCGCGTCTTGCTTGGGCCTCTCTCCTGGAGGCGCTCAGTCAGACCCAGTGGTGACATATGGCAAGACGCTCCTCGGGGCGCGTATTGCTTGGGCCTCTCTCCTGGAGTCCCTCTGTCAGACCCAGTGTTGACATGTGGCAAGACACTCCTCGGGGCGCGTCTTGCTTGGACTTCTCTCATGGAGGCCCTCAGTCAGACCCAGTGTTGACAAGTGTCAAGACACTCCTCGGGGCGCGTCTTGCTTGGGCCTCTCTCCTGGAGGCGCTCAGTCAGACCCATTGTTGACATGTGGCAAGACGCTCCTCAGGGCGCGTCTTGCTTGGGCTTCTCTCCTGGAGGCCCTCAGTCAGACCCATGGTTGACATGTGGCAAGATGCTCCTCGGGGCGCTTCTTGCTTGGGCCTCTATCCTGGAGGCGCTCAGTCAGACCCAGTGTTGACATGTGGCAAGACGCTCCTCGAGGCACGTCTTGCTTGGGCCTCTCTCCTGGAGGCGCTCAGTCAGACCCAGTGTTGACATGTGGCAAGACGCTCCTCGGGGCGCGTCTTACTTGGGCCAATCTCCTGGAGGCGCTCAGTCAGACCCAGTGGTGACATGTGGCAAGACACTCCTCGGGGCGCGTGTTGCTTGGGCCTCTCTCCTGGAGGCCCTCTGTCAGACCCAGTGTTGACATGTGGCAAGACTCTCCTCAGGGCGCGTCTTGCTTGGGCCTATCTCCTGGAGGCGCTCAGTCAGACCCAGTGTTGACATGTGGCAAGATGCTCCCAGGGGCGCGTCTTGCTTTGGCCTCTCTCCTGGAGGCGCTCAGTCAGAAAGAGTGCTGACATGTGGCAAGACGCTCCTCGGGGTGCGTCTTGCTTGGGCCTCTCTCCTGGAGGCGCTCAGTCAGACCCAGTGGGGACATATGGCAAGACGCTCCTCGGGGCGCGTATTGCTTGGGCCTCTCTCCTGGAGGCCCTATGTCAGACCCAGTGTTGACATGTGGCAAGACACTCCTCAGGGCGCGTCTTGCTTGGGCCTCTGTCCTGGAGGCGCTCAGTCAGACCCAGTGGTGACATATGGCAAGACGCTCCTCGGGGCGCGTATTGCTTGGGCCTCTCTCCTGGAGGCCCTCTGTCAGACCCAGTGTTGACATGTGGCAAGACACTCCTCGGGGTGCGTCATGCTTGGGCTTTTCTCATGGAGGCCCTCAGTCAGACCCATTGTTGACATGTGGCAAGACGCTCCTAGGGGCGCTTCTTGCTTGGGCCTCTCTCCTGGAGGCGCTCAGTCAGAACCAGAGGTGACATGTGGCAAGACGCTCCTCGGGGCGCGTCTTACTTGGGCCTCTCTCCGGCAGGCGCTCAGTCAGACCCAGTGGTGACATGTGGCAAGACGCTCCTCGGGGCACGTATTGCTTGGGCCTCTCTCCTGGAGGCCCTCTGTCAGACCCAGTGTTGACATGTGGCAAAACACTCCTCGGGGCGCGTCTTGCTTGGGCCTCTCTCCTGGAGGCCCTCTGTCAGACCCAGTGTTGACATGTGGCAAGACGCTCCTAGGGGCGCGTCTTGCTTGGGCCTCTCTCCTGGAGGCGCTCAGTCAGACCCAGTGGTGACATGTGGCAAGACGCTCCTCGGTGCGCATCTTGCTTGGGCCTCTCTCCTGGAGGCGCTCAGTCAGACCCAGTGGTGATATGTGGCTAGATGCTCCTCGGGGCACGTATTGCTTGGGCCTCTCTCCTGGAGGCCCTCTGTCAGACCCAGTGTTGACATGTGGCAAGACGCTCCTCGGGGCGCGTCTTGCTTGGGCCTCTCTCATGGAGGCCCTCAGTCACACCCAGTGTTGACAAGTGTCAAGACGCTCCTCGGGGCGCGTCTTGCTTGGGCCTCTCTCCTGGAGGCGCTCAGTCAGACCCATTGTTGACATGTGGAAAGACGCTCCTCGGGGCGCGTCTTGCTTAGGCTTCTCTCCTGGAGGCCCTCAGTCAGACCCATTGTTGACATGTGGCAAGACGCTCCTCGGGGCGCTTCTTGCTTGGGCCTCTCTCCTGGAGGCGCTCAGTCAGACCCAGTGTTGACATGTGGCAAGACGCTCCTCGGGGCGCTTCTTGCTTGGGCCTCTCTCCTGGAGGCGCTCAGTCAGACCCAGTGTTGACATGTGGCAAGACGCTCCTCGGGGCACGTCTTGCTTGGTTCTCTCTCCTGGAGGCGCTCAGTCAGACCCAGTGTTGACATGTGGCAAGACGCTCCTCAGGGCGCGTCTTACTTGGGCCTCTCTCCTGGAGGCGCTCAGTCAGACCCAGTGGTGACATGTGGCAAGACGCTCCTCGGGGCACGTATTGCTTGGGCCTCTCTCCTGGAGGCCCTCTGTCAGACCCAGTGTTGACATGTGGCAAGACGCTCCTCGGGGCGCGTCTTGCTTGGGCTTCTCTCATTGAGGCCCTCAGTCAGACCCAGTGTTGACATGTGTCAAGACGCTCCTCGGGGCGCGTCTTGCTTGGGCATCTCTCCTGGAGGCGCTCAGTCAGACCCAGTGTTGACATGTGGCAAGACACACCTCGGGGCGCGTCTTGCTTGGGCCTCTCTCCTGGAGGCCCTCTGTCAGACCCAGTGTTGACATGTGGCAAGACGCTCCTAGGGGCGCGTCTTGCTTGGCTCTCTCTCCTGGAGGCGCTCAGTCAGACCGAGTGCTGACAGGTGGCAAGACGCTCCTCGGGGCGCGTCTTGCTTGGGCCTCTCTCCTGGAGGCGCTCAGTCAGACCCAGTGGTGACATATGGCAAGACGCTCCTCGGGGCACGTATTGCTTGGGCCTCTCTCCTGGAGGCCCTCTGTCAGACCCAGTGTTGACATGTGGCAAGACACTCCTCGGGGCGCGTCTTGCTTGGACTTCTCTCATGGAGTCCCTCAGTCAGACCCAGTGTTGACAAGTGTCAAGACACTCCTCGGGGCGCGTCTTGCTTGGGCCTCTCTCCTGGAGGCGCTCAGTCAGACCCATTGTTGACATGTGCCAAGACGCTCCTCTGGGCGCTTCTTGCTTGGGCTTCTCTCCTGGAGGCCCTCAGTCAGACCCATGGTTGACATGTGGCAAGATGCTCCTCGGGGCGCTTCTTGCTTGGGCCTCTCTCCTGGAGGTGCTCAGTCAGACCCAGTGTTGACATCTGGCAAGACGCTCCTCGAGGCACGTCTTGCTTGGGCCTCTCTCCTGGAGGCGCTCAGTCAGACCCAGTGGTGACATGTGGCAAGACACTCCTCGGGGCGCGTGTTGCTTGGGCCTCTCTCCTGGATGCCCTCTGTCAGACCCAGTGTTGACATGTGGCAAGACTCTCCTCGGGGCGCGTCTTGCTTGGGCCTATCTCCTGGAGGCGCTCAGTCAGACCCAGTGGTGACATGTGGCAAGACACTCCTCGGGGCGCGTGTTGCTTGGGCCTCTCTCCTGGAGGCCCTCTGTAAGACCCAGTGTTGACATGTGGCAAGACTCTCCTCGGGGCGCGTCTTGCTTGGGCCTATCTCCTGGAGGCGCTCAGTCAGACCCAGTGTTGACAAGTGTCAAGACGCTCCTCGGGGCGCGTCTTGCTTGGGCCTCTCTCCTGGAGGCGCTCAGTCAGACCCATTGTTGACATGTGGAAAGACGCTCCTCGGGGCGCGTCTTGCTTAGGCTTCTCTCCTGGAGGCCCTCAGTCAGACCCATTGTTGACATGTGGCAAGACGCTCCTCGGGGCGCTTCTTGCTTGGGCCTCTCTCCTGGAGGCGCTCAGTCAGACCCAGTGTTGACATGTGGCAAGACGCTCCTCGGGGCGCGTCTTGCTTGGGCCTCTCTCCTGGAGGCGCTCAGTCAGACCCAGTGTTGACATGTGGCAAGACGCTCCTCGGGGCGCGTCTTGCTTGGGCCTCTCTCCTGGAGGCGCTCAGTCAGACCCAGTGGTGACATGTGGCAAGACGCTGCTCGGTGCGCATCTTGCTTGGGCCTCTCTCCTGGAGGCGCTCAGTCAGACCCAGTGTTGACATGTGGCAAGACGCTCCTCGGGGCGCGTCTTACTTGGGCCTCTCTCCTGGAGGCGCTCAGTCAGACCCAGTGTTGACATGTGGCAAGACGCTCCTCGGGGTGCGTCTTGCTTGGGCCTCTCTCCTGGAGGCGCTCAGTCAGACCGAGTGCTGACATGTGGCAAGACGCTCCTCGGGGCGCGTCTTGCTTGGGCCTCTCTCCTGGAGGCGCTCAGTCAGACCCAGTGGTGACATGTGGCTAGATGCTCCTCGGGGCACGTATTGCTTGGGCCTCTCTCCTGGAGGCCCTCTGTCAGACCCAGTGTTGACATGTGGCAAGACGCTCCTCGGGGCGCGTCTTGCTTGGGCCTATCTCCTGGAGGCGCTCAGTCAGACCCAGTGGTGACATGTGGCAAGACACTCCTCGGGGCGCGTGTTGCTTGGGCCTCTCTCCTGGAGGCCCTCTGTCAGACCCAGTGTTGACATGTGGCAAGACTCTCCTCGGGGTGCGTCTTGCTTGGGCCTATCTCCTGGAGGCGCTCAGTCAGACCCAGTGTTGACAAGTGTCAAGACGCTCCTCGGGGCGCGTCTTGCTTGGGCCTCTCTCCTGGAGGCGCTCAGTCAGACCCATTGTTGACATGTGGAAAGACGCTCCTCGGGGCGCGTCTTGCTTAGGCTTCTCTCCTGGAGGCCCTCAGTCAGACCCATTGTTGACATGTGGCAAGACGCTCCTCGGGGCGCTTCTTGCTTGGGCCTCTCTCCTGGAGGCGCTCAGTCAGACCCAGTGTTGACATGTGGCAAGACGCTCCTCGGGGCGCGTCTTGCTTGGGCCTCTCTCCTGGAGGCGCTCAGTCAGACCCAGTGTTGACATGTGGCAAGACGCTCCTCGGGGCGCGTCTTGCTTGGGCCTCTCTCCTGGAGGCGCTCAGTCAGACCCAGTGGTGACATGTGGCAAGACGCTGCTCGGTGCACATCTTGCTTGGGCCTCTCTCCTGGAGGCGCTCAGTCAGACCCAGTGTTGACATGTGGCAAGACGCTCCTCGGGGCGCGTCTTACTTGGGCCTCTCTCCTGGAGGCGCTCAGTCAGACCCAGTGTTGACATGTGGCAAGACGCTCCTCGGGGTGCGTCTTGCTTGGGCCTCTCTCCTGGAGGCGCTCAGTCAGACCGAGTGCTGACATGTGGCAAGACGCTCCTCGGGGCGCGTCTTGCTTGGGCCTCTCTCCTGGAGGCGCTCAGTCAGACCCAGTGGTGACATGTGGCTAGATGCTCCTCGGGGCACGTATTGCTTGGGCCTCTCTCCTGGAGGCCCTCTGTCAGACCCAGTGTTGACATGTGGCAAGACGCTCCTCGGGGCGCGTCTTGCTTGGGCCTCTTTCATGGAGGCCCTCAGTCACACCCAGTGTTGACACGTGTCAAGACGCTCCTCGGGGCGCGTCTTGCTTGGGCCTCTCTCCTGGAGGCGCTCAGTCAGACCCATTGTTGACATGTGGAAAGACGCTCCTCGGGGCGCGTCTTGCTTAGGCTTCTCTCCTGGAGGCCCTCAGTCAGACCGATTGTTGACATGTGGCAAGACGCTCCTCGGGGCGCGTCTTACTTGGGCCTCTCTCCTGGAGGCGCTCAGTCAGACCCAGTGGTGACATGTGGCAAGACGCTCCTCGGGGCACGTATTGCTTGGGCCTCTCTCCTGGAGGCCCTCTGTCAGACCCAGTGTTGACATGTGGCAAGACGCTCCTCGGGGCGCGTCTTGCTTGGGCTTCTCTCATTGAGGCCCTCAGTCAGACCCAGTGTTGACATGTGTCAAGACGCTCCTCGGGGCGCGTCTTGCTTGGGCATCTCTCCTGGAGGCGCTCAGTCAGACCCAGTGTTGACATGTGGCAAGACACACCTCGGGGCGCGTCTTGCTTGGGCCTCTCTCCTGGAGGCCCTCTGTCAGACCCAGTGTTGACATGTGGCAAGACGCTCCTAGGGGCGCGTCTTGCTTGGCTCTCTCTCCTGGAGGCGCTCAGTCAGACCGAGTGCTGACAGGTGGCAAGACGCTCCTCGGGGCGCGTCTTGCTTGGGCCTCTCTCCTGGAGGCGCTCAGTCAGACCCAGTGGTGACATATGGCAAGACGCTCCTCGGGGCACGTATTGCTTGGGCCTCTCTCCTGGAGGCCCTCTGTCAGACCCAGTGTTGACATGTGGCAAGACACTCCTCGGGGCGCGTCTTGCTTGGACTTCTCTCATGGAGTCCCTCAGTCAGACCCAGTGTTGACAAGTGTCAAGACACTCCTCGGGGCGCGTCTTGCTTGGGCCTCTCTCCTGGAGGCGCTCAGTCAGACCCATTGTTGACATGTGCCAAGACGCTCCTCTGGGCGCTTCTTGCTTGGGCTTCTCTCCTGGAGGCCCTCAGTCAGACCCATGGTTGACATGTGGCAAGATGCTCCTCGGGGCGCTTCTTGCTTGGGCCTCTCTCCTGGAGGTGCTCAGTCAGACCCAGTGTTGACATCTGGCAAGACGCTCCTCGAGGCACGTCTTGCTTGGGCCTCTCTCCTGGAGGCGCTCAGTCAGACCCAGTGGTGACATGTGGCAAGACACTCCTCGGGGCGCGTGTTGCTTGGGCCTCTCTCCTGGATGCCCTCTGTCAGACCCAGTGTTGACATGTGGCAAGACTCTCCTCGGGGCGCGTCTTGCTTGGGCCTATCTCCTGGAGGCGCTCAGTCAGACCCAGTGGTGACATGTGGCAAGACACTCCTCGGGGCGCGTGTTGCTTGGGCCTCTCTCCTGGAGGCCCTCTGTAAGACCCAGTGTTGACATGTGGCAAGACTCTCCTCGGGGCGCGTCTTGCTTGGGCCTATCTCCTGGAGGCGCTCAGTCAGACCCAGTGTTGACAAGTGTCAAGACGCTCCTCGGGGCGCGTCTTGCTTGGGCCTCTCTCCTGGAGGCGCTCAGTCAGACCCATTGTTGACATGTGGAAAGACGCTCCTCGGGGCGCGTCTTGCTTAGGCTTCTCTCCTGGAGGCCCTCAGTCAGACCCATTGTTGACATGTGGCAAGACGCTCCTCGGGGCGCTTCTTGCTTGGGCCTCTCTCCTGGAGGCGCTCAGTCAGACCCAGTGTTGACATGTGGCAAGACGCTCCTCGGGGCGCGTCTTGCTTGGGCCTCTCTCCTGGAGGCGCTCAGTCAGACCCAGTGTTGACATGTGGCAAGACGCTCCTCGGGGCGCGTCTTGCTTGGGCCTCTCTCCTGGAGGCGCTCAGTCAGACCCAGTGGTGACATGTGGCAAGACGCTGCTCGGTGCGCATCTTGCTTGGGCCTCTCTCCTGGAGGCGCTCAGTCAGACCCAGTGTTGACATGTGGCAAGACGCTCCTCGGGGCGCGTCTTACTTGGGCCTCTCTCCTGGAGGCGCTCAGTCAGACCCAGTGTTGACATGTGGCAAGACGCTCCTCGGGGTGCGTCTTGCTTGGGCCTCTCTCCTGGAGGCGCTCAGTCAGACCGAGTGCTGACATGTGGCAAGACGCTCCTCGGGGCGCGTCTTGCTTGGGCCTCTCTCCTGGAGGCGCTCAGTCAGACCCAGTGGTGACATGTGGCTAGATGCTCCTCGGGGCACGTATTGCTTGGGCCTCTCTCCTGGAGGCCCTCTGTCAGACCCAGTGTTGACATGTGGCAAGACGCTCCTCGGGGCGCGTCTTGCTTGGGCCTATCTCCTGGAGGCGCTCAGTCAGACCCAGTGGTGACATGTGGCAAGACACTCCTCGGGGCGCGTGTTGCTTGGGCCTCTCTCCTGGAGGCCCTCTGTCAGACCCAGTGTTGACATGTGGCAAGACTCTCCTCGGGGTGCGTCTTGCTTGGGCCTATCTCCTGGAGGCGCTCAGTCAGACCCAGTGTTGACAAGTGTCAAGACGCTCCTCGGGGCGCGTCTTGCTTGGGCCTCTCTCCTGGAGGCGCTCAGTCAGACCCATTGTTGACATGTGGAAAGACGCTCCTCGGGGCGCGTCTTGCTTAGGCTTCTCTCCTGGAGGCCCTCAGTCAGACCCATTGTTGACATGTGGCAAGACGCTCCTCGGGGCGCTTCTTGCTTGGGCCTCTCTCCTGGAGGCGCTCAGTCAGACCCAGTGTTGACATGTGGCAAGACGCTCCTCGGGGCGCGTCTTGCTTGGGCCTCTCTCCTGGAGGCGCTCAGTCAGACCCAGTGTTGACATGTGGCAAGACGCTCCTCGGGGCGCGTCTTGCTTGGGCCTCTCTCCTGGAGGCGCTCAGTCAGACCCAGTGGTGACATGTGGCAAGACGCTGCTCGGTGCACATCTTGCTTGGGCCTCTCTCCTGGAGGCGCTCAGTCAGACCCAGTGTTGACATGTGGCAAGACGCTCCTCGGGGCGCGTCTTACTTGGGCCTCTCTCCTGGAGGCGCTCAGTCAGACCCAGTGTTGACATGTGGCAAGACGCTCCTCGGGGTGCGTCTTGCTTGGGCCTCTCTCCTGGAGGCGCTCAGTCAGACCGAGTGCTGACATGTGGCAAGACGCTCCTCGGGGCGCGTCTTGCTTGGGCCTCTCTCCTGGAGGCGCTCAGTCAGACCCAGTGGTGACATGTGGCTAGATGCTCCTCGGGGCACGTATTGCTTGGGCCTCTCTCCTGGAGGCCCTCTGTCAGACCCAGTGTTGACATGTGGCAAGACGCTCCTCGGGGCGCGTCTTGCTTGGGCCTCTTTCATGGAGGCCCTCAGTCACACCCAGTGTTGACACGTGTCAAGACGCTCCTCGGGGCGCGTCTTGCTTGGGCCTCTCTCCTGGAGGCGCTCAGTCAGACCCATTGTTGACATGTGGAAAGACGCTCCTCGGGGCGCGTCTTGCTTAGGCTTCTCTCCTGGAGGCCCTCAGTCAGACCGATTGTTGACATGTGGCAAGACGCTCCTCGGGGCGCGTCTTGCTTGGGCCTCTCTCCTGGAGGCGCTCAGTCAGACCCAGTGTTGACATGTGGCAAGACGCTCCTCGGGGCACGTCTTGCTTGGTTCTCTCTCCTGGAGGCGCTCAGTCAGACCCAGTGTTGACATGTGGCAAGACGCTCCTCAGGGCGCGTCTTACTTGGGCCTCTCTCCTGGAGGCGCTCAGTCAGACCCAGTGGTGACATGTGGCAAGACGCTCCTCGGGGCACGTATTGCTTGGGCCTCTCTCCTGGAGGCCCTCTGTCAGACCCAGTGTTGACATGTGGCAAGACGCTCCTCGGGGCGCGTCTTGCTTGGGCTTCTCTCATTGAGGCCCTCAGTCAGACCCAGTGTTGACATGTGTCAAGACGCTCCTCGGGGCGCGTCTTGCTTGGGCATCTCTCCTGGAGGCGCTCAGTCAGACCCAGTGTTGACATGTGGCAAGACGCTCCTAGGGGCGCGTCTTGCTTGGCTCTCTCTCCTGGAGGCGCTCAGTCAGACCGAGTGCTGACAGGTGGCAAGACGCTCCTCGGGGCGCGTCTTGCTTGGGCCTCTCTCCTGGAGGCGCTCAGTCAGACCCAGTGGTGACATATGGCAAGACGCTCCTCGGGGCGCGTATTGCTTGGGCCTCTCTGCTGGAGGCCCTCTGTCAGACCCAGTGTTGACATGTGGCAAGACACTCCTCGGGGCGCGTCTTGCTTGGACTTCTCTCATGGAGGCCCTCAGTCAGACCCAGTGTTGACAAGTGTCAAGACACTCCTCGGGGCGCGTCTAGCTTGGGCCTCTCTCCTGGAGGCGCTCAGTCAGACCCATTGTTGACATGTGCCAAGACGCTCCTCTGGGCGCTTCTTGCTTGGGCTTCTCTCCTGGAGGCCCTCAGTCAGACCCATGGTTGACATGTGGCAAGATGCTCCTCGGGGCGCTTCTTGCTTGGGCCTCTCTCCTGGAGGCGCTCAGTCAGACCCAGTGTTGACATCTGGCAAGACGCTCCTCGAGGCACGTCTTGCTTGGGCCTCTCTCCTGGAGGCGCTCAGTCAGACCCAGTGTTGACATGTAGCAAGACGCTCCTCGGGGCGCGTCTTACTTGGGCCTATCTCCTGGAGGCGCTCAGTCAGACCCAGTGGTGACATGTGGCAAGACACTCCTCGGGGCGCGTGTTGCTTGGGCCTCTCTCCTGGAGGCCCTCTGTCAGACCCAGTGTTGACATGTGGCAAGACTCTCCTCGGGGCGCGTCTTGCTTGGGCCTCTCTCCTGGAGGCGCTCAGTCAGACCCAGTGTTGACATGTGGCAAGACGCTCCTCGGGGCGCGTCTTGCTTGGGCCTCTCTCCTGGAGGCGCTCAGTCAGACCCAGTGTTGACATGTGGCAAGACGCTCCTCGGGGCGTCTTGCTTGGGGCTCTCTCCTGGAGGCGCTCAGTCAGACCCAGTGTTGACATGTGGCAAGACGCTCCTCGGGGCGCGTCTTACTTGGGCCTCTCTCCTGGAGGCGCTCAGTCAGACCCAGTGGTGACATGTGGCAAGACGCTCCTCCGGGCACGTATTGCTTGGGCCTCTCTCCTGGAGGCCCTCTGTCAGACCCAGTGTTGACATGTGGCAAGACGCTCCTCGGGGCGCGTCTTGCTTGGGCTTCTCTCATTGAGGCCCTCAGTCAGACCCAGTGTTGACATGTGTCAAGACGCTCCTCGGGGCGCGTCTTGCTTGGGCATCTCTCCTGGAGGCGCTCAGTCAGACCCAGTGTTGACATGTGGCAAGACACTCCTCGGGGCGCGTCTTGCTTGGGCCTCTCTCCTGGAGGCCCTCTGTCAGACCCAGTGTTGACATGTGGCAAGATGCTCCTAGGGGCGCGTCTTGCTTGGCTCTCTCTCCTGGAGGCGCTCAGTCAAACCGAGTGCTGACAGGTGGCAAGACGCTCCTCAGGGCGCGTCTTGCTTGGGCCTCTCTCCTGGAGGCGCTCAGTCAGACCCAGTGGTGACATATGGCAAGACTCTCCTCGGGGCGAGTATTGCTTGGGCCTCTCTCCTGGAGTCCCTCTGTCAGACCCAGTTATGACATGTGGCAAGACACTCCTCGGGGCGCGTCTTGCTTGGACTTCTCTCATGGAGGCCCTCAGTCAGACCCAGTGTTGACAAGTGTCAAGACACTCCTCGGGGCGCGTCTTGCTTGGGCCTCTCTCCTGGAGGCGCTCAGTCAGACCCATTGTTGACATGTGGCAAGACGCTCCTCAGGGCGCGTCTTGCTTGGGCTTCTCTCCTGGAGGCCCTCAGTCAGACCCATGGTTGACATGTGGCAAGATGCTCCTCGGGGCGCTTCTTGCTTGGGCCTCTCTCCTGGAGGCGCTCAGTCAGACCCAGTGTTGACATGTGGCAAGACGCTCCTCGAGGCACGTCTTGCTTGGGCCTCTCTCCTGGAGGCGCTCAGTCAGACCCAGTGTTGACATGTGGCAAGACGCTCCTCGGGGCGCGTCTTACTTGGGCCTATCTCCTGGAGGCGCTCAGTCAGACCCAGTGGTGACATGTGGCAAGACACTCCTCGGGGCGCGTGTTGCTTGGGCCTCTCTCCTGGAGGCCCTCTGTCAGACCCAGTGTTGACATGTGGCAAGACTCTCCTCGGGGCGCGTCTTGCTTGGGCCTATCTCCTGGAGGCGCTCAGTCAGACCCAGTGTTGACATGTGGCAAGATGCTCCCAGGGGCGCGTCTTGCTTTGGCCTCTCTCCTGGAGGCGCTCAGTCAGAAAGAGTGCTGACATGTGGCAAGACGCTCCTCGGGGTGCGTCTTGCTTGGGCCTCTCTCCTGGAGGCGCTCAGTCAGACCCAGTGGTGACATATGGCAAGACGCTCCTCGGGGCGCGTATTGCTTGGGCCTCTCTCCTGGAGGCCCTATGTCAGACCCAGTGTTGACATGTGGCAAGACACTCCTCGGGGCGCGTCTTGCTTGGGCCTCTCTCCTGGAGGCGCTCAGTCAGACCCAGTGGTGACATATGGCAAGACGCTCCTCGGGGCGCGTATTGCTTGGGCCTCTCTCCTGGAGGCCCTCTGTCAGACCCAGTGTTGACATGTGGCAAGACACTCCTCGGGGTGCGTCATGCTTGGGCTTTTCTCATGGAGGCCCTCAGTCAGACCCATTGTTGACATGTGGCAAGACGCTCCTAGGGGCGCTTCTTGCTTGGGCCTCTCTCCTGGAGGCGCTCAGTCAGAACCAGAGGTGACATGTGGCAAGACGCTCCTCGGGGCGTGTCTTGCTTGGGCCTCTCTCCTGGAGGCCCTCAGTCAGACCCATTGTTGACATGTGGCAAGACGCTCCTCGGGGCGGGTCTTGCTTGGGCCTCTCTCCTGGAGGCGCTCAGTCAGAACCAGAGGTGACATGTGGCAAGACGCTCCTCCGGGCGCATCTTGCTTGGGACTCTCTCCTGGAGGCCCTCAGTCAGACCCATTGTTGACATGTGGCAAGACGCTCCTCGGGGCGCGTCTTGCTTGGGCCTCTCTCCCGGAGGCGCTCAGTAAGACCCAGTGCTGACATGTGGCAAGACGCTCCTCGGGGCGCGTCTTGCTGGGGCCTCTCTCCTGGAGGCCCTCAATCAGACCCAGTGTTGACACGTGGCAAGACACTCCTCGGGGCGTGTCTTGCTTGGGCCTCTCTCCTGGAGGCGCTCAGTCAGAACCTGAGGTGACATGTGGCAAGACGCTCCTCGGGGCGCGTCTTGCTTGGGCCTCTCTCCTGGAGGCCCTCAGTAAGACCCATTGTTGACATGTGGCAAGACGCTCCTCGGGGCGCGTCTTGCTTGGGCTTCTCTCCTGGAGGCCCTCAGTCAGACCCATTGTTGACATGTGGCAAGACGCTCCTCAGGGCGCATCTTGCTTGGGCCTCTCTCCAGAAGGCCCTCAATCAGACCCAGTGTTGACACGTGGCAAGACGTTCCTCGGGGCGCGTCTTGCTTGGGCCTCTCTCCTGGAGGCGCTCAGTCAGACTGAGTAGTGACATGTGGCAAGACGCTCCTCGGGGCGCGTCTTGCTTGGGCCTCTCTCCTGGAGGCGCTCAGTCAGACCCAGTGGTGACATGTGGCTAGATGCTCCTCGGGGCACGTATTGCTTGGGCCTCTCTCCTGGAGGCCCTCTGTCAGACCCAGTGTTGACATGTGTCAAGACGCTCCTCGGGGCGCGTCTTGCTTGGGCATCTCTCCTGGAGGCGCTCAGTCAGACCCAGTGTTGACATGTGGCAAGACACTCCTCGGGGCGCGTCTTGCTTGGGCCTCTCTCCTGGAGGCCCTCTGTCAGACCCAGTGTTGACATGTGGCAAGATGCTCCTAGGGGCGCGTCTTGCTTGGCTCTCTCTCCTGGAGGCGCTCAGTCAAACCGAGTGCTGACAGGTGGCAAGACGCTCCTCAGGGCGCGTCTTGCTTGGGCCTCTCTCCTGGAGGCGCTCAGTCAGACCCAGTGGTGACATATGGCAAGACTCTCCTCGGGGCGCGTATTGCTTGGGCCTCTCTCCTGGAGTCCCTCTGTCAGACCCAGTGTTGACATGTGGCAAGACACTCCTCGGGGCGCGTCTTGCTTGGACTTCTCTCATGGAGGCCCTCAGTCAGACCCAGTGTTGACAAGTGTCAAGACACTCCTCGGGGCGCGTCTTGCTTGGGCCTCTCTCCTGGAGGCGCTCAGTCAGACCCATTGTTGACATGTGGCAAGACGCTCCTCAGGGCGCGTCTTGCTTGGGCTTCTCTCCTGGAGGCCCTCAGTCAGACCCATGGTTGACATGTGGCAAGATGCTCCTCGGGGCGCTTCTTGCTTGGGCCTCTCTCCTGGAGGCGCTCAGTCAGACCCAGTGTTGACATGTGGCAAGACGCTCCTCGAGGCACGTCTTGCTTGGGCCTCTCTCCTGGAGGCGCTCAGTCAGACCCAGTGTTGACATGTGGCAAGACGCTCCTCGGGGCGCGTCTTACTTGGGCCTATCTCCTGGAGGCGCTCAGTCAGACCCAGTGGTGACATGTGGCAAGACACTCCTCGGGGCGCGTGTTGCTTGGGCCTCTCTCCTGGAGGCCCTCTGTCAGACCCAGTGTTGACATGTGGCAAGACTCTCCTCGGGGCGCGTCTTGCTTGGGCCTATCTCCTGGAGGCGCTCAGTCAGACCCAGTGTTGACATGTGGCAAGATGCTCCCAGGGGCGCGTCTTGCTTTGGCCTCTCTCCTGGAGGCGCTCAGTCAGAAAGAGTGCTGACATGTGGCAAGACGCTCCTCGGGGTGCGTCTTGCTTGGGCCTCTCTCCTGGAGGCGCTCAGTCAGACCCAGTGGTGACATATGGCAAGACGCTCCTCGGGGCGCGTATTGCTTGGGCCTCTCTCCTGGAGGCCCTATGTCAGACCCAGTGTTGACATGTGGCAAGACACTCCTCGGGGCGCGTCTTGCTTGGGCCTCTCTCCTGGAGGCGCTCAGTCAGACCCAGTGGTGACATATGGCAAGACGCTCCTCGGGGCGCGTATTGCTTGGGCCTCTCTCCTGGAGGCCCTCTGTCAGACCCAGTGTTGACATGTGGCAAGACACTCCTCGGGGTGCGTCATGCTTGGGCTTTTCTCATGGAGGCCCTCAGTCAGACCCATTGTTGACATGTGGCAAGACGCTCCTAGGGGCGCTTCTTGCTTGGGCCTCTCTCCTGGAGGCGCTCAGTCAGAACCAGAGGTGACATGTGGCAAGACGCTCCTCGGGGCGTGTCTTGCTTGGGCCTCTCTCCTGGAGGCCCTCAGTCAGACCCATTGTTGACATGTGGCAAGACGCTCCTCGGGGCGGGTCTTGCTTGGGCCTCTCTCCTGGAGGCGCTCAGTCAGAACCAGAGGTGACATGTGGCAAGACGCTCCTCCGGGCGCATCTTGCTTGGGACTCTCTCCTGGAGGCCCTCAGTCAGACCCATTGTTGACATGTGGCAAGACGCTCCTCGGGGCGCGTCTTGCTTGGGCCTCTCTCCCGGAGGCGCTCAGTAAGACCCAGTGCTGACATGTGGCAAGACGCTCCTCGGGGCGCGTCTTGCTGGGGCCTCTCTCCTGGAGGCCCTCAATCAGACCCAGTGTTGACACGTGGCAAGACACTCCTCGGGGCGTGTCTTGCTTGGGCCTCTCTCCTGGAGGCGCTCAGTCAGAACCTGAGGTGACATGTGGCAAGACGCTCCTCGGGGCGCGTCTTGCTTGGGCCTCTCTCCTGGAGGCCCTCAGTAAGACCCATTGTTGACATGTGGCAAGACGCTCCTCAGGGCGCATCTTGCTTGGGCCTCTCTCCAGAAGGCCCTCAATCAGACCCAGTGTTGACACGTGGCAAGACGTTCCTCGGGGCGCGTCTTGCTTGGGCCTCTCTCCTGGAGGCGCTCAGTCAGACTGAGTAGTGACATGTGGCAAGACGCTCCTCGGGGCGCGTCTTGCTTGGGCCTCTCTCCTGGAGGCGCTCAGTCAGACCCAGTGGTGACATGTGGCTAGATGCTCCTCGGGGCACGTATTGCTTGGGCCTCTCTCCTGGAGGCCCTCTGTCAGACCCAGTGTTGACATGTGGCAAGACGCTCCTCGGGGCGCGTCTTGCTTGGGCCTCTCTCATGGAGGCCCTCAGTCACACCCAGTGTTGACAAGTGTCAAGACGCTCCTCGGGGCGCGTCTTGCTTGGTTCTCTCTCCTGGAGGCGCTCAGTCAGACCCATTGTTGACATGTGGAAAGACGCTCCTCGGGGCGCGTCTTGCTTAGGCTTCTCTCCTGGAGGCCCTCAGTCAGACCCATTGTTGACATGTGGCAAGACGCTCCTCGGGGCGCGTCTTGCTTGGGCCTCTCTCCTGGAGGCGCTCAGTCAGACCCAGTGTTGACATGTGGCAAGACGCTCCTCAGGGCGCGTCTTACTTGGGCCTCTCTCCTGGAGGCGCTCAGTCAGACCCAGTGGTGACATGTGGCAAGACGCTCCTCGGGGCACGTATTGCTTGGGCCTCTCTCCTGGAGGCCCTCTGTCAGACCCAGTGTTGACATGTGGCAAGACGCTCCTCGGGGCGCGTCTTGCTTGGGCTTCTCTCATTGAGGCCCTCAGTCAGACCCAGTGTTGACATGTGTCAAGACGCTCCTCGGGGCGCGTCTTGCTTGGGCATCTCTCCTGGAGGCGCTCAGTCAGACCCAGTGTTGACATGTGGCAAGACGCTCCTAGGGGCGCGTCTTGCTTGGCTCTCTCTCCTGGAGGCGCTCAGTCAGACCGAGTGCTGACAGGTGGCAAGACGCTCCTCGGGGCGCGTATTGCTTGGGCCTCTCTCCTGGAGGCCCTCTGTCAGACCCAGTGTTGACATGTGGCAAGACACTCCTCGGGGCACGTCTTGCTTGGACTTCTCTCATGGAGGCCCTCAGTCAGACCCAGTGTTGACAAGTGTCAAGACACTCCTCGGGGCGCGTCTTGCTTGGGCCTCTCTCCTGGAGGCGCTCAGTCAGACCCATTGTTGACATTTGCCAAGACGCTCCTCTGGGCGCTTCTTGCTTGGGCTTCTCTCCTGGAGGCCCTCAGTCAGACCCATGGTTGACATGTGGCAAGATGCTCCTCGGGGCGCTTCTTGCTTGGGCCTCTCTCCTGGAGGCGCTCAGTCAGACCCAGTGTTGACATCTGGCAAGACGCTCCTCGAGGCACGTCTTGCTTGGGCCTCTCTCCTGGAGGCGCTCAGTCAGACCCAGTGTTGACATGTAGCAAGACGCTCCTCGGGGCGCGTCTTACTTGGGCCTTTCTCCTGGAGGCGCTCAGTCAGACCCAGTGGTGACATGTGGCAAGACACTCCTCGGGGCGCGTGTTGCTTGGGCCTCTCTCCTGGAGGCCCTCTGTCAGACCCAGTGTTGACATGTGGCAAGACTCTCCTCGGGGCGCGTCTTGCTTGGGCCTCTCTCCTGGAGGCGCTCAGTCAGACCCAGTGTTGACATGTGGCAAGACGCTCCTCGGGGCGCGTCTTGCTTGGGCCTCTCTCCTGGAGGCGCTCAGTCAGACCCAGTGTTGACATGTGGCAAGACGCTCCTCGGGGCGCGTCTTGCTTGGGGCTCTCTCCTGGAGGCGCTCAGTCAGACCCAGTGTTGACATGTGGCAAGACGCTCCTCGGGGCGCGTCTTACTTGGGCCTCTCTCCTGGAGGCGCTCAGTCAGACCCAGTGGTGACATGTGGCAAGACGCTCCTCGGGGCACGTATTGCTTGGGCCTCTCTCCTGGAGGCCCTCTGTCAGACCCAGTGTTGACATGTGGCAAGACGCTCCTCGGGGCGCGTCTTGCTTGGGCTTCTCTCATTGAGGCCCTCAGTCAGACCCAGTGTTGACATGTGTCAAGACGCTCCTCGGGGCGCGTCTTGCTTGGGCATCTCTCCTGGAGGCGCTCAGTCAGACCCAGTGTTGACATGTGGCAAGACACTCCTCGGGGCGCGTCTTGCTTGGGCCTCTCTCCTGGAGGCCCTCTGTCAGACCCAGTGTTGACATGTGGCAAGATGCTCCTAGGGGCGCGTCTTGCTTGGCTCTCTCTCCTGGAGGCGCTCAGTCAGACCGAGTGCTGACAGGTGGCAAGACGCTCCTCAGGGCGCGTCTTGCTTGGGCCTCTCTCCTGTAGGCGCTCAGTCAGACCCAGTGGTGACATATGGCAAGACGCTCCTCGGGGCGCGTATTGCTTGGGCCTCTCTCCTGGAGTCCCTCTGTCAGACCCAGTGTTGACATGTGGCAAGACACTCCTCGGGGCGCGTCTTGCTTGGACTTCTCTCATGGAGGCCCTCAGTCAGACCCAGTGTTGACAAGTGTCAAGACACTCCTCGGGGCGCGTCTTGCTTGGGCCTCTCTCCTGGAGGCGCTCAGTCAGACCCATTGTTGACATGTGGCAAGACGCTCCTCAGGGCGCGTCTTGCTTGGGCTTCTCTCCTGGAGGCCCTCAGTCAGACCCATGGTTGACATGTGGCAAGATGCTCCTCGGGGCGCTTCTTGCTTGGGCCTCTCTCCTGGAGGCGCTCAGTCAGACCCAGTGTTGACATGTGGCAAGACGCTCCTCGAGGCACGTCTTGCTTGGGCCTCTCTCCTGGAGGCGCTCAGTCAGACCCAGTGTTGACATGTGGCAAGACGCTCCTCGGGGCGCGTCTTACTTGGGCCTATCTCCTGGAGGCGCTCAGTCAGACCCAGTGGTGACATGTGGCAAGACACTCCTCGGGGCGCGTGTTGCTTGGGCCTCTCTCCTGGAGGCCCTCTGTCAGACCCAGTGTTGACATGTGGCAAGACTCTCCTCGGGGCGCGTCTTGCTTGGGCCTATCTCCTGGAGGCGCTCAGTCAGACCCAGTGTTGACATGTGGCAAGATGCTCCCAGGGGCGCGTCTTGCTTTGGCCTCTCTCCTGGAGGCGCTCAGTCAGAAAGAGTGCTGACATGTGGCAAGACGCTCCTCGGGGTGCGTCTTGCTTGGGCCTCTCTCCTGGAGGCGCTCAGTCAGACCCAGTGGTGACATATGGCAAGACGCTCCTCGGGGCGCGTATTGCTTGGGCCTCTCTCCTGGAGGCCCTCTGTCAGACCCAGTGTTGACATGTGGCAAGACACTCCTCGGGGCGCGTCTTGCTTGGGCCTCTCTCCTGGAGGCGCTCAGTCAGACCCAGTGGTGACATATGGCAAGACGCTCCTCGGGGCGCGTATTGCTTGGGCCTCTCTCCTGGAGGCCCTCTGTCAGACCCAGTGTTGACATGTGGCAAGACACTCCTCGGGGTGCGTCATGCTTGGGCTTTTCTCATGGAGGCCCTCAGTCAGACCCATTGTTGACATGTGGCAAGACGCTCCTAGGGGCGCTTCTTGCTTGGGCCTCTCTCCTGGAGGCGCTCAGTCAGAACCAGAGGTGACATGTGGCAAGACGCTCCTCGGGGCGTGTCTTGCTTGGGCCTCTCTCCTGGAGGCCCTCAGTCAGACCCATTGTTGACATGTGGCAAGACGCTCCTCGGGGCGGGTCTTGCTTGGGCCTCTCTCCTGGAGGCGCTCAGTCAGAACCAGAGGTGACATGTGGCAAGACGCTCCTCCGGGCGCATCTTGCTTGGGACTCTCTCCTGGAGGCCCTCAGTCAGACCCATTGTTGACATGTGGCAAGACGCTCCTCGGGGCGCGTCTTGCTTGGGCCTCTCTCCCGGAGGCGCTCATTAAGACCCAGTGCTGACATGTGGCAAGACGCTCCTCGGGGCGCGTCTTGCTGGGGCCTCTCTCCTGGAGGCCCTCAATCAGACCCAGTGTTGACACGTGGCAAGACACTCCTCGGGGCGTGTCTTGCTTGGGCCTCTCTCCTGGAGGCGCTCAGTCAGAACCTGAGGTGACATGTGGCAAGACGCTCCTCGGGGCGCGTCTTGCTTGGGCCTCTCTCCTGGAGGCCCTCAGTAAGACCCATTGTTGACATGTGGCAAGACGCTCCTCGGGGCGCGTCTTGCTTGGGCTTCTCTCCTGGAGGCCCTCAGTCAGACCCATTGTTGACATGTGGCAAGACGCTCCTCAGGGCGCATCTTGCTTGGGCCTCTCTCCAGAAGGCCCTCAATCAGACCCAGTGTTGACACGTGGCAAGACGTTCCTCGGGGCGCGTCTTGCTTGGGCCTCTCTCCTGGAGGCGCTCAGTCAGACTGAGTAGTGACATGTGGCCTGACGCTCCTCGGGGCGCGTCTTGCTTGGGCCTCTCTCCTGGAGGCGCTCAGTCAGACCCAGTGTTGACATGTGTCAAGACGCTCCTCGGGGCGCGTCTTGCTTGGGCTTCTCTGCTGGAGGCCCTCATTCAGACCCATTGTTGACATGTGGCAAGACGCTCCTCGGGGCGGGTCTTGCTTGGGCCTCTCTCCTGGAGGCGCTCAGTCAGAATCAGAGGTGACACGTGGCAAGACGCTCTTCGGGGCGCGTCTTGCATGGGCCTCTCTCCTGGAGGCCCTCTGTCAGACCCAGTGTTGACATGTGGCAAGACGCTCCTCCGGGCGCATCTTGCTTGGGACTCTCTCCTGGAGGCCCTCAGTCAGACCCATTGTTGACATGTGGCAAGACGCTCCTCAGGGCGCGTCGTGCTTGGGCCTCTCTCATGGAGGCGCTCAGTCAGACCCAGTGCTGACATGTGGCAAGACGCTCCTCGGGGCGCGTCTTGCTGGGGCCTCTCTCCTGGAGGCCCTCAATCAGACCCAGTGTTGACACGTGGCAAGACACTCCTCGGGGCGTGTCTTGCTTGGGCCTCTCTCCTGGAGGCGCTCAGTCAGAAACTGAGGTGACATGTGGCAAGACGCTCCTCGGGGCGCGTCTTGCTTGGGCCTCTCTCCTGGAGGCCCTCTGTCAGACCCAGTGTTGACATGTGGCAAGACGCTCCTAGGGGCGCGTCTTGCTTGGCTCTCTCTCCTGGAGGCGCTCAGTCAGACCGAGTGCTGACAGGTGGCAAGACGCTCCTCAGGGCGCGTCTTGCTTGGGCCTCTCTCCTGGAGGCGCTCAGTCAGACCCAGTGGTGACATATGGCAAGACGCTCCTCGGGGCGCGTATTGCTTGGGCCTCTCTCCTGGAGTCCCTCTGTCAGACCCAGTGTTGACATGTGGCAAGACACTCCTCGGGGCGCGTCTTGCTTGGACTTCTCTCATGGAGGCCCTCAGTCAGACCCAGTGTTGACAAGTGTCAAGACACTCCTCGGGGCGCGTCTTGCTTGGGCCTCTCTCCTGGAGGCGCTCAGTCAGACCCATTGTTGACATGTGTCAAGACGCTCCTCGGGGCGCGTCTTGCTTGGGCTTCTCTGCTGGAGGCCCTCATTCAGACCCATTGTTGACATGTGGCAAGACGCTCCTCGGGGCGGGTCTTGCTTGGGCCTCTCTCCTGGAGGCGCTCAGTCAGAACCTGAGGTGACATGTGGCAAGACGCTCCTCGGGGCGCGTCTTGCTTGGGCCTCTCTCCTGGAGGCCCTCAGTCAGACCCATTGTTGACATGTGGCAAGACGCTCCTCGGGGCGCGTCTTGCTTGGGCCTCTCTCCCGGAGGCGCTCAGTAAGACCCAGTGCTGACATGTGGCAAGACGCTCCTCGGGGCGCGTCTTGCTGGGGCCTCTCTCCTGGAGGCCCTCAATCAGACCCAGTGTTGACACGTGGCAAGACACTCCTCGGGGCGTGTCTTGCTTGGGCCTCTCTCCTGGAGGCGCTCAGTCAGAACCTGAGGTGACATGTGGCAAGACGCTCCTCGGGGCGCGTCTTGCTTGGGCCTCTCTCCTGGAGGCCCTCAGTAAGACCCATTGTTGACATGTGGCAAGACGCTCCTCGGGGCGCGTCTTGCTTGGGCTTCTCTCCTGGAGGCCCTCAGTCAGACCCATTGTTGACATGTGGCAAGACGCTCCTCAGGGCGCATCTTGCTTGGGCCTCTCTCCAGAAGGCCCTCAATCAGACCCAGTGTTGACACGTGGCAAGACGTTCCTCGGGGCGCGTCTTGCTTGGGCCTCTCTCCTGGAGGCGCTCAGTCAGACTGAGTAGTGACATGTGGCCTGACGCTCCTCGGGGCGCGTCTTGCTTGGGCCTCTCTCCTGGAGGCGCTCAGTCAGACCCAGTGTTGACATGTGTCAAGACGCTCCTCGGGGCGCGTCTTGCTTGGGCTTCTCTGCTGGAGGCCCTCATTCAGACCCATTGTTGACATGTGGCAAGACGCTCCTCGGGGCGGGTCTTGCTTGGGCCTCTCTCCTGGAGGCGCTCAGTCAGAATAAGAGGTGACACGTGGCAAGACGCTCTTCGGGGCGCGTCTTGCATGGGCCTCTCTCCTGGAGGCCCTCTGTCAGACCCAGTGTTGACATGTGGCAAGACGCTCCTCCGGGCGCATCTTGCTTGGGACTCTCTCCTGGAGGCCCTCAGTCAGACCCATTGTTGACATGTGGCAAGACGCTCCTCAGGGCGCGTCGTGCTTGGGCCTCTCTCATGGAGGCGCTCAGTCAGACCAAGTGCTGACATGTGGCAAGACGCTCCTCGGGGCGCGTCTTGCTGGGGCCTCTCTCCTGGAGGCCCTCGATCAGACCCAGTGTTGACACGTGGCAAGACACTCCTCGGGGCGTGTCTTGCTTGGGCCTCTCTCCTGGAGGCGCTCAGTCAGAAACTGAGGTGACATGTGGCAAGACGCTCCTCGGGGCGCGTCTTGCTTGGGCCTCTCTCCTGGAGGCCCTCAGTAAGACCCATTGTTGACATGTGGCAAGACGCTCCTCGGGGCGCGTCTTGCTTGGGCTTCTCTCCTAGAGGCCCTCAGTCAGACCCATTGTTGACATGTGGCAAGACGCTCCTCAGGGCGCATCTTGCTTGGGCCTCTCTCCAGAAGGCCCTCAATCAGACCCAGTGTTGACACGTGGCAAGACGTTCCTCGGGGCGAGTCTTGCTTGGGCCTCTCTCCTGGAGGCGCTCAGTCAGACCCAGTGGTGACATGTGGCAAGACACTCCTCCGGGCGCGTCTTGCTTGTGCTTCTCTCCTGGAGGCGCTCAGACAGACCCAGTGTTGACATGTGACAAGACGCTCCTCGGGGCACGTCTTGCTTGGGCCTCTCTCCTGGAGGCGCTCAGTCAGACCGAGTGCTGACATAAGGCAAGACGCTCCTCGGGGCGCGTCTTGCTGGGGACTCTCTCCTGGAGGCGCTCAGTCAGACCGAGTTCTGACATGTGGCAAGACGCTCCTCGGGGCGCGTCTTGCTTGGGCCTCTCTCCTGGAGGCGCCTAGTCAGACCCAGTGTTGACATGTGGCAAGACGCTCCTCGAGGTGCGTCCTGCTTGGGCCTCTCGCCTGGAGGCGCTCAGTCAGACCCAGTGTTGACATGTGGCAAGACGCTCCTCGGGGCGCGTCTTGCTTGGGCCTCTCTCCTGGAGGCACTCAGTCAGACCCAGTGGTGACATGTGGCAAGATGCTCCTCGGGGCGCGTCTTGCTTGGGCCTCTCTCCTGGAGGCCCTCAGTCAGACCCATGGTTGACATGTGGCAAGATGCTCCTCGGGGCGCTTCTTGCTTGGGCCTCTCTCCTGGAGGCGCTCAGTCAGACCCAGTGTTGACATGTGGCAAGACGCTCCTCGAGGCACGTCTTGCTTGGGCCTCTCTCCTGGAGGCGCTCAGTCAGACCCAGTGTTGACATGTGGCAAGACGCTCCTCGGGGCGCGTCTTACTTGGGCCTATCTCCTGGAGGCGCTCAGTCAGACCCAGTGGTGACATGTGGCAAGACACTCCTCGGGGCGCGTGTTGCTTGGGCCTCTCTCCTGGAGGCCCTCTGTCAGACCCAGTGTTGACATGTGGCAAGACTCTCCTCGGGGCGCGTCTTGCTTGGGCCTATCTCCTGGAGGCGCTCAGTCAGACCCAGTGTTGACATGTGGCAAGATGCTCCCAGGGGCGCGTCTTGCTTTGGCCTCTCTCCTGGAGGCGCTCAGTCAGAAAGAGCGCTGACATGTGGCAAGACGCTCCTCGGGGTGCGTCTTGCTTGGGCCTCTCTCCTGGAGGCGCTCAGTCAGACCCAGTGGTGACATATGGCAAGACGCTCCTCGGGGCGCGTATTGCTTGGGCCTCTCTCCTGGAGGCCCTATGTCAGACCCAGTGTTGAGATGTGGCAAGACACTCCTCGGGGCGCGTCTTGCTTGGGCCTCTCTCCTGGAGGCGCTCAGTCAGACCCAGTGGTGACATTTGGCAAGACGCTCCTCGGGGCGCGTATTGCTTGGGCCTCTCTCCTGGAGGCCCTCTGTCAGACCCAGTGTTGACATGTGGCAAGACACTCCTCGGGGTGCGTCATGCTTGGGCTTTTCTCATGGAGGCCCTCAGTCAGACCCATTGTTGACATGTGGCAAGACGCTCCTAGGGGCGCTTCTTGCTTGGGCCTCTCTCCTGGAGGCGCTCAGTCAGAACCAGAGGTGACATTTGGCAAGACGCTCCTCGGGGCGTGTCTTGCTTGGGCCTCTCTCCTGGAGGCCCTCAGTCAGACCCATTGTTGACATGTGGCAAGACGCTCCTCGGGGCGGGTCTTGCTTGGGCCTCTCTCCTGGAGGCGCTCAGTCAGAACCAGAGGTGACATGTGGCAAGACGCTCCTCCGGGCGCATCTTGCTTGGGACTCTCTCCTGGAGGCCCTCAGTCAGACCCATTGTTGACATGTGGCAAGACGCTCCTCAGGGCGCGTCTTGCTTGGGCCTCTCTCCCGGAGGCGCTCAGTAAGACCCAGTGCTGACATGTGGCAAGACGCTCCTCGGGGCGCGTCTTGCTGGGGCCTCTCTCCTGGAGGCCCTCAATCAGACCCAGTGTTGACACGTGGCAAGACACTCCTCGGGGCGTGTCTTGCTTGGGCCTCTCTCCTGGAGGCGCTCAGTCAGAACCTGAGGTGACATGTGGCAAGACGCTCCTCGGGGGGCGTCTTGCTTGGGCCTCTCTCCTGGAGGCCCTCAGTAAGACCCATTGTTGACATGTGGCAAGACGCTCCTCGGGGCGCGTCTTGCTTGGGCTTCTCTCCTGGAGGCCCTCAGTCAGACCCATTGTTGACATGTGGCAAGACGCTCCTCAGGGCGCATCTTGCTTGGGCCTCTCTCCAGAAGGCCCTCAATCAGACCCAGTGTTGACACGTGGCAAGACGTTCCTCGGGGCGCGTCTTGCTTGGGCCTCTCTCCTGGAGGCGCTCAGTCAGACTGAGTAGTGACATGTGGCCTGACGCTCCTCGGGGCGCGTCTTGCTTGGGCCTCTCTCCTGGAGGCGCTCAGTCAGACCCAGTGTTGACATGTGTCAAGACGCTCCTCGGGGCGCGTCTTGCTTGGGCTTCTCTGCTGGAGGCCCTCATTCAGACCCATTGTTGACATGTGGCAAGACGCTCCTCGGGGCGGGACTTGCTTGGGTCTCTCTCCTGGAGGCGCTCAGTCAGAATCAGAGGTGACACGTGGCAAGACGCTCTTCGGGGCGCGTCTTGCTTGGGCCTCTCTCCTGGAGGCCCTCTGTCAGACCCAGTGTTGACATGTGGCAAGACGCTCCTCCGGGCGCATCTTGCTTGGGACTCTCTCCTGGAGGCCCTCAGTCAGACCCATTGTTGACATGTGGCAAGACGCTCCTCAGGGCGCGTCGTGCTTGGGCCTCTCTCCTGGAGGCGCTCAGTCAGACCCAGTGTTGACATGTGGCAAGACGCTCCTCGAGGCACGTCTTGCTTGGGCCTCTCTCCTGGAGGCGCTCAGTCAGACCCAGTGTTGACATGTGGCAAGACGCTCCTCGGGGCGCGTCTTACTTGGGCCTATCTCCTGGAGGCGCTCAGTCAGACCCAGTGGTGACATGTGGCAAGACACTCCTCGGGGCGCGTGTTGCTTGGGCCTCTCTCCTGGAGGCCCTCTGTCAGACCCAGTGTTTACATGTGGCAAGACTCTCCTCGGGGCGCGTCTTGCTTGGGCCTATCTCCTGGAGGCGCTCAGTCAGACCCAGTGTTGACATGTGGCAAGATGCTCCCAGGGGCGCGTCTTGCTTTGGCCTCTCTCCTGGAGGCGCTCAGTCAGAAAGAGCGCTGACATGTGGCAAGACGCTCCTCGGGGTGCGTCTTGCTTGGGCCTCTCTCCTGGAGGCGCTCAGTCAGACCCAGTGGTGACATATGGCAAGACGCTCCTCGGGGCGCGTATTGCTTGGGCCTCTCTCCTGGAGGCCCTATGTCAGACCCCGTGTTGAGATGTGGCAAGACACTCCTCGGGGCGCGTCTTGCTTGGGCCTCTCTCCTGGAGGCGCTCAGTCAGACCCAGTGGTGACATATGGCAAGACGCTCCTCGGGGCGCGTATTGCTTGGGCCTCTCTCCTGGAGGCCCTCTGTCAGACCCAGTGTTGACATGTGGCAAGACACTCCTCGGGGTGCGTCATGCTTGGGCTTTTCTCATGGAGGCCCTCAGTCAGACCCATTGTTGATATGTGGCAAGACGCTCCTAGGGGCGCTTCTTGCTTGGGCCTCTCTCCTGGAGGCGCTCAGTCAGACCCATTGTTGACATGTGGCAAGACGCTCCTCGGGGCGGGTCTTGCTTGGGCCTCTCTCCTGGAGGCGCTCAGTCAGAACCAGAGGTGACATGTGGCAAGACGCTCCTCCGGGCGCATCTTGCTTGGGACTCTCTCCTGGAGGCCCTCAGTCAGACCCATTGTTGACATGTGGCAAGACGCTCCTCAGGGCGCGTCTTGCTTGGGCCTCTCTCCCGGAGGCGCTCAGTAAGACCCAGTGCTGACATGTGGCAAGACGCTCCTCGGGGCGCGTCTTGCTGGGGCCTCTCTCCTGGAGGCCCTCAATCAGACCCAGTGTTGACACGTGGCAAGACACTCCTCGGGGCGTGTCTTGCTTGGGCCTCTCTCCTGGAGGCGCTCAGTCAGAACCTGAGGTGACATGTGGCAAGACGCTCCTCGGGGGGCGTCTTGCTTGGGCCTCTCTCCTGGAGGCCCTCAGTAAGACCCATTGTTGACATGTGGCAAGACGCTCCTCGGGGCGCGTCTTGCTTGGGCTTCTCTCCTGGAGGCCCTCAGTCAGACCCATTGTTGACATGTGGCAAGACGCTCCTCAGGGCGCATCTTGCTTGGGCCTCTCTCCAGAAGGCCCTCAATCAGACCCAGTGTTGACACGTGGCAAGACGTTCCTCGGGGCGCGTCTTGCTTGGGCCTCTCTCCTGGAGGCGCTCAGTCAGACTGAGTAGTGACATGTGGCCTGACGCTCCTCGGGGCGCGTCTTGCTTGGGCCTCTCTCCTGGAGGCGCTCAGTCAGACCCAGTGTTGACATGTGTCAAGACGCTCCTCGGGGCGCGTCTTGCTTGGGCTTCTCTGCTGGAGGCCCTCATTCAGACCCATTGTTGACATGTGGCAAGACGCTCCTCGGGGCGGGACTTGCTTGGGTCTCTCTCCTGGAGGCGCTCAGTCAGAATCAGAGGTGACACGTGGCAAGACGCTCTTCGGGGCGCGTCTTGCTTGGGCCTCTCTCCTGGAGGCCCTCTGTCAGACCCAGTGTTGACATGTGGCAAGACGCTCCTCCGGGCGCATCTTGCTTGGGACTCTCTCCTGGAGGCCCTCAGTCAGACCCATTGTTGACATGTGGCAAGACGCTCCTCGGGGCGCGTCGTGCTTGGGCCTCTCTCATGGAGGCGCTCAGTCAGACCCAGTGCTGACATGTGGCAAGACGCTCCTCGGGGCGCGTCTTGCTGGGGCCTCTCTCCTGGAGGCCCTCGATCAGACCCAGTGTTGACACGTGGCAAGACACTCCTCGGGGCGTGTCTTGCTTGGGCCTCTCTCCTGGAGGCGCTCAGTCAGAACCTGAGGTGACATGTGGCAAGACGCTCCTCGGGGCGCGTCTTGCTTGGGCCTCTCTCCTGGAGGCCCTCAGTCAGACCCAGTGGTGACATGTGGCAAGACGCTCCACGGGGCACGTATTGCTTGGGCCTCTCTCCTGGAGGCCCTCTGTCAGACCTAGTGTTGACATGTGGCAAGACGCTCCTCGGGGCGCGTCTTGCTTGGGCTTCTCTCATTGAGGACCTCAGTCAGACCCTGTGTTGACATGTGGCAAGACGCTCCTCGGGGCGCGTCTTACTTGGGCCTCTCTCCGGCAGGCGCTCAGTCAGACCCAGTGGTGACATGTGGCAAGACGCTCCTCGGGGCACGTATTGCTTGGGCCTCTCTCCTGGAGGCCCTCTGTCAGACCCAGTGTTGACATGTGGCAAAACACTCCTCGGGGCGCGTCTTGCTTGGGCCTCTCTCCTGGAGGCCCTCTGTCAGACCCAGTGTTGACATGTGGCAAGACGCTCCTAGGGGCGCGTCTTGCTTGGGCCTCTCTCCTGGAGGCGCTCAGTCAGACCCAGTGGTGACATGTGGCAAGACGCTCCTCGGTGCGCATCTTGCTTGGGCCTCTCTCCTGGAGGCGCTCAGTCAGACCCAGTGGTGACATGTGGCTAGATGCTCCTCGGGGCACGTATTGCTTGGGCCTCTCTCCTGGAGGCCCTCTGTCAGACCCAGTGTTGACATGTGGCAAGACGCTCCTCGGGGCGCGTCTTGCTTGGGCCTCTCTCATGGAGGCCCTCAGTCACACCCAGTGTTGACAAGTGTCAAGACGCTCCTCGGGGCGCGTCTTGCTTGGGCCTCTCTCCTGGAGGCGCTCAGTCAGACCCATTGTTGACATGTGGAAAGACGCTCCCCGGGGCGCGTCTTGCTTAGGCTTCTCTCCTGGAGGCCCTCAGTCAGACCCATTGTTGACATGTGGCAAGACGCTCCTCGGGGCGCTTCTTGCTTGGGCCTCTCTCCTGGAGGCGCTCAGTCAGACCCAGTGTTGACATGTGGCAAGACGCTCCTCGGGGCGCTTCTTGCTTGGGCCTCTCTCCTGGAGGCGCTCAGTCAGACCCAGTGTTGACATGTGGCAAGACGCTCCTCGGGGCACGTCTTGCTTGGTTCTCTCTCCTGGAGGCGCTCAGTCAGACCCAGTGTTGACATGTGGCAAGACGCTCCTCAGGGCGCGTCTTACTTGGGCCTCTCTCCTGGAGGCGCTCAGTCAGACCCAGTGGTGACATGTGGCAAGACGCTCCTCGGGGCACGTATTGCTTGGGCCTCTCTCCTGGAGGCCCTCTGTCAGACCCAGTGTTGACATGTGGCAAGACGCTCCTCGGGGCGCGTCTTGCTTGGGCTTCTCTCATTGAGGCCCTCAGTCAGACCCAGTGTTGACATGTGTCAAGACGCTCCTCGGGGCGCGTCTTGCTTGGGCATCTCTCCTGGAGGCGCTCAGTCAGACCCAGTGTTGACATGTGGCAAGACACTCCTCGGGGCGCGTCTTGCTTGGGCCTCTCTCCTGGAGGCCCTCTGTCAGACCCAGTGTTGACATGTGGCAAGACGCTCCTAGGGGCGTGTCTTGCTTGGCTCTCTCTCCTGGAGGCGCTCAGTCAGACCGAGTGCTGACAGGTGGCAAGACGCTCCTCGGGGCGCGTCTTGCTTGGGCATCTCTCCTGGAGGCGCTCAGTCAGACCCAGTGGTGACATATGGCAAGACGCTCCTCGGGGCACGTATTGCTTGGGCCTCTCTCCTGGAGGCCCTCTGTCAGACCCAGTGTTGACATGTGGCAAGACACTCCTCGGGGCGCGTCTTGCTTGGACTTCTCTCATGGAGTCCCTCAGTCAGACCCAGTGTTGACAAGTGTCAAGACACTCCTCGGGGCGCGTCTTGCTTGGGCCTCTCTCCTGGAGGCGCTCAGTCAGACCCATTGTTGACATGTGCCAAGACGCTCCTCTGGGCGCTTCTTGCTTGGGCTTCTCTCCTGGAGGCCCTCAGTCAGACCCATGGTTGACATGTGGCAAGATGCTCCTCGGGGCGCTTCTTGCTTGGGCCTCTCTCCTGGAGGTGCTCAGTCAGACCCAGTGTTGACATCTGGCAAGACGCTCCTCGAGGCACGTCTTGCTTGGGCCTCTCTCCTGGAGGCGCTCAGTCAGACCCAGTGGTGACATGTGGCAAGACACTCCTCGGGGCGCGTGTTGCTTGGGCCTCTCTCCTGGATGCCCTCTGTCAGACCCAGTGTTGACATGTGGCAAGACTCTCCTCGGGGCGCGTCTTGCTTGGGCCTATCTCCTGGAGGCGCTCAGTCAGACCCAGTGGTGACATGTGGCAAGACACTCCTCGGGGCGCGTGTTGCTTGGGCCTCTCTCCTGGAGGCCCTCTGTCAGACCCAGTGTTGACATGTGGCAAGACTCTCCTCGGGGCGCGTCTTGCTTGGGCCTATCTCCTGGAGGCGCTCAGTCAGACCCAGTGTTGACAAGTGTCAAGACGCTCCTCGGGGCGCGTCTTGCTTGGGCCTCTCTCCTGGAGGCGCTCAGTCAGACCCATTGTTGACATGTGGAAAGACGCTCCTCGGGGCGCGTCTTGCTTAGGCTTCTCTCCTGGAGGCCCTCAGTCAGACCCATTGTTGACATGTGGCAAGACGCTCCTCGGGGCGCTTCTTGCTTGGGCCTCTCTCCTGGAGGCGCTCAGTCAGACCCAGTGTTGACATGTGGCAAGACGCTCCTCGGGGCGCGTCTTGCTTGGGCCTCTCTCCTGGAGGCGCTCAGTCAGACCCAGTGTTGACATGTGGCAAGACGCTCCTCGGGGCGCGTCTTGCTTGGGCCTCTCTCCTGGAGGCGCTCAGTCAGACCCAGTGGTGACATGTGGCAAGACGCTCCTCCGGGCGCATCTTGCTTGGGACTCTCTCCTGGAGGCCCTCAGTCAGACCCATTGTTGACATGTGGCAAGACGCTCCTCGGGGCGCGTCTTGCTTAGGCCTCTCTCCCGGAGGCGCTCAGTAAGACCCAGTGCTGACATGTGGCAAGATGCTCCTCGGGGCGCGTCTTGCTGGGGCCTCTCTCCTGGAGGCCCTCAATCAGACCCAGTGTTGACACGTGGCAAGACACTCCTCGGGGCGTGTCTTGCTTGGGCCTCTCTCCTGGAGGCGCTCAGTCAGAACCTGAGGTGACATGTGGCAAGACGCTCCTCGGGTGGCGTCTTGCTTGGGCCTCTCTCCTGGAGGCCCTCAGTAAGACCCATTGTTGACATGTGGCAAGACGCTCCTCGGGGCGCGTCTTGCTTGGGCTTCTCTCCTGGAGGCCCTCAGTCAGACCCATTGTTGACATGTGGCAAGACGCTCCTCAGGGCGCATCTTGCTTGGGCCTCTCTCCAGAAGGCCCTCAATCAGACCCAGTGTTGACACGTGGCAAGACGTTCCTCGGGGCGCGTCTTGCTTGGGCCTCTCTCCTGGAGGCGCTCAGTCAGACTGAGTAGTGACATGTGGCCTGACGCTCCTCGGGGCGCGTCTTGCTTGGGCCTCTCTCCTGGAGGCGCTCAGTCAGACCCAGTGTTGACATGTGTCAAGACGCTCCTCGGGGCGCGTCTTGCTTGGGCTTCTCTGCTGGAGGCCCTCATTCAGACCCATTGTTGACATGTGGCAAGACGCTCCTCGGGGCGGGACTTGCTTGGGTCTCTCTCCTGGAGGCGCTCAGTCAGAATCAGAGGTGACACGTGGCAAGACGCTCTTCGGGGCGCGTCTTGCTTGGGCCTCTCTCCTGGAGGCCCTCTGTCAGACCCAGTGTTGACATGTGGCAAGACGCTCCTCCGGGCGCATCTTGCTTGGGACTCTCTCCTGGAGGCCCTCAGTCAGACCCATTGTTGACATGTGGCAAGACGCTCCTCGGGGCGCGTCGTGCTTGGGCCTCTCTCATGGAGGCGCTCAGTCAGACCCAGTGCTGACATGTGGCAAGACGCTCCTCGGGGCGCGTCTTGCTGGGGCCTCTCTCCTGGAGGCCCTCGATCAGACCCAGTGTTGACACGTGGCAAGACACTCCTCGGGGCGTGTCTTGCTTGGGCCTCTCTCCTGGAGGCGCTCAGTCAGAACCTGAGGTGACATGTGGCAAGACGCTCCTCGGGGCGCGTCTTGCTTGGGCCTCTCTCCTGGAGGCCCTCAGTCAGACCCAGTGGTGACATGTGGCAAGACGCTCCACGGGGCACGTATTGCTTGGGCCTCTCTCCTGGAGGCCCTCTGTCAGACCTAGTGTTGACATGTGGCAAGACGCTCCTCGGGGCGCGTCTTGCTTGGGCTTCTCTCATTGAGGACCTTAGTCAGACCCTGTGTTGACATGTGGCAAGACGCTCCTCGGGGCGCGTCTTACTTGGGCCTCTCTCCGGCAGGCGCTCAGTCAGACCCAGTGGTGACATGTGGCAAGACGCTCCTCGGGGCACGTATTGCTTGGGCCTCTCTCCTGGAGGCCCTCTGTCAGACCCAGTGTTGACATGTGGCAAAACACTCCTCGGGGCGCGTCTTGCTTGGGCCTCTCTCCTGGAGGCCCTCTGTCAGACCCAGTGTTGACATGTGGCAAGACGCTCCTAGGGGCGCGTCTTGCTTGGGCCTCTCTCCTGGAGGCGCTCAGTCAGACCCAGTGGTGACATGTGGCAAGACGCTCCTCGGTGCGCATCTTGCTTGGGCCTCTCTCCTGGAGGCGCTCAGTCAGACCCAGTGGTGACATGTGGCTAGATGCTCCTCGGGGCACGTATTGCTTGGGCCTCTCTCCTGGAGGCCCTCTGTCAGACCCAGTGTTGACATGTGGCAAGACGCTCCTCGGGGCGCGTCTTGCTTGGGCCTCTCTCATGGAGGCCCTCAGTCACACCCAGTGTTGACAAGTGTCAAGACGCTCCTCGGGGCGCGTCTTGCTTGGGCCTCTCTCCTGGAGGCGCTCAGTCAGACCCATTGTTGACATGTGGAAAGACGCTCCCCGGGGCGCGTCTTGCTTAGGCTTCTCTCCTGGAGGCCCTCAGTCAGACCCATTGTTGACATGTGGCAAGACGCTCCTCGGGGCGCTTCTTGCTTGGGCCTCTCTCCTGGAGGCGCTCAGTCAGACCCAGTGTTGACATGTGGCAAGACGCTCCTCGGGGCGCTTCTTGCTTGGGCCTCTCTCCTGGAGGCGCTCAGTCAGACCCAGTGTTGACATGTGGCAAGACGCTCCTCGGGGCACGTCTTGCTTGGTTCTCTCTCCTGGAGGCGCTCAGTCAGACCCAGTGTTGACATGTGGCAAGACGCTCCTCAGGGCGCGTCTTACTTGGGCCTCTCTCCTGGAGGCGCTCAGTCAGACCCAGTGGTGACATGTGGCAAGACGCTCCTCGGGGCACGTATTGCTTGGGCCTCTCTCCTGGAGGCCCTCTGTCAGACCCAGTGTTGACATGTGGCAAGACGCTCCTCGGGGCGCGTCTTGCTTGGGCTTCTCTCATTGAGGCCCTCAGTCAGACCCAGTGTTGACATGTGTCAAGACGCTCCTCGGGGCGCGTCTTGCTTGGGCATCTCTCCTGGAGGCGCTCAGTCAGACCCAGTGTTGACATGTGGCAAGACACTCCTCGGGGCGCGTCTTGCTTGGGCCTCTCTCCTGGAGGCCCTCTGTCAGACCCAGTGTTGACATGTGGCAAGACGCTCCTAGGGGCGTGTCTTGCTTGGCTCTCTCTCCTGGAGGCGCTCAGTCAGACCGAGTGCTGACAGGTGGCAAGACGCTCCTCGGGGCGCGTCTTGCTTGGGCATCTCTCCTGGAGGCGCTCAGTCAGACCCAGTGGTGACATATGGCAAGACGCTCCTCGGGGCACGTATTGCTTGGGCCTCTCTCCTGGAGGCCCTCTGTCAGACCCAGTGTTGACATGTGGCAAGACACTCCTCGGGGCGCGTCTTGCTTGGACTTCTCTCATGGAGTCCCTCAGTCAGACCCAGTGTTGACAAGTGTCAAGACACTCCTCGGGGCGCGTCTTGCTTGGGCCTCTCTCCTGGAGGCGCTCAGTCAGACCCATTGTTGACATGTGCCAAGACGCTCCTCTGGGCGCTTCTTGCTTGGGCTTCTCTCCTGGAGGCCCTCAGTCAGACCCATGGTTGACATGTGGCAAGATGCTCCTCGGGGCGCTTCTTGCTTGGGCCTCTCTCCTGGAGGTGCTCAGTCAGACCCAGTGTTGACATCTGGCAAGACGCTCCTCGAGGCACGTCTTGCTTGGGCCTCTCTCCTGGAGGCGCTCAGTCAGACCCAGTGGTGACATGTGGCAAGACACTCCTCGGGGCGCGTGTTGCTTGGGCCTCTCTCCTGGATGCCCTCTGTCAGACCCAGTGTTGACATGTGGCAAGACTCTCCTCGGGGCGCGTCTTGCTTGGGCCTATCTCCTGGAGGCGCTCAGTCAGACCCAGTGGTGACATGTGGCAAGACACTCCTCGGGGCGCGTGTTGCTTGGGCCTCTCTCCTGGAGGCCCTCTGTCAGACCCAGTGTTGACATGTGGCAAGACTCTCCTCGGGGCGCGTCTTGCTTGGGCCTATCTCCTGGAGGCGCTCAGTCAGACCCAGTGTTGACAAGTGTCAAGACGCTCCTCGGGGCGCGTCTTGCTTGGGCCTCTCTCCTGGAGGCGCTCAGTCAGACCCATTGTTGACATGTGGAAAGACGCTCCTCGGGGCGCGTCTTGCTTAGGCTTCTCTCCTGGAGGCCCTCAGTCAGACCCATTGTTGACATGTGGCAAGACGCTCCTCGGGGCGCTTCTTGCTTGGGCCTCTCTCCTGGAGGCGCTCAGTCAGACCCAGTGTTGACATGTGGCAAGACGCTCCTCGGGGCGCGTCTTGCTTGGGCCTCTCTCCTGGAGGCGCTCAGTCAGACCCAGTGTTGACATGTGGCAAGACGCTCCTCGGGGCGCGTCTTGCTTGGGCCTCTCTCCTGGAGGCGCTCAGTCAGACCCAGTGGTGACATGTGGCAAGACGCTGCTCGGTGCGCATCTTGCTTGGGCCTCTCTCCTGGAGGCGCTCAGTCAGACCCAGTGTTGACATGTGGCAAGACGCTCCTCGGGGCGCGTCTTACTTGGGCCTCTCTCCTGGAGGCGCTCAGTCAGACACAGTGTTGACATGTGGCAAGACGCTCCTCGGGGTGCGTCTTGCTTGGGCCTCTCTCCTGGAGGCGCTCAGTCAGACCGAGTGCTGACATGTGGCAAGACGCTCCTCGGGGCGCGTCTTGCTTGGGCCTCTCTCCTGGAGGCGCTCAGTCAGACCCAGTGGTGACATGTGGCTAGATGCTCCTCGGGGCACGTATTGCTTGGGCCTCTCTCCTGGAGGCCCTCTGTCAGACCCAGTGTTGACATGTGGCAAGACGCTCCTCGGGGCGCGTCTTGCTTGGGCCTCTCTCATGGAGGCCCTCAGTCACACCCAGTGTTGACAAGTGTCAAGACGCTCCTCGGGGCGCGTCTTGCTTGGGCCTCTCTCCTGGAGGCGCTCAGTCAGACCCATTGTTGACTTGTGGAAAGACGCTCCTCGGGGCGCGTCTTGCTTAGGCTTCTCTCCTGGAGGCCCTCAGTCAGACCCATTGTTGACATGTGGCAAGACGCTCCTCGGGGCGGGTCTTGCTTGGGCCTCTCTCCTGGAGGCGCTCAGTCAGACCCAGTGTTGACATGTGGCAAGACGCTCCTCGGGGCACGTCTTGCTTGGTTCTCTCTCCTGGAGGCACTCAGTCAGACCCAGTGTTGACATGTGGCAAGACGCTCCTCAGGGCGCGTCTTACTTGGGCCTCTCTCCTGGAGGCGCTCAGTCAGACCCAGTGGTGACATGTGGCAAGACGCTCCTCGGGGCACGTATTGCTTGGGCCTCTCTCCTGGAGGCCCTCTGTCAGACCCAGTGTTGACATGTGGCAAGACGCTCCTCGGGGCGCGTCTTGCTTGGGCTTCTCTCATTGAGGCCCTCAGTCAGACCCAGTGTTGACATGTGTCAAGACGCTCCTCGGGGCGCGTCTTGCTTGGGCATCTCTCCTGGAGGCGCTCAGTCAGACCCAGTGTTGACATGTGGCAAGACGCTCCTAGGGGCGCGTCTTGCTTGGCTCTCTCTCCTGGAGGCGCTCAGTCAGACCGAGTGCTGACAGGTGGCAAGACGGTCCTCGGGGCGCGTCTTGCTTGGGCCTCTCTCCTGGAGGCGCTCAGTCAGACCCAGTGGTGACATATGGCAAGACGCTCCTCGGGGCGCGTATTGCTTGGGCCTCTCTCCTGGAGGCCCTCTGTCAGACCCAGTGTTGACATGTGGCAAGACACTCCTCGGGGCGCGTCTTGCTTGGACTTCTCTCATGGAGGCCCTCAGTCAGACCCAGTGTTGACAAGTGTCAAGACACTCCTCGGGGCGCGTCTTGCTTGGGCCTCTCTCCTGGAGGCGCTCAGTCAGACCCATTGTTGACATGTGCCAAGACGCTCCTCTGGGCGCTTCTTGCTTGGGCTTCTCTCCTGGAGGCCCTCAGTCAGACCCATGGTTGACATGTGGCAAGATGCTCCTCGGGGCGCTTCTTGCTTGGGCCTCTCTCCTGGAGGCGCTCAGTCAGACCCAGTGTTGACATCTGGCAAGACGCTCCTCGAGGCACGTCTTGCTTGGGCCTCTCTCCTGGAGGCGCTCAGTCAGACCCAGTGTTGACATGTAGCAAGACGCTCCTCGGGGCGCGTCTTACTTGGGCCTATCTCCTGGAGGCGCTCAGTCAGACCCAGTGGTGACATGTGGCAAGACACTCCTCGGGGCGCGTGTTGCTTGGGCCTCTCTCCTGGAGGCCCTCTGTCAGACCCAGTGTTGACATGTGGCAAGACTCTCCTCGGGGCGCGTCTTGCTTGGGCCTCTCTCCTGGAGGCGCTCAGTCAGACCCAGTGTTGACATGTGGCAAGACGCTCCTCGGGGCGCGTCTTGCTTGGGCCTCTCTCCTGGAGGCGCTCAGTCAGACCCAGTGTTGACATGTGGCAAGACGCTCCTCGGGGCGCGTCTTGCTTGGGGCTCTCTCCTGGAGGCGCTCAGTCAGACCCAGTGTTGACATGTGGCAAGACTCTCCTCGGGGCGCGTCTTACTTGGGCCTCTCTCCTGGAGGCGCTCAGTCAGACCCAGTGGTGCCATGTGGCAAGACGCTCCTCGGGGCACGTATTGCTTGGGCCTCTCTCCTGGAGGCCCTCTGTCAGACCCAGTGTTGACATGTGGCAAGACGCTCCTCGGGGCGCGTCTTGCTTGGGCTTCTCTCATTGAGGCCCTCAGTCAGACCCAGTGTTGACATGTGTCAAGACGCTCCTCGGGGCGCGTCTTGCTTGGGCATCTCTCCTGGAGGCGCTCAGTCAGACCCAGTGTTGACATGTGGCAAGACACTCCTCGGGGCACGTCTTGCTTGGGCCTCTCTCCTGGAGGCCCTCTGTCAGACCCAGTGTTGACATGTGGCAAGATGCTCCTAGGGGCGCGTCTTGCTTGGCTCTCTCTCCTGGAGGCGCTCAGTCAAACCGAGTGCTGACAGTTGGCAAGACGCTCCTCAGGGCGCATCTTTCTTGGGCCTCTTTCCTGGAGGCGCTCAGTCAGACCCAGTGGTGACATATGGCAAGACGCTCCTCGGGGCGCGTATTGCTTGGGCCTCTCTCCTGGAGTCCCTCTGTCAGACCCAGTGTTGACATGTGGCAAGACACTCCTCGGGGCGCGTCTTGCTTGGACTTCTCTCATGGAGGCCCTCAGTCAGACCCAGTGTTGACAAGTGTCAAGACACTCCTCGGGGCGCGTCTTGCTTGGGCCTCTCTCCTGGAGGCGCTCAGTCAGACCCATTGTTGACATGTGGCAAGACGCTCCTCAGGGCGCGTCTTGCTTGGGCTTCTCTCCTGGAGGCCCTCAGTCAGACCCATGGTTGACATGTGGCAAGATGCTCCTCGGGGCGCTTCTTGCTTGGGCCTCTCTCCTGGAGGCGCTCAGTCAGACCCAGTGTTGACATGTGGCAAGACGCTCCTCGAGGCACGTCTTGCTTGGGCCTCTCTCCTGGAGGCGCTCAGTCAGACCCAGTGTTGACATGTGGCAAGACGCTCCTCGGGGCGCGTCTTACTTGGGCCTATCTCCTGGAGGCGCTCAGTCAGACCCAGTGGTGACATGTGGCAAGACACTCCTCGGGGCGCGTGTTGCTTGGGCCTCTCTCCTGGAGGCCCTCTGTCAGACCCAGTGTTGACATGTGGCAAGACTCTCCTCGGGGCGCGTCTTGCTTGGGCCTATCTCCTGGAGGCGCTCAGTCAGACCCAGTGTTGACATGTGGCAAGATGCTCCCAGGGGCGCGTCTTGCTTTGGCCTCTCTCCTGGAGGCGCTCAGTCAGAAAGAGTGCTGACATGTGGCAAGACGCTCCTCGGGGTGCGTCTTGCTTGGGCCTCTCTCCTGGAGGCGCTCAGTCAGACCCAGTGGTGACATATGGCAAGACGCTCCTCGGGGCGCGTATTGCTTGGGCCTCTCTCCTGGAGGCCCTATGTCAGACCCAGTGTTGACATGTGGCAAGACACTCCTCGGGGCGCGTCTTGCTTGGGCCTCTGTCCTGGAGGCGCTCAGTCAGACCCAGTGGTGACATATGGCAAGACGCTCCTCGGGGCGCGTATTGCTTGGGCCTCTCTCCTGGAGGCCCTCTGTCAGACCCAGTGTTGACATGTGGCAAGACACTCCTCGGGGTGCGTCATGCTTGGGCTTTTCTCATGGAGGCCCTCAGTCAGACCCATTGTTGACATGTGGCAAGACGCTCCTAGGGGCGCTTCTTGCTTGGGCCTCTCTCCTGGAGGCGCTCAGTCAGAACCAGAGGTGACATGTGGCAAGACGCTCCTCGGGGCGCGTCTTACTTGGGCCTCTCTCCGGCAGGCGCTCAGTCAGACCCAGTGGTGACATGTGGCAAGACGCTCCTCGGGGCACGTATTGCTTGGGCCTCTCTCCTGGAGGCCCTCTGTCTGCCCCTGTGTTGACATGTGGCAAAACACTCCTCGGGGCGCGTCTTGCTTGGGCCTCTCTCCTGGAGGCCCTCTGTCAGACCCAGTGTTGACATGTGGCAAGACGCTCCTAGGGGCGCGTCTTGCTTGGGCCTCTCTCCTGGAGGCGCTCAGTCAGACCCAGTGGTGACATGTGGCAAGACGCTCCTCGGTGCGCATCTTGCTTGGGCCTCTCTCCTGGAGGCGCTCAGTCAGACCCAGTGGTGACATGTGGCTAGATGCTCCTCGGGGCACGTATTGCTTGGGCCTCTCTCCTGGAGGCCCTCTGTCAGACCCAGTGTTGACATGTGGCAAGACGCTCCTCGGGGCGCGTCTTGCTTGGGCCTCTCTCATGGAGGCCCTCAGTCACACCCAGTGTTGACAAGTGTCAAGACGCTCCTCGGGGCGCGTCTTGCTTGGGCCTCTCTCCTGGAGGCGCTCAGTCAGACCCATTGTTGACATGTGGAAAGACGCTCCTCGGGGCGCGTCTTGCTTAGGCTTCTCTCCTGGAGGCCCTCAGTCAGACCCATTGTTGACATGTGGCAAGACGCTCCTCGGGGCGCTTCTTGCTTGGGCCTCTCTCCTGGAGGCGCTCAGTCAGACCCAGTGTTGACATGTGGCAAGACGCTCCTCGGGGCGCTTCTTGCTTGGGCCTCTCTCCTGGAGGCGCTCAGTCAGACCCAGTGTTGACATGTGGCAAGACGCTCCTCGGGGCACGTCTTGCTTGGTTCTCTCTCCTGGAGGCGCTCAGTCAGACCCAGTGTTGACATGTGGCAAGACGCTCCTCAGGGCGCGTCTTACTTGGGCCTCTCTCCTGGAGGCGCTCAGTCAGACCCAGTGGTGACATGTGGCAAGACGCTCCTCGGGGCACATATTGCTTGGGCCTCTCTCCTGGAGGCCCTCTGTCAGACCCAGTGTTGACATGTGGCAAGACGCTCCTCGGGGCGCGTCTTGCTTGGGCTTCTCTCATTGAGGCCCTCAGTCAGACCCAGTGTTGACATGTGTCAAGACGCTCCTCGGGGCGCGTCTTGCTTGGGCATCTCTCCTGGAGGCGCTCAGTCAGACCCAGTGTTGACATGTGGCAAGACACTCCTCGGGGCGCGTCTTGCTTGGGCCTCTCTCCTGGAGGCCCTCTGTCAGACCCAGTGTTGACATGTGGCAAGACGCTCCTAGGGGCGCGTCTTGCTTGGCTCTCTCTCCTGGAGGCGCTCAGTCAGACCGAGTGCTGACAGGTGGCAAGACGCTCCTCGGGGCGCGTCTTGCTTGGGCCTCTCTCCTGGAGGCACTCAGTCAGACCCAGTGGTGACATATGGCAAGACGCTCCTCGGGGCACGTATTGCTTGGGCCTCTCTCCTGGAGGCCCTCTGTCAGACCCAGTGTTGACATGTGGCAAGACACTCCTCGGGGCGCGTCTTGCTTGGACTTCTCTCATGGAGTCCCTCAGTCAGACCCAGTGTTGACAAGTGTAAAGACACTCCTCGGGGCGCGTCTTGCTTGGGCCTCTCTCCTGGAGGCGCTCAGTCAGACCCATTGTTGACATGTGCCAAGACGCTCCTCTGGGCGCTTCTTGCTTGGGCTTCTCTCCTGGAGGCCCTCAGTCAGACCCATGGTTGACATGTGGCAAGATGCTCCTCGGGGCGCTTCTTGCTTGGGCCTCTCTCCTGGAGGTGCTCAGTCAGACCCAGTGTTGACATCTGGCAAGACGCTCCTCGAGGCACGTCTTGCTTGGGCCTCTCTCCTGGAGGCGCTCAGTCAGACCCAGTGGTGACATGTGGCAAGACACTCCTCGGGGCGCGTGTTGCTTGGGCCTCTCTCCTGGATGCCCTCTGTCAGACCCAGTGTTGACATGTGGCAAGACTCTCCTCGGGGCGCGACTTGCTTGGGCCTCTCTCCTGGAGGCCCTCTGTCAGACCCAGTGTTGACATGTGGCAAGACTCTCCTCGGGGCGCGTCTTGCTTGGGCCTATCTCCTGGAGGCGCTCAGTCAGACCCAGTGTTGACAAGTGTCAAGACGCTCCTCGGGGCGCGTCTTGCTTGGGCCTCTCTCCTGGAGGCGCTCAGTCAGACCCATTGTTGACATGTGGAAAGACGCTCCTCGGGGCGCGTCTTGCTTAGGCTTCTCTCCTGGAGGCCCTCAGTCAGACCCATTGTTGACATGTGGCAAGACGCTCCTCGGGGCGCTTCTTGCTTGGGCCTCTCTCCTGGAGGCGCTCAGTCAGACCCAGTGTTGACATGTGGCAAGACGCTCCTCGGGGCGCGTCTTGCTTGGGCCTCTCTCCTGGAGGCGCTCAGTCAGACCCAGTGTTGACATGTGGCAAGACGCTCCTCGGGGCGCGTCTTGCTTGGGCCTCTCTCCTGGAGGCGCTCAGTCAGACCCAGTGGTGACATGTGGCAAGACGCTGCTCGGTGCGCATCTTGCTTGGGCCTCTCTCCTGGAGGCGCTCAGTCAGACCCAGTGTTGACATGTGGCAAGACGCTCCTCGGGGCGCGTCTTACTTGGGCCTCTCTCCTGGAGGCGCTCAGTCAGACCCAGTGTTGACATGTGGCAAGACGCTCCTCGGGGTGCGTCTTGCTTGGGCCTCTCTCCTGGAGGCGCTCAGTCAGACCGAGTGCTGACATGTGGCAAGACGCTCCTCGGGGCGCGTCTTGCTTGGGCCTCTCTCCTGGAGGCGCTCAGTCAGACCCAGTGGTGACATGTGGCTAGATGCTCCTCGGGGCACGTATTGCTTGGGCCTCTCTCCTGGAGGCCCTCTGTCAGACCAGTGTTGACATGTGGCAAGACGCTCCTCGGGGCGCGTCTTGCTTGGGCCTCTCTCATGGAGGCCCTCAGTCACACCCAGTGTTGACAAGTGTCAAGACGCTCCTCGGGGCGCGTCTTGCTTGGGCCTCTCTCCTGGAGGCGCTCAGTCAGACCCATTGTTGACATGTGGAAAGACGCTCCTCGGGGCGCGTCTTGCTTAGGCTTCTCTCCTGGAGGCCCTCAGTCAGACCCATTGTTGACATGTGGCAAGACGCTCCTCGGGGCGCGTCTTGCTTGGGCCTCTCTCCTGGAGGCGCTCAGTCAGACCCAGTGTTGACATGTGGCAAGACGCTCCTCGGGGCACGTCTTGCTTGGTTCTCTCTCCTGGAGGCGCTCAGTCAGACCCAGTGTTGACATGTGGCAAGACGCTCCTCAGGGCGCGTCTTACTTGGGCCTCTCTCCTGGAGGCGCTCAGTCAGACCCAGTGGTGACATGTGGCAAGACGCTCCTCGGGGCACGTATTGCTTGGGCCTCTCTCCTGGAGGCCCTCTGTCAGACCCAGTGTTGACATGTGGCAAGACGCTCCTCGGGGCGCGTCTTGCTTGGGCTTCTCTCATTGAGGCCCTCAGTCAGACCCAGTGTTGACATGTGTCAAGACGCTCCTCGGGGCGCGTCTTGCTTGGGCATCTCTCCTGGAGGCGCTCAGTCAGACCCAGTGTTGACATGTGGCAAGACGCTCCTAGGGGCGCGTCTTGCTTGGCTCTCTCTCCTGGAGGCGCTCAGTCAGACCGAGTGCTGACAGGTGGCAAGACGCTCCTCGGGGCGCGTCTTGCTTGGGCCTCTCTCCTGGAGGCGCTCAGTCAGACCCAGTGGTGACATATGGCAAGACGCTCCTCGGGGCGCGTATTGCTTGGGCCTCTCTCCTGGAGGCCCTCTGTCAGACCCAGTGTTGACATGTGGCAAGACACTCCTCGGGGCGCGTCTTGCTTGGACTTCTCTCATGGAGGCCCTCAGTCAGACCCAGTGTTGACAAGTGTCAAGACACTCCTCGGGGCGCGTCTTGCTTGGGCCTCTCTCCTGGAGGCGCTCAGTCAGACCCATTGTTTTCCATGTGCCAAGACGCTCCTCTGGGCGCTTCTTGCTTGGGCTTTTCTCCTGGAGGCCCTCAGTCAGACCCATGGTTGACATGTGGCAAGATGCTCCTCGGGGCGCTTCTTGCTTGGGCCTCTCTCCTGGAGGCGCTCAGTCAGACCCAGTGTTGACATCTGGCAAGACGCTCCTCGAGGCACGTCTTGCTTGGGCCTCTCTCCTGGAGGCGCTCAGTCAGACCCAGTGTTGACATGTAGCAAGACGCTCCTCGGGGCGCGTCTTACTTGGGCCTATCTCCTGGAGGCGCTCAGTCAGACCCAGTGGTGACATGTGGCAAGACACTCCTCGGGGCGCGTGTTGCTTGGGCCTCTCTCCTGGAGGCCCTCTGTCAGACCCAGTGTTGACATGTGGCAAGACTCTCCTCGGGGCGCGTCTTGCTTGGGCCTCTCTCCTGGAGGCGCTCAGTCAGACCCAGTGTTGACATGTGGCAAGACGCTCCTCGGGGCGCGTCTTGTTTGGGCCTCTCTCCTGGAGGCGCTCAGTCAGACCCAGTGTTGACATGTGGCAAGACGCTCCTCGGGGCGCGTCTTGCTTGGGGCTCTCTCCTGGAGGTGCTCAGTCAGACCCAGTGTTGACATGTGGCAAGACGCTCCTCGGGGCGCGTCTTACTTGGGCCTCTCTCCTGGAGGCGCTCAGTCAGACCCAGTGGTGACATGTGGCAAGACGCTCCTCGGGGCACGTATTGCTTGGGCCTCTCTCCTGGAGGCCCTCTGTCAGACCCAGTGGTGACATGTGGCAAGACGCTCCTCGGGGCACGTATTGCTTGGGCCTCTCTCCTGGAGGCCCTCTGTCAGACCCAGTGTTGACATGTGGCAAGATGCTCCTAGGGGCGCGTCTTGCTTGGCTCTCTCTCCTGGAGGCGCTCAGTCAAACCGAGTGCTGACAGGTGGCAAGACGCTCCTCAGGGCGCGTCTTGCTTGGGCCTCTCTCCTGGAGGCGCTCAGTCAGACCCAGTGGTGACATATGGCAAGACGCTCCTCGGGGCGCGTATTGCTTGGGCCTCTCTCCTGGAGTCCCTCTGTCAGACCCAGTGTTGACATGTGGCAAGACACTCCTCGGGGCGCGTCTTGCTTGGACTTCTCTCATGGAGGCCCTCAGTCAGACCCAGTGTTGACAAGTGTCAAGACACTCCTCGGGGCGCGTCTTGCTTGGGCCTCTCTCCTGGAGGCGCTCAGTCAGACCCATTGTTGACATGTGGCAAGACGCTCCTCAGGGCGCGTCTTGCTTGGGCTTCTCTCCTGGAGGCCCTCAGTCAGACCCATGGTTGACATGTGGCAAGATGCTCCTCGGGGCGCTTCTTGCTTGGGCCTCTCTCCTGGAGGCGCTCAGTCAGACCCAGTGTTGACATGTGGCAAGACGCTCCTCGAGGCACGTCTTGCTTGGGCCTCTCTCCTGGAGGCGCTCAGTCAGACCCAGTGTTGACATGTGGCAAGACGCTCCTCGGGGCGCGTCTTACTTGGGCCTATCTCCTGGAGGCGCTCAGTCAGACCCAGTGGTGACATGTGGCAAGACACTCCTCGGGGCGCGTGTTGCTTGGGCCTCTCTCCTGGAGGCCCTCTGTCAGACCCAGTGTTGACATGTGGCAAGACTCTCCTCGGGGCGCGTCTTGCTTGGGCCTATCTCCTGGAGGCGCTCAGTCAGACCCAGTGTTGACATGTGGCAAGATGCTCCCAGGGGCGCGTCTTGCTTTGGCCTCTCTCCTGGAGGCGCTCAGTCAGAAAGAGTGCTGACATGTGGCAAGACGCTCCTCGGGGTGCGTCTTGCTTGGGCCTCTCTCCTGGAGGCGCTCAGTCAGACCCAGTGGTGACATATGGCAAGACGCTCCTCGGGGCGCGTATTGCTTGGGCCTCTCTCCTGGAGGCCCTATGTCAGACCCAGTGTTGACATGTGGCAAGACACTCCTCGGGGCGCGTCTTGCTTGGGCCTCTCTCCTGGAGGCGCTCAGTCAGACCCAGTGGTGACATATGGCAAGACGCTCCTCGGGGCGCGTATTGCTTGGGCCTCTCTCCTGGAGGCCCTCTGTCAGACCCAGTGTTGACATGTGGCAAGACACTCCTCGGGGTGCGTCATGCTTGGGCTTTTCTCATGGAGGCCCTCAGTCAGACCCATTGTTGACATGTGGCAAGACGCTCCTAGGGGCGCTTCTTGCTTGGGCCTCTCTCCTGGAGGCGCTCAGTCAGAACCAGAGGTGACATGTGGCAAGACGCTCCTCGGGGCGTGTCTTGCTTGGGCCTCTCTCCTGGAGGCCCTCAGTCAGACCCATTGTTGACATGTGGCAAGACGCTCCTCGGGGCGGGTCTTGCTTGGGCCTCTCTCCTGGAGGCGCTCAGTCAGAACCAGAGGTGACATGTGGCAAGACGCTCCTCCGGGCGCATCTTGCTTGGGACTCTCTCCTGGAGGCCCTCAGTCAGACCCATTGTTTACATGTGGCAAGACGCTCCTCGGGGCGCGTCTTGCTTGGGCCTCTCTCCCGGAGGCGCTCAGTAAGACCCAGTGCTGACATGTGGCAAGACGCTCCTCGGGGCGCGTCTTGCTGGGGCCTCTCTCCTGGAGGCCCTCAATCAGACCCAGTGTTGACACGTGGCAAGACACTCCTCGGGGCGTGTCTTGCTTGGGCCTCTCTCCTGGAGGCGCTCAGTCAGAACCTGAGGTGACATGTGGCAAGACGCTCCTCGGGGCGCGTCTTGCTTGGGCCTCTCTCCTGGAGGCCCTCAGTAAGACCCATTGTTGACATGTGGCAAGACGCTCCTCGGGGCGCGTCTTGCTTGGGCTTCTCTCCTGGAGGCCCTCAGTCAGACCCATTGTTGACATGTGGCAAGACGCTCCTCAGGGCGCATCTTGCTTGGGCCTCTCTCCAGAAGGCCCTCAATCAGACCCAGTGTTGACACGTGGCAAGACGTTCCTCGGGGCGCGTCTTGCTTGGGCCTCTCTCCTGGAGGCGCTCAGTCAGACTGAGTAGTGACATGTGGCCTGACGCTCCTCGGGGCGCTTCTTGCTTGGGCCTCTCTCCTGGAGGCGCTCAGTCAGACCCAGTGTTGACATGTGTCAAGACGCTCCTCGGGGCGCGTCTTGCTTGGGCTTCTCTGCTGGAGGCCCTCATTCAGACCCATTGTTGACATGTGGCAAGACGCTCCTCGGGGCGGGTCTTGCTTGGGCCTCTCTCCTGGAGGCGCTCAGTCAGAATCAGAGGTGACACGTGGCAAGACGCTCTTCGGGGCGCGTCTTGCATGGGCCTCTCTCCTGGAGGCCCTCAGTAAGACCCATTGTTGACATGTGGCAAGACGCTCCTCGGGGCGCATCTTGCTTGGGCCTCTCTCCTGGAGGCGCTCAGTCAGACCCAGTGTTGACATGTGGCAAGACGCTCCTCGGGGTGCGTCTTGCTTGGGCCTCTCTCCTGGAGGCGCTCAGTCAGACCGAGTGCTGACATGTGGCAAGACGCTCCTCGGGGCGCGTCTTGCTTGGGCCTCTCTCCTGGAGGCGCTCAGTCAGACCCAGTGGTGACATGTGGCTAGATGCTCCTCGGGGCACGTATTGCTTGGGCCTCTCTCCTGGAGGCCCTCTGTCAGACCCAGTGTTGACATGTGGCAAGACGCTCCTCGGGGCGCGTCTTGCTTGGGCCTCTCTCATGGAGGCCCTTAGTCACACCCAGTGTTGACAAGTGTCAAGACGCTCCTCGGGGCGCGTCTTGCTTGGGCCTCTCTCCTGGAGGCGCTCAGTCAGACCCATTGTTGACATGTGGAAAGACGCTCCTCGGGGCGCGTCTTGCTTAGGCTTCTCTTCTGGAGGCCCTCAGTCAGACCCATTGTTGACATGTGGCAAGACGCTCCTCGGGGCGCGTCTTGCTTGGGCCTCTCTCCTGGAGGCGCTCAGTCAGACCCAGTGTTGACATGTGGCAAGACGCTCCTCGGGGCACGTCTTGCTTGGTTCTCTCTCCTGGAGGCGCTCAGTCAGACCCAGTGTTGACATGTGGCAAGACGCTCCTCAGGGCGCGTCTTACTTGGGCCTCTCTCCTGGAGGCGCTCAGTCAGACCCAGTGGTGACATGTGGCAAGACGCTCCTCGGGGCACGTATTGCTTGGGCCTCTCTCCTGGAGGCCCTCTGTCAGACCCAGTGTTGACATGTGGCAAGACGCTCCTCGGGGCGCGTCTTGCTTGGGCTTCTCTCATTGAGGCCCTCAGTCAGACCCAGTGTTGACATGTGTCAAGACGCTCCTCGGGGCGCGTCTTGCTTGGGCATCTCTCCTGGAGGCGCTCAGTCAGACCCAGTGTTGACATGTGGCAAGACGCTCCTAGGGGCGCGTCTTGCTTGGCTCTCTCTCCTGGAGGCGCTCAGTCAGACCGAGTGCTGACAGGTGGCAAGACGCTCCTCGGGGCGCGTATTGCTTGGGCCTCTCTCCTGGAGGCCCTCTGTCAGACCCAGTGTTGACATGTGGCAAGACACTCCTCGGGGCACGTCTTGCTTGGACTTCTCTCATGGAGGCCCTCAGTCAGACCCAGTGTTGACAAGTGTCAAGACACTCCTCGGGGCGCGTCTTGCTTGGGCCTCTCTCCTGGAGGCGCTCAGTCAGACCCATTGTTGACATGTGCCAAGACGCTCCTCTGGGCGCTTCTTGCTTGGGCTTCTCTCCTGGAGGCCCTCAGTCAGACCCATGGTTGACATGTGGCAAGATGCTCCTCGGGGCGCTTCTTGCTTGGGCCTCTCTCCTGGAGGCGCTCAGTCAGACCCAGTGTTGACATCTGGCAAGACGCTCCTCGAGGCACGTCTTGCTTGGGCCTCTCTCCTGGAGGCGCTCAGTCAGACCCAGTGTTGACATGTAGCAAGACGCTCCTCGGGGCGCATCTTACTTGGGCCTATCTCCTGGAGGCGCTCAGTCAGACCCAGTGGTGACATGTGGCAAGACACTCCTCGGGGCGCGTGTTGCTTGGGCCTCTCTCCTGGAGGCCCTCTGTCAGACCCAGTGTTGACATGTGGCAAGACTCTCCTCGGGGCGCGTCTTGCTTGGGCCTCTCTCCTGGAGGCGCTCAGTCAGACCCAGTGTTGACATGTGGCAAGACGCTCCTCGGGGCGCGTCTTGCTTGGGCCTCTCTCCTGGAGGCGCTCAGTCAGACCCAGTGTTGACATGTGGCAAGACGCTCCTCGGGGCGCGTCTTGCTTGGGGCTCTCTCCTGGAGGCGCTCAGTCAGACCCAGTGTTGACATGTGGCAAGACGCTCCTCGGGGCGCGTCTTACTTGGGCCTCTCTCCTGGAGGCGCTCAGTCAGACCCATTGTTGACATGTGGAAAGACGCTCCTCGGGGCGCGTCTTGCTTAGGCTTCTCTTCTGGAGGCCCTCAGTCAGACCCATTGTTGACATGTGGCAAGACGCTCCTCGGGGCGCGTCTTGCTTGGGCCTCTCTCCTGGAGGCGCTCAGTCAGACCCAGTGTTGACATGTGGCAAGACGCTCCTCGGGGCACGTCTTGCTTGGTTCTCTCTCCTGGAGGCGCTCAGTCAGACCCAGTGTTGACATGTGGCAAGACGCTCCTCAGGGCGCGTCTTACTTGGGCCTCTCTCCTGGAGGCGCTCAGTCAGACCCAGTGGTGACATGTGGCAAGACGCTCCTCGGGGCACGTATTGCTTGGGCCTCTCTCCTGGAGGCCCTCTGTCAGACCCAGTGTTGACATGTGGCAAGACGCTCCTCGGGGCGCGTCTTGCTTGGGCTTCTCTCATTGAGGCCCTCAGTCAGACCCAGTGTTGACATGTGTCAAGACGCTCCTCGGGGCGCGTCTTGCTTGGGCATCTCTCCTGGAGGCGCTCAGTCAGACCCAGTGTTGACATGTGGCAAGACGCTCCTAGGGGCGCGTCTTGCTTGGCTCTCTCTCCTGGAGGCGCTCAGTCAGACCGAGTGCTGACAGGTGGCAAGACGCTCCTCGGGGCGCGTATTGCTTGGGCCTCTCTCCTGGAGGCCCTCTGTCAGACCCAGTGTTGACATGTGGCAAGACACTCCTCGGGGCACGTCTTGCTTGGACTTCTCTCATGGAGGCCCTCAGTCAGACCCAGTGTTGACAAGTGTCAAGACACTCCTCGGGGCGCGTCTTGCTTGGGCCTCTCTCCTGGAGGCGCTCAGTCAGACCCATTGTTGACATGTGCCAAGACGCTCCTCTGGGCGCTTCTTGCTTGGGCTTCTCTCCTGGAGGCCCTCAGTCAGACCCATGGTTGACATGTGGCAAGATGCTCCTCGGGGCGCTTCTTGCTTGGGCCTCTCTCCTGGAGGCGCTCAGTCAGACCCAGTGTTGACATCTGGCAAGACGCTCCTCGAGGCACGTCTTGCTTGGGCCTCTCTCCTGGAGGCGCTCAGTCAGACCCAGTGTTGACATGTAGCAAGACGCTCCTCGGGGCGCATCTTACTTGGGCCTATCTCCTGGAGGCGCTCAGTCAGACCCAGTGGTGACATGTGGCAAGACACTCCTCGGGGCGCGTGTTGCTTGGGCCTCTCTCCTGGAGGCCCTCTGTCAGACCCAGTGTTGACATGTGGCAAGACTCTCCTCGGGGCGCGTCTTGCTTGGGCCTCTCTCCTGGAGGCGCTCAGTCAGACCCAGTGTTGACATGTGGCAAGACGCTCCTCGGGGCGCGTCTTGCTTGGGCCTCTCTCCTGGAGGCGCTCAGTCAGACCCAGTGTTGACATGTGGCAAGACGCTCCTCGGGGCGCGTCTTGCTTGGGGCTCTCTCCTGGAGGCGCTCAGTCAGACCCAGTGTTGACATGTGGCAAGACGCTCCTCGGGGCGCGTCTTACTTGGGCCTCTCTCCTGGAGGCGCTCAGTCAGACCCAGTGGTGACATGTGGCAAGACGCTCCTCGGGGCACGTATTGCTTGGGCCTCTCTCCTGGAGGCCCTCTGTCAGACCCAGTGTTGACATGTGGCAAGACGCTCCTCGGGGCGCGTCTTGCTTGGGCTTCTCTCATTGAGGCCCTCAGTCAGACCCAGTGTTGACATGTGTCAAGACGCTCCTCGGGGCGCGTCTTGCTTGGGCATCTCTCCTGGAGGCGCTCAGTCAGACCCAGTGTTGACATGTGGCAAGACACTCCTCGGGGCGCGTCTTGCTTGGGCCTCTCTCCTGGAGGCCCTCTGTCAGACCCAGTGTTGACATGTGGCAAGATGCTCCTAGGGGCGCGTCTTGCTTGGCTCTCTCTCCTGGAGGCGCTCAGTCAGACCGAGTGCTGACAGGTGGCAAGACGCTCCTCAGGGCGCGTCTTGCTTGGGCCTCTCTCCTGGAGGCGCTCAGTCAGACCCAGTGGTGACATATGGCAAGACGCTCCTCGGGGCGCGTATTGCTTGGGCCTCTCTCCTGGAGTCCCTCTGTCAGACCCAGTGTTGACATGTGGCAAGACACTCCTCGGGGCGCGTCTTGCTTGGACTTCTCTCATGGAGGCCCTCAGTCAGACCCAGTGTTGACAAGTGTCAAGACACTCCTCGGGGCGCGTCTTGCTTGGGCCTCTCTCCTGGAGGCGCTCAGTCAGACCCATTGTTGACATGTGGCAAGACGCTCCTCAGGACGCGTCTTGCTTGGGCTTCTCTCATTGAGGCCCTCAGTCAGACCCAGTGTTGACATGTGTCAAGACGCTCCTCGGGGCGCGTCTTGCTTGGGCATCTCTCCTGGAGGCGCTCAGTCAGACCCAGTGTTGACATGTGGCAAGACGCTCCTAGGGGCGCGTCTTGCTTGGCTCTCTCTCCTGGAGGCGCTCAGTCAGACCGAGTGCTGACAGGTGGCAAGACGCTCCTCGGGGCGCGTATTGCTTGGGCCTCTCTCCTGGAGGCCCTCTGTCAGACCCAGTGTTGACATGTGGCAAGACACTCCTCGGGGCACGTCTTGCTTGGACTTCTCTCATGGAGGCCCTCAGTCAGACCCAGTGTTGACAAGTGTCAAGACACTCCTCGGGGCGCGTCTTGCTTGGGCCTCTCTCCTGGAGGCGCTCAGTCAGACCCATTGTTGACATGTGCCAAGACGCTCCTCTGGGCGCTTCTTGCTTGGGCTTCTCTCCTGGAGGCCCTCAGTCAGACCCATGGTTGACATGTGGCAAGATGCTCCTCGGGGCGCTTCTTGCTTGGGCCTCTCTCCTGGAGGCGCTCAGTCAGACCCAGTGTTGACATCTGGCAAGACGCTCCTCGAGGCACGTCTTGCTTGGGCCTCTCTCCTGGAGGCGCTCAGTCAGACCCAGTGTTGACATGTAGCAAGACGCTCCTCGGGGCGCATCTTACTTGGGCCTATCTCCTGGAGGCGCTCAGTCAGACCCAGTGGTGACATGTGGCAAGACACTCCTCGGGGCGCGTGTTGCTTGGGCCTCTCTCCTGGAGGCCCTCTGTCAGACCCAGTGTTGACATGTGGCAAGACTCTCCTCGGGGCGCGTCTTGCTTGGGCCTCTCTCCTGGAGGCGCTCAGTCAGACCCAGTGTTGACATGTGGCAAGACGCTCCTCGGGGCGCGTCTTGCTTGGGCCTCTCTCCTGGAGGCGCTCAGTCAGACCCAGTGTTGACATGTGGCAAGACGCTCCTCGGGGCGCGTCTTGCTTGGGGCTCTCTCCTGGAGGCGCTCAGTCAGACCCAGTGTTGACATGTGGCAAGACGCTCCTCGGGGCGCGTCTTACTTGGGCCTCTCTCCTGGAGGCGCTCAGTCAGACCCAGTGGTGACATGTGGCAAGACGCTCCTCGGGGCACGTATTGCTTGGGCCTCTCTCCTGGAGGCCCTCTGTCAGACCCAGTGTTGACATGTGGCAAGACGCTCCTCGGGGCGCGTCTTGCTTGGGCTTCTCTCATTGAGGCCCTCAGTCAGACCCAGTGTTGACATGTGTCAAGACGCTCCTCGGGGCGCGTCTTGCTTGGGCATCTCTCCTGGAGGCGCTCAGTCAGACCCAGTGTTGACATGTGGCAAGACACTCCTCGGGGCGCGTCTTGCTTGGGCCTCTCTCCTGGAGGCCCTCTGTCAGACCCAGTGTTGACATGTGGCAAGATGCTCCTAGGGGCGCGTCTTGCTTGGCTCTCTCTCCTGGAGGCGCTCAGTCAGACCGAGTGCTGACAGGTGGCAAGACGCTCCTCAGGGCGCGTCTTGCTTGGGCCTCTCTCCTGGAGGCGCTCAGTCAGACCCAGTGGTGACATATGGCAAGACGCTCCTCGGGGCTCGTATTGCTTGGGCCTCTCTCCTGGAGTCCCTCTGTCAGACCCAGTGTTGACATGTGGCAAGACACTCCTCGGGGCGCGTCTTGCTTGGACTTCTCTCATGGAGGCCCTCAGTCAGACCCAGTGTTGACAAGTGTCAAGAAACTCCTCGGGGCGCGTCTTGCTTGGGCCTCTCTCCTGGAGGCGCTCAGTCAGACCCATTGTTGACATGTGGCAAGACGCTCCTCAGGACGCGTCTTGCTTGGGCTTCTCTCCTGGAGGCCCTCAGTCAGACCCATGGTTGACATGTGGCAAGATGCTCCTCGGGGCGCTTCTTGCTTGGGCCTCTCTCCTGGAGGCGCTCAGTCAGACCCAGTGTTGACATGTGGCAAGACGCTCCTCGAGGCACGTCTTGCTTGGGCCTCTCTCCTGGAGGCGCTCAGTCAGACCCAGTGTTGACATGTGGCAAGACGCTCCTCGGGGCGCGTCTTACTTGGGCCTATCTCCTGGAGGCGCTCAGTCAGACCCAGTGGTGACATGTGTCAAGACACTCCTCGGGGCGCGTGTTGCTTGGGCCTCTCTCCTGGAGGCCCTCTGTCAGACCCAGTGTTGACATGTGGCAAGACTCTCCTCGGGGCGCGTCTTGCTTGGGCCTATCTCCTGGAGGCGCTCAGTCAGACCCAGTGTTGACATGTGGCAAGATGCTCCCAGGGGCGCGTCTTGCTTTGGCCTCTCTCCTGGAGGCGCTCAGTCAGAAAGAGTGCTGACATGTGGCAAGACGCTCCTCGGGGTGCGTCTTGCTTGGGCCTCTCTCCTGGAGGCGCTCAGTCAGACCCAGTGGTGACATATGGCAAGACGCTCCTCGGGGCGCGTATTGCTTGGGCCTCTCTCCTGGAGGCCCTATGTCAGACCCAGTGTTGACATGTGGCAAGACACTCCTCGGGGCGCGTCTTGCTTGGGCCTCTCTCCTGGAGGCGCTCAGTCAGACCCAGTGGTGACATATGGCAAGACGCTCCTCGGGGCGCGTATTGCTTGGGCCTCTCTCCTGGAGGCCCTCTGTCAGACCCAGTGTTGACATGTGGCAAGACACTCCTCGGGGTGCGTCATGCTTGGGCTTTTCTCATGGAGGCCCTCAGTCAGACCCATTGTTGACATGTGGCAAGACGCTCCTAGGGGCGCTTCTTGCTTGGGCCTCTCTCCTGGAGGCGCTCAGTCAGAACCAGAGGTGACATGTGGCAAGACGCTCCTCGGGGCGTGTCTTGCTTGGGCCTCTCTCCTGGAGGCCCTCAGTCAGACCCATTGTTGACATGTGGCAAGACGCTCCTCGGGGCGGGTCTTGCTTGGGCCTCTCTCCTGGAGGCGCTCAGTCAGAACCAGAGGTGACATGTTGCAAGACGCTCCTCCGGGCGCATCTTGCTTGGGACTCTCTCCTGGAGGCCCTCAGTCAGACCCATTGTTGACATGTGGCAAGACGCTCCTCGGGGCGCGTCTTGCTTGGGCCTCTCTCCCGGAGGCGCTCAGTAAGACCCAGTGCTGACATGTGGCAAGACGCTCCTCGGGGCGCGTCTTGCTGGGGCCTCTCTCCTGGAGGCCCTCAATCAGACCCAGTGTTGACACGTGGCAAGACACTCCTCGGGGCGTGTCTTGCTTGGGCCTCTCTCCTGGAGGCGCTCAGTCAGAACCTGAGGTGACATGTGGCAAGACGCTCCTCGGGGCGCGTCTTGCTTGGGCCTCTCTCCTGGAGGCCCTCAGTAAGACCCATTGTTGACATGTGGCAAGACGCTCCTCGGGGCGCGTCTTGCTTGGGCTTCTCTCCTGGAGGCCCTCAGTCAGACCCATTGTTGACATGTGGCAAGACGCTCCTCAGGGCGCATCTTGCTTGGGCCTCTCTCCAGAAGGCCCTCAATCAGACCCAGTGTTGACACGTGGCAAGACGTTCCTCGGGGCGCGTCTTGCTTGGGCCTCTCTCCTGGAGGCGCTCAGTCAGACTGAGTAGTGACATGTGGCCTGACGCTCCTCGGGGCGCGTCTTGCTTGGGCCTCTCTCCTGGAGGCGCTCAGTCAGACCCAGTGTTGACATGTGTCAAGACACTCCTCGGGGCGCGTCTTGCTTGGGCTTCTCTGCTGGAGGCCCTCATTCAGACCCATTGTTGACATGTGGCAAGACGCTCCTCGGGGCGGGTCTTGCTTGGGCCTCTCTCCTGGAGGCGCTCAGTCAGAATCAGAGGTGACACGTGGCAAGACGCTCTTCGGGGCGCGTCTTGCATGGGCCTCTCTCCTGGAGGCCCTCTGTCAGACCCAGTGTTGACATGTGGCAAGACGCTCCTCCGGGCGCATCTTGCTTGGGACTCTCTCCTGGAGGCCCTCAGTCAGACCCATTGTTGACATGTGGCAAGACGCTCCTCAGGGCGCGTCGTGCTTGGGCCTCTCTCATGGAGGCGCTCAGTCAGACCCAGTGCTGACATGTGGCAAGACGCTTCTCGGGGCGCGTCTTGCTGGGGCCTCTCTCCTGGAGGCCCTCGATCAGACCCAGTGTTGACACGTGGCAAGACACTCCTCGGGGCGTGTCTTGCTTGGGCCTCTCTCCTGGAGGCGCTCAGTCAGAAACTGAGGTGACATGTGGCAAGACGCTCCTCGGGGCGCGTCTTGCTTGGGCCTCTCTCCTGGAGGCCCTCAGTAAGACCCATTGTTGACATGTGGCAAGACGCTCCTCGGGGCGCGTCTTGCTTGGGCTTCTCTCCTGGAGGCCCTCAGTCAGACCCATTGTTGACATGTGGCAAGACGCTCCTCAGGGCGCATCTTGCTTGGGCCTCTCTCCAGAAGGCCCTCAATCAGACCCAGTGTTGACACGTGGCAAGACGTTCCTCGGGGCGAGTCTTGCTTGGGCCTCTCTCCTGGAGGCGCTCAGTCAGACCCAGTGGTGACATGTGGCAAGACACTCCTCCGGGCGCGTCTTGCTTGGGCCTCTCTCCTGGAGGCCCTCTGTGAGACCCAGTGTTGACATGTGTCAAGACGCTCCTCGGGGCGCGTCTTGCTTGGGCTTCTCTCCTGGAGGCCCTCAGTCAGACCCATTGTTGACATGTGACAAGACGCTCCTCGGGGCACGTCTTGCTTGGGCCTCTCTCCTGGAGGCGCTCAGTCAGACCGAGTGCTGACATAAGGCAAGACGCTCCTCGGGGCGCGTCTTGCTGGGGACTCTCTCCTGGAGTCCCTCTGTCAACCCAGTGTTGACATGTGGCAAGACACTCCTCGGGGCGCGTCTTGCTTGGGCCTCTCTCCTGGAGGCGCCTAGTCAGACCCAGTGTTGACATGTGGCAAGACGCTCCTCGAGGTGCGTCCTGCTTGGGCCTCTCGCCTGGAGGCGCTCAGTCAGACCCAGTGTTGACATGTGGCAAGACGCTCCTCGGGGCGCGTCTTGCTTGGGCCTCTCTCCTGGAGGCGCTCAGTCAGACCCAGTGTTGACATGTGGCAAGATGCTCCTCGGGGCGCGTCTTGCTTGGGCCTCTCTCCTGGAGGCGCTCAGTCAGACCGAGTGCTGACATGTGGCAATACGCTCCTCGGGGTGCATCTTGCTGGGGCTTCTCTCATGGAGGCACCCAGTCAGACCCAGTGTTGACATGTGGCAAGACGCTCCTCGGGGCGCGTCTTGCTTGGGCCTCTCTCCTGGAGGCGCTCAGTCAGACCCAGTGTTGAGATGTGGCAAGACGCTCCTCGGGGCGCATCTTGCTTGGGCCTCTCTCCTGGAGGCGCTCAGTCAGACCGAGTAGTGACATGTGGCAAGATGCTCCTCGGGGCGCGTCTTGCTTGGGCCTCTCTCCTGGAGGCGCTCAGTCAGACCCAGTTTTGACATGTGGCAAGACGCTCCTCGGGGCGCGTCTTACTTGGGCCTCTCTCCTGGAGGCGCTAGGTCAGACCCAGTGGTGACATGTGGCAAGACGCTGCTCGGGGCACGTATTGCTTGGGCCTCTCTCCTGGAGGCCCTCTGTCAGACCCAGTGTTGACATGTGGCAAGACGCTCCTCGGGGCGCGTCTTGCTTGGGCTTCTCTCATTGAAGCCCTCAGTCAGACCCAGTGTTGACATGTGTCAAGACGCTCCTCGGGGCGTGTCTTGCTTGGGCATCTCTCCTGGAGGCGCTCAGTCAGACCCAGTGTTGACATGTGGCAAGACACTCCTCGGGGCGCGTCTTGCTTGGGCCTCTCTCCTGGAGGCCCTCTGTCAGACCCAGTGTTGACATGTGGCAAGACGCTCCTAGGGGCGCGTCTTGCTTGGCTCTCTCTCCTGGAGGCGCTCAGTCAGACCGAGTGCTGACAGGTGGCAAGACGCTCCTCAGGGCGCGTCTTGCTTGGCCCTCTCTCCTGGAGGCGCTCAGTCAGACCCAGTGGTGACATATGGCAAGACGCTCCTCGGGGCGCGTATTGCTTGGGCCTCTCTCCTGGAGTCCCTCTGTCAGACCCAGTGTTGACATGTGGCAAGACACTCCTCGGGGCGCGTCTTGCTTGGACTTCTCTCATGGAGGCCCTCAGTCAGACCCAGTGTTGACAAGTGTCAAGACACTCCTCGGGGCGCGTCTTGCCTGGGCCTCTCTCCTGGAGGCACTCAGTCAGACCCATTGTTGACATGTGGCAAGACGCTCCTCGGGGCGCGTCTTGCTTGGGCCTCTCTCCCGGAGGCGCTCAGTAAGACCCAGTGCTGACATGTGGCAAGACGCTCCTCGGGGCGCGTCTTGCTTGGGCCTCTCTCCTGGAGGCGCTCAGTCAGAACCTGAGGTGACATGTGGCAAGACGCTCCTCGGGGCGCGTCTTGCTTGGGCTTCTCTCCTGGAGGCCCTCAGTCAGACCCATTGTTGACATGTGACAAGACGCTCCTCGGGGCACGTCTTGCTTGGGCCTCTCTCCTGGAGGCGCTCAGTCAGACCGAGTGCTGACATAAGGCAAGACGCTCCTCGGGGCGCGTCTTGCTGGGGACTCTCTCCTGGAGTCCCTCTGTCAGACCCAGTGTTGACATGTGGCAAGACACTCCTCGGGGCGCGTCTTGCTTGGGCTTCTCTCCTGGAGGCCCTCAGTCAGACCCATTGTTGACATGTGACAAGACGCTCCTCGGGGCACGTCTTGCTTGGGCCTCTCTCCTGGAGGCGCTCAGTCAGACCGAGTGCTGACATAAGGCAAGACGCTCCTCGGGGCGCGTCTTGCTGGGGACTCTCTCCTGGAGTCCCTCTGTCAGACCCAGTGTTGACATGTGGCAAGACACTCCTCGGGGCGCGTCTTGCTTGGGCCTCTCTCCTGGAGGCGCCTAGTCAGACCCAGTGTTGACATGTGGCAAGACGCTCCTCGAGGTGCGTCCTGCTTGGGCCTCTCGCCTGGAGGCGCTCAGTCAGACCCAGTGTTGACATGTGGCAAGACGCTCCTCGGGGCGCGTCTTGCTTGGGCCTCTCTCCTGGAGGCGCTCAGTCAGACCCAGTGTTGACATGTGGCAAGATGCTCCTCGGGGCGCGTCTTGCTTGGGCCTCTCTCCTGGAGGCGCTCAGTCAGACCGAGTGCTGACATGTGGCAATACGCTCCTCGGGGTGCATCTTGCTGGGGCTTCTCTCATGGAGGCACCCAGTCAGACCCAGTGTTGACATGTGGCAAGACGCTCCTCGGGGCGCGTCTTGCTTGGGCCTCTCTCCTGGAGGCGCTCAGTCAGACCCAGTGTTGAGATGTGGCAAGACGCTCCTCGGGGCGCATCTTGCTTGGGCCTCTCTCCTGGAGGCGCTCAGTCAGACCGAGTAGTGACATGTGGCAAGATGCTCCTCGGGGCGCGTCTTGCTTGGGCCTCTCTCCTGGAGGCGCTCAGTCAGACCCATTTTTGACATGTGGCAAGACGCTCCTCGGGGCGCGTCTTACTTGGGCCTCTCTCCTGGAGGCGCTAGGTCAGACCCAGTGGTGACATGTGGCAAGACGCTGCTCGGGGCACGTATTGCTTGGGCCTCTCTCCTGGAGGCCCTCTGTCAGACCCAGTGTTGACATGTGGCAAGACGCTCCTCGGGGCGCGTCTTGCTTGGGCTTCTCTCATTGAAGCCCTCAGTCAGACCCAGTGTTGACATGTGTCAAGACGCTCCTCGGGGCGTGTCTTGCTTGGGCATCTCTCCTGGAGGCCCTCTGTCAGACCCAGTGTTGACATGTGGCAAGACGCTCCTAGGGGCGCGTCTTGCTTGGCTCTCTCTCCTGGAGGCCCTCTGTCAGACCCAGTGTTGACATGTGGCAAGACACTCCTCGGGGCGCGTCTTGCTTGGGCCTCTCTCCTGGAGGCCCTCTGTCAGACCCAGTGTTGACATGTGGCAAGACGCTCCTAGGGGCGCGTCTTGCTTGGCTCTCTCTCCTGGAGGCGCTCAGTCAGACCGAGTGCTGACAGGTGGCAAGACGCTCCTCAGGGCGCGTCTTGCTTGGCCCTCTCTCCTGGAGGCGCTCAGTCAGACCCAGTGGTGACATATGGCAAGACGCTCCTCGGGGCGCGTATTGCTTGGGCCTCTCTCCTGGAGTCCCTCTGTCAGACCCAGTGTTGACATGTGGCAAGACACTCCTCGGGGCGCGTCTTGCTTGGACTTCTCTCATGGAGGCCCTCAGTCAGACCCAGTGTTGACAAGTGTCAAGACACTCCTCGGGGCGCGTCTTGCTTGGGCCTCTCTCCTGGAGGCGCTCAGTCAGACCCATTGTTGACATGTGGCAAGACGCTCCTCGGGGCGCGTCTTGCTTGGGCCTCTCTCCCGGAGGCGCTCAGTAAGACCCAGTGCTGACATGTGGCAAGACGCTCCTCGGGGCGCGTCTTGCTGGGGCCTCTCTCCTGGAGGCCCTCAATCAGACCCAGTGTTGACACGTGGCAAGACACTCCTCGGGGCGTGTCTTGCTTGGGCCTCTCTCCTGGAGGCGCTCAGTCAGAACCTGAGGTGACATGTGGCAAGACGCTCCTCGGGGCGCGTCTTGCTTGGGCCTCTCTCCTGGAGGCCCTCAGTCAGACCCATTGTTGACATGTGGCAAGACGCTCCTCGGGGCGCGTCTTGCTTGGGCCTCTCTCCCGGAGGCGCTCAGTAAGACCCAGTGCTGACATGTGGCAAGACGCTCCTCGGGGCGCGTCTTGCTGGGGCCTCTCTCCTGGAGGCCCTCAATCAGACCCAGTGTTGACACGTGGCAAGACACTCCTCGGGGCGTGTCTTGCTTGGGCCTCTCTCCTGGAGGCGCTCAGTCAGAACCTGAGGTGACATGTGGCAAGACGCTCCTCGGGGCGCGTCTTGCTTGGGCCTCTCTCCTGGAGGCCCTCAGTAAGACCCATTGTTGACATGTGGCAAGACGCTCCTCGGGGCGCGTCTTGCTTGGGCTTCTCTCCTGGAGGCCCTCAGTCAGACCCATTGTTGACATGTGGCAAGACGCTCCTCAGGGCGCATCTTGCTTGGGCCTCTCTCCAGAAGGCCCTCAATCAGACCCAGTGTTGACACGTGGCAAGACGTTCCTCGGGGCGCGTCTTGCTTGGGCCTCTCTCCTGGAGGCGCTCAGTCAGACTTAGTAGTGACATGTGGCCTGACGCTCCTCGGGGCGCGTCTTGCTTGGGCCTCTCTCCTGGAGGCGCTCAGTCAGACCCAGTGTTGACATGTGTCAAGACGCTCCTCGGGGCGCGTATTGCTTGGGCCTCTCTCCTGGAGTCCCTCTGTCAGACCCAGTGTTGACATGTGGCAAGACACTCCTCGGGGCGCGTCTTGCTTGGACTTCTCTCAAGGAGGCCCTCAGTCAGACCCAGTGTTGACAAGTGTCAAGACACTCCTCGGGGCGCGTCTTGCTTGGGCCTCTCTCCTGGAGGCGCTCAGTCAGACCCATTGTTGACATGTGGCAAGACGCTCCTCGGGGCGCGTCTTGCTTGGGCCTCTCTCCCGGAGGCGCTCAGTAAGACCCAGTGCTGACATGTGGCAAGACGCTCCTCGGGGCGCGTCTTGCTGGGGCCTCTCTCCTGGAGGCCCTCAATCAGACCCAGTGTTGACACGTGGCTAGACACTCCTCGGGGCGTGTCTTGCTTGGGCCTCTCTCCTGGAGGCGCTCAGTCAGAACCTGAGGTGACATGTGGCAAGACGCTCCTCGGGGCGCGTCTTGCTTGGGCCTCTCTCCTGGAGGCCCTCAGTCAGACCCATTGCTGACATGTGGCAAGACGCTCCTCGGGGCGCGTCTTGCTTGGGCCTCTCTCCCGGAGGCGCTCAGTAAGACCCAGTGCTGACATGTGGCAAGACGCTCCTCGGGGCGCGTCTTGCTGGGGCCTCTCTCCTGGAGGCCCTCAATCAGACCCAGTGTTGACACGTGGCAAGACACTCCTCGGGGCGTGTCTTGCTTGGGCCTCTCTCCTGGAGGCGCTCAGTCAGAACCTGAGGTGACATGTGGCAAGACGCTCCTCGGGGCGCGTCTTGCTTGGGCCTCTCTCCTGGAGGCCCTCAGTAAGACCCATTGTTGACATGTGGCAAGACGCTCCTCGGGGCGCGTCTTGCTTGGGCTTCTCTCCTCGAGGCCCTCAGTCAGACCCATTGTTGACATGTGGCAAGACGCTCCTCAGGGCGCATCTTGCTTGGGCCTCTCTCCAGAAGGCCCTCAATCAGACCCAGTGTTGACACGTGGCAAGACGTTCCTCGGGGCGCGTCTTGCTTGGGCCTCTCTCCTGGAGGCGCTCAGTCAGACTTAGTAGTGACATGTGGCCTGACGCTCCTCGGGGCGCGTCTTGCTTGGGCCTCTCTCCTGGAGGCGCTCAGTCAGACCCAGTGTTGACATGTGTCAAGACGCTCCTCGGGGCGCGTCTTGCTTGGGCTTCTCTGCTGGAGGCCCTCATTCAGACCCATTGTTGACATGTGGCAAGACGCTCCTCGGGGCGGGTCTTGCTTGGGCCTCTCTCCTGGAGGCGCTCAGTCAGAATCAGAGGTGACACGTGGCAAGACGCTCTTCGGGGCGCGTCTTGCATGGGCCTCTCTCCTGGAGGCCCTCTGTCAGACCCAGTGTTGACATGTGGCAAGACGCTCCTCCGGGCGCATCTTGCTTGGGACTCTCTCCTGGAGGCCCTCAGTCAGACCCATTGTTGACATGTGGCAAGACGCTCCTCAGGGCGCGTCGTGCTTGGGCCTCTCTCATGGAGGCGCTCAGTCAGACCAAGTGCTGACATGTGGCAAGACGCTCCTCGGGGCGCGTCTTGCTGGGGCCTCTCTCCTGGAGGCCCTCGATCAGACCCAGTGTTGACACGTGGCAAGACACTCCTCGGGGCGTGTCTTGCTTGGGCCTCTCTCCTGGAGGCGCTCAGTCAGAAACTGAGGTGACATGTGGCAAGACGCTCCTCGGGGCGCGTCTTGCTTGGGCCTCTCTCCTGGAGGCCCTCAGTAAGACCTATTGTTGACATGTGGCAAGACGCTCCTCGGGGCGCGTCTTGCTTGGGCTTCTCTCCTAGAGGCCCTCAGTCAGACCCATTGTTGACATGTGGCAAGACGCTCCTCAGGGCGCATCTTGCTTGGGCCTCTCTCCAGAAGGCCCTCAATCAGACCCAGTGTTGACACGTGGCAAGACGTTCCTCGGGGCGAGTCTTGCTTGGGCCTCTCTCCTGGAGGCGCTCAGTCAGACCCAGTGGTGACATGTGGCAAGACACTCCTCCGGGCGCGTCTTGCTTGTGCTTCTCTCCTGGAGGCGCTCAGACAGACCCAGTGTTGACATGTGACAAGACGCTCCTCGGGGCACGTCCTTCTTGGGCCTCTCTCCTGGAGGCGCTCAGTCAGACCGAGTGCTGACATAAGGCAAGACGCTCCTCGGGGCGCGTCTTGCTGGGGACTCTCTCCTGGAGGCGCTCAGTCAGACCGAGTTCTGACATGTGGCAAGACGCTCCTCGGGGCGCGTCTTGCTTGGGCCTCTCTCCTGGAGGCGCCTAGTCAGACCCAGTGTTGACATGTGGCAAGACGCTCCTCGAGGTGCGTCCTGCTTGGGCCTCTCGCCTGGAGGCGCTCAGTCAGACCCAGTGTTGACATGTGGCAAGACGCTCCTCGGGGCGCGTCTTGCTTGGGCCTCTCTCCTGGAGGCGCTCAGTCAGACCCAGTGTTGACATGTGGCAAGATGCTCCTCGGGGCGCGTCTTGCTTGGGCCTCTCTCCTGGAGGCGCTCAGTCAGACCGAGTGCTGACATGTGGCAAGACGCTCCTCGGGGTGCATCTTGCTGGGGCTTCTCTCATGGAGGCACCCAGTCAGACCCAGTGTTGACATGTGGCAAGACGCTCCTCGGGGCGCGTCTTGCTTGGGCCTCTCTCCTGGAGGCGCTAAGTCAGACCCAGTGTTGAGATGTGGCAAGACGCTCCTCGGGGCGCATCTTGCTTGGGCCTCTCTCCTGGAGGCGCTCAGTCAGACCCAGTGTTGACATGTGGCAAGACACTCCTCGGGGCGCGTCTTGCTTGGGCCTCTCTCCTGGAGGCCCTCTGTCAGACCCAGTGTTGACATGTGGCAAGACGCTCCTAGGGGCGCGTCTTGCTTGGCTCTCTCTCCTGGAGGCGCTCAGTCAGACCGAGTGCTGACAGGTGGCAAGACGCTCCTCAGGGCGCGTCTTGCTTGGGCCTCTCTCCTGGAGGCGCTCAGTCAGACCCAGTGGTGACATATGGCAAGACGCTCCTCGGGGCGCGTATTGCTTGGGCCTCTCTCCTGGAGTCCCTCTGTCAGACCCAGTGTTGACATGTGGCAAGACACTCCTCGGGGCGCGTCTTGCTTGGACTTCTCTCATGGAGGCCCTCAGTCAGACCCAGTGTTGACAAGTGTCAAGACACTCCTCGGGGCGCGTCTTGCTTGGGCCTCTCTCCTGGAGGCGCTCAGTCAGACCCATTGTTGACATGTGGCAAGACGCTCCTCAGGGCGCGTCTTGCTTGGGCTTCTCTCCTGGAGGCGCTCAGTCAGACCCAGTGGTGACATGTGGCAAGACACTCCTCGGGGCGCGTGTTGCTTGGGCCTCTCTCCTGGAGGCCCTCTGTCAGACCCAGTGTTGACATGTGGCAAGACTCTCCTCGGGGCGCGTCTTGCTTGGGCCTATCTCCTGGAGGCGCTCAGTCAGACCCAGTGTTGACATGTGGCAAGATGCTCCCAGGGGCGCGTCTTGCTTTGGCCTCTCTCCTGGAGGCGCTCAGTCAGAAAGAGCGCTGACATGTGGCAAGACGCTCCTCGGGGTGCGTCTTGCTTGGGCCTCTCTCCTGGAGGCGCTCAGTCAGACCCAGTGGTGACATATGGCAAGACGCTCCTCGGGGCGCGTATTGCTTGGGCCTCTCTCCTGGAGGCCCTATGTCAGACCCAGTGTTGACATGTGGCAAGACACTCCTCGGGGCGCGTCTTGCTTGGGCCTCTCTCCTGGAGGCGCTCAGTCAGACCCAGTGGTGACATATGGCAAGACGCTCCTCGGGGCGCGTATTGCTTGGGCCTCTCTCCTGGAGGCCCTCTGTCAGACCCAGTGTTGACATGTGGCAAGACACTCCTCGGGGTGCGTCATGCTTGGGCTTTTCTCATGGAGGCCCTCAGTCAGACCCATTGTTGACATGTGGCAAGACGCTCCTAGGGGCGCTTCTTGCTTGGGCCTCTCTCCTGGAGGCGCTCAGTCAGAACCAGAGGTGACATGTGGCAAGACGCTCCTCGGGGCGTGTCTTGCTTGGGCCTCTCTCCTGGAGGCCCTCAGTCAGACCCATTGTTGACATGTGGCAAGACGCTCCTCGGGGCGGGTCTTGCTTGGGCCTCTCTCCTGGAGGCGCTCAGTCAGAACCAGAGGTGACATGTGGCAAGACGCTCCTCCGGGCGCATCTTGCTTGGGACTCTCTCCTGGAGGCCCTCAGTCAGACCCATTGTTGACATGTGGCAAGACGCTCCTCAGGGCGCGTCTTGCTTGGGCCTCTCTCCCGGAGGCGCTCAGTAAGACCCAGTGCTGACATGTGGCAAGACGCTCCTCGGGGCGCGTCTTGCTGGGGCCTCTCTCCTGGAGGCCCTCAATCAGACCCAGTGTTGACACGTGGCAAGACACTCCTCGGGGCGTGTCTTGCTTGGGCCTCTCTCCTGGAGGCGCTCAGTCAGAACCTGAGGTGACATGTGGCAAGACGCTCCTCGGGGCGCGTCTTGCTTGGGCCTCTCTCCTGGAGGCCCTCAGTAAGACCCATTGTTGACATGTGGCAAGACGCTCCTCGGGGCGCGTCTTGCTTGGGCTTCTCTCCTGAAGGCCCTCAGTCAGACCCATTGTTGACATGTGGCAAGACGCTCCTCAGGGCGCATCTTGCTTGGGCCTCTCTCCAGAAGGCCCTCAATCAGACCCAGTGTTGACACGTGGCAAGACGTTCCTCGGGGCGCGTCTTGCTTGGGCCTCTCTCCTGGAGGCTCTCAGTCAGACTGAGTAGTGACATGTGGCCTGACGATCCTCGGGGCGCGTCTTGCTTGGGCCTCTCTCCTGGAGGCGCTCAGTCAGACCCAGTGTTGACATGTGTCAAGACGCTCCTCGGGGCGCGTCTTGCTTGGGCTTCTCTGCTGGAGGCCCTCATTCAGACCCATTGTTGACATGTGGCAAGACGCTCCTTGGGGCGGGACTTGCTTGGGTCTCTCTCCTGGAGGCGCTCAGTCAGAATCAGAGGTGACACGTGGCAAGACGCTCTTCGGGGCGCGTCTTGCTTGGGCCTCACTCCTGGAGGCCCTCTGTCAGACCCAGTGTTGACATGTGGCAAGACGCTCCTCCGGGCGCATCTTGCTTGGGACTCTCTCCTGGAGGCCCTCAGTCAGACCCATTGTTGACATGTGGCAAGACGCTCCTCGGGGCGCGTCGTGCTTGGGCCTCTCTCATGGAGGCGCTCAGTCAGACCCAGTGCTGACATGTGGCAAGACGCTCCTCGGGGCGCGTCTTGCTGGGGCCTCTCTCCTGGAGGCCCTCGATCAGACCCAGTGTTGACACGTGGCAAGACACTCCTCGGGGCGTGTCTTGCTTGGGCCTCTCTCCTGGAGGCGCTCAGTCAGAACCTGAGGTGACATGTGGCAAGACGCTCCTCGGGGCGCGTCTTGCTTGGGCCTCTCTCCTGGAGGCCCTCAGTAAGACCCATTGTTGACATGTGGCAAGACGCTCCTCGGGGCGCGTCTTGCTTGGGCTTCTCTCCTGGAGGCCCTCAGTCAGTCCCATTGTTGACATGTGGCAAGACGCTCCTCAGGGCGCATCTTGCTTGGGCCTCTCTCCAGAAGGCCCTCAATCAGACCCAGTGTTGACACGTGGCAAGACGTTCCTCGGGGCGAGTCTTGCTTGGGCCTCTCTCCTGGAGGCGCTCAGTCAGACCCAGTGGTGACATGTGGCAAGACACTCCTCCGGGCGCGTCTTGGTTGGGCCTCTCTCCTGGAGGCCCTCTGTCAGACCCAGTGTTGACATGTGTCAAGACGCTCCTCGGGGCGCGTCTTGCTTGGGCTTCTCTCCTGGAGGCCCTCAGTCAGACCCATTGTTGACATGTGGCAAGACGCTCCTCGGGGCGCGTCTTGCTTGTGCTTCTCTCCTGGAGGCGCTCAGACAGACCCAGTGTTGACATGTGACAAGACGCTCCTCGGGGCACGTCTTGCTTGGGCCTCTCTCCTGGAGGCGCCTAGTCAGACCCAGTGTTGACATGTGGCAAGACGCTCCTCGAGGTGCGTCTTGCTTGGGCCTCTCGCCTGGAGGCGCTCAGTCAGACCCAGTGTTGACATGTGGCAAGATGCTCCTCGGGGCGCGTCTTGCTTGGGCCTCTCTCCTGGAGGCGCTCAGTCAGACCGAGTGCTGACATGTGGCAAGACGCTCCTCGGGGTGGATCTTGCTGGGGATTCTCTCATGGAGGCACCCAGTCAGACCCAGTGTTGACATGTGTCAAGACGCTCCTCGGGGCGCGTCTTGCTTGGGCCTCTCTCCTGGAGGCGCTCAGTCAGACCCAGTGTTGAGATGTGGCAAGACGCTCCTCGGGGCGCATCTTGCTTGGGCCTCTCTCCTGGAGGCGCTCAGTCAGACCGAGTAGTGACATGTGGCAAGATGCTCCTCGGGGCGCGTCTTGCCTGGGCCTCTCTCCTGGAGGCGCTCAGTCAGACCGAGTGCTGACAAGTGGCAAGACGCTCCTCGGGGCGCGTCTTGCTTGGGCCTCTCTCCTGGAGGCGCTCAGTCAGACCCATTGTTGACATGTGGCAAGACGCTCCTCTGGGCGCGTCTTGCTTGGGCTTCTCTCCTGGAGGCCCTCAGTCAGACCCATGGTTGACATGTGGCAAGATGCTCCTCGGGGCGTTTCTTGCTTGGGCCTCTCTCCTGGAGGCGCTCAGTCAGACCCAGTGTTGACATGTGGCAAGACGCTCCTCGAGGCACGTCTTGCTTGGGCCTCTCTCCTGGAGGCGCTCAGTCAGACCCAGTGTTGACATGTGGCAAGACGCTCCTCGGGGCGCATCTTACTTGGGCCTATCTCCTGGAGGCGCTCAGTCACACCCAGTGGTGACATGTGGCAAGACACTCCTCTGGGCGCGTGTTGCTTGGGCCTCTCTCCTGGAGGCCCTCTGTCAGACCCAGTGTTGACATGTGGCAAGACTCTCCTCGGGGCGCGTCTTGCTTGGGCCTATCTCCTGGAGGCGCTCAGTCAGACCCAGTGTTGACATGTGGCAAGATGCTCCCAGGGGCGCGTCTTGCTTTGGCCTCTCTCCTGGAGGCGCTCAGTCAGAACGAGTGCTGACATGTGGCAAGACGCTCCTCGGGGTGCGTCTTGCTTGGGCCTCTCTCCTGGAGGCGCTCAGTCAGACCCAGTGGTGACATATGGCAAGACGCTCCTCGGGGCGCGTCTTGCTGGGGCCTCTCTCCTGGAGGCCCTCGATCAGACCCAGTGTTGACACGTGGCAAGACACTCCTCGGGGCGTGTCTTGCTTGGGCCTCTCTCCTGGAGGCGCTCAGTCAGAACCTGAGGTGACATGTGGCAAGACGCTCCTCGGGGCGCGTCTTGCTTGGGCCTCTCTCCTGGAGGCCCTCAGTAAGACCCATTGTTGACATGTGGCAAGACGCTCCTCGGGGCGCGTCTTGCTTGGGCCTCTCTCCTGGAGGCGCTCAGTCAGACCCAGTGGTGACATGTGGCAAGACACTCCTCCGGGCGCGTCTTGGTTGGGCCTCTCTCCTGGAGGCCCTCTGTCAGACCCAGTGTTGACATGTGTCAAGACGCTCCTCGGGGCGCGTCTTGCTTGGGCTTCTCTCCTGGAGGCCCTCAGTCAGACCCATTGTTGACATGTGGCAAGACGCTCCTCGGGGCGCGTCTTGCTTGTGCTTCTCTCCTGGAGGCGCTCAGACAGACCCAGTGTTGACATGTGACAAGACGCTCCTCGGGGCACGTCTTGCTTGGGCCTCTCTCCTGGAGGCGCTCAGTCAGACCGAGTGCTGACATAAGGCAAGACGCTCCTCGGGGCGCGTCTTGCTGGGGACTCTCTCCTGGAGGCGCTCAGTTAGACCGAGTTCTGACATGTGGCAAGACGCTCCTCGGGGCGCGTCTTGCTTGGGCCTCTCTCCTGGAGGCGCCTAGTCAGACCCAGTGTTGACATGTGGCAAGACGCTCCTCGAGGTGCGTCTTGCTTGGGCCTCTCGCCTGGAGGCGCTCAGTCAGACCCAGTGTTGACATGTGGCAAGATGCTCCTCGGGGCGCGTCTTGCTTGGGCCTCTCTCCTGGAGGCGCTCAGTCAGACCGAGTGCTGACATGTGGCAAGACGCTCCTCGGGGTGGATCTTGCTGGGGATTCTCTCATGGAGGCACCCAGTCAGACCCAGTGTTGACATGTGGCAAGACGCTCCTCGGGGCGCGTCTTGCTTGGGCCTCTCTCCTGGAGGCGCTCAGTCAGACCCAGTGTTGAGATGTGGCAAGACGCTCCTCGGGGCGCATCTTGCTTGGGCCTCTCTCCTGGAGGCGCTCAGTCAGACCGAGTAGTGACATGTGGCAAGATGCTCCTCGGGGCACGTCTTGCCTGGGCCTCTCTCCTGGAGGCGCTCAGTCAGACCGAGTGCTGACAAGTGGCAAGACGCTCCTCGGGGCGCGTCTTGCTTGGGCCTCTCTCCTGGAGGCGCTCAGTCAGACCCATTGTTGACATGTGGCAAGACGCTCCTCTGGGCGCGTCTTGCTTGGGCTTCTCTCCTGGAGGCCCTCAGTCAGACCCATGGTTGACATGTGGCAAGATGCTCCTCGGGGCGTTTCTTGCTTGGGCCTCTCTCCTGGAGGCGCTCAGTCAGACCCAGTGTTGACATGTGGCAAGACGCTCCTCGAGGCACGTCTTGCTTGGGCCTCTCTCCTGGAGGCGCTCAGTCAGACCCAGTGTTGACATGTGGCAAGACGCTCCTCGGGGCGCATCTTACTTGGGCCTATCTCCTGGAGGCGCTCAGTCAGACCCAGTGGTGACATGTGGCAAGACACTCCTCTGGGCGCGTGTTGCTTGGGCCTCTCTCCTGGAGGCCCTCTGTCAGACCCAGTGTTGACATGTGGCAAGACTCTCCTCGGGGCGCGTCTTGCTTGGGCCTATCTCCTGGAGGCGCTCAGTCAGACCCAGTGTTGACATGTGGCAAGATGCTCCCAGGGGCGCGTCTTGCTTTGGCCTCTCTCCTGGAGGCGCTCAGTCAGAACGAGTGCTGACATGTGGCAAGACGCTCCTCGGGGTGCGTCTTGCTTGGGCCTCTCTCCTGGAGGCGCTCAGTCAGACCCAGTGGTGACATATGGCAAGACGCTCCTCGGGGCGCGTATTGCTTGGGCCTCTCTCCTGGAGGCCCTCTGTCAGACCCAGTGTTGACATGTGGCAAGACACTCCTCGGGGCGCGTCTTGCTTGGGCCTCTCTCCTGGAGGCGCTCAGTCAGACCCAGTGGTGACATATGGCAAGACGCTCCTCGGGGCGCGTATTGCTTGGGCCTCTCTCCTGGAGGCCCTCTGCCAGACCCAGTGTTGACATGTGGCAAGACACTCCTCGGGGTGCGTCATGCTTGGGCTTTTCTCATGGAGGCCCTCAGTCAGACCCATTGTTGACATGTGGCAAGACGCTCCTAGGGGCGTTTCTTGCTTGGGCCTCTCTCCTGGAGGCGCTCAGTCAGAACCAGAGGTGACATGTGGCAAGACGCTCCTCGGGGCGTGTCTTGCTTGGGCCTCTCTCCTGGAGGCCCTCAGTCAGACCCATTGTTGACATGTGGCAAGACGCTCCTCGGGGCGGGTCTTGCTTGGGCCTCTCTCCTGGAGGCGCTCAGTCAGAACCAGAGGTGACATGTGGCAAGACGCTCCTCCGGGCGCATCTTGCTTGGGACTCTCTCCTGGAGGCCCTCAGTCAGACCCATTGTTGACATGTGGCAAGACGCTCCTCGGGGCGCGTCTTGCTTGGGCCTCTCTCCCGGAGGCGCTCAGTAAGACCCAGTGCTGACATGTGGCAAGACGCTCCTCGGGGCGCGTCTTGCTGGGGCCTCTCTCCTGGAGGCCCTCAATCAGACCCAGTGTTGACACGTGGCAAGACACTCCTCGGGGCGTGTCTTGCTTGGGCCTCTCTCCTGGAGGCGCTCAGTCAGAACCTGAGGTGACATGTGGCAAGACGCTCCTCGGGGCGCGTCTTGCTTGGGCTTCTCTCCTGGAGGCCCTCAGTAAGACCCATTGTTGACATGTGGCAAGACGCTCCTCAGGGCGCATCTTGCTTGGGCCTCTCTCCAGAAGGCCCTCAATCAGACCCAGTGTTGACACGTGGCAAGACGTTCCTCGGGGCGCGTCTTGCTTGGGCCTCTCTCCTGGAGGCGCTCAGTCAGACTGAGTAGTGACATGTGGCCTGACGCTCCTCGGGGTGCGTCTTGCTTGGGCCTCTCTCCTGGAGGCGCTCAGTCAGACCCAGTGTTGACATGTGTCAAGACGCTCCTCGGGGCGCGTCTTGCTTGGGCTTCTCTGCTGGAGGCCCTCATTCAGACCCATTGTTGACATGTGGCAAGACGCTCCTCGGGGCGGGTCTTGCTTGGGCCTCTCTCCTGGAGGCGCTCAGTCAGAACCAGAGGTGACACGTGGCAAGACGCTCTTCGGGGGGCGTCTTGCTTGGGCCTCTCTCCTGGAGGCCCTCTGTCAGACCCAGTGTTGACATGTGGCAAGACGCTCCTCCGGGCGCATCTTGCTTGGGACTCTCTCCTGGAGGCCCTCAGTCAGACTCATTGTTGACATGTGGCAAGACGCTCCTCGGGGCGCGTCTTGCTGGGGCCTCTCTCCTGGAGGCCCTCGATCAGACCCAGTGTTGACACGTGGCAAGACACTCCTCGGGGCGTGTCTTGCTTGGGCCTCTCTCCTGGAGGAGCTCAGTCAGAACCTGAGGTGACATGTGGCAAGACGCTCCTCCGGGCGCATCTTGCTTGGGACTCTCTCCTGGAGGCCCTCAGTCAGACTCATTGTTGACATGTGGCAAGACGCTCCTCGGGGCGCGTCTTGCTTGGGCCTCTCTCCTGGAGGCGCTCAGTCAGACCCAGTGCTGACATGTGGCAAGACGCTCCTCGGGGCGCGTCTTGCTGGGGCCTCTCTCCTGGAGGCCCTCGATCAGACCCAGTGTTGACACGTGGCAAGACACTCCTCGGGGCGTGTCTTGCTTGGGCCTCTCTCCTGGAGGAGCTCAGTCAGAACCTGAGGTGACATGTGGCAAGACGCTCCTCGGGGCGCGTCTTGCTTGGGCCTCTCTCCTGGAGGCCCTCAATCAGACCCAGTGTTGACACGTGGCAAGACGTTCCTCGGGGCGAGTCTTGCTTGGGCCTCTCTCCTGGAGGCGCTCAGTCAGACCCAGTGGTGACATGTGGCAAGACACTCCTCCGGGCGCGTCTTGCTTGGGCCTCTCTCCTGGAGGCCCTCTGTCAGACCCAGTGTTGACATGTGTCAAGACGCTCCTCGGGGCGCGTCTTGCTTGGGCTTCTCTCCTGGAGGCCCTCAGTCAGACCCATTGTTGACATGTGGCAAGACGCTCCTCGGGGCGCGTCTTGCTTGTGCTTCTCTCCTGGAGGCGCTCAGACAGACCCAGTGTTGACATGTGACAAGACGCTCCTCGGGGCACGTCTTGCTTGGGCCTCTCTCCTGGAGGCGCTCAGTCAGACCGAGTGCTGACATAAGGCAAGACGCTCCTCGGGGCGCGTCTTGCTGGGGACTCTCTCCTGGAGGCGCTCAGTCAGACCGAGTTCTGACATGTGGCAAGACGCTCCTCGGGGCGCGTCTTGCTTGGGCCTCTCTCCTGGAGGCGCCTAGTCAGACCCTGTGTTGACATGTGGCAAGACGCTCCTCGAGGTGCGTCTTGCTTGGGCCTCTCGCCTGGAGGCGCTCAGTCAGACCCAGTGTTGACATGTGGCAAGACGCTCCTCGGGGCGCGTCTTGCTTGGGCCTCTCTCCTGGAGGCGCTCATTCAGACCCAGTGTTGACATGTGGCAAGATTTTCCTCGGGGCGCGTCTTGCTTGGGCCTCTCTCCTGGAGGCGCTCAGTCAGACCGAGTGCTGACATGTGGCAAGACGCTCCTCGGGGTGCATCTTGCTGGGGCTTCTCTCATGGAGGCGCTCAGTCAGACCCAGTGTTGACATGTGGCAAGACGCTCCTCGGGGCGCGTCTTGCTTGGGCCTCTCTCCTGGAGGCGCTCAGTCAGACCCAGTGTTAAGATGTGGCAAGACGCTCCTCGGGGCGCATCTTGCTTGGGCCTCTCTCCTGGAGGCGCTCAGTCAGACCGAGTAGTGACATGTGGCAAGATGCTCCTCGGGGCGCGTCTTGCTTGGGCCTCTCTCCTGGAGGCGCTCAGCCAGACCGAGTGCTGACAAGTGGCAAGACGCTCCTCGGGGCGCGTCTTGCTTGGGCCTCTCTCCTGGAGGCGCTCAGTCAGACCCATTGTTGACATGTGGCAAGACACTCCTCTGGGCGCGTCTTGCTTTGGCCTCTCTCCTGGAGGCCCTCAGTAAGACCCATTGTTTACATGTGGCAAGACGCTCCTCGGGGCGCTTCTTGCTTGGGCCTCTCTCCTGGAGGCGCTCAGTCAGACTGAGTAGTGACATGTGGCCTGACGCTCCTCGGGGCGCGTCTTGCTTGGGCCTCTCTCCTGGAGGCGCTCAGTCAGACCCAGTGGTGACATGTGGCAAGACACTCCTCGGGGCGCGTCTTGCTTGGGCCTCTCTCCTGGAGGCCCTCTGTCAGACCCAGTGTTGACATGTGTCAAGACGCTCCTCGGGGCGCGTCTTGCTTGGGCTTCTCTCCTGGAGGCCCTCAGTCAGAGCCATTGTTGACATGTGGCAAGAGGCTCCTCGGGGCGCATCTTGCTTTGGCCTCTCTCCTGGAGGCGCTCAGTCAGACCGAGTGCTGACATGTGGCAAGAAGCTCCTCGGGGCGCGTCTTGCTTGGGCTTCTCTCCTGGAGGCCCTCAGTAAGACCCATTGTTGACATGTGGCAAGACACTCCTCGGGGCGCGTCTTGCTTGGGCCTCTCTCCTGGAGGCCCTCTGTCAGACCCAGTGTTGACATGTGTCAAGACGCTCCTCGGGGCGCGTCTTGCTTGGGCTTCTCTCCTGGAGGCCCTCAGTCAGACCCAGTGTTGACATGTGACAAGACGCTCCTCGGGGCGCGTCTTGCTTGGGCCTCTCTCCTGGAGGCGCTCAGTCAGAACCAGAGGTGACATGTGGCAAGATGCTCCTCGGGGCGCGTCTTGCTTGGGCTTCTCTCCTGGAGGCCCTCAGTCAGACCCATTGTTGACATGTGGCAAGACGCTCCTCAGGGCGCATCTTTCTTGGGCCTCTCTCCAGAAGGCCCTCAATCAGACCCAGTGTTGACACGTGGCAAGACGTTCCTCGGGGCGCGTCTTGCTTGGGCCTCTCTCCTGGAGGCGCTCAGTCAGACTGAGTAGTGACATGTGGCCTGACGCTCCTCGGGGCGCGTCTTGCTTGGGCCTCTCTCCTGGAGGCGCTCAGTCAGACCCAGTGGTGACATGTGGCAAGACACTCCTCGGGGCGCGTCTTGCTTGGGCCTCTCTCCTGGAGGCCCTCTGTCGGACCCAGTGTTGACATGTGTCAAGATGCTCCTCGGGGCGCGTCTTGCTTGGGCTTCTCTGCTGGAGGCCCTCAGTCAGACCCATTGTTGACATGTGGCAAGACGCTCCTCGGGGCGGGTCTTGCTTGGGCCTCTCTCCTGGAGGCGCTCAGTCAGAACCAGAGGTGACATGTGGCAAGACGCTCTTCGGGGCGCGTCTTGCTTGGGCCTCTCTCCTGGAGGCCCTCTGTCATACCCAGTGTTGACATGTGGCAAGACGCTCCTCCGGGTGCATCTTGCTTGGGACTCTCTCCTGGAGGCCCTCAGTCAGACCCATTGTTGACATGTGGCAAGACGCTCCTCGGGGCGCGTCTTGCTTGGGCCTCTCTCCTGGAGGCGCTCAGTCAGACCCAGTGCTGACATGTGGCAAGACGCTCCTCGGGGCGCGTCTTGCTGGGGCCTCTTTCCTGGAGGCGCTCAGTCAGACTGAGTAGTGACATGTGGCCTGACGCTCCTCGGGGCGCATCTTGCTTGGGCCTCTCTCCTGGAGGCGCTCAGTCAGACCCAGTGTTGACATGTGTCAAGACTCTCCTCGGGGCGCGTCTTGCTTGGGCTTCTCTGCTGGAGGCCCTCATTCAGACCCATTGTTGACATGTGGCAAGAGGCTCCTCGGGGCGGGTCTTGCTTGGGCCTCTCTCCTGGAGGCGCTCAGTCAGAACCAGAGGTGACACGTGGCAAGACGCTCTTCGGGGCGCGTCTTGCTTGGGCCTCTCTCCTGGAGGCCCTCTGTCAGACCCAGTGTTGACATGTGGCAAGACGCTCCTCCGGGCGCATCTTGCTTGGGACTCTCTCCTGGAGGCCCTCAGTCAGACCCATTGTTGACATGTGGCAAGACGCTCCTCGGGGCGCGTCTTGCTTGGGCCTCTCTCCTGGAGGCGCTCAGTCAGACCCAGTGCTGACATGTGGCAAGACGCTCCTCGGGGCGCGTCTTGCTGGGGCCTCTCTCCTGGAAGCCCTCGATCAGACCCAGTGTTGACACGTGGCAAGACACTCCTCGGGGCGTGTCTTGCTTGGGCCTCTCTCCTGGAGGCGCTCAGTCAGAACCTGAGGTGACATGTGGCAAGACGCTCCTCGGGGCGCGTCTTGCTTGCGCCTCTCTCCTGGAGGCCCTCAGTAAGACCCATTGTTGACATGTGGCAAGACGCTCCTCGGGGCGCATCTTGCTTGGGCTTCTCTCCTGGAGGCCCTCAGTCAGACCCATTTTTGACATGTGGCAAGACGGTCCTCAGGGCGCATCTTGCTTGGGCCTCTCTCCAGAAGGCCCTCAATCAGACCCAGTGTTGACACGTGGCAAGACGTTCCTCGGGGCGAGTCTTGCTTGGGCCTCTCTCCTGGAGGCGCTCAGTCAGACCCAGTGGTGACATGTGGCAAGACACTCCTCCGGGCGCGTCTTGCTTGGGCCTCTCTCCTGGAGGCCCTCTGTCAGACCCAGTGTTGACATGTGTCAAGACGCTCCTCGGGGCGCGTCTTGCTTGGGCTTCTCTCCTGGAGGCCCTCAGTCAGACCCATTGTTGACATGTGGCAAGACGCTCCTCGGGGCGCGTCTTGCTTGTGCTTCTCTCCTGGAGGCGCTCAGACAGACCCAGTGTTGACATGTGACAAGACGCTCCTCGGGGCACGTCTTGCTTGGGCCTCTCTCCTGGAGGCGCTCAGTCAGACCGAGTGCTGACATAAGGCAAGACGCTCCTCGGGGCGCGTCTTGCTGGGGACTCTCTCCTGGAGGCGCTCAGTCAGACCGAGTTCTGACATGTGGCAAGACGCTCCTCGGGGCGCGTCTTGCTTGGGCCTCTCTCCTGGAGGCGCCTAGTCAGACCCAGTGTTGACATGTGGCAAGAAGCTCCTCGAGGTGCGTCTTGCTTGGGCCTCTCGCCTGGAGGCGCTCAGTCAGACCCAGTGTTTACATGTGGCAAGACGCTCCTCGGGGCGCGTCTTGCTTGGGCCTCTCTCCTGGAGGCGCTCATTCAGACCCAGTGTTGACATGTGGCAAGATTTTCCTCGGGGCGCGTCTTGCTTGGGCCTCTCTCCTGGAGGCGCTCAGTCAGACCGAGTGCTGACATGTGGCAAGACGCTCCTCGGGGTGCATCTTGCTGGGGCTTCTCTCATGGAGGCACCCAGTCAGACCCAGTGTTGACATGTGGCAAGACGCTCCTCGGGGCGCGTCTTGCTTCGGCCTCTCTCCTGGAGGCGCTCAGTCAGACCCAGTGTTGAGATGTGGCAAGACGCTCCTCGGGGCGCATCTTGCTTGGGCCTCTCTCCTGGAGGCGCTCAGTCAGACCGAGTAGTGACATGTGGCAAGATGCTCCTCGGGGCGCGTCTGGCTTGGGCCTCTCTCCTGGAGGCGCTCAGTCAGACCGAGTGCTGACAAGTGGCAAGACGCTCCTTGGGGCGCGTCTTGCTTGGGCCTCTCTCCTGGAGGCGCTCAGTCAGACCCATTGTTGACATGTGGCAAGACACTCCTCTGGGCGCGTCTTGCTTTGGCCTCTCTCCTGGAGGCCCTCAGTAAGACCCATTGTTTACATGTGGCAAGATGCTCCTCGGGGCGCTTCTTGCTTGGGCCTCTCTCCTGGAGGCGCTCAGTCAGACTGAGTAGTGACATGTGGCCTGACGCTCCTCGGGGCGCGTCTTGCTTGGGCCTCTCTCCTGGAGGCGCTCAGTCAGACCCAGTGGTGACATGTGGCAAGACACTCCTCGGGGCGCGTCTTGCTTGGGCCTCTCTCCTGGAGGCCCTCTGTCAGACCCAGTGTTGACATGTGTCAAGACGCTCCTCGGGGCGCGTCTTGCTTGGGCTTCTCTCCTGGAGGCCCTCAGTCAGACCCATTGTTGACATGTGGCAAGACACTCCTCGGGGCGCATCTTGCTTTGGCCTCTCTCCTGGAGGCGCTCAGTCAGACCGAGTGCTGACATGTGGGAAGAAGCTCCTCGGGGCGCGTCTTGCTTGGGCTTCTCTCCTGGAGGCCCTCAGTAAGACCCATTGTTGACATGTGGCAAGACACTCCTCGGGGCGCGTCTTGCTTGGGCCTCTCTCCTGGAGGCCCTCTGTCAGACCCAGTGTTGACATGTGTCAAGACGCTCCTCGGGGCGCGTCTTGCTTGGGCTTCTCTCCTGGAGGCCCTCAGTCAGACCCAGTGTTGACATGTGACAAGACGCTCCTCGGGGCGCGTCTTGCTTGGGCCTCTCTCCTGGAGGCGCTCAGTCAGAACCAGAGGTGACATGTGGCAAGACGCTCCTCGGGGCGCGTCTTGCTTGGGCTTCTCTCCTGGAGGCCCTCAGTCAGACCCATTGTTGACATGTGGCAAGACGCTCCTCAGGGCGCATCTTTCTTGGGCCTCTCTCCAGAAGGCCCTCAATCAGACCCAGTGTTGACACGTGGCAAGACGTTCCTCGGGGCGCGTCTTGCTTGGGCCTCTCTCCTGGAGGCGCTCAGTCAGACTGAGTAGTGACATGTGGCCTGACGCTCCTCGGGGCGCGTCTTGCTTGGGCCTCTCTCCTGGAGGCGCTCAGTCAGACCCAGTGGTGACATGTGGCAAGACACTCCTCGGGGCGCGTCTTGCTTGGGCCTCTCTCCTGGAGGCCCTCTGTCAGACCCAGTGTTGACATGTGTCAAGATGCTCCTCGGGGCGCGTCTTGCTTGGGCTTCTCTGCTGGAGGCCCTCAGTCAGACCCATTGTTGACATGTGGCAAGACGCTCCTCGGGGCGGGTCTTGCTTGGGCCTCTCTCCTGGAGGCGCTCAGTCAGAACCAGAGGTGACATGTGGCAAGACGCTCTTCGGGGCGCGTCTTGCTTGGGCCTCTCTCCTGGAGGCCCTCTGTCATACCCAGTGTTGACATGTGGCAAGACGCTCCTCCGGGCGCATCTTGCTTGGGACTCTCTCCTGGAGGCCCTCAGTCAGTCCCATTGTTGACATGTGGCAAGACGCTCCTCGGGGCGCGTCTTGCTTGGGCCTCTCTCCTGGAGGCGCTCAGTCAGACCCAGTGCTGACATGTGGCAAGACGCTCCTCGGGGCGCGTCTTGCTGGGGCCTCTCTCCTGGAGGCCCTCAATCAGACCCAGTGTTGACACGTAACAAGACACTCCTCGGGGCGTGTCTTGCTTGGGCCTCTCTCCTGGAGGCGCTTAGTCAGAACCTGAGGTGACATGTGGCAAGACGCTCCTCGGGGCGCGTCTTGCTTGGGCTTCTCTCCTGGAGGCCCTCAGTCAGACCCATTGTTGACATGTGGCAAGACGCTCCTCGGGGCTCGTCTTGCTTGGGCCTCTCTCCTGGAGGCCCTCTGTCAGACCCAGTGTTGACATGTGTCAAGACGCTCCTCGGGGCGCGTCTTGCTTGGGCTTCTCTCCTGGAGGCCCTCAGTCGGACCCATTGTTGACATGTGTCAAGACGCTCCTCGGGGCGCGTCTTGCTTGGGCTTCTCTCCTGGAGGCCCTCAGTCAGACCCATTGTTGACATGTGGCAAGACGCTCCTCGGGGCGCGTCTTGCTTGGACCTCTCTCCTGGAGGCCCTCAGTCAGACCCATTGTTGACATATGGCAAGACGCTCCTAGGGGCGCGTCTTGCTTGGGCATCTCTCCAGAAGGCCCTCAATCAGACCCAGTGTTGACATGTGGCAAGACGCTCCTCGGGGCGCGTCTTGCTTGGGCCTCTCTCCTAGAGGCGCTCAGTCAGACTGAGTAGTGACATGTGGCCTGACGCTCCTCGGGGCGCGTCTTGCTTGGGCCTCTCTCCTGGAGGCGCTCAGTCAGACCCAGTGGTGACATATGGCAAGACACTCCTCGGGGTGCGTCTTGCTTGGGCCTGTCTCCTGGAGGCCCTCTGTCAGACCCAGTGTTGACATGTGTCAAGACGCTCCTCGGGGCACGTCTTGCTTGGGCTTCTCTGCTGGAGGCCATCAGTCAGACCCATTGTTGACATGTGGCAAGACGCTCCTCGGGGCGGGTCTTGCTTGGGCCTCTCTCCTGGAGGCGCTCAGTCAGAACCAGAGGTGACATGTGGCAAGACGCTCCTCGGGGCGCGTCTTGCTTGGGCCTCTCTCCTGGAGGCCCTCTGTCAGACCCAGTGTTGACATGTGGCAAGACGCTCCTCCGGGCGCATCTTGCTTGGGACTCTCTCCTGGAGGCCCTCAGTCAGACCAATTGTTGACATGTGGCAAGACGCTCCTCGGGGCGCGTCTTGCTTGGGCCTCTCTCCCGGAGGCGCTCAGTAAGACCCAGTACTGACATGTGGCAAGACGCTCCTCGGGGCGCGTCTTGCTGGGGCCTCTCTCCTGGAGGCCCTCAATCAGACCCAGTGTTGACACGTGGCAAGACACTCCTCGGGGCGTGTCTTGCTTGGGCCTCTCTCCTGGAGGCGCTCAGTCAGAACCTGAGGTGACATGTGGCAAACGCTCCTCGGGCCGCGTCTTTCTTGGGCCTCTCTCCTGGAGGCCCTCAGTAAGACCCATTGTTGACATGTGGCAAGACGCTCCTCGGGGCGCGTCTTGCGTGGGCTTCTCTCCTGGAGGCCCTCAGTCAGACCCATTGTTGACATGTGGCAAGACGCTCCTCAGGGCGCATCTTGCTTGGGCCTCTCTCCAGAAGGCCCTCAATCAGACCCAGTGTTGACACGTGGCAAGACGTTCCTCGGGGCACGTCTTGCTTGGGCCTCTCTCCTGGAGGCGCTCAGTCAGACTGAGTTGTGACATGTGGCAAGACGCTCCTCGGGGTGCATCTTGCTGGGGCTTCTCTCATGGAGGCACCCAGTCAGACCCAGTGTTGACATGTGGCAAGACGCTCCTCGGGGCGCGTCTTGCTTGGGCCTCTCTCCTGGAGGCGCTCAGTCAGACCCAGTGTTGAGATGTGGCAAGACGCTCCTCGGGGCGCATCTTGCTTCGGCCTCTCTCCTGGAGGCGCTCAGTCAGACCGAGTAGTGACATGTGGCAAGATGCTCCTCGGGGCGCGTCTTGCTTGGGCCTCTCTCCTGGAGGCGCTCAGTCAAACCGAGTGCTGACAAGTGGCAAGACGCTCCTCGGGGCGCGTCTTGCTTGGGCCTCTCTCCTGGAGGCGCTCAGTCAGACCCATTGTTGACATGTGGCAAGACACTCCTCTGGGCGCGTCTTGCTTTTCCTCTCTCCTGGAGGCCCTCAGTAAGACCCATTGTTTACATGTGGCAAGACGCTCCTCGGGGCGCGTCTTGCCTGGGCCTCTCTCCTGGAGGCGCTCAGTCAGACTGAGTAGTGACATGTGGCCTGACGCTCCTCGGGGCGCGTCTTGCATGGGCCTCTCTCCTGGAGGCGCTCAGTCAGACCCAGTGGTGACATGTGGCAAGACACTCCTCGGGGCGCGTCTTGCTTGGGCCTCTCTCCTGGAGGCCCTCTGTCAGACCCAGTGTTGACATGTGTCAAGACGCTCCTCGGGGCGCGTCTTGCTTGGGCTTCTCTCCTGGAGGCCCTCAGTCAGACCCATTGTTGACATGTGGCAAGACGCTCCTCGGGGCGCGTCTTGCTTGGGCTTCTCTCCTGGAGGCGCTCAGACAGACCCAGTGTTGACATGTGACAAGACGCTCCTCGGGGCGCGTCTTGCTTGGGCCTCTCTCCTGGAGGCGCTCAGTCAGAACCAGAGGTGACATGTGGCAAGACGCTCCTCGAACGCGTCTTGCTTGGGCCTCTCTCCTGGAGGCCCTCTGTCAGACCCAGTGTTAACATGTGTTAAGACGCTCCTCCGAGCGCATCTTCCTTTGGCCTCTCTCCTGGAGGCGCTCAGTCAGACCGAGTGCTGACATGTGGCAAGAAGCTCCTCGGGGCGCGTCTTGCTTGGGCTTCTCTCCTGGAGGCCCTCAGTAAGACCCATTGTTGACATGTGGCAAGACACTCCTCGGGGCGCGTCTTGCTTGGGCCTCTCTCCTGGAGGCCCTCTGTCAGACCCAGTGTTGACATGTGTCAAGACGCTCCTCGGGGCGCGTCTTGCTTGGGCTTCTCTCCTGGAGTCCCTCAGTCAGACCCAGTGTTGACATGTGACAAGACGCTCCTCGGGGCGCTTCTTGCTTGGGCCTCTCTCCTGGAGGCGCTCAGTCAGAACCAGAGGTGACATGTGGCAAGACGCTCCTCGGGGCGCGTCTTGCTTGGGCTTCTCTCCTGGAGGCCCTCAGTCAGACCCATTGTTGACATGTGGCAAGACGCTCCTCAGGGCGCATATTGCTTGGGCCTCTCTCCAGAAGGCCCTCAATCAGACCCAGTGTTGACACGTGGCAAGACGTTCCTCGGGGCGCGTCTTGCTTGGGCCTCTCTCCTGGAGGCGCTCAGTCAGACTGAGTAGTGACATGTGGCCTGACGCTCCTCGGGGCGCGTCTTGCTTGGGCCTCTCTCCTGGAGGCGCTCAGTCAGACCCAGTGGTGACATGTGGCAAGACACTCCTCGGGGCGCGTCTTGCTTGGGCCTCTCTCCTGGAGGCCCTCTGTCAGACCCAGTGTTGACATGTGTCAAGATGCTCCTCGGGGCGCGTCTTGCTTGGGCTTCTCTGCTGGAGGCCCTCAGTCAGACCCATTGTTGACATGTGGCAAGACGCTCCTCGGGGCGGGTCTTGCTTGGGCCTCTCTCCTGGAGGCGCTCAGTCAGAACCAGAGGTGACATGTGGCAAGACGCTCTTCGGGGCGCGTCTTGCTTGGGCCTCTCTCCTGGAGGCCCTCTGTCAGACCCAGTAATGACATGTGGCAAGACGCTCCTCCGGGCGCATCTTGCTTGGGACTCTCTCCTGGAGGCCCTCAGTCAGACCCATTGTTGACATGTGGCAAGACGCTCCTCGGGGCGCGTCTTGCTTGGGCCTCTCTCCTGGAGGCGCTCAGTCAGACCCAGTGCTGACATGTGGCAAGACGCTCCTCGGGGCGCGTCTTGCTGGGGCCTCTCTCCTGGAGGCCCTCAATCAGACCCAGTGTTGACACGTGGCAAGACACTCCTCGGGGCGTGTCTTGCTTGGGCCTCTCTCCTGGAGGCGCTCAGTCAGAACCTGAGGTGACATGTGGCAAGACGCTCCTCGGGGCGCGTCTTGCTTGGGCCTCTCTCCTGGAGGCCCTCAGTAAGACCCAATGTTGACATGTGGCAAGACGCTCCTCGGGGCGCGTCTTGCTTGGGCTTCTCTCCTGGAGGCCCTCAGTCAGACCCATTGTTGACATGTGGTATTACGCTCCTCAGGGCGCATCTTGCTTGGGCCTCTCTCCAGAAGGCCCTCAATCAGACCCAGTGTTGACACGTGGCAAGACGTTCCTCGGGGCGCGTCTTGCTTGGGCCTCTCTCCTGGAGGCGCTCAGTCAGACCCAGTGGTGACATATGGCAAGACACTCCTCCGGGCGCGTCTTGCTTGGGCCTCTCTCCTGGAGGCCCTCTGTCAGACCCAGTGTTGACATGTGTCAAGACGCTCCTCGGGGCGCGTCTTGCTTGGGCTTCTCTCCTGGAGGCCCTCAGTCAGACCCATTGTTGACATGTGTCAAGACGCTCCTCGGGGCGCGTCTTGCTTGGGCTTCTCTCCTGGAGGCCCTCAGTCAGACCCATTGTTGACATGTGGCAAGACACTCCTCGGGGCGCGTCTTGCTTGGGCCTCTCTCCTGGAGGCCCTCTGTCAGACCCAGTGTTGACATGTGTCAAGACGCTCCTCGGGGCGCGTCTTGCTTGGGCTTCTCTCCTGGAGGCCCTCAGTCAGACCCAGTTTTGACATGTGACAAGACGCTCCTCGGGGCGCGTCTTGCTTGGGCCTCTCTCCTGGAGGCGCTCAGTCAGAACCAGAGGTGACATGTGGCAAGACGCTCCTCGGGGCGCGTCTTGCTTGGGCTTCTCTCCTGGAGACCCTCAGTCAGACCCATTGATGACATGTGGCAAGACGCTCCTCAGGGCGCATATTGCTTGGGCCTCTCTCCAGAAGGCCCTCAATCAGACCCAGTGTTGACACGTGGCAAGACGTTCCTCGGGGCGCGTCTTGCTTGGGCCTCTCTCCTGGAGGCGCTCAGTCAGACTGAGTAGTGACATGTGGCCTGACGCTCCTCGGGGCGCGTCTTGCTTGGGCCTCTCTCCTGGAGGCGCTCAGTCAGACCCAGTGGTGACATGTGGCAAGACACTCCTCGGGGCGCGTCTTGCTTGGGCCTCTCTCCTGGAGGCCCTCTGTCAGACCCAGTGTTGACATGTGTCAAGATGCTCCTCGGGGCGTGTCTTGCTTGGGCTTCTCTGCTGGAGGCCCTCAGTCAGACCCATTGTTGACATGTGGCAAGACGCTCCTCGGGGCGGGTCTTGCTTGGGCCTCTCTCCTGGAGGCGCTCAGTCAGAACCAGAGGTGACATGTGGCAAGACGCTCTTCGGGGCGCGTCTTGCTTGGGCCTCTCTCCTGGAGGCCCTCTGTCAGACCCAGTAATGACATGTGGCAAGACGCTCCTCCGGGCGCATCTTGCTTGGGACTCTCTCCTGGAGGCCCTCAGTCAGACCCATTGTTGACATGTGGCAAGACGCTCCTCGGGGGTCGTCTTGCTTGGGCCTCTCTCCTGGAGGCGCTCAGTCAGACCCAGTGCTGACATGTGGCAAGACGCTCCTCGGGGCGCGTCTTGCTGGGGCCTCTCTCCTGGAGGCCCTCAATCAGACCCAGTGTTGACACGTGGCAAGACACTCCTCGGGGCGTGTCTTGCTTGGGCCTCTCTCCTGGAGGCGCTCAGTCAGAACCTGAGGTGACATGTGGCAAGACGCTCCTCGGGGCGCGTCTTGCTTGGGCCTCTCTCCTGGAGGCCCTCAGTAAGACCCAATGTTGACATGTGGCAAGACGCTCCTCGGGGCGCGTCTTGCTTGGGCTTCTCTCCTGGAGGCCCTCAGTCAGACCCATTGTTGACATGTGGTATTACGCTCCTCAGGGCGCATCTTGCTTGGGCCTCTCTCCAGAAGGCCGTCAATCAGACCCAGTGTTGACACGTGGCAAGACGTTCCTCGGGGCGCGTCTTGCTTGGGCCTCTCTCCTGGAGGCGCTCAGTCAGACCCAGTGGTGACATATGGCAAGACACTCCTCCGGGTGCGTCTTGCTTGGGCCTCTCTCCTGGAGGCCCTCTGTCAGACCCAGTGTTGACATGTGTCAAGACGCTCCTCGGGGCGCGTCTTGCTTGGGCTTCTCTCCTGGAGGCCCTCAGTCAGACCCATTGTTGACATGTGTCAAGACGCTCCTCGGGGCGCGTCTTGCTTGGGCTTCTCTCCTGGAGGCCCTCAGTCAGACCCATTGTTGACATGTGGCAAGACGCTCCTCGGGGCGCGTCTTGCTTGGGCCTCTCTCCTGGAGGCCCTCTGTCAGACCCAGTGTTAACATGTGTTAAGACGCTCCTCCAAGCGCATCTTGCTTTGGCCTCTCTCCTGGAGGCCCTCAGTCAGACCCATTGTTGACATGTGGCAAGACGCTCCTAGGGGCGCGTCTTGCTTGGGCATCTCTCCAGAAGGCCCTCAATCAGACCCAGTGTTGACATGTGGCAAGGCACTCCTCGGGGCGCGTCTTTCTTGGGCCTCTCTCCTGGAGGCCCTCTGTCAGACCCAGTGTTGACATGTGTCAAGACGCTCCTCGGGGCGCGTCTTGCTTGGGCTTCTCTGCTGGAGGCCCTCAGTCAGACCCATTGTTGACATGTGGCAAGACGCTCCTCGGGGCGTGTCTTGCTTGGGCCTCTCTCCTGGAGGCGCTCAGTCAGAACCAGAGGTGACATGTGGCAAGACGCTCCTCGGGGCGCGTCTTGCTTGGGCCTCTCTCCTGGAGGCCCTCAGTAAGACCCATTGTTGACATGTGGCAAGACGCTCCTCGGGGCGCGTCTTGCTTGGGCCTCTCTCCAGAAGGCCCTCAATCAGACCCAGTGTTGACACGTGGCAAGACGTTCCTCGGGGCGCGTCTTGCTTGGGCCTCTCTCCTGGAGGCGCTCAGTCAGACTGATTAGTGACATGTGGCCTGACACTCCTCGGGGCGCGTCTTGCTTGGGCCTCTCTCCTGGAGGCGCTCAGTCAGACCCAGTGTTGACATGTGTCAAGACGCTCCTCGGGGCGCGTCTTGCTTGGGCTTCTCTGCTGGAGGCCCTCAGTCAGACCCATTGTTGACATGTGGCAAGACGCTCCTCGGGGCGGGTCTTGCTTGGGCCTCTCTCCTGGAGGCGCTCAGTCAGAACCAGCGGTGACATGTGGCAAGACGCTCTTCGGGGCGCGTCTTGCTTGGGCCTCTCTCCTGGAGGCCCTCTGTCAGACCCAGTGTTGACATGTGGCAAGACGCTCCTCCGGGCGCATCTTGCTTGGGACTCTCTCCTGGAGGCCCTCAGTCAGACCCATTGTTGACATGTGGCAAGACGCTCCTCGGGGCGCGTCTTGCTTGGGCCTCTCTCCTGGAAGCGCTCAGTCAGACCCAGTGCTGACATGTGGCAGGACGCTCCTCGGGGCGCGTCTTGCTGGGGCCTCTCTCCTGGAGGCCCTCAATCAGACCCAGTGTTGACACGTGGCAAGACACTCCTCGGGGCGTGTCTTGCTTGGGCCTCTCTCCTGGAGGCGCTCAGTCAGAACCTGAGGTGACATGTGGCAAGACGCTCCTCGGGGCGCGTCTTGCTTGGGCCTCTCTCCTGGAGGCCCTCAGTAAGACCCATTGTTGACATGTGGCAAGACGCTCCTCGGGGCGCGTCTTGCTTGGGCCTCTCTCCTGGAGGCGCTCAGTCAGACCCAGTGGTGACATGTGGCAAGACACTCCTCCGGGCGCGTCTTGCTTGGGCCTCTCTCCTGAAGGCCCTCTGTCAGACCCAGTGTTGACATGTGTCAAGACGCTCCTCGGGGCGCGTCTTGCTTGGGCTTCTCTCCTGGAGGCGCTCAGACAGACCCAGTGTTGACATGTGACAAGACGCTCCTCGGGGCACGTCTTGCTTGGGCCTCTCTCCTGGAGGCGCTCAGTCAGACCGAGTGCTGACATCAGGCAAGACGCTCCTCGGGGCGCGTCTTGCTGGAGACTCTCTCCTGGAGGCGCTCAGTCAGACCGAGTTCTGACATGTGGCAAGACGCTCCTCGGGGCGCGTCTTGCTTGGGCCTCTCTCCTGGAGGCGCCTAGTCAGACCCAGTGTTGACATGTGGCAAGACGCTCCTCGAGGTGCGTCTTGCTTGGGCCTCTCGCCTGGAGGCGCTCAGTCAGACCCAGTGTTGACATGTGGCAAGACGCTCCTCGGGGCGCGTCTTGCTTGGGCCTCTCTCCTGGAGGCGCTCAGTCAGACCCAGTGTTGACATGTGGCAAGATGCTCCTCGGGGCGCGTCTTGCTTGGGCCTCTCTCCTGGAGGCGCTCAGTCAGACCGAGTGCTGACATGTGGCAAGACGCTCCTTGGGGTGCATCTTGCTGGGGCTTCTCTCATGGAGGCACCCAGTCAGACCCAGTGTTGACATGTGGCAAGACGCTCCTCGGGGCGCGTCTTGCTTGGGCCTCTCTCCTGGAGGCGCTCAGTCAGACCCAGTGTTGAGATGTGGCAAGATGCTCCTCGGGGCGCATCTTGCTTGGGCCTCTCTCCTGGAGGCGCTCAGTCAGACCGAGTAGTGACATGTGGCAAGATGCTCCTCGGGGCGCGTCTTGCTTGGGCCACTCTCCTGGAGGCGCTCAGTCAGACCGAGTGCTGACAAGTGGCAAGACGCTCCTCGGGGCGCGTCTTGCTTGGGCCTCTCTCCTGGAGGCGCTCAGTCAGACCTATTGTTGACATGTGGCAAGACATACCTCTGGGCGCGTCTTGCTTTGGCCTCTCTCCTGGAGGCCCTCAGTAAGACCCATTGTTTACATGTGGCAAGACGCTCCTCGGGGCGCGTCTTGCTTGGGCCTCTCTCCTGGAGGCGCTCAGTCAGACTGAGTAGTGACATGTGGCCTGACGCTCCTCGGGGCGCGTCTTGCTTGGGCTTCTCTCCTGGAGGCCCTCAGTCAGACCCATTGTTGACATGTGGCAAGACGCTCCTCAGGGCGCGTCTTGCTTGGGCTTCTCTCCTGGAGGCGCTCAGACAGACCCAGTGTTGACATGTGACAAGACGCTCCTCGGGGCGCGTCTTGCTTGGGCCTCTCTCCTGGAGGCGCTCAGTCAGAACCAGAGGTGACATGTGGCAAGACGCTCCTCGAACGCGTCTTGCTTGGGCCTCTCTCCTGGAGGCCCTCTGTCAGACCCAGTGTTAACATGTGTTAAGACGCTCCTCCGAGCGCATCTTGCTTTGGCCTCTCTCCTGGAGGCGCTCAGTCAGACCGAGTGCTGACATGTGGCAAGAAGCTCCTCGGGGCGCGTCTTGCTCGGGCTTCTCTCCTGGAGGCCCTCAGTAAGACCCATTGTTGACATGTGGCAAGACACTCCTCGGGGCGCATCTTGCTTGGGCCTCTCTCCTGGAGGCCCTCTGTCAGACCCAGTGTTGACATGTGTCAAGACGCTCCTCGGGGCGCGTCTTGCTTGGGCTTCTCTCCTGGAGGCCCTCAGTCAGACCCAGTGTTGACATGTGACAAGACGCACCTCGGGGCGCGTCTTGCTTGGGCCTCTCTCCTGGAGGCGCTCAGTCAGAACCAGAGGTGACATGTGGCAAGACGCTCCTCCGAGAGCATCTTGCTTTGGCCTCTCTCCTGTAGGCGCTCAGTCAGACCGAGTGCTGACATGTGGCAAGAAGCTCCTCGGGGCGCGTCTTGCTTGGGCTTCTCTCCTGAAGGCGCTCAGACAGACCCAGTGTTGGCATGTGACAAGACGCTCCTCGGCGCGCGTCTTGCTTGGGCCTCTCTCCTGGAGGCGCTCAGTCAGAACCAGAGGTAACATGTGGCAAGACGCTCCTCGGGGCGCGTATTGCTTGGGCCTCTCTCTTGGAGGCCCTCTGTCAGACCCAGTGTTGACATGTGGCAATACGCTCCTCGGGGCGCGTCTTGGTTGGGCCTCTCTGCTGGAGGCCCTCAATCAGACCCAGTGTTGACACGTTGCAAGACGCTCCTCGGGGCGCGTTTTCCTTGGGCCTCTCTCCTGGAGGCTCTCAGTCAGACCGAGTAGTGACATGTGGCATGACGCTCCTCGGGGCGCATCTTGCTTGGGCCTCTCTCCTGGAGTCGCTCTGTCAGACCCATTGTTGACATGTGTCAAGACGCTCCTCGGGGCGCGTCTTGCTTGGGCCTCTCTACTGGAGGCGCTCAGTCAGACCGAGTGCCGACATGTGGCAAGATGCTCCTCGGGGCGCGTCTTGCTTGGGCTTCTCTCCTGGAGGCCCTCAGTCAGACCCATTGTTGACATGTGGCAAGACGCTCCTCGGGGCGCGTCTTGCTTGGGCCTCTCTCCTGGAGGCGCTCAGTCATATCGAGTGCTGACATGTGGCAAGACGCTCCTCGGGCCGCGTGTTGCTTGGGCCTCTCTCCTGGAGGCCCTCAGTCAGACCCATTGTTGACATGTGGCAAGACGCTCCTCGGGGCGCGTCTTGCTTGGGCCTCTCTCCTGGAGGCGCTCAGTCAGAACCAGAGGTGACATGTGGCAAGACGTTCCTCGGGGCGCGTCTTGCTTTGGCCTCTCTCATGGAGGCCCTCTGTCAGACCCAGTGTTGACATGTGGCAAGACGCTCCTCGGGGCGCGTCTTGCTTGGGCCTCTCTCCTGTAGGCCCTCAATCAGACCCAGTGTTAACAATTGGCAAGACGCTCCTCGGGGCGTGTCTTGCGTGGGCCTCTCTCCTGGAGGCGCTCAGTCAGACCTAGTGGTGACATGTGGCAAGACGCTCCTCGGGGCGCGTCTTGCTTGGGCCTCTCTCCTGGAGGCGCTCAGTCAGAACCAGAGGTGACATGTGGCAAGACGCTCCTCGGGGCGCGTCTTGCTTGGGCCTCTCTTCTGGAGGCCCTCTGTCAGACCCAGTGTTGACATGTGGCAAGACGCTCCTCCGGGCGCGCCTTGCTTGGGCCTCTCTCCTGGAGGCGCTCAGTCAGACCCAGTGTTGACATGTGGCAAGACGCTCCTCGGGGCGCGTCTTGATTGGGCTTCTCTCCTGGAGGCCCTCAGTCAGACCCATTGTTGACATATGGCAAGACGCTCCTCGGGGCGCGTCTTGCTTGGGCCTCTCTCCTGGAGGCGCTCAGTCAGACCGAGTGCTGACATAAGGCAAGACGCTCCTCGGGGCGCGTCTGGCTGGGGACTCTCTCCTGGAGGCGCTCAGTTAGACCCAGTGCTGACATGTGGCAAGACGCTCCTCGGGGCGCGTCTTGCTTGGGCCTCTCTTCTGGAGGCGCTCAGTCAGACCCAGTGATGACTTGTGGCAATACGCTCCTCGGGGCGCGTCTTGCTTGGGCCTCTCGCCTGGAGGCGCTCAGTCAGACCCAGTGTTGACATGTGGCAAGACGCTCCTCGGGGCGCATCTTGCTTGGGCCTCTCTCCTGGAGGCCCTCAGTCAGACCCATTGTTGACATGTGGCAAGACGCTCCTCGGGGCGCGTCTTGCTTGGGCCTCTCTCCTGGAGGCGCTCAGTCAGACCGAGTGCTGACATAAGGCCAGACGCTCCTCGGGGCGCGTCTTGCTGGGGACTCTCTCCTGGAGGCGCTCAGTTAGACCCAGTGCTGACATGTGGCAAGACGCTCCTCGGGGCGCGTCTTGCTTGGGCCTCTCTTCTGGAGGCGCTCAGTCAGACCCAGTGTTGACTTGTGGCAAGACGCTCCTCGGGGCGTGTCTTGCTTGGGCCTCTCGCCTGGAGGTGCTCAGTCAGACCCAGTGTTGACATGTGGCAAGACGCTCCTCGGGGCACATCTTGCTTGGGGCTCTCTCCTGGAGGCGCTCAGTCAGACCCAGTGTTGACATGTGGCAAGACGCTCCTCAGGGCGCGTCTTGCTTGGGCTTCTCTCCTGGAGGCCCTCAGTCAGACCCATTGTTGACATGTGGCAAGACGCTCCTCGGGGTGCGTCTTGCTTGGGCCTCTCTCCTGGAAGCGCTCAGTCAGACCGAGTAGTTATATGTGGCAAGATGCTCCTCGGGGCGCTTCTTGCTTGGGCCTCTCTCCTGGAGGCGCTCAGTCAGAACGAGTGCTGACATGTGGCAAGACGCTCCTCGGGGCGCGTCTTGCTGGTGCTTCTCTCATGGAGGCACTCAGTCAGACCCAGTGTTGACACGTGGCAAGACGCTCCTCGGGGCTCGTCTTGCTTGGGCCCCTCTCCTGGAGGCGCTCAGTCAGACCCAGTGGTGACACGTGGCAAGACGCTCCTCGGGGCGCGTCTTGCTTTGGCCTCTCTCCTGGAGGCGCTCAGTCAGATCCAGTGGTGACACGTGGCAAGACGCTCCTCGGGGCGCGTCTTGCTTGGGCCTCTCTCCTGGAGGCGCTCAGTCAGACCGAGTGCTGACATGTGGCAAGAAGCTCCTCGGGGCGCGTCTTGCTTGGGCTTCTCTCCTGGAGGCCCTCAGTAAGACCCATTGTTGACAAGTGTCAAGACGCTCCTCGGGGCGCGTCTTGCTTGGGCCTCTCTCCTGGAGGCCCTCAATCAGACCCAGTGTTGACACGTGGCAAGACGCTCCTCGGGGCGCGTCTTGCTTGGGCCTCTCTCCTGGAGGCGCTCGGTCAGACCGAGTAGTGACATGTGGCATGACGCTCCTCGGGGCGCGTCTTAATTGGGCCTCTCTCCTGGAGGTGCTCAGTCAGACCCAGTGGTGACATGTGGCAAGACGCTCCTCGGGGCGCGTCTTGCTTGGGCCTGTCTCCTGGAGGCGCTCAGTCAGACCGAGTGCTGACATGTGGCAAGACGCTCCTCGGGGCGCGTCTTGCTTGGGCCTGTCTCCTGGAGGCGCTCAGTCAGACCGAGTGCTGACATGTGGCAAGACGCTCCTCGGGGCGCGTCTTGCTTGGGCCTCTCTCCTGGAGGCGCTCAGTCAGACCCAGTGGTGACATATGGCAAGACGCTACTCGGGGTGCGTATTGCTTGGGCCTCTCTCCTGGAGGCCCTCTGTCAGACCCAGTGTTGACATGTGGCAAGACGCTCCTCGGGGCGCGTCTTGCTTGGGCTTCTCTCATGGAGGCCCTCAGTCAGACCCAGTGTTGACAAGTGTCAAGACGCTCCTCGGGGCGCGTCTTGCTTGGGCCTCTCTCCTGGAGACGCTCAGTCAGACCCATTGTTGACATGTGGCAAGACGCTCCTCGGGGCGCGTCTTGCTTGGGCTTCTCTCCTGGAGGCATTCAGTCAGACCCTTTGTTGACATGTGGCAAAATGCTCCTCGGGGCACGTCTTGCCTGGGCCTCTCTCCTGGAGGCGCTCAGTCAGGCCCAGTGTTGACATCTGGCAAGACGCTCCTCGGGGCGCGTCTTGCTTGGGCCTCTCTCCTGGAGGCGCTCAGTCAGACCCAGTGTTGACATGTGGCAAGACACTCCTCGGGGCGCGTCTTACTGGGGCCTTTCTCCTGGAGGCGCTCAGTCAGACCCAGTGTTGACATGTGGCAAGACGCTCCTCGGGGCGCGTCTTGCTTGGGCTTCTCTCCTGGAGGCCCTCAGTCAGACCCAGTGTTGACAAGTGTCAAGACGCTCCTCAGGGCACGTCTTGCTTGGGCATCTCTCCTGGAGGCGCTCAGTCAGACCCAGTGTTGACATGTGGCAAGACGCTCCTCGGGGCGCGTCTTGCTTGGGCTTCTCTCCTGGAGGCCCTCAGTCAGACCCATTGTTGACATGTGGCAAGACGCTCCTCTGGGCACGTCTTGCTTGGGCCTCTCTCCTGGAGGCGCTCAGTCAGACCGAGTAGTGACATGTGGCAACACGCTCCTCGGGGCGCGTCTTGCTGGGGCTTCTCTCGTGGAGGCACTCAGTCAGACCCAGTGTTGACATGTGGCAAGACGCTCCTCGGGGCGCGTCTTGCTTGGGCCTCTCTCCTGGAGGCGCTCAGTCAGACTGAGTAGTGACATGTGGCCTGACGCTCCTCGGGGCGCGTCTTGCTTGAGCCTCTCTCCTGGAGGCGCTCAGTCAGACCCAGTGGTGACATGTGGCAAGACACTCCTCGGGGCGCGTCTTGCTTGGGCCTCTCTCCTGGAGGCCCTCTGTCAGACCCAGTGTTGACATGTGTCAAGACGCTCCTCGGGGCGCGTCTTGCTTGGGCTTCTCTCCTGGAGGCCCTCAGTCAGACCCATTGTTGACATGTGGCAAGACGCTCCTCCGAGCGCATCTTGCTTTGGCCTCTCTCCTGGAGGCGCTCAGTCAGACCGAGTGCTGACATGTGGCAAGAAGCTCCTCGGGGCGCATCTTGCTTGGGCTTCTCTCCTGGAGGCCCTCAGTAACACCCATTGTTGACATGTGGCAAGACGCTCCTCGGGGCGCGTCTTGCTTGGGCTTCTCTCCTGGAGGCCCTAAAGTCAGACCCATTGTTGACATGTGGCAAGACGCTCCTCGGGGCGTGTCTTGCTTGGGCCTCTCTCCTGGAGAAGCTCAGTCAGACCCAGTGGTGACACGTGGCAAGACGCTCCTCGGGGCGTGTCTTGCTTGGGCCTCTCTCCTGGAGGTGCTCAGTCAGACCCAGTGTTGACACGTGGCAAGACGCTCCTCGGGGCGCGTCTTGCTTGGGCCTCTCTCCTGGAGGCGCTCAGTCGGACCCAGTGTTGGCACGTGGCAAGACACCCCTCAGGGCGCGTCTTGGTTGGGCAAATCTCTCCTGGAGGCGCTCAGTCAGACCCAGTGGTGACATGTGGCAAGACGCTCCTCGGGGCGTGTATTGCTTGGGCCTCTCTCCTGGATGCCCTCTGTCAGACCGAGTGTTGAAATGTGGCAAGACTCTCCTCGGGGCGCGGGTTGCTTGGGCTTCTCTCATGGAGGCCCTCAGTCAGACCCAGTGTTGACATATGTCAAGACGCTCCTCGGGGCGTGTCTTGCTTGGGCATCTCTCCTGGAAGCGCTCAGTCGGACCCAGTGTTGACATGTGGCAAGACGCTCATCGGGGCGCGTCTTGCTTGGGCTTCTCTCCTGGAGGCCCTCAGTCAGACCCATTGTTGACATGTGGCAAGACGCTCCTCGGGGCACGTCTTGCTGGGGCTTCTCTCATGGAGGCACTCAGTCAGACCCAGTGTTGACATGTGGCAAGACGCTCCTCGGGGCGCGTCTTGCTTGGACCTCTCTCCTGGAGGCGCTCAGTCAGACCGAGTAGTGACATGTGGCAAGACGCTCCTCGGGGCGTGTCTTGCTTGGGCCTCTCTCCTGGAGGTGCTCAGTCAGACCCAGTGTTGACACGTGGCAAGACGCTCCTCGGGGCGCGTCTTGCTTGGGCCTCTCTCATGGAGGTGCTCAGTCAGACCCAGTGTTGGCACGTGGCAAGACACTCCTCAGGGCGCGTCTTGGTTGGGCAAATCTCTCCTGGAGGCGCTCAGTCAGACCCAGTGGTGACATGTGGCAAGACGCTCCTCGGGGCGTGTATTGCTTGGGCCTCTCTCCTGGATGCCCTCTGTCAGACCGAGTGTTGAAATGTGGCAAGACTCTCCTCGGGGCGCGTCTTGCTTGGGCTTCTCTCATGGAGGCCCTCAGTCAGACCCAGTGTTGACATGTGGCAAGACGCTCCTCGGGGCGCGTCTTGCTTGGGCTTCTCTCCTGGAGGCCCTCAGTCAGACCCATTGTTGACATGTGGCAAGACGCTCCTCGGGGCACGTCTTGCTGGGGCTTCTCTCATGGAGGCACTCAGTCAGACCCAGTGTTGACATGTGGCAAGACGCTCCTCGGGGCGCGTCTTGCTTGGACCTCTCTCCTGGAGGCGCTCAGTCAGACCGAGTAGTGACATGTGGCAAGACGCTCCTCGGGGCGCGTCTTGCTTGGGCCTCTCTCCTGGAGGCGCTCAGTCAGACCGAGTGCTGACATAAGGCAAGACGCTCCTCGGGGCGCGTCTTGCTGGGGCCTCTCTCCTGGAGGTGCTCAATCAGACCCATTGGTGATTGGTGGCAAGACGCTCCTCGGGGCGCGTCTTGCTTCGGCCTCTCTCCTGGAGGCGCTCAGTCAGACCCAGTGGTGACACGTGATAAGACGCTCCTCGGGGCGCATCTTGCTTGCGCCTCTCTCCTGGAGGCGCTCAGTCAGACCCAGTGTTGACATGTGGCAAGACGCTCATCGAGGCGCGTCTTGCTTGGGCCTCTCTCCTGGAGGCGCTCAGTCAGACCCAGTGTTGACATATGGCAAGACACTCCTCGGGGCGCGTCTTGCTTGGGCCTCTCTCCAGAAGGCCCTCAATCAGACCCAGTGTTGACACGTGGCAAGACGCTCCTCGGGGCGCGTCTTGCTTGGGCCTGTCTCCTGGAGGCGCTCAGTCAGACCGAGTGCTGACATAAGGCAAGACGCTCCTCGGGGCGCGTCTTACTGGGGCCTCTCTCCTGGAGGCGCTCAGTCAGACCCAGTGCTGACATGTGGCAAGACGCTCCTCGGGGCGCGACTTGCTTGGGCCTCTCTCCTGGAGAAGCTCAGTCAGACCCAGTGGTGACACGTGGCAAGACGCTCCTCGGGGCGCGTCTTGCTTGGGCCTCTCTCCTGGAGGCGTTCAGTCAGACCCAGTGTTGACACGTGGCAAGACGCTCCTCGGGGCGCGTATTGCTTGGGCCTCTCTCCTGGATGCCCTCTGTCAGACCGAGTGTTGACATGTGGCAAGACTCTCCTCGGGGCGCGTCTTGCTTGGGCTTCTCTCATGGAGGCCCTCAGTCAGACCCAGTGTTGACATGTGTCAAGACGCTCCTCGGGGCGTGTCTTGCTTGGGCCTCTCTCCTGGAGGCCCTCAGTCAGACCCATTGTTGACATGTGGCAAAACGCTCCTCGGGGCGCTTCTTGCTTGGGCCTCTCTCCTGGAGGCGCTCAGTCAGACGGAGTGCTGACATGTGGCAAGACGCTCCCCTGGGCACGTCTTGCTGGGGCTTCTCTCCTGGAGGCGCTCAGTCAGACCCAGTGTTGACATGTGACAAGACGCTCCTCGGGGCGCGTCTTGCTTGGGCCTCTCTCCTGGAGGCGCTCAGTCAGACCCAGAGGTGACATGTGGCAAGACGCTCCTCGGGGCGCGTCTTGCTTGGGCCTCTCTCCTGGAGGCCCTCTGTCAGACCCAGTGTTGACATGTGGTAAGGACACGATCACGCCGACCCTATTGTTTGAGAACCTGCTGAGTTCGTCGAACAAGTAGACGCCGGATTGGGCACGGGCACGCGCTTGTTTTAGAGGCATTTTCGCACAGCCTCTACCCTGCACGACCGCTCGTGGCTGCACTAGCTATATTTATCTTTATTTGTTTCACACACACACACACACACACACACACACACACACACACACACACACACACACACACACACACACACACACACACACACACACACACACACACACACACACACACACACACAGGCCCTTGCGTGCAAACCCCGGTCAGGCCTGCAGTGTACACATCAGAGACATGATGTTCTTTCACAGAACTGAGGTTGTTCATTACTAAATGACTTTTACAGGAATATTGTTATTATACTATTCAACAGGTTGATCATAATAATGTGTATTAAACCCACAACCTAGCACTGAGGACAGAGGGACTTTATTTAAATTAGTACTTAATGGAAACGATACATAATGATACATAAGAGCCATGTCATACATTCAGCCTAGGAATAGTAGCATTGTGCACTATTAAAAATATACACATCAATTGCTCGAATCCCATTGTTGCAAAGTAAAACTCTAATAAAACTCTAGTCTGACATCAACAGAGAAGACTTAGTGTATGTACTACAAATACAGCATTAGGATTTCGAGTGGACCATGCACCTTGTGAACCATCAGAGGCTTATGACGCAACATATCTTCCAGTTGCTATTTGACAAGTTATAATTCTCGACCATTTTTCGGAACTGGTTTCTTGGGTCCGTGAGTAAATGCCAAATGAGATGATAGTCCTTAAGTAAGTTCCTGGCGATCCCATGTCACGCTCTTGCCCATCAGCCGGTGAACGCCGAGACGGAACTCGATGAGAGCGATGTATTTTTTAAGTGCTCCGAATGTACTTCTAACAAGCGATTCACTTCGTGAGTAAACCGCAGCTGCAGCTGATTCAAACAGTCGAGCCAACTTTCTACATCACAATATGCGTTTTGTAGTTAGTCGAGTTACCTTTTGTGTGGCGCATGCACGGGTCGTTAGCGTCAAGCTCCCAGCTTATAGAGTCCTGTATTGACACAGACGTCAATACATCTCGATGAGATGCAACACACAAAGTCTGTCGCAGGTGGGTTAACACACATGTATGATGTGTGCGATGGCGCGCCCGTTTTCAATGGGACACGACGATGATCGTTGTTAACCAAACTCTTGTTTCTCATGACAGGTGGTAGCATTGTCTCCTGCACCTGGTCTTCGTGCACAGAGGGTGCTGTAATGTGCTCGTCATAGTCGCGATCGTTGTCACTCGAATCCGTTGTTCTCATAACAGGTGGTAGCGTTGTTTCCTGCACGTTGTCTTCGCGTGCGGCAAGCGTTGTGCTGTGCTCGTTATAATGGTTGTCTTCGTACAAGGGGGGTGTTGAATACTCCTTCGCGAGTAGTCTAGGAGGTGGTGTGATGGGACGTATCTCAGAGGCGTTATGTGAGCGTACCACCATGGCCTGAGCAACTGCGACTACTGAGAGTACACCCAGTACAGACAGCGAGATCTTTTTTTTCTTGGATGTTGTACGTGTGGGTTTAATGGCAGTTAGAGCAAGTGGGCAAATGTATTTAAAGGGCGCTAGCCGAAACTAATGCACGTGGTCAGAGTGTAATCGTAACCACCTAAAGTAGCTCTTGTCATAATTTAATATACATAGAAATTAGAAACGGGCATGTCAGGATAGACATCACGAGTGACAATGCCTTCAGTATCTGTGTGCGCTTGAGAGCACCTTGTTGTTCTACTGTGGTGCCCACGCCGCCGGGTCTTTAAATGTCATCGACCTTCTTTATATGCGCATACGCTAAAGACCGTATAACCTATATGGATTTGAACACGTCCTTTGTTTCACGTAACGCTTGAGCTGTCTCGAGCGTGATGTTGTGAGCGTACGCCAGTGTTTCGCGTGCACCGAGGTCCGAAAGGGCATGCGCTACAACTATTAACCTTGGTTTGGGAGTGTGGCGAAACGCTCGCTCCGCTGTAATGGGCGGATGCAATGTTATCACCTGCTACGTTTCGTTAGTCGGACCGTCACATTGTATGGGGCACAGTAAGGACAACACGCCGCCGACCGTGACTTCGCACTCGACCGCGGTGGTGTTGTCGATTTGCAAAGATCACATACGCCTCTCCAGTCGCAATGAGTTACATTGTAGTTGACGCGACTGTCGGTCGCCATAGCTTTAGTCAGCCAACACACTCGATTGCCCTTCGAAACATCGGCGATCAACGTGAGCGTAGAGGTCGCCGTCGCTTTACTGTACGCCAGGATATCCGTGTGTGAGTGCACGCTCGACGTCGATTGACAACCGGTCATTTCAGACCTGATCAGACCTTCCGAACACATGACCATTAGTTGTTGTGCGGCCGAGAGTATCACGATCATACCGTTGAGATGTGTAGAAAGTGCGTACACGCCAGCCTTCCACGTTTCCAAAGTTTCCAGCAGTCTAGAGGGGCTTGTCTTAGCGCGCACGGCTGTGCTGAATTTGCGTTGGGTAGACACAACGGCTTAGACCTCGCTTAGGATCTGTGGGCTCATGTACTCGTGGTAGGCCAAGACGTGTATAGTCGAGCGCGGTGACGCCCCGAACACTTGACCCGGTTTTGTTGTGGTGACATGCGTGTCCAGTAACGCGGCAAAGTCCGCATGACTAGCGTGTATTGATTTTACAGCTCGCTCATACCCCAACAGTACGGTCCGTAGAAGTTCGTTCACTTGTTTCCATTGTGTGTGTGTGTGTGTGTGAAACAAATAAAGATAAATATAGCTAGTGCGGCCACGAGCGGTCGTGCAGGGTAGAGGCTGCGCGAAAACGCCTCTAAAACAAGCGCGTGCCCACGCCCGATCCGTGGAAGCACGTAGAACTAGCAAACGTACTAGCAGAAATCAACGATCGCACACGGGTCATTGAGTGTGTACAGGGTTCATCTGCGTGTGTGGCATTGGGCAATCTAGCGGCAACCGAGTGGCCTGAAGGCGGAACCGGCCAACCCGTCGCCCTCACCATCGTTGTGCTTCGAGATGAACTATTGCTAAAGATGATCGTCCTCGTCAACCACGGCGCTACCAGAGTTACCACGACATGCGCCTTAAAAGCGTTCTCGTTTGGGTCAGCGCCACCAGAATTGAATCGGCAAGTCAGAGGATATTACACAACTCGTAACGAAGACCCTCTCCGCGACCTCACGGCCAGTGTGCGCAGTGTACAGCAAATGACAAACGATGTTGCGAGCGATATATCGGAAAAACTTTGCACTGACGCGACGGTCGCCACTGCAGGTTGTGTGAGTCTCGTGCAAAGTGCCATATCAAACGTGCGCAAGCTAGTGACAAGCAACTTCACCAGATCCGTAGATTGTGCATACGCTTGGATACGAATGAAAGTATCGAGAGATAACACCGACACGAGTTGCGCGACAGCGCTGGCTGCAGTCGCTACAACACTGGATTTATTAATCAACGTAATTGTGATCGTAATGGCGTATCGAGTGTGCACCAGAAACTACAACCAGTACTACAGAAAACTGGCATGAGGGTCGCGGTCTAACGTTATGTTGGTGTCTCGCATCGACCGTCGACGGCCATTTGCCAGCGGCTGAAAATGGCACAGTTGACGAAATGGAAACGCCGACCGTCGATAGTGCACTCTCGCAAGTTCCAACCGCACCATCTCAGGAGACAGACCACAGGGTCATATGAGCGGAGGGTAGATAGAAAATGCGCAAACCGCCGCAACCGCCCATATACATACTATACGAGTTCAACATAGAGTGGAGTAAGAAGTTACTACCGATTGTATTTCCAATGTGCAAGCAGCTGGTGTGTGACGCTTTACTTGAGTATCACAGAGGTTGCGATGTCCTGTGATCCACGAGCGCATGGAAACAAGTGAACGAACTTCTACGGACCGTACTGTTGGGGTGTGAGCGAGCTGTAAAATCAATACACGATAGACAAGCGGACTTTGCCGCGTTACTGGACACGCATAACGCCACAACAAAACCGGGTCAAGTGTGCGGGGCGTCACCGCGCTCGACTATACACGTCTTGGCCTACCACGAGTCCATGAGCCCACAAGATCCTAAGCGAGGTCGAAGCTGTTGTGTCTACCCAACGCAAATTCAGCACAGCCGTGCGCGCTAAGACAAGTCCCTCTAGACTGCTGGAAACTTTGGAAACGTGGAAGGCTGGCGTGTACGCGCTTTCTACACATCTCAACGGTATGATTGCGATACTCTCGGCCGCACAACAACTAATGGTCATGTGTTCGGAAGGTCTGATCAGGTCTGACATGACCGGTTGTCAATCGACGTCGAGCGTGCACTCACACACGGATATCCTGGCGTACAGTAAAGCGACAAAGACCTCTACGCTCACGTTGATCGCCGATGTTTCGAAGGGCAATCGAGTGTGTTGGCTGACGAAAGCTATGGTGACCGACGGTCGCGTCGACTACAATGTGCCTCATTGCGACTGGAGAGGCGTATGTTCTCCTTTGCAAATCGACAACACTACCGCGGTCGAGTGCGAAGTCACGGTCGGCGGCGTGTTGTCCTTACTGTGCCCCATACAATGTGACGGTCCGTGTCATGGACCGGTGTGTTACGACCCGACTAACGAAACGTACCAGGTGATAACATTGCATCTGCCCATTACAGCGGAGCGAGCATTTCGCCACACTCCCAAACCAAGGTTAATAGTTGTAGCGCACGCCCTTTCGGACCTCGGTGCACGCGAAACACTGGCGTACACTCACAACATCACGCTCGAGACAGCTCAAGCGTTATGCGAAACAAAGGACGTGTTCAAATCCATAGAGAATATACGGTCTTTAGCGTATGCGTATATAAAGAAGGTCGATGACATTTACAGACCCGGCGGCGTGGGCACCACAGTAGAACAACAAGGTGCTCTCAAGCGCACACAGATACTGGCCGCATTATCACTCGCGATGTCTATCCTGACATGCCCGTTTCTGATTTCTATGTATATTAAATTATGACAAGAGCTACGGTGGTTACGATTACACTCTGACCACGTGCCTTAGTTTCTGCTAGTGACCTATAAATACATTTGACCACTTGCTCTCACTGCCATTAAAGCGGCTGTACCCACACGTACAACACCAAAGAAAAAAATGATCTCGCTGTCTGTACTGGGTGTACTCTCATTAGTCGCAGTTGCTCAGGCCATGGTGGTACGCTCACATAACGCCTCTGAGATACGTCCCATCACACCACCTCCTAGACTACTCGCGAAGGAGTATTCAACACCCCCTTTGTACGAAGACAACCATTATAACGAGCACAGCACAATGCTTGCCGCACGCGAAGACAACATGCAGGAGACAACGCTACCACCTGTCGTGAGAACAACGGAATCGAGTGACAACGATCGCGACTATGACGAGCACATTAGAACACCCTCTGTGCACGAAGACCAGGTGCAGGAGACAACGCTACCACCTGTCGTGAGAAACAAGAGTTTGGTTAACAATGATCATCGTCGTGTCCCATTGTAAACGGGCACGCCATTGCACACATCGTACATGTGTGTTAACCCACCTGTATGCGACAGACTTTGTGTGTTGCATGACATCGAGATGTATTGACGTCTGTGTCAATACAGGACTCTCTATAAGCCGGGAGCTGGACGCTAACGACCCGTGCATGCGCCACACAAAAGGTATCGTACATGTGTTAACCCACCTGTATGCGACAGACTTTGTGTGTTGCATGACATCGAGATGTATTGACGTCTGTGTCAATACAGGACTCTCTAAGCTGGGAGCTGGACGCTAACGACCCGTGCATGCGCCACACAAAAGGTAACTCGACTAACTACAAAACGAATATTGTGATGTAGAAAGTTGGCTCGACTGTTTGAATCAGCTGCAGCTGCGGTTTACTCACGAAGTGAATCGCACGCTTGTTAGAAGTACATTCAGAGCACTTAAAAAATACATCGCTCTCATCGAGTTCCGTCTCAGCGTTCACCGGCTGATGGGCAAGAGCGTGACATGGAATCGCCAGGAACTTACTTAAGGACTATCATCTCATTTGGCATTTACTCACGGACCCAAGAAACCAGTTCCGAAAAATGGTCGAGAATTATAACTTGTCTAATAGCAACTGGAAGATATGTTGCGTCATAAGCCTCTGATGGTTCACAAGGTGCACGGTCCACTCAAAATCCTAATGCAGTATTTGTAGTACATACACTAAGTCTTCTCTGTTGATGTCAGACTAGAGTTTTATTAGAGTTTTACTTTGCAACAGTGGGATTCGAGCAATTGATGTGTATATTTTTAATAGTGCACAATGCTACTTTTCCTAGGCTGAATGTATGACATGGCTCTTATGTATCATTATGTATCGTTTCCATTAAGTACTAATTTAAATAAAGTCCCTCTGTCCTCAGTGCTAGGTTGTGGGTTTAATACACATTATTATGATCAACCTGTTTAATAGTATAATAACAATATTCCTGTAAAAGTCATTTAGTAATGAACAACCTCAGTTCTGTGAAAGAACATCATGTCTCTGATCTGTACACTGCAGGCCTTGCCTTGGTTTGCACTCAAGGGCCTGTGTGTCTGTGTGTGTGTGTGTGCGTGTGTGTGTGTGTGTGTGTGTGTGTGTGTGTGTGTGTGAAACAAATAAAGATAAATATAGATAGTGCGGCCACGAGCGGTCGTGCATGGTAGAGGCTGCGCGAAAACGCCTCTAAAAACAAGCGCGTGCCCACGCCCGATCCGTGGAAGCACGTAGACCTAGCAAACGTACTAGCAGAAATCAACGATCGCACACGGGTCATTGAGTGTGTACAGGGTTCGTCTGCGTGTGTGGCATTGGGCAATCTAGCGGCAACCGAGTGGCCTGAAGGCGGAACCGGCCAACCCGTCGCCCTCACCATCGTTGCGCTTCGAGATGAACTATTGCTAAAGATGATCGTCCTCATCAACCACGGTGCTACTAGAGTAGCTCGTAACGAAGACCCTCTCCGCGACCTCGCGGCCAGTGTGCGCAGTGTACAGCAAATGACAAACGATGTTGCGAGCGATATATCGGAAAAACTTTGCACTGACGCGACGGTCGCCACTGCAGGTTGTGTGAGTCTCGCGCAAAGTGCCATATCAAACGTGCGCAAGCTAGTGACAAGCAACTTCACCAGATCCGTAGATTCTGCATACGCTCGGATACCAATGAAAGTATCGAGAGATAACACCGACACGAGTTGCGCGACGGCGCTGGCTGCAGTCGCTACAACACTGGATTTATTAATCAACGTAATTGTGATCTTAATGGCGTATCGAGTGTGAACCAGAAACTACAACCAGTACTACAGAAAACTGGCATGAGGGTCGCGGTCTAACGTTATGTTGGTGTCTCGCATCGACCGTCGACGGCCGTTTGCCAGCGGCTGAAAATGGCACAGTTGACGAAATGGAAACGCCGACCATCGATAGTGCACTCTCGCAAGTTCCATCCGCACCATCTCAGGAGACAGACCACAGAGTCATATTAGTGGAGGGTAGATAGAAAATGCGCACATCACCGCAACCGCCCATATACATACTATACGAGATCAACATAGAGTGGAGTAAGAAGTTACTACCGATTGTATTTCCAATGTGCAAGCAGCTGGTGTGTGACGCTTTACTTGAGTATCACAGAGGTTGTGATGTCCTGTGTTCCACGAGCGCATGGAAACAAGTGAACGAACTTCTACGGACCGTACTGTTGGGGTATGAGCGAGCTGTAAAATCAATACACGCTAGACACGCGGACATTGCTGCGTTACTGGACACGCATATCGCCACAACAAAACCGGGTCAAGTGTTCGGGGCGTCACCGCGCTCGACTATACACGTCTTGGCCTACCACGAGTACATGAGCCCACAAGATCCTAAGCGAGGTCGAAGCCGTTGTGTCTACCCAACGCAAATTCAGCACAGCCGTGCGCGCTAAGACAAGTCCCTCTAGACTGCTGGAAACTTTTGAAACGTGGAAGGCTGGCGTGTACGCGCTTTTACACATCTCAACGGTATGATCGCGATACTCTCGGCCGCACAACAACTAATGGTCATGTGTTCGGAAGGTCTGATCAGGTCTGACATGACCGGTTGTCAATCAACGTCGAGCGTGCACTCACACACGGATATCCTGGCGTACAGGAAAGCGACAGCGACCTCTACGCTCACGTTGATCGCCGATGTTTCGAAGGGCAATCGAGTGTGTTGGCTGACGAAAGCTATGGTGACCGACGGTCGCGTTTACTACAATGTGCCTCATTGCGACTGGAGAGGCGTATGTGATCCTTTGCAAATCGACAACACCTCCGCGGTCGAGTGCGAAGTCACGGTCGGCGGCGTGTTGTCCTTGCTGTGCCCCATACAATGTGACGGTCCGTGTCACGGACCGGTGTGTTATGACCCGACTAACGAAACGTACCAGGTGATAACATTGCATCTGCCCATTACAGCGGAGCGAGCGTTTCGCCACACTCCCAAACCAAGGTTAATAGTTGTAGCGCACGCCCTTTCGGACCTCGGTGCACGCGAAACACTGGCGTACACTCACAACATCACGCTCGAGACAGCTCAAGCGTTACGCGAAACAAAGGACGTGTTCAAATCCATAGAGAATATACGGTCTTTAGCGTATGCGTATATAAAGAAGGTCGATGACATTTACAGACCCGGCGGCGTGGGCACCACAGTAGAACAACAAGGTGCTCTCAAGCGCACACAGATACTGGCCGCATTATCACTCGCGATGTCTATCCTGACATGCCCGTTTCTGATTTCTATGTATGTGGCAAGACGCTCCTCGGCGCGCGTCTTCCTTGGGCCTCTCTCCTGGAGGCTCTCAGTCAGACCGAGTAGTGACATGTGGCATGACGCTCCTCGGGGCGCGTCTTGCTTGGGCCTCTCTCCTGGAGTCGCTCGGTCAGACCCAGTGGTGACATGTGGCAAGACGCTCCTCGGGGCGCTTCTTGCTTGGGCCTCTCTCCTGGAGGCCCTCTGTCAGACCCAGTGTTGACATGTGGCAAGACGCTCCTCGGGGCGCGTCTTGCTTGGGCCTCTCTCCTGGAGGCCCTCAATCAGACCCAGTGGTGACACGTGGCAAGGCGCTCCTCGGGGCGTGTCTTGCTTGGGCCTCTCTCCTGGAGGTGCTCAGTCAGACCCAGTGTTGACATGTGGCAAGACGCTCCTCGGGGCGCGTCTTGCTTGGGCCTCTCTCCTGGAGGCGCTCAGTAAGAACCAGAGGTGACATGTGGCAAGACGCTCCACGGGGCGCGTCTTGCTTGGGCCTCTCTCCTGGAGGCCCTCTGTCAGACCCAGTGTTGACATGTGGCAAGACGCTCCTCTGGGCGCGTCTTGCTTGGGCCTCTCTCCTTGAGGCGCTCAGTCAGACCCAGTGTTGACATGTGGCAAGACGGTCCTCGGGGCGCGTCTTGATTGGGCTTCTCTCCTGGAGGCCCTCAGTCAGACCCATTGTTGACATGTGGCAAGCCGCTCCTCGGGGCGCGTCTTGCTTGGGCCTCTCTCCTGGAGGCGCTCAGTCAGACCGAGTGCTGACATAAGGCAAGACGCTCCTCTGGGCGCGTCTTGCTGGGGCCTCTCTCCTGGAGGCGCTCAGTCAGACCCAGTGTTGACATGTGGCAAGACGCTCCTAGGGGCGCGTCTTGCTTGGGCCTCTCGCCTGGAGGCGCTCAGTCAGACCCAGTGTTGACATGTGGCAAGACGCTCCTCGGGGCGCATCTTGCTTGGGCCTCTCTCCTGGAGGCGCTCAGTCAGACCCAGTGTTGACATGTGGCAAGACACTCCTCGGGGCACATCTTGCTTGGGCTTCTCTCCTGGAGGCCCTCAGTCAGACCCATTGTTGACATGTGGCAAGACGCTCCTCGGGGTGCGTCTTGCTTGTGCCTCTCTCCTGGAGGCGCTCAGTCAGACCGAGTAGTGACATGTGGCAAGATGCTCCTCAGGGCGCTTCTTGCTTGGGCCTCTCTCCTGGAGGCGCTCAGTCAGACCGAGTGCTGACATGTGGCAAGACGCTCCTCGGGGCGCGTCTTGCTGGGGCTTCTCTCATGGAGGCACTCAGTCAGACCCAGTGTTGACATGTGGCAAGACGCTCCTCGGGGCTCGTCTTGCTTGGGCCTCTCTCCTGGAGGCGCTCAGTCAGACCCAGTGGTGACACGTGGCAAGATGCTCCTCGGGGCGCGTTTTGCTTGGGCCTCTCTCCTGGAGGCGCTCAGTCAGACCCAGTGGTGACACGTGGCAAGACGCTCCTCGGGGCACGTCTTGCTTGGGCCTCTCTCCTGGAGGCCCTCTGTCAGACCCAGTGTTGACATGTGGCAAGACGCTCCTAGGGGCGCGTCTTGCTTGGGCCTCTCTCCTGGAGGCGCTCAGTCAGACCGAGTGCTGACATGTGGCAAGACGCTCCTCGGGGCGCATCTTGCTTGGGCCTCTCTCCTGGAGGCGCTCAGTCAGACCCAGTGGTGACATATGGCAAGACGCTCCTCGGGGCGCGTATTGCTTGGGCCTCTCTCCTGGAGGCCCTCTGTCAGACCCAGTGTTGACATGTGGCAAGACACTCCTCGGGGCGCGTCTTGCTTGGGCTTCTCTCATGGAGGCCCTCAGTCAAACCCAGTGTTGACAAGTGTCAAGACGCTCCTCGGGGCGCGTCTTGCTTGGGCCTCTCTCCTGGAGACGCTCAGTCAGACCCATTGTTGACATGTGGCAAAACGCTCCTCGGGGCGCGTCTTGCTTGGGCTTCTCTCCTGGAGGCCCTCAATCAGACCCATTGTTGACATGTGGCAAGACGCTCCTCGGGGCGCTTCTTGCTTGGGCCTCTCTCCTGGAGGCGCTCAGTCAGACCCAGTGTTGACATGTGGCAAGACGCTCCTCGGGGCTCGTCTTGCTTGGGCCTCTCTCCTGGAGGCGCTCAGTCTGACCGAGTGCTGACATGTGGCAAGACGCTCCTCGGGGCGCGTCTTGCTTGGTCCACTCCTGGAGGCCCTCTGTCAGACCCAGTGTTGACATGTGGCAAGACACTCCTCGGGGCGCGTCTTGCTTGGGCTTCTCTCCTGGAGGCCCTCAGTCAGACCCAGTGTTGACAAGTGTCAAGACGCTCCTCGGGGCACGTCTTGCTTGGGCCTCTCTCCTGGAGGCGCTCAGTCAGACCCATTGTTGACATGTGGCAAGACGCTCCTCGGGGCGCTTCTTGCTTGGGCCTCTCTCCTGGAGGCGCTCAGTCAGACCCAGTGTTGACATGTGGCAAGACGCTCCTCGGGGCACGTCTTCCTTGGGTCTCTCTCCCGGAGGCGCTCAGTCAGACCCAGTGTTGACATGTGGCAAGACGCTCCTCGGGGCGCGTCCTGCTTGGGCCTCTCTCCTGGAGGTGCTCAGTCAGACCGAGTGCTGACATGTGGCAAGATGCTCCTCGGGGCGCTTCTTGCTTGGGCCTCTCTCCTGGAGGCGCTCAGTCAGACCCAGTGGTGACATGTGGCAAGACGCTCCTCGGGGCACGTATTGCTTGGGCCTCTCTCCTGGAGGCCCAATGTCAGACCCAGTGTTGACATGTGGCAAGACGCTCCTCGGGGCGCGTCTTACTTGGGCTTCTCTCATTGAGGTGCTCAGTCAGACCCAGTGTTGACATGTGGCAAGACGCTCCTCGGGGCGCGTCTTGCTTGGGCCTCTCTCCTGGAGGCCCTCAATCAGACCCAGTGTTGACATGTGGCAAGACGCTCCTCGGGGCGCGTCTTGCTTGGGCCTCTCTCCTGGAGGCGCTCAGTCAGACCCAGTGGTGACATGTGGCAAGACGCTCCTCGGGGCGCGTCTTACTTGGGCTTCTCTCATTGAGGTGCTCAGTCAGACCCAGTGTTGACATGTGGCAAGACGCTCCTCGGGGCGCGTCTTGCTTGGGCCTCTCTCCTGGAGGCCCTCAATCAGACCCAGTGTTGACATGTGGCAAGACGCTCCTCGGGGCGCGTCTTGCTTGGGCCTCTCTCCTGGAGGCGCTCAGTCAGACCCAGTGGTGACATGTGGCAAGACGCTCCTCGGGGCGCGTCTTGCTTGGGCCTCTCTCCCGGAGGCCCTCTATCAGACCCAGTGTTGACATGTGTCAAGACGCTCCTCGGGGCGCGTCTTGCTTGGGCCTCTCTCCTGGAGGCACTCAGTCAGACCGAGTGCTGACATGTGGCAAGACGCTCCTCGGGGCGCGTCTTGCTTGGGCCTCTCTCCTGGAGGCGCTCAGTCAGACCGAGTGCTGACATGTGGCAAGACGCTCCTCGGGCCGCGTGTTGCTTGGGCTTCTCTCCTGGAGGCCCTCAGTCAGACCCATTGTTGACGTGTGGCAAGACGCTCCTCGGGGCGCGTCTTGCTTGGGCCTCTCTCCTGGAGGCGCTCAGTCAGACCGAGTGCTGACATGTGGCAAGACGCTGCTCGGGGCGCGTCTTGCTTGGGCCTCTCTCCTGGAGGCACTCAGTCAGAACCAGAGGTGACATGTGGCAAGACGCTCCTCGGGGCGCGTCTTGCTTGGGCCTCTCTCCTGGAGGCCCTCTGTCAGACCCAGTGTTGACATGTGGCAAGACGCTCCTCGGGGCGCGTCTTGCTTGGGCCTCTCTCCTGGAGGCCCTCAATCAGACCCAGTGTTGACATGTGGCAAGACGCTCCTCGGGGCGCGTCTTGCTTGGGCCTCTCTCCTGGAGGCGCTCAGTCAGACCCAGTGGTGACATGTGGCTAGACGCTCCTCGGGGCGCGTATTGCTTGGGCCTCTCTCCTGGAGGCACTCAGTCAGACCCAGTGTTGACATGTGGCTAGACGCTCCTCGGGGCACGTCTTGCTTGGGTCTCTCTCCCGGAGGCGCTCAGTCAGACCCAGTGTTGACATGTGGCAAGACGCTCCTCGGGGCGCGTCCTGCTTGGGCCTCTCTCCCGGAGGCGCTCAGTCAGACCTAGTGTTGACATGTGGCAAGACGCTCCTCGGGGCGCGTCTTGCTTGGGCCTCTCTCCTCGAGGTGCTCAGTCAGACCCAGTGGTGACATGTGGCAAGACGCTCCTCGGGGCACGTATTGCTTGGGTCTCTCTCCTGGAGGCCCAATGTCAGACCCAGTGTTGACATGTGGCAAGACGCTCCTCGGGGCGCGTCTTACTTGGGCTTCTCTCATTGAGGCGCTCAGTCAGACCCAGTGGTGACATGTGGCAAGACGCTCCTCGGGACGCGTCTTGCTTGGGGCTCTCTCCTGGAGGCCCTCTGTCAGACCCAGTGTTGACATGTGGCAAGACGCTCCTCGGGAAGTGTCTTGCTTGGGCCTCTCTCCTAGAGGCGCTCAGTCAGACCCAGTGTTGACATGTGGCAACACGCTCCTCGGGGCGCGTCTTGCTTGGGCCTCTCCCCTGGAGGCGCTCAGTCAGACCGAGTGCTGACATGTGGCAAGACGCTCCTCGGGGCGCGTCTTGCTTGGGCCTCTCTCCTGGAGGCGCTCAGTCAGACCGAGTGCTGACATGTGGCAAGACGCTCCTCGGGCCGCGTGTTGCTTGGGCTTCTCTCCTGGAGGCCCTCAGTCAGACCCATTGTTGACGTGTGGCAAGACTCTCCTCGGGGCGCGTATTGCTTGGGCCTCTCTCCTGGAGGCGCTCAGTCAGACCGAGTGCTGACATGTGGCAAGACGCTGCTCGGGGCGCGTCTTGCTTGGGCCTCTCTCCTGGAGGCACTCAGTCAGAACCAGAGGTGACATGTGGCAAGACGCTCCTCGGGGCGCGTCTTGCTTGGGCCTCTCTCCTGGAGGCCCTCTGTCAGACCCAGTGTTGACATGTGGCAAGACGCTCCTCGGGGCGCGTCTTGCTTGGGCCTCTCTCCTGGAGGCCCTCAATCAGACCCAGTGTTGACATGTGGCAAGACGAGTCTCGGGGCGCGTCTTGCTTGGGCCTCTCTCCTGGAGGCGCTCAGTCAGACCCAGTGGTGACATGTGGCAAGACGCTCCTCGGGGCGCGTATTGCTTGGGCCTCTCTCCTGGAGGCACTCAGTCAGACCCAGTGTTGACATGTGGCTAGACGCTCCTCGGGGCACGTCTTGCTTGGGTCTCTTTCCCGGAGGCGCTCAGTCAGACCCAGTGTTGACATGTGGCAAGACGCTCCTCGGGGCGCGTCCTGCTTGGGCCTCTCTCCCGGAGGCGCTCAGTCAGACCCAGTGGTGACATGTGGCAAGACGCTCCTCGGGGCACGTATTGCTTGGGCCTCTCTCCTGGAGGCCCAATGTCAGACCCAGTGTTGACATGTGGCAAGACGCTCCTCGGGGCGCGTCTTACTTGGGCTTCTCTCATTGAGGCGCTCAGTCAGACCCAGTGGTGACATGTGGCAAGACGCTCCTCGGGACGCGTCTTGCTTGGGGCTCTCTCCTGGAGGCCCTCTGTCAGACCCAGTGTTGACATGTGGCAAGACGCTCCTCGGGAAGTGTCTTGCTTGGGCCTCTCTCCTAGAGGCGCTCAGTCAGACCCAGTGTTGACATGTGGCAACACGCTCCTCGGGGCGCGTCTTGCTTGGGCCTCTCCCCTGGAGGCGCTCAGTCAGACCCAGTGGTGACATGTGGCAAGACGCTCCTCGGGGCGCGTATTGCTTGGGCGTATCTCCTGGAGGCCCTCTGTCAGACCCAGTGTTGACATGTGTCAAGACGCTCCTCGGGGCGCGTCTTGCTTGGGCCTCTCTCCTGGAGGCACTCAGTCAGACCGAGTGCTGACATGTGGCAAGACGCTCCTCGGGGCGCATCTTGCTTGGTATTCTCTCCTAGAGGCCCTCAGTCAGACCCAATGTTTACATGTGGCAAGACGCTCCTCGGGGCGCGTCTTGCTTGGGCCTCTCTCCTGGAGGCGCTGAGTCAGACCGAGTGCTGACATGTGGCAAGACGCTCCTCGGGCCGCGTGTTGCTTGGGCTTCTCTCCTGGAGGCCCTCAGTCAGACCCATTGTTGACGTGTGGCAAGACGCTCCTCGGGGCGTGTCTTGCTTGGGCCTCTCTCCTGGAGGCGCTCAGTCAGACCGAGTGCTGACATGTGGCAAGACGCTGCTCGGGGCGCGTCTTGCTTGGGCCTCTCTCCTGGAGGCACTCAGTCAGAACCAGAGGTGACATGTGGCAAGACGCACCTCGGGGCGCGTCTTGCTTGGGCCTCTCTCCTGGAGGCCCTCTGTCAGACCCAGTGTTGACATGTGGCAAGACGCTCCTCGGGGCGCGTCTTGCTTGGGCCTCTCTCCTGGAGGCCCTCAATCAGACCCAGTGTTGACATGTGGCAAGACGCTCCTCGGGGCGCGTCTTGCTTGGGCCTCTCTCCTGGAGGCGCTCAGTCAGACACAGTGGTGACATGTGGCAAGACGCTCCTCGGGGCGCGTCTTGCTTGGGCCTCTCTCCCGGAGGCCCTCTGTCAGACCCAGTGTTGACATGTGTCAAGACGCTCCTCGGGGCGCGTCTTGCTTGGGCCTCTCTCCTGGAGGCACTCAGTCAGACCGAGTGCTGACATGTGGCAAGACGCTCCTCGGGGCGCGTCTTGCTTGGGCCTCTCTCCTGGAGGCGCTCAGTCAGACCGAGTGCTGACTTGTGGCAAGACGCTCCTCGGGCCGCTTGTTGCTTGGGCTTCTCTCCTGGAGGCCCTCAGTCAGACCCATTGTTGACGTGTGGCAAGACGCTCCTCGGGGCGCGTCTTGCTTGGGCCTCTCTCCTGGAGGCGCTCAGTCAGACCGAGTGCTGACATGTGGCAAGACGCTGCTCGGGGCGCGTCTTGCTTGGGCCTCTCTCCTGGAGGCACTCAGTCAGAACCAGAGGTGACATGTGGCAAGACGCTCCTCGGGGCGCGTCTTGCTTGGGCCTCTCTCCTGGAGGCCCTCTGTCAGACCCAGTGTTGACATGTGGCAAGACGCTCCTCGGGGCGCGTCTTGCTTGGGCCTCTCTCCTGGAGGCCCTCAATCAGACCCAGTGTTGACATGTGGCAAGACGCTCCTCGGGGCGCGTCTTGCTTGGGCCTCTCTCCTGCAGGCGCTCAGTCAGACCCAGTGGTGACATGTGGCAAGATGCTCCTCGGGGCGCGTATTGCTTGGGCCTCTCTCCTGGAGGCACTCAGTCAGACCCAGTGTTGACATGTGGCTAGACGCTCCTCGGGGCACGTCTTGCTTGGGTCTCTCTCCCGGAGGCGCTCAGTCAGACCCAGTGTTTACATGTGGCAAGACGCTCCTCGGGGCGCATCTTGCTTGGGCCTCTCTCCTGGAGTCGCTCAGTCAGACCCAGTGTTGACATGTGGCAAGACGCTCCTCGGGGCGCGTCTTGCTTGGGCCTCTCTCCTGGAGGCGCTCAGTCAGACCCAGTGTTGACATGTGGCAAGACGCTCCTCGGGGCGCGTCTTGCTTGGGCCTCTCTCCTGCAGGCTCTCAGTCAGACCCAGTGGTGACATGTGGCAAGACGCTCCTCGGGGCGCGTCTTGCTTGGGCCTCTCTCCTGGAGGCGCTCAGTCAGACCGAGTGCTGACATGTCGCAAGACGCTCCTCGGGGCGCGTCTTGCTTGGGCTTCTCTCATGTAGGCCCTCAGTCAGACCCAGTGGTGACATGTGGCAAGACGCTCCTCGGGGCGCGTCTTGCTTGGGCCTCTCTCCTGGAGGCGCTCAGTCAGACCCATTGTTGACATGTGGCAAGACGTTCCTCGGGGCACTTCTTGCTTGGGCCTCTCTCCTGGAGGCGCTCAGTCAGACCCAGTGTTGACATGTGGCAAGACGCTCCTCGGGGCACGTCTTGGTTGGGCCTCTCTCCTGGAGGCGCTCAGTCAGACCCAGTGTTGACATGTGGCAAGAAGCTCCTCGGGGCGCGTCTTGCTTGGGCCTCTCTCCTGGAGGCGCTCAGTCAGACCCAGTGTTGACATGTGGCAAGACGCTCCTCGGGGCGCATCTTGCTTGGGCCTCTCTCCTGGAGGCGCTCAGTCAGGCCCAGTGGTGACATGTGGCTAGACGCTCCTCGGGGCACGTATTGCTTGGGCCTCTCTCCTGGAGGCCCTCTGTCAGACCCAGTGTTGACATGTGGCAAGACGCTCCTCAGGGCGCGTCTTGTTTGGGCCTCTCTCCTGGAGGCCCTCAATCAGACCCAGTGTTGACACGTGGCAAGACGCTCCTCGGGGCGCGTCTTGCTTGGGCCTCTCTCCTGGAGGCGCTCAGTCAGACCGAGTGGTGACATATGGCAAGACGCTCCTCGGGGCGCGTCTTGCTTGGGCCTCTCTCCTGGAGGCGCTCAGTCAGACCCATTGTTGACATGTGGCAAGACGCTCCTCGGGGCGCGTCTTGCTTGGGCCTCTCTCCTGGAGGCGCTCAGTCAGACCCAGTGGTGACATGTGGCAAGACGCTCCTCGGTGCGCGTATTGCTTGGGCCTCTCTCCTGGAGGCCCTCTGTCAGACCCAGTGTTGACATGTGGAATGACGCTCCTCGGGGAGCGTCTTGGTTGTGCCTCTCTACTGGAGGCCCTCAATCAGACCCAGTGTTGACACGTTGCAAGACGCTCCTCGGGGCGCGTCTTCCTTGGGCCTCTCTCCCGGAGGCCCTCTGTCAGACCCAGTGTTGACATGTGTCAAGACGCTCCTCGGGGCGCGTCTTGCTTGGGCATCTCTCCTGGAGGCGCTCAGTCAGACCGAGTGCGGACATGTGGCAAGACGCTCCTCGGGGCGCGTCTTGCTTGGGCTTCTCTCCTGGAGGCCCTCAATCAGCCCCAGTGTTGACACGTGGCAAGACACTCCTCGGGGCGTGTCTTGCTTGGGCCTCTCTCCTGGAGGCGCTCAGTCAGAACAAGAGGTGACATGTGGCAAGACGCTCCTCGGGGCGCGTCTTGCTTGGGCCTCTCTCCTGGAGGCCCTCTGTCAGACCCAGTGTTGACATGTGGCAAGACGCTCCTCCGGGCGCGTTTTGCTTGGGCCTCTCTCCTGGAGGCTCTCAGTCAGACCCAGTGGTGACATGTGGCAAGACGCTCCTAGGGGCGCGTCTTGCTTGGGCCTCTCTCCTGGAGGCGCTCAGTCAGACCCAGTGGTGACATGTGGCTAGACGCTCCTCGGGGCACGTATTGCTTGGGCCTCTCTCCTGGAGGCCCTCTGTCAGACCCAGTGTTGACATGTGGCAAGACGCTCCTCGGGGCGCGTCTTGCTTGGGCCTCTCTCCTGGAGGCGCTCAGTAAGACCGAGTAGTGACATGTGGCATGACGCTCCTCGGGGCGCGTCTTGCTTGGGCCTCTCTCCTGGAGGCCCGCTGTCAGACCCAGTGTTGACATGTGGCAAGACGCTCCTAGGGGCGCGTCTTGCTTGGGCCTCTCTCCTGGAGGCGCTCAGTCAGACCGAGTGCTGACATGTGGCAAGACGCTCCTCGGGGCGTGTCTTGCTTGGGCCTCTCTCCTGGAGGCGCTCAGTCAGACCCAGTGGTGACATATGGCAAGACGCTCCTCGGGGCGCGTGTTGTTTGGGCCTCTCTCCTGGAGGCCCTCTGTTAGACACAGTGTTGACATGTGGCAAGACGCTCCTCGGGGCGCGTCTTGCTTGGGCCTCTCTCCTGCAGGCGCTCAATCAGACCCAGTGTTGACATGTGACAAGACGCTCCTAGGGGCGCGTCTTGCTTGGGCCTCTCTCCTGGAGGCGCTCAGTCAGACCGAGTGCTGACATGTGGCAAGACGCTCCTCGGGGCGCGTCTTGCTTGGGCCTCTCTCCTGGAGGCGCTCAGTCAGACCAAGTGGTGACATATGGCAAGACGCTCCTCGGGGCGCGTCTTGCTTGGGCCTCTCTCCTGGAGGCGCTCAGTCAGACCCATTGTTGACATGTGGCAAGACGCTCCTCGGGGCGCGTCTTGCTTGGGCCTTTCTCCTGGAGGTGCTCAGTCAGACCCAGTGTTGACATGTGGCAAGACGCTCCTCGGGGCGCGTCTTGCTTGGGCCTCTCTCCTGGAGGCTCTCAGTCAGACCCAGTGGTGAGATGTGGCAAGACGCTCCTCGGGGCGCGTCTTGCTTGGGCCTCTCTCCTGGAGGCGCTCAGTCAGACCGAGTGCTGACATGTGGCAAGACGCTCCTCGGGGCGCGTCTTGCTTGGGCTTCTCTCATGGAGGCCCTCAGTCAGACCCAGTGGTGACATGTGGCAAGACGCTCCTCGGGGCGCGTCTTGCTTGGGCCACTCTCCTGGAGGCGCTCAGTCAGACCCAATGTTGACATGTGGCAAGACGCTCCTCGGGGCGCGTCTTGTTTGGGCTTCTCTCCTGGAGGCCCTCAGTTAGACCCATTGTTGACATGTGGCAAGACGCTCCTCGGGGCGCTTCTTGCTTGGGCCTCTCTCCTGGAGGCGCTCAGTCAGACCCAGTGTTGACATGTGGCAAGACGCTCCTCGGGGCACGACTTGCTTGGGCCTCTCTCCTGGAGGCGCTCAGTCAGACCCATTGTTGACATGTGGCAAGACGCTCCTCGGGGCACGTCTTGCTTGGGCCTCTCTCCTGGAGGCGCTCAGTCAGACCAGGTGTTGACATATGGCAAGACGCTCCTCGGGGCGCGTCTTGCTTGGGCCTCTCTCCTGGAGGCGCTCAGTCAGACCCAGTGTTGACATGTGGCAAGACGCTCCTTGGGGCGCGTCTTGCTTGGGCCTCTCTCCTGGAGGCTCTCAGTCAGACCCAGTGGTGACATGTGGCAAGACGCTCCTCGGGGCGCGTCTTGCTTGGGCCTCTCTCCTGGAGGCGCTCAGTCAGACCGAGTGCTGACATGTGGCAAGACGCTCCTCGGGGCGCGTCTTGCTTGGGCTTCTCTCATGGAGGCCCTCAGTCAGACCCAGTGGTGACATGTGGCAAGACGCTCCTCAGGGCGCGTCTTGCTTGGGCCTCTCTCCTGGAGGCGCTCAGTCAGACCCATTGTTGACATGTGGCAAGACGCTCCTCGGTGCGCGTATTGCTTGGGCCTCTCTCCTGGAGGCCCTCTGTCAGACCCAGTGTTGACATGGGGAAGGACGCTCCTCGGGGCGCGTCTTGGTTGGGCCTCTCTATTGGAGGCCCTCAATCAGACCGAGTGTTGACACGTTGCAAGACGCTCCTCGGGGTGCGTCTTCCTTGGGCCTCTCTCCTGGAGGCTCTCAGTCAGACCGAGTATTGACATGTGGCATGACGCTCCTCGGGGCGCGTCTTGCTTGGGCCTCTCTCCTGGAGGTGCTCAGTCAGACCCAGTGGTGACATGTGGCAAGACACTCCTCGGGGCGCGTCTTGCTTGGGCCTCTCTCCCGGAGGCCCTCTGTCAGACCCAGTGTTGACATGTGTCAAGACGCTCCTCGGGGCGCGTCTTGCTTGGGCCTCTCTCCTGGAGGCGCTCAGTCAGACCGAGTGCGGACATGTGGCAAGACGCTCCTCGGGGCGCGTCTTGCTTGGGCTTCTCTCCTGGAGGCGCTCAGTCAGACCCATTGTTGACATGTGGCAAGACGCTCCTCGGGGCGCGTCTTGCTTGGGCCTCTCTCCTGGAGGCCCTCTGTCAGACTCAGTGTTGACATGTGGCAAGACGCTCCTCGGGGTGCGTCTTGCATGGGCCTCTCTCCTGGAGGCGCTCAGTCAGACCCAGTGGTGACATGTGGCAAGACACTCCTCGGGGCGCGTCTTGCTTGGGCCTCTCTCCTGGAGGCCCGCTGTCAGACCCAGTGTTGACATGTGGCAAGACGCTCCTAGGGGCGCGTCTTGCTTGGGCCTCTCTGCTGGAGGCGCTCAGTCAGACCGAGTGCTGACATGTGGCAAGACGCTCCTCGGGGCGTGTCTTGCTTGGGCCTCTCTCCTGGAGGCGCTCAGTCAGACCCAGTGGTGACATATGGCAAGACGCTCCTCGGGGCGCGTGTTGCTTGGGCCTCTCTCCTGGAGGCCCTCTGTTAGACACAGTGTTGACATGTGGCAAGACACTCCTCGGGGCGCATCTTGCTTGGGCCTCTCTCCTGCAGGCGCTCAATCAGACCCAGTGTTGACATGTGGCAAGACGCTCCTAGGGGCGCGTCTTGCTTGGGCCTCTCTCCTGGAGGCGCTCAGTCAGACCGAGTGCTGACATGTGGCAAGACACTCCTCGGGGCGCGTCTTGCTTGGGCCTCTCTCCCGGAGGCCCTCTGTCAGACCCAGTGTTGACATGTGTCAAGACGCTCCTCGGGGCGCGTCTTGCTTGGGCCTCTCTCCTGGAGGCGCTCAGTCAGACCGAGTGCGGACATGTGGCAAGACGCTCCTCGGGGCGCGTCTTGCTTGGGCTTCTCTCCTGGAGGCGCTCAGTCAGACCCATTGTTGACATGTGGCAAGACGCTCCTCGGGGCGCGTCTTGCTTGGGCCTCTCTCCTGGAGGCCCTCTGTCAGACCCAGTGTTGACATGTGGCAAGACGCTCCTCGGGGCACGACTTGCTTGGGCCTCTCTCCTGGAGGCGCTCAGTCAGACCCATTGTTGACATGTGGCAAGACGCTCCTCGGGGCACGTCTTGCTTGGGCCTCTCTCCTGGAGGCGCTCAGTCAGACCAGGTGTTGACATATGGCAAGACGCTCCTCGGGGCGCGTCTTGCTTGGGCCTCTCTCCTGGAGGCGCTCAGTCAGACCCAGTGTTGACATGTGGCAAGACGCTCCTTGGGGCGCGTCTTGCTTGGGCCTCTCTCCTGGAGGCTCTCAGTCAGACCCAGTGGTGACATGTGGCAAGACGCTCCTCGGGGCGCGTCTTGCTTGGGCCTCTCTCCTGGAGGCGCTCAGTCAGACCGAGTGCTGACATGTGGCAAGACGCTCCTCGGGGCGCGTCTTGCTTGGGCTTCTCTCATGGAGGCCCTCAGTCAGACCCAGTGGTGACATGTGGCAAGACGCTCCTCAGGGCGCGTCTTGCTTGGGCCTCTCTCCTGGAGGCGCTCAGTCAGACCCATTGTTGACATGTGGCAAGACGCTCCTCGGGGCGCGTCTTGCTTGGGCTTCTCTCCTGGAGGCCCTCAGTTGGACCCATTGTTGACATGTGGCAAGACGCTCCTCGGGGCGCTTCTTGCTTGGGCCTCTCTCCTGGAGGCGCTCAGTCAGACCCAGTGTTGACATGTGGCAAGACGCTCCTCGGGGCACGTCTTGCTTGGGCCTCTCTCCTTGAGGCGCTCAGTCAGACCCAGTGTTGACATGTGGCAAGACGCTCCTCGGGGCGCGTCTTGCTTGGGCCTCTCTCCTGGAGGAGCTCAGTCAGACCCAGTGTTGACATGTGGCAAGACGCTCCTCGGGGCGCGTCTTGCTTGGGCCTCTCTCCTGGAGGCGCTCAGTCAGACCCAGTGGTGACATGTGGCTAGACGCTCCTCGGGGAACGTATTGCTTGGGCCTCTCTCCTGGAGGCCCTCTGTCAGACTCAGTGTTGACATGTGGCAAGACGCTCCTCGGGGCGCGTCTTGCTTGGGCCTCTCTCCTGGAGGCCCTCAATCAGACCCAGTGTTGACACGTGGCAAGGCGCTCCTCGGGGCGCGTCTTGCTTGTGCCTCTCTCCTGGAGGCGCTCAGTCAGACCGAGTAGTGACATGTGGCATGACGCTCCTCAGGGCGCGTCTTGCTTGGGCTTCTCTCCTGGAGGCGCTCAGTCAGACCCAGTGGTGACACGTGGCAAGACACTCCTCGGGGCGCGTCTTGCTTGGGCCTCTCTCCTGGAGGACCGCTGTCAGACCCCGTGTTGACATGTGGCAAGACGCTCCTAGGGGCGCGTCTTGCTTGGGCCTCTCTCCTGGAGGCGCTCAGTCAGACCGAGTGCTGACATGTGGCAAGACGCTCCTCGGGGCGTGTCTTGCTTGGGCCTCTCTCCTGGAGGCGCTCAGTCAGACCCAGTGGTGACATATGGCAAGACGCTCCTCGGGGCACGTCTTGCTTGGGCCTCTCTCCAGGAGGGGCTCAGTCAGACCGAGTGCTGACATGTGGCAAGACGCTCCTCGGGGCGCGTCTTGCTTGGGCCTCTCTCCTGGAGGCGCTCAGTCAGACCAAGTGGTGACAAATGGCAAGACGCTCCTCGGGGCGCGTCTTGCTTGGGCCTCTCTCCTGGAGGCGCTCAGTCAGACCCATTGTTGACATGTGGCAAGACGCTCCTCGGGGCGCGTCTTGCTTGGGCCTCTCTCCTGGAGGCGCTCAGTCAGACCCAGTGGTGACATGTGGCAAGACGCTCCTCGGTGCGCGTATTGCTTGGGCCTCTCTCCTGGAGGCCCTCTGTCAGACCCAGTGTTGACATGGGGAAGGACGCTCCTCGGGGCGCGTCTTGGTTGGGCCTCTCTACTGGAGGCCCTCAATCAGACCCAGTGTTGACACGTTGCAAGACGCTCCTCGGGGCGCGTCTTCCTTGGGCCTCTCTCCTGGAGGCTCTCAGTCAGACCGAGTATTGACATGTGGCATGACGCTCCTCGGGGCGCGTCTTGCTTGGGCCTCTCTCCTGGAGGCGCTCAGTCAGACCCAGTGGTGACATGTGGCAAGACACTCCTCGGGTCGCGTCTTGCTTGGGCCTCTCTCCCGGAGGCCCTCTGTCAGACCCAGTGTTGACATGTGTCAAGACGCTCCTCGGGGCGCGTCTTGCTTGGGCCTCTCTCCTGGAGGCGCTCAGTCAGACCGAGTGCGGACATGTGGCAAGACGCTCCTCGGGGCGCGTCTTGCTTGGGCTTCTCTCCTGGAGGCGCTCAGTCAGACCCATTGTTGACATGTGGCAAGACGCTCCTCGGGGCGCGTCTTGCTTGGGCCTCTCTCCTGGAGGCCCTCTGTCAGACTCAGTGTTGACATGTGGCAAGACGCTCCTCGGGGTGCGTCTTGCATGGGCCTCTCTCCTGGAGGCGCTCAGTCAGACCCAGTGGTGACATGTGGCAAGACACTCCTCGGGGCGCGTCTTGCTTGGGCCTCTCTCCTGGAGGCCCGCTGTCAGACCCAGTGTTGACATGTGGCAAGACGCTCCTAGGGGCGCGTCTTGCTTGGGCCTCTCTGCTGGAGGCGCTCAGTCAGACCGAGTGCTGACATGTGGCAAGACGCTCCTCGGGGCGTGTCTTGCTTGGGCCTCTCTCCTGGAGGCGCTCAGTCAGGCCCAGTGGTGACATATGGCAAGACGCTCCTCGGGGCGCGTGTTGCTTGGGCCTCTCTCCTGGAGGCCCTCTGTTAGACACAGTGTTGACATGTGGCAAGACACTCCTCGGGGCGCATCTTGCTTGGGCCTCTCTCCTGCAGGCGCTCAATCAGACCCAGTGTTGACATGTGGCAAGACGCTCCTAGGGGCGCGTCTTGCTTGGGCCTCTCTCCTGGAGGCGCTCAGTCAGACCGACTGCTGACATGTGGCAAGACACTCCTCGGGGCGCGTCTTGCTTGGGCCTCTCTCCCGGAGGCCCTCTGTCAGACCCAGTGTTGACATGTGTCAAGACGCTCCTCGGGGCGCGTCTTGCTTGGGCCTCTCTCCTGGAGGCGCTCAGTCAGACCGAGTGCGGACATGTGGCAAGACGCTCCTCGGGGCGCGTCTTGCTTGGGCTTCTCTCCTGGAGGCGCTCAGTCAGACCCATTGTTGACATGTGGCAAGACGCTCCTCGGGGCGCGTCTTGCTTGGGCCTCTCTCCTGGAGGCCCTCTGTCACACCCAGTGTTGACATGTGGCAAGACGCTCCTCGGGGTGCGTCTTGCATGGGCCTCTCTCCTGCAGGCGCTCAATCAGACCCAGTGTTGACATGTGGCAAGACGCTCCTAGGGGCGCGTCTTGCTTGGGCCTCTCTCCTGGAGGCTCTCAGTCAGACCCAGTGGTGAGATGTGGCAAGACGCTCCTCGGGGCGCGTCTTGCTTGGGCCTCTCTCCTGGAGGCGCTCAGTCAGACCGAGTGCTGACATGTGGCAAGACGCTCCTCGGGGCGCGTCTTGCTTGGGCTTCTCTCATGGAGGCCCTCAGTCAGACCCAGTGGTGACATGTGGCAAGACGCTCCTCGGGGCGCTTCTTGCTTGGGCCTCTCTCCTGGAGGCGCTCAGTCAGACCCAGTGTTGACATGTGGCAAGACGCTCCTCGGGGCACGCCTTGCTTGGGCCTCTCTCCTGGAGGCGCTCAGTCAGACCAAGTGGTGACATATGGCAAGACGCACCTCGGGGCGCGTCTTGCTTGGGCCTCTCTCCTGGAGGCGCTCAGTCAGACCCATATTTGACATGTGGCAAGACGCTCCTCGGGGCACGCCTTGCTTGGGCCTCTCTCCTGGAGGCGCTCAGTCAGACCAGGTGTTGACATGTGGCAAGATGCTCCTCGGGGCGCGTCTTGCTTGGGCCTCTCTCCTGGAGGCGCTCAGTCAGACCCAGTGTTGACATGTGGCAAGACGCTCCTTGGGGCGCGTCTTGCTTGGGCCTCTCTCCTGGAGGCTCTCAGTCAGACCCAGTGGTGACATGTGGCAAGACGCTCCTCGGGGCACGTCTTGCTTGGGCCTCTCTCCTGGAGGCGCTCAGTCAGACCGAGTGCTGACATGTGGCAAGACGCTCCTCGGGGCGCGTCTTGCTTGGGCTTCTCTCATGGAGGCCCTCAGTCAGACCCAGTGGTGACATGTGGCAAGACGCTCCTCGGGGCGCGTCTTGCTTGGGCCTCTCTCCTGGAGGCGCTCAGTCAGACCCATTGTTGACATGTGGCAAGACGCTCCTCGGGGCGCGTCTTGCTTGGGTTTCTCTCCTGGAGGCCCTCAGTTAGACCCATTGTTGACATGTGGCAAGACGCTCCTCGGGGCGCGTCTTGCTTGGGCCTCTCTCCTGGAGGCGCTCAGTCAGACCCAGTGTTGACATGTGGCAAGACGCTCCTCGGGGCGCGTCTTGCTTGGGCCTTTCTCCTGGAGGCGCTCAGTCAGACCCAGTGGTGACATGTGGCTAGACGCTCCTCGGGGCACGTATTGCTTGGGCCTCTCTCCTGGAGGCCCTCAATCAGACCCAGTGTTGACACGTGGCAGGACGCTCCTCGGGGCGCGTCTTGCTTTTGCCTCTCTCCTGGAGGCGCTCAGTCAGACCGAGTAGTGACATGTGGCATGACGCTCCTCGGGGCGCGTCTTGCTTGGGCCTCTCTCCTGGAGGCGCTCAGTCAGACCCAGTGGTGACATATGGCAAGACGCTCCTCGGGGCGCGTGTTGCTTGGGCCTCTCTCCTGGAGCCCCTCTGTTAGACACAGTGTTGACATGTGGCAAGACGCTCCTCGGAGCGCGTCTTGTTTGGGCCTCTCTCCTGCAGGCGCTCAATCAGACCCAGTGTTGACATGTGGCAAGACGTTCCTAGGGGCGCGTCTTGCTTGGGCCTCTCTCCTGGAGGCGCTCAGTCAGACCGAGTGCTGACATGTGGCAAGACGCTCCTCGGGGCGTGTCTTGCTTGGGCCTCTCTCCTGGAGGCGCTCAGTCAGACCCAGTGGTGACATATGGCAAGACGCTCCTCGGGGCGCGTGTTGCTTGGGCCTCTCTCCTGGAGCCCCTCTGTTAGACACAGTGTTGACATGTGGCAAGACGCTCCTCGGAGCGCGTCTTGTTTGGGCCTCTCTCCTGCAGGCGCTCAATCAGACCCAGTGTTGACATGTGGCAAGACGTTCCTAGGGGCGCGTCTTGCTTGGGCCTCTCTCCTGGAGGCCCTCTGTCAGACCCAGTGTTGACATGTGGCAAGACGCTCCTCGGGGCACGACTTGCTTGGGCCTCTCTCCTGGAGGCGCTCAGTCAGACCCATTGTTGACATGTGGCAAGACGCTCCTCGGGGCACGTCTTGCTTGGGCCTCTCTCCTGGAGGCGCTCAGTCAGACCAGGTGTTGACATATGGCAAGACGCTCCTCGGGGCGCGTCTTGCTTGGGCCTCTCTCCTGGAGGCGCTCAGTCAGACCCAGTGTTGACATGTGGCAAGACGCTCCTTGGGGCGCGTCTTGCTTGGGCCTCTCTCCTGGAGGCTCTCAGTCAGACCCAGTGGTGACATGTGGCAAGACGCTCCTCGGGGCGCGTCTTGCTTGGGCCTCTCTCCTGGAGGCGCTCAGTCAGACCGAGTGCTGACATGTGGCAAGACGCTCCTCGGGGCGTGTCTTGCTTGGGCTTCTCTCATGGAGGCCCTCAGTCAGACCCAGTGGTGACATGTGGCAAGACGCTCCTCAGAGCGCGTCTTGCTTGGGCCTCTCTCCTGGAGGCGCTCAGTCAGACCCATTGTTGACATGTGGCAAGACGCTCCTCGGGGCGCGTCTTGCTTGGGCTTCTCTCCTGGAGGCCCTCAGTTAGACCCATTGTTGACATGTGGCAAGACGCTCCTCGGGGCGCTTCTTGCTTGGGCCTCTCTCCTGGAGGCGCTCAGTCAGACCCAGTGTTGACATGTGGCAAGACGCTCCTCGGGGCACGTCTTGCTTGGGCCTCTCTCCTTGAGGCGCTCAGTCAGACCCAGTGTTGACATGTGGCAAGACGCTCCTCGGGGCGCGTCTTGCTTGGGCCTCTCTCCTGGAGGAGCTCAGTCAGACCCAGTGTTGACATGTGGCAAGACGCTCCTCGGGGCGCGTCTTGCTTGGGCCTCTCTCCTGGAGGCGCTCAGTCAGACCCAGTGGTGACATGTGGCTAGACGCTCCTCGGGGAACGTATTGCTTGGGCCTCTCTCCTGGAGGCCCTCTGTCAGACTCAGTGTTGACATGTGGCAAGACGCTCCTCGGGGCGCGTCTTGCTTGGGCCTCTCTCCTGGAGGCCCTCAATCAGACCCAGTGTTGACACGTGGCAAGGCGCTCCTCGGGGCGCGTCTTGCTTGTGCCTCTCTCCTGGAGGCGCTCAGTCAGACCGAGTAGTGACATGTGGCATGACGCTCCTCGGGGCGCGTCTTGCTTGGGCCTCTCTCCTGGAGGCGCTCAGTCAGACCCAGTGGTGACATGTGGCAAGACACTCCTCGGGGCGCGTCTTGCTTGGGCCTCTCTCCTGGAGGACCGCTGTCAGACCCCGTGTTGACATGTGGCAAGACGCTCCTAGGGGCGCGTCTTGCTTGGGCCTCTCTCCTGGAGGCGCTCAGTCAGACCGAGTGCTGACATGTGGCAAGACGCTCCTCGGGGCGTGTCTTGCTTGGGCCTCTCTCCTGGAGGCGCTCAGTCAGACCCAGTGGTGACATATGGCAAGACGCTCCTCGGGGCACGTCTTGCTTGGGCCTCTCTCCAGGAGGGGCTCAGTCAGACCGAGTGCTGACATGTGGCAAGACGCTCCTCGGGGCGCGTCTTGCTTGGGCCTCTCTCCTGGAGGCGCTCAGTCAGACCAAGTGGTGACAAATGGCAAGACGCTCCTCGGGGCGCGTCTTGCTTGGGCCTCTCTCCTGGAGGCGCTCAGTCAGACCCATTGTTGACATGTGGCAAGACGCTCCTCGGGGCGCGTCTTGCTTGGGCCTCTCTCCTGGAGGCGCTCAGTCAGACCCAGTGGTGACATGTGGCAAGACGCTCCTCGGTGCGCGTATTGCTTGGGCCTCTCTCCTGGAGGCCCTCTGTCAGACCCAGTGTTGACATGGGGAAGGACGCTCCTCGGGGCGCGTCTTGGTTGGGCCTCTCTACTGGAGGCCCTCAATCAGACCCAGTGTTGACACGTTGCAAGACCTTCCTCGGGGCGCGTCTTCCTTGGGCCTCTCTCCTGGAGGCTCTCAGTCAGACCGAGTATTGACATGTGGCATGACGCTCCTCGGGGCGCGTCTTGCTTGGGCCTCTCTCCTGGAGGCGCTCAGTCAGACCCAGTGGTGACATGTGGCAAGACACTCCTCGGGTCGCGTCTTGCTTGGGCCTCTCTCCCGGAGGCCCTCTGTCAGACCCAGTGTTGACATGTGTCAAGACGCTCCTCGGGGCGCGTCTTGCTTGGGCCTCTCTCCTGGAGGCGCTCAGTCAGACCGAGTGCGGACATGTGGCAAGACGCTCCTCGGGGCGCGTCTTGCTTGGGCTTCTCTCCTGGAGGCGCTCAGTCAGACCCATTGTTGACATGTGGCAAGACGCTCCTCGGGGCGCGTCTTGCTTGGGCCTCTCTCCTGGAGGCCCTCTGTCAGACTCATTGTTGACATGTGGCAAGACGCTCCTCGGGGTGCGTCTTGCATGGGCCTCTCTCCTGGAGGCGCTCAGTCAGACCCAGTGGTGACATGTGGCAAGACACTCCTCGGGGCGCGTCTTGCTTGGGCCTCTCTCCTGGAGGCCCGCTGTCAGACCCAGTGTTGACATGTGGCAAGACGCTCCTAGGGGCGCGTCTTGCTTGGGCCTCTCTGCTGGAGGCGCTCAGTCAGACCGAGTGCTGACATGTGGCAAGACGCTCCTCGGGGCGTGTCTTGCTTGGGCCTCTCTCCTGGAGGCGCTCAGTCAGACCCAGTGGTGACATATGGCAAGACGCTCCTCGGGGCGCGTGTTGCTTGGGCCTCTCTCCTGGAGGCCCTCTGTTAGACACAGTGTTGACATGTGGCAAGACACTCCTCGGGGCGCATCTTGCTTGGGCCTCTCTCCTGCAGGCGCTCAATCAGACCCAGTGTTGACATGTGGCAAGACGCTCCTAGGGGCGCGTCTTGCTTGGGCCTCTCTCCTGGAGGCGCTCAGTCAGACCGAGTGCTGACATGTGGCAAGACACTCCTCGGGGCGCGTCTTGCTTGGGCCTCTCTCCCGGAGGCCCTCTGTCAGACCCAGTGTTGACATGTGTCAAGACGCTCCTCGGGGCGCGTCTTGCTTGGGCCTCTCTCCCGGAGGCCCTCTGTCAGACCCATTGTTGACATGTGGCAAGACGCTCCTCGGGGCGCGTCTTGCTTGGGCCTCTCTCCTGGAGGCCCTCTGTCAGACCCAGTGTTGACATGTGGCAAGACGCTCCTCGGGGTGCGTCTTGCATGGGCCTCTCTCCTGGAGGCGCTCAGTCAGACCCAGTGGTGACATGTGGCAAGACACTCCTCGGGGCGCGTCTTGCTTGGGCCTCTCTCCTGGAGGCCCGCTGTCAGACCCAGTGTTGACATGTGGCAAGACGCTCCTAGGGGCGCGTCTTGCTTGGGCCTCTCTCCTGGAGGCGCTCAGTCAGACCGAGTGCTGACATGTGGCAAGACGCTCCTCGGGGCGTGTCTTGCTTGGGCCTCTCTCCTGGAGGCGCTCAGTCAGACCCAGTGGTGACATATGGCAAGACGCTCCTCGGGGCGCGTGTTGCTTGGGCCTCTCTCCTGGAGGCCCTCTGTTAGACACAGTGTTGACATGTGGCAAGACACTCCTCGGGGCGCGTCTTGCTTGGGCCTCTCTCCTGCAGGCGCTCAATCAGACCCAGTGTTGACATGTGGCAAGACGCTCCTAGGGGCGCGTCTTGCTTGGGCCTCTCTCCTGGAGGCTCTCAGTCAGACCCAGTGGTGAGATGTGGCAAGACGCTCCTCGGGGCGCGTCTTGCTTGGGCCTCTCTCCTGGAGGCGCTCAGTCAGACCGAGTGCTGACATGTGGCAAGACGCTCCTCGGGGCGCGTCTTGCTTGGGCTTCTCTCATGGAGGCCCTCAGTCAGACCCAGTGGTGACATGTGGCAAGACGCTCCTCGGGGCGCGTCTTGCTTGGGCCTCTCTCCTGGAGGCGCTCAGTCAGACCCAATGTTGACATGTGGCAAGACGCTCCTCGGGGCGCTTCTTGCTTGGGCCTCTCTCCTGGAGGCGCTCAGTCAGACCCAGTGTTGACATGTGGCAAGACGCTCCTTGGGGCGCGTCTTGCTTGGGCCTCTCTCCTGGAGGCTCTCAGTCAGACCCAGTGGTGACATGTGGCAAGACGCTCCTCGGGGCACGTCTTGCTTGGGCCTCTCTCCTGGAGGCGCTCAGTCAGACCGAGTGCTGACATGTGGCAAGACGCTCCTCGGGGCGCGTCTTGCTTGGGCTTCTCTCATGGAGGCCCTCAGTCAGACCCAGTGGTGACATGTGGCAAGACGCTCCTCGGGGCGCGTCTTGCTTGGGCCTCTCTCCTGGAGGCGCTCAGTCAGACCCATTGTTGACATGTGGCAAGACGCTCCTCGGGGCGCGTCTTGCTTGGGTTTCTCTCCTGGAGGCCCTCAGTTAGACCCATTGTTGACATGTGGCAAGACGCTCCTCGGGGCGCGTCTTGCTTGGGCCTCTCTCCTGGAGGCGCTCAGTCAGACCCAGTGTTGACATGTGGCAAGACGCTCCTCGGGGCGCGTCTTGCTTGGGCCTTTCTCCTGGAGGCGCTCAGTCAGACCCAGTGGTGACATGTGGCTAGACGCTCCTCGGGGCACGTATTGCTTGGGCCTCTCTCCTGGAGGCCCTCAATCAGACCCAGTGTTGACACGTGGCAGGACGCTCCTCGGGGCGCGTCTTGCTTTTGCCTCTCTCCTGGAGGCGCTCAGTCAGACCGAGTAGTGACATGTGGCATGACGCTCCTCGGGGCGCGTCTTGCTTGGGCCTCTCTCCTGGAGGCGCTCAGTCAGACCCAGTGGTGACATATGGCAAGACGCTCCTCGGGGCGCGTGTTGCTTGGGCCTCTCTCCTGGAGCCCCTCTGTTAGACACAGTGTTGACATGTGGCAAGACGCTCCTCGGAGCGCGTCTTGTTTGGGCCTCTCTCCTGCAGGCGCTCAATCAGACCCAGTGTTGACATGTGGCAAGACGTTCCTAGGGGCGCGTCTTGCTTGGGCCTCTCTCCTGGAGGCGCTCAGTCAGACCGAGTGCTGACATGTGGCAAGACGCTCCTCGGGGCGTGTCTTGCTTGGGCCTCTCTCCTGGAGGCGCTCAGTCAGACCCAGTGGTGACATATGGCAAGACGCTCCTCGGGGCGCGTGTTGCTTGGGCCTCTCTCCTGGAGCCCCTCTGTTAGACACAGTGTTGACATGTGGCAAGACGCTCCTCGGAGCGCGTCTTGTTTGGGCCTCTCTCCTGCAGGCGCTCAATCAGACCCAGTGTTGACATGTGGCAAGACGTTCCTAGGGGCGCGTCTTGCTTGGGCCTCTCTCCTGGAGGCCCTCTGTCAGACCCAGTGTTGACATGTGGCAAGACGCTCCTCGGGGCACGACTTGCTTGGGCCTCTCTCCTGGAGGCGCTCAGTCAGACCCATTGTTGACATGTGGCAAGACGCTCCTCGGGGCACGTCTTGCTTGGGCCTCTCTCCTGGAGGCGCTCAGTCAGACCAGGTGTTGACATATGGCAAGACGCTCCTCGGGGCGCGTCTTGCTTGGGCCTCTCTCCTGGAGGCGCTCAGTCAGACCCAGTGTTGACATGTGGCAAGACGCTCCTTGGGGCGCGTCTTGCTTGGGCCTCTCTCCTGGAGGCTCTCAGTCAGACCCAGTGGTGACATGTGGCAAGACGCTCCTCGGGGCGCGTCTTGCTTGGGCCTCTCTCCTGGAGGCGCTCAGTCAGACCGAGTGCTGACATGTGGCAAGACGCTCCTCGGGGCGTGTCTTGCTTGGGCTTCTCTCATGGAGGCCCTCAGTCAGACCCAGTGGTGACATGTGGCAAGACGCTCCTCAGAGCGCGTCTTGCTTGGGCCTCTCTCCTGGAGGCGCTCAGTCAGACCCATTGTTGACATGTGGCAAGACGCTCCTCGGGGCGCGTCTTGCTTGGGCTTCTCTCCTGGAGGCCCTCAGTTAGACCCATTGTTGACATGTGGCAAGACGCTCCTCGGGGCGCTTCTTGCTTGGGCCTCTCTCCTGGAGGCGCTCAGTCAGACCCAGTGTTGACATGTGGCAAGACGCTCCTCGGGGCACGTCTTGCTTGGGCCTCTCTCCTTGAGGCGCTCAGTCAGACCCAGTGTTGACATGTGGCAAGACGCTCCTCGGGGCGCGTCTTGCTTGGGCCTCTCTCCTGGAGGAGCTCAGTCAGACCCAGTGTTGACATGTGGCAAGACGCTCCTCGGGGCGCGTCTTGCTTGGGCCTCTCTCCTGGAGGCGCTCAGTCAGACCCAGTGGTGACATGTGGCTAGACGCTCCTCGGGGAACGTATTGCTTGGGCCTCTCTCCTGGAGGCCCTCTGTCAGACTCAGTGTTGACATGTGGCAAGACGCTCCTCGGGGCGCGTCTTGCTTGGGCCTCTCTCCTGGAGGCCCTCAATCAGACCCAGTGTTGACACGTGGCAAGGCGCTCCTCGGGGCGCGTCTTGCTTGTGCCTCTCTCCTGGAGGCGCTCAGTCAGACCGAGTAGTGACATGTGGCATGACGCTCCTCGGGGCGCGTCTTGCTTGGGCCTCTCTCCTGGAGGCGCTCAGTCAGACCCAGTGGTGACATGTGGCAAGACACTCCTCGGGGCGCGTCTTGCTTGGGCCTCTCTCCTGGAGGACCGCTGTCAGACCCCGTGTTGACATGTGGCAAGACGCTCCTAGGGGCGCGTCTTGCTTGGGCCTCTCTCCTGGAGGCGCTCAGTCAGACCGAGTGCTGACATGTGGCAAGACGCTCCTCGGGGCGTGTCTTGCTTGGGCCTCTCTCCTGGAGGCGCTCAGTCAGACCCAGTGGTGACATATGGCAAGACGCTCCTCGGGGCACGTCTTGCTTGGGCCTCTCTCCAGGAGGGGCTCAGTCAGACCGAGTGCTGACATGTGGCAAGACGCTCCTCGGGGCGCGTCTTGCTTGGGCCTCTCTCCTGGAGGCGCTCAGTCAGACCAAGTGGTGACAAATGGCAAGACGCTCCTCGGGGCGCGTCTTGCTTGGGCCTCTCTCCTGGAGGCGCTCAGTCAGACCCATTGTTGACATGTGGCAAGACGCTCCTCGGGGCGCGTCTTGCTTGGGCCTCTCTCCTGGAGGCGCTCAGTCAGACCCAGTGGTGACATGTGGCAAGACGCTCCTCGGTGCGCGTATTGCTTGGGCCTCTCTCCTGGAGGCCCTCTGTCAGACCCAGTGTTGACATGGGGAAGGACGCTCCTCGGGGCGCGTCTTGGTTGGGCCTCTCTACTGGAGGCCCTCAATCAGACCCAGTGTTGACACGTTGCAAGACCTTCCTCGGGGCGCGTCTTCCTTGGGCCTCTCTCCTGGAGGCTCTCAGTCAGACCGAGTATTGACATGTGGCATGACGCTCCTCGGGGCGCGTCTTGCTTGGGCCTCTCTCCTGGAGGCGCTCAGTCAGACCCAGTGGTGACATGTGGCAAGACACTCCTCGGGTCGCGTCTTGCTTGGGCCTCTCTCCCGGAGGCCCTCTGTCAGACCCAGTGTTGACATGTGTCAAGACGCTCCTCGGGGCGCGTCTTGCTTGGGCCTCTCTCCTGGAGGCGCTCAGTCAGACCGAGTGCGGACATGTGGCAAGACGCTCCTCGGGGCGCGTCTTGCTTGGGCTTCTCTCCTGGAGGCGCTCAGTCAGACCCATTGTTGACATGTGGCAAGACGCTCCTCGGGGCGCGTCTTGCTTGGGCCTCTCTCCTGGAGGCCCTCTGTCAGACTCATTGTTGACATGTGGCAAGACGCTCCTCGGGGTGCGTCTTGCATGGGCCTCTCTCCT